>NC_140595.1:375532960-376165460 GCF_964204655.1 Triturus cristatus
ATCTCAATGGATGGTACGCTGTTGTATTGGGATTCAAGATCCCCAAGCTGCTGCTCAATCTTATGTAATTGTCCCCGTATATCTTTAAGGATTCCCGCAGAGGTGCTTATACAAACCCCTCTGATCGTCACCTTGAAGGTGTCCCAAAGGATCGTCTGGCTGTCGACAAAGCCCTCATTTTGTTGAAAATACTGTATAATAGCAGTCTTAATACTCTCAGCATAGAGCGGGTCCAACAGTGCATCTGCTCGAAAGCGCCATGTGAATGGTCGATGTGGGTTCACCGGTATGATCATGTCCATCACCACAGGATTGTGGTCAGACAAAGTCCTCGAGAGCGTGTGGACCTCCTCCACCCAGCCATTAGCATCCGCACTGAGCAGCCAGTACACCAACCTAGACCAGCTGCTAAATGCTGGGGTTATGTGTCTACCCTCTAGAACATCCCCATGGCGCAGGCGCCAGGCATCCACCAACCCCATTTCCAACATGACATCCCATATACATTGTGCCACTTTAACCATGCGTGCCCCAACTGGATTGGATTTATCCACACGTGGGTCGAGGTGTGTATTGATAAGTGCAGCCTCTGGCCAGGTTCGTAACACGCTAATCATTTGCAAGAAGGGCGTTGCATCGTCTACCACTGGACCATATGTGTTGATTATCGTCACCAATACCCTTCCCAACGTGCCATGCACCATAGCCCAGCAGCCCTCAGTATCCACACAAGTCTTTACAGGTGTAAACAGAACCCCCTCTTTATTAAAATAAGAACTCCACTAGCATATGTAGAATACGATGAAGCAAGCCGGTAGGCCGCCCATTGGCGTGCCACAGCACCTTCAGTGTGTTTATGTAGGTGAGTTTCATGCAATAAAGCTATTTGCACTCTATGTCTATCTAGTTGCGCCAATACTTGTCTGGTCTTTTTAGGTGTATTCAAACCTCGGACATTCCAAGTTACACATTTATACAGTTCACCCTTCATCTATAGCAGTAAACAAGACGGAATTTACGATTTGCTGTCCCTACATACCTGTATCCTAAGCAACACCAATTTAAGATGTCAATGCATCCCCAATCTGCATGCCAATGACTGGAAAACTGAAAACAGTCCCCCCCTCCCCCGCCCACTTCAGCAACCCCAATTCGCCAAAGACCTGCCTCTTAAAAACCTTCCACCCCAACAAACCCAACAAACCATGATGCCTCAGTCGGGGAATACCCATTGGGAGCATAGCGGCGAGAAACCACTCCCAGCTCTAATAGGGAGGGGGCCGCCAATATTTAATGCCTTCCCACCACCAGAGCCATCTCATAGTTTACAGCAAAATCACATTAGATAAAACGATCAATTATGATGCCCGCAGCCAACCGCAGGTCAGCGCGGGGCAAAGGATAGCTCAGGTAGCCTCTCGGTTTACCACATGTATAGACAAACACTTGCGCAGTGTAACGAGAGCCAAGGAGAACCCCCATGGTGCAGACTACAGCGTGCACGCATATCAGAGTTCAACATGAGGATGCAAATATAGAATAACAGTAAAGCAGCGAAACGGCAAGCAAGTGATTCAAACAACCAACTCAGTTCGTATAGTCTGATAGTTGGACCAAGCCCATGTGCGGGGCAAAGCCCCTCTTACTGTTCATTCATCAACGTCCGACGTCCAGTCCGGGGATTTTCGCTGATGTTTCAGAGACCTGGCGTGTTCCATCGCGTGTTTAGGACTCGTGAAAATCCTGCCATCCGCTGCCTCCCCAATGCGCAGCATGGCTGGATACAGCATCGCATACGGGATCTGCTCTTTAAGCAGTACCTTCTTGACATTTTGAAACTCCTTTCGCGCTTCCTGCACATTTGCAGTTAAATTCGGATAAAAGGATAGAACATTATTTTGATAGATTGTTGTGTCTTTTTGCCGCGTGGTGCGCAGGATAGTGTCACGATCCCTAAAATTTAATAGTCTGTCAATTATTGGCCTCGGAGGAGCTCCAGGCGGCGGGCGCGCCGCCTGAGCTCAGTGAGCACGTTCAACCATAAAAAGGGGAGATAAGTGATTAGTTCCACATATTTCGTGAAACATCTCCTCCATATAGTCCTCTAATCGCCCCACATTTGTAGACTCCGGAAGGCCCAAAACGCAAATGTTATTACGCCTTGAGCGCGCTTCAATGTCCTCATTCTTTGCTTGGATAACAGCTAGGATTTTTGTGATATCCGACGTCTTCGCGGCCACCTGTTGTAAACCCTCCTCCGCATCGGAAATACGCTGTTCCGCCTCTCCGAGCCGCGTCGCCTGCTTGTCTAATTTTGTGGAGAAATGATCCATTCTGCCGTTTAGGGCCTCAATTTTGCCATCTATTGCTTGAAGACTTTCGTGAATCGCTGCAAGCGACTTCTCCAGCGCTGTACGGGCCTGCAAAGAGGAGTTCAGGTCTGAGTCAGAGGCCACACCCTGCGCCGATTTTGCTCCCTTCCGTGGCTCAAACGTGAGACAGGGCTGATTCTTCTCTGAGTTGCCCATGTTATCTCTGCCTTTTGGTACAGCTCTTACAGTGACTATGCGGTGCCACCCTTCTATCTAAGCCTCAGGTCGCCCCAACCAGGATCCAGCAGCTCGGTCAGGGAGATGCCCCCCAAGAAAGACTCGCACCGTGCCCCGAGTTCACGATCCACACAAGTGTGGCATAGGGGGGCAGCCACTTTGTCACAGCCAGTGCGTCACTCCCCAAGTCCCATCAGGCGGCAACCGCAGACCCACGCTGGCAGTGCAAAGGAACATCGATATTGTCCGGGCCCACAGTAGTAATGTAGGGGGGGAGGAGGGGGCACACACCCTCAACAGCACAGCAAAAATAGGTTAAGGAGACACCTCACAGGGGTATCACATCTTCAGTTATGCACCGATGCACAGTCCAGCCACCTACATCCATTGCTGCCCCGCCTCACCGCGTCCATATATGACTCCTCCCGCATCGAGGCTGTATATATTCCGCAGCTCCTCCAGCTCCGGCGATCACAGCAGAGAGGGAGGGGGGAGAAGAATGCTGCACGGCGCACACACGTCCCACCAGCGAGCCCATGCGGCCCACTCCGGCAGTCTGCGCCGGCTGCTTCGTGTTTTCAGGCCCCCATAGGCCGCGCACCAGTCCCCTGCTCACCTTCGATACTCGCCGGCCCAGATAAGGACGCGATAGCAGCGTCTCCGCAGGTCGCGCCGCCCTCACTCCGCTCCGGGCCGCCCAGCGAAGTAAATGATGAGGCCCGCGCCGCTCCACCAGTCGACTAGCGGATCCTTTGTCCTCACCACTCCGCCATTTCCACTACGCCGGCACCTCTCCTCCGCCGCCGATCCTTCCACAATGGTCACAGCGCAGCATAAATCACATCGCTGCAAAGGTCTCAGTGTCAGCAAGACAGTCCCACTAGGTTTATCAACAGATGACTCCGTGGGGGAAGGATAAATGCAGGATATTCGTCGGCGGCCTACAGAGCAACACTACAGTGCGGTCATCTTGCCGAGCACCAAGCCACGCCCCCATTAGTTATTTAATTGAATGTTTTTTAATTGTGTTATTAATTTTTTTACAGTTTAATTTTAGGTGTGGGTTTTTGGGATTATAGGTGTAAGGGGTGGGAAGTTAATTATATTTTATATGTTTTATTTGTTTTTGAATTGATAATATTTGTTGAATTGATCAATTATGTTAATTATGCAAATACTTTTTTTATGTGGGTTGTGTGGTGTTATAGGCAATGTAGTAAATAGTCTAAATGTATGTAATAATTAATGTTTGCGTTATTAAATAATTTCTAAATAAAATATGTATTTGTTTAACAATTATTTTTTATCTTATTTCATATAATATTTGTAGGTTTGTGTGATATGTATTTAATATTATAATTTTTATTTTATATTACATATTTTTATTTTTTTACATATTTATATCTTTTTACTTACTTTAAAAAAAAATCTGTTGATGATATTTTGTTTGTTTTTAATTTTGAACTGACTGGAGTGAGAATAGTACATTTTACCCCTCTGCAATCTAACACTTTCCCTATTGATGCACTGACTGGAGTGAGAATAGTAAATTGTATCCCTCTGCTATCCAACACTTTCCCTACTGTTGCACTCACTAGAGTGGGATTAGTAATGTTACCCCTCCGCTATCCAACATTTTTCTCTACTGTTGCGCTCATTGGGGTGGGAATAATAATTTATACCTATCCGCTATCCAACACTTTCCCTACTGTTGCAATCACTGGTGTGTGAATCATAATTTCTACCCCTACGGTATCCAACACTTTCTCCACTGTTGCACACACTGGAGTGCGAATAGTACTTTTTACACCTCTGCTATCCAACACTTTCCCTACTGTTGCACTGACTGGAGGGGGACATTTAAGATCAAAGATTTTTAAATAGTTTCATGATTTAATTTAGAATGTTTTTTAAATAGATGTTATGATATTGGTGATATATATATATATATATATATATATATATATATATATATATATATATATATATATATATATATATATATATATATATAGATATCGTTATACAGGCTGGCCCGCAGGTAGACATAGTCACGGGGTGGTGCGTTCTTGACCGGCAGAGCCACGCCAGTAAATTTAAACAAATTATCCCCGTGAGCAAGGTCCAAGTGACTGGACCAAAATGCGTTGGGGCATGGCAGCTATCAAATAAACCGTCATCTATCCTTCAATCGAGAGAGTGCGTTCCTAAATTTAACTGCAGAGTGATAATTTGTTTATATTTAGATATCTATATATCTATATATATATTCACAGAAAAAACCATAGGTTTCAGGGGTGTTATAGTTAGCTGGCCATTTCACTCGTGCAAAACCATAGAAATTCCTCCGTTATAGTTAGTTCTGATAACTAAAACTCGCGCGCCCACAATGCACTGCTGATGATGTCACATATTGCATCATTCATGACATGGTCAGTGACATCACTGATGACATCTCAAATGACATCACTGATGACATCATCCAGTGAATGTGGTTTAGTTTGAAATTTAAATATGTATTATATATATATATACCAATCTGTATTGAAGATTGAGTGGATATATAACTGTCTGGATGGAGGATTTAGTAGCTGTCTGACTGTCTTGTTAAGTGAGTAATTAAAAGTGTCTCACTTAATACATGGATTAGTAACTAAACTATGTGAATGTGTGCAGCACTGTCTCTGTTGTTGTATAACATACTGCATCAGTTGGTCACTAACTACATGAGTGTGTATATTAGTTATTGATTAGTTGGGTGAGTATTTGTATGGGACACTGAGTTTGTGTGTGGTTGGATGGGGTGTGTGTAACTCTATACATAGATGTGTGAATGGTTGATTGACTAGGTGTATAGGTTTAAGAGTGCATGTGGAAACAGTTGCTTAGGTGACTGAGTGTATTTATTTGTGTATTGGTGGGCAAATATATGTTTTGGTTGTACATCTTCAACAAAGTAAAAAAATAAAAGGCATTGTATGTGAGAGTTGGTGTATATAAATAAGTATATATAAGAGTCAGTGATTGTGAGAGTAGCTATATGAATGAGTTTATAATTGTAATGGTGATTTTTTAACATATTAACTATGAGTTACTATGTGTTTGAATAAATGAGGTGTTGTGTGTATAATTGTGTAAGTGAGTAGGATGACCACATAACCGACTAAGATGACTGCTGACCTGATTCTCTGGCTCTAAAGCAGCTCTGCTGACCTGACTGACACTGACTGCCACTGATTGACTGCCACTGACTGACTGACTGACACTGACTAACTGACACTGACTGACACTGACTGACTACTCTCTACTACTCTACTACTCACTCTCTACTACTCACTCGCTACTACTCTATACTACTCACTCTCTACTACTCACTCTCTACTACTTACTCTCTACAACTCACTCTCTACTGCTCACGCTCTACTACTCTCTACTACTCACTCTCTACTACTGCTCTCTCTACTACTCACTCTCTACTATTCTCTACTATTCACTCTCTACTACTCACTCTCTACTACTCTCTACTACTCACTCTACTACTTTCTACTACTGTCTACCACTCACTCTCTACTACTCACTCTCTACTACTCTCTACTATTCACTCTCTACTACTGACTCTCTACTACTCTCTACTACTCACTCTACTACTTTCTACTACTCTCTACCACTCACTCTCTACTACTCACTCTCTACTACTCTACTACTCAGTCTCTACTACTCACTCGCTACTACTCTCTACTACTCACTCTCTACTACTCACTCTATACTACTCTCTCTCTACTACTTTCTACTACTCGCTCTACTGCCCTCTACCACTCTCTGCCACTTACTCTCTACTACTCTACTACTCACTCTCTAATACTCTCAACTACTCTCTCTCTACTACTCACTCTCTACTACTCACTCTACTACTATCTACTACTCACTCTCTACTACTCTCTCTCAACTACTTACTCTCTACTATTCACTCTCTACTACTCACTTTCTACTACTCACTCTCTACTACTCGCTCTCTACTACTCACTCTCCAATACTCACTCTCTACTACTCGCTCTCTACTACTCACTCTCTACTACTCACTCTCTACTACTCTCTACTACTCACTCTACTACTTTCTACTACTGTCTACCACTCACTCTCTACTACTCACTCTCTACTACTCTCTACTATTCACTCTCTACTACTGACTCTCTACTACTCTCTACTACTCACTCTACTACTTTCTACTACTCTCTACCACTCACTCTCTACTACTCACTCTCTACTACTCTCTACTACTCAGTCTCTACTACTCACTCGCTACTACTCTCTACTACTCACTCTCTACTACTCACTCTATACTACTCTCTCTCTACTACTTTCTACTACTCGCTCTACTGCCCTCTACCACTCTCTGCCACTTACTCTCTACTACTCTACTACTCACTCTCTAATACTCTCTACTACTCTCTCTCTACTACTCACTCTCTACTACTCACTCTACTACTATCTACTACTCACTCTCTACTACTCTCTCTCAACTACTTACTCTCTACTATTCACTCTCTACTACTCACTTTCTACTACTCACTCTCTACTACTCGCTCTCTACTACTCACTCTCCAATACTCACTCTCTACTACTCGCTCTCTACTACTCACTCTCTACTACTCACTCTCTACTACTCTGCTAATATCTACTACTCTCTCTACTACTCACACTCTACTACTCACTCTCAACTACTCTACTACTCTCTACTACTCACTCTCTACTATTCTCTACTACTCACTCTACTACTCTCTCCTACTCTCTACCACTCACTCTCTACTACTCTACTACTCACTCTCTACTACTCTCTCTCTACTACTCACTCTCTACTACTCACTCTACTACTCTCTACTACTCACTCTCTACTACTCCCTACTACTCACTCTCTACTACTCACTCTCTACTACTCTCTACTGCTCACTCTCCACTACTCACTCTCTACTACTCACTCTCAACTACTCTCTACTACTCACTCTCTACTACTCTACTACTCTCTCTTACTCTCTCTACTGCTCACTCTCTACTACTCTCTCTACTACTCACTCTCTACTACTCTCTACTACTCACTCTCTACTTCACACTCTCTACTACTTGTTCTTTACTAATCACTCTCTACTACTCTCTAGTACTCACTCTACTACTCACTCTCTACTACTCTCTCTCTACTACTCACTCTCTACTACTCTCTACTACTCACTCCCTGCTACTCTCTCTCTACTACTCTCTACTCCTCTCTACTACTCATTCTCTATTACTCTACTACTCACTCTACTACTCACTCTCTACTACTCACTCTCTACTACTCTACTAATCTCTACTACTCTCTCTACTACTCACTCTCTACTACTCACTCTCTACTACTCTACTACACTCTACTACTCTCTCTACTACTCACTCTCTACTATTCTCTACTACTCACTCTACTACTCTCTCCTACTCTCTACCACTCACTCTCTACTACTCACTCTATACTACTCTCTCTCTACTACTCACTCTCTACTACTCACTCTCTGCTACTCTCTACTACTCACTCTCTACTACTCTCTACTATTCACTCTCTACTACTCACTCTCTACTACTCTCTAATGCTCACTCTCCACTACTCACTCTCTACTACTCGCTCTCAACTACTCTCTACTACTCACTCTACTACTCACTCTCTATTACTCTCTCTTACTCGCTCTACTTCTCACTCTCTACTACTCTCTCTACTACTCACTCTCTACTACTCTCTACTACTCACTCTCTACTACACACTCTCTACTACTTGCTCTCTACTACTCGCTCTCTACTACTCTCTAGTACTCACTCTACTACTCACTCGCTACTACTCTCTACTACTCACTCTACTACTCAATCTTGACTACTCTCTACTACTCACTCTCTACTACTCCACTATTCCCTACTACTCACTCTCTACCACTCTACTACTCTCTACTACTCTCTCTCTACTACTCACTCTCTACTACTCACTTTCAACTACTCTCTACTATTCACTCTCTACTAATCTACTACTCACTCTACTACTCACTCTCTACTACTCACTCTCTACTACTCTCTACTACTCGCTCTCTACTACTCTCTCTCTACTACTCTCTACTACTCACTCTACTACTCACTCTCTACTACTCTCTAATAATCTCTCTCTGCTACTCACTCTCTATCACTCTCTACTACTCACTCTTTACTACTCACTCTCTACTACTCACTCTCTACTACTCACTCTACTAGTCTCTACTACTCACTCTCTACTACTCTCTACTACTCACTCTCTACTACTCACTCTCTACTACTCTCTAATGCTCACTCTCCACTACTCACTCTCTACTACTCGCTCTCAACTACTCTCTACTACTCACTCTACTACTCACTCTCTACTACTCTACTACTCTCTCTTACTCTCTCTACTTCTCACTCTCTACTACTCACTCTCTACTACTCTCTACTACTCACTCTCTACTACACACTCTCTACTACTTGCTCTCTACGACTCACTCTCTACTACTCTCTAGTACTCACTCTACTACTCACTCTCTACTACTCACTCTACTACTCTCTCTCTACTACTCTCTACTACTCACTCTCTACTACTCCACTATTCTCTACTACTCACTCTCTACTACTCTACTACTCTCTGCTACTCTCTCGCTACTACTCACTCTCTATTACTCACTCTCTACTACTCTCTACTACTCACTCTCTACTACTCTACTACTCACTCTACTACTCACTCTCTACTACTCACTCTCTACTACTCTACTACTCACTCTACTACTCACTCTCTGCTACTCACTCTCCTACTCCCTCTCTACTACTCTCTACTACTCTCTACTACTCACTCTCTACTACTCACTCTCTAACACTCACTCTCTACTACTCACTCTCTACTACTCACTCTACTACTCTCTACTACTCACTCTCTGCTACTCTCTCTACTACTCTCTACTACTCTCTACTACTCACTCTCTACCCTCTATTACTCGCTCTCTACTCTCTACCTCCCTACCTCTCTCTACCTCTCTCTCTACTACTCTCTACCTCTCTACCTCTACCTCTCTACCTCTACACCTCTACCTCTCTACCTCTCTCTACACACACACATATGCACATATATATATGCATATTCACTGAAAAAACCATAGGTTTCACACAAGTTATAGTTAGCTGTACATTTCACTCGTAAAAAACCAATGAAATTCCCCCGTTATAGTTAGTGCAGGCAACTATAACTCACGCGACCCCAATCCTCTGCTGATGATAATACTGTATTTAGACACTTATTTGCCCATGTCTTCTTCCATTAAATTTTACCTATACATATATTACAAATATTTTTTTTTCATAAAGACACATATGTCATCAGCAGAGGATTGGGGTCGCGAGAAAGGCGAATTCTGGCCTAATGTCCACTGCAGGTGTTCCTGAGGATGCTCCAGATGTACTTGCCACAGCAGGTGAGGTGTTCAAAGCAGCTCACCTCATGACCTCCCGAGCAAGAATGAGAGGATGTGTGGTCCGGAGATGCTTGTACATAGAAGCAGTGCCACAAGAGTATATTTTTTCACTGCCTCTTGACAGGACTCAGTCACAAATTTTGCACGTCACCTTTCTTGTATTTACTTTCTTTTCTCCAGGTGGAAAAGTGAAGAATTTCCACACGACAGATTCCGACCTCTGTGGACGTAGGGCCTCCTGCAAGAATTCTTCTTCAGAAGATACTTGCTCCTGCTGCTGTCCAGATGCCATTTTGTTTGATATTTTTTTAAAAACACCAAAAAAAACAAGCAAAAAGCATTCTTGTAGGAAAAGAGACGTCTCTCTAAAGATGCTCCAACAAGAATGATTAAAATGGGTGGGATCCTTAAATAGTTACAGTGGGAAATGTTATGAACCAATGAAATCTTTTTTCTTGAGGTCACATGGGATCCGCGCACTCTGCACTCAAGAAGCACGCACCGACGTGACTTCGCAAAAATATATTTAAAAATAATATAAGTTTATTATAAGTACAAATATACTATTTTTATGAATATCTTAGATAGTCTCCTGCCTTAATATGTATATTAAACACACATACATATCATTTTAGAACATAAAAATATTTCATGGGAGTCGCGCACACAGCGCGCCCCAGCACGTATATGACGTCACGCGGGACCCGCCAACGCGCAAGCGTCGTGTACCGTTATGCACATGTGTCGCGCAGGAGCAGGACTCGCGGACTGGTCGCCTACAAATCGCGCATATCACGTAATATTAACTGTATATAATGTAACTGAAAAACATGCAGCCCCAGGACACCGTACGTGGATCCTTCACGACGTTTCTAAAATGGCGGCTAGAATCTGCGCACCCTCCATGATGTGTACGCTTTGGGTGCGCGACCCCGAAAAAATTTGGGAAAAAAATAAATAAAAAAAGAAAATAATATGAATATATTAAAATAAAAAACATAAAACAAAAAAAATTAAACAATATTTTAGTTTTAATTAAAAAACATTTTTTTGTGCAATTTTTTAGAAAAATGTATAATGTTATTTAATGAATAAAATATTTATAAATAGACAGTTAAAAAGCTGTAGAAAATCAATACAAAAAATTAGGTATAACTACTATTACAATTAAAAATTAGCATTTAAAAAACCTTTGAAATGCACTGAAAAAACTATAGGTTTCAGAGACGTTATAATTAGAAATTAGCATTTAAAAAAGCTTTGAAATTCACTGAAAAAACCATAGGTTTCAGAGAAGTTATAGTTAGAAATTAGCATTTAAAAAACCTTAGAATCACAGAAAAAACCATAGGTTTCAGGGGTGTTATAGTTAGCTGGACATTTAACTCGTACAAAACCATAGAAATTCCTCCGTTATAGTTAGTTCTGCTAACTATAACTCGCGTGCCCGCAATGCACTGCTGATGATGTCACATATTACATCATTCATGACATGGTCAGTGACATCCCTGATGGCATTACTGAAGACATCTCAAATGACATCACTGATGACATCATCCACGTGACAATCTGATACACCTCATCATACACTAGTATAACCTTTCATCACTCACTGTAAAATAAAGAGTACCATATTTGAAACCATTGACACACCAATACCAGTTACTACATACCCACTCACTGATTCCTAAGTCTATGCACATAACTACCCATTCAACAACAGAATGCCTTATACATGCAGTCACTAATTAATAGAACACTATCAAATGCACTTATACACATATATAGACATTGACACATCAGCAGTCATCTTAGTCGGTTATGCAGTCATCCTACTCACTCATGAAAAAAATGAATCACACTTACATTTACTCACTTACACAATTTTACACACAACACCTCATTTATTCAAACACATAGTAACTCATAGTTAATATGTTAAAAAATAACCATTACAATTATACACTCATTCATATAGTTACTCTCACAACCACTGACTCTTATATATACTTATTTATATACACCAACTCTCACATACAATGCCTTTTATTGTTTTACTTTGTTGAAGATGTACAACCAAAACATATATTTGCTCACTAATACACAAATAAATACACTCAGTCACCCAAACCACTGTTTCCACATGCACTCTTAAACCTATACACCTAGTCAAACAACCATTCGCACATCTATGCATAGAGTTACACACACCCCATCCAACCACACACAAACTCAGTGGCCCATACAAATACTCACCCAACTAATCAATAACTAATATACACACTCATGTAGTTAGTGACCAACAACAGAGACACTGATGCACACATTCACATAGTTTAGTTACTAATCCATGTATTAAGTGAGACACTTTTAATTACTCACTTAAACAGACAGTCAGACAGCTACTAAATCCTTCATCCAGACAGTTATATATCCGCTCAATCTTCAATACAGATTGGTATATATATAATAAATATTTACATTTCAAACTAAACCACATTCACTGGATGATGTCATCAGTGATGTCATCAGTAATGTCATTTGGGATGTCATCAGTGATGTCATCAGTGATGTCACTGACCATGTCATGAATGATGTAATATGTGACATCATCAGCAGTGCATTGCGGGCGCGAGTTATAGGTAGCAGAACTAACTATAACGGAGGAATTTCTATGGTTTTGTACGAGTGAAATGTCCAGTTAACTATAACACCCCTGAAACCTATGTTTTTTTCTGTGAATATATATATATATATATATATACATATATATACATATATATATATTATCTACTGGCGGTCGCCAGTAGATAGTTATAGTTAGGACCGTGTTTCCATAGGAAATCTCAAAATTCTATTTTGAATAACTTTGGCGCTGGTTGACGAATCTTCGCTAAATTTTCAAAACTAATGGGGCGCTCCGCTCAGCTCCTACCCTGAAAGTCTCGGGGTGATTCGTCAAGCGGGGGCCAAGAAAAAAGGGGGTCCCAAAACGCGTTTTCCCCATGCATTTTTCCATAGGACCTTTAGTCGAAGGTACAGTCCGAACGGCTAACCAGAATTACTTGAAATTTGGCAGAAAAGTAGTCCTCAGGCCAGGGAAGTGCCTTTTGCAGGTCTGGTGTCAATCTGTTCAGTAGTTCCTGAGAAAATAGCATTTAAAAGCATATAAATATCTATAAGCGCGTACCGTGCGCGCACCGTAAGCGCACGGTGCGCACACCCTAACGTGCGCGAGCGAAAATCTGATTGGTTGTTATATGTCTGTAAACATTCGAATCGGTCGAAATCAGGAAGTGTCGGCCGCCATTTTGTCTGTCACACTGAAAAGGAAAGGTGGCGAACGTGAAAAGGGGGCAGGGTAGGGAGTTCCTGACCCCCTAGCGTTTGTCAGGGGGTCACATTGGGACCCCGAAGGGCCAAAAAAAAGATTTTAATATTTTTTTAAAATTCGCGAGGTGTGCGCACCGTGCGCGCATGGCAAAACATTCTTAAAAAAAAGATTTCAAAAAGAAGATTAAGTGTTTAGATATTAGGTGGCTCTAAAAAGAGCCGTTGTGTTTATTGAGTGTTTTTTGGTACCTACAAGTAAGTATCGATGCAGAGTCTAAAGTTCAAGAGGAAGACTCTGTTCCCTTCATCATTGAAATGTACACCGTCTCCTCTATAAATGCCTTGCATGTTGTAACGCAAGTTGTTGTGGTATATAGAACCCATACCATAGTCTCTGAGGAAAGCAGAAACAGACTTATTGATGTGCTTTCTTGCTTTGTCAATCTGCGGACAATGTTGGTTGGACCAGTTCCACTTTTGCCTTTGGCATATGTTAGAATATACAAAGGCAGTTTGTGGAAAAAGTGACATCAATTGCATTTCCAGACCTACCCCAGTTAAAGTGCCTAGGTCATTTCCACCAGAGTGCACAATAATAAGGATAGGCTGTGGGAGATGTAGAAAGGTTTTCCCAAAGGCATTAATTGGTGCCACTTTAACCCTCTCTGACCAATCCATTTAATGTCTACATTTGGCAAAGCAAGATCTTTCACAATACCTCTTTTTTCTGCAATCTTTTCACTCCAGAAGACATAGCTGTGACCTATAATCCACACTGTGAACATCTTCCAAGGAGATCTGGATGCACTCAGAAGGTGACTTTCAGTAGAATGGCAATATGAAAAGAAAGATAGTTGTAAAATGGAGGCGTACATACTTTTTTTAAATAAAAAGAAATCATTGGCTGTTTCAGACCATTTAACAGTAAAAACTAGGCTGTATGTTTAAATTTTTAAAAGCATGTTTTGTATTGGTTCAGAAAAATGTGTTCCCACAGAACATTAGTTTGGATTTGCTGTTAGGTTTGAAAAGTCAAGCACTCTTGGTCTTTGGATTTGAAACATTGTGTGCTGAACTTCTGACCTCTCTGCTCACACCAGTGTTCCATTGACCTGTTGCTATGGTAGCAAGCAGAAGTCATGGTGGGGGAAGGGATCATTTGGAAAGGGTTTAAATTTGCAACCAATAGAAATGTGTGATTCCATTTGAAAAAATGTGGGAAACACTGTGATTTGAAGTTAACATGTATATGTGTGAAAAAAGAGAGGGAAACATTGCCATTTACTGGTTCTGCTGAGAGGTGTACAGTTCAGAGATTCTGGCTCTGATAATCTGCTGTGTGAGTGGCATATTTCTTTCTCAACTAACTACGTTTAAAAGGTGAGTTATGAATTTCAGAGGGGATGTATGTGGTGTAGTTGGATATAAATAATAGAAATGTGATTCTTCTTATAAAGTTGTGTTTTACATTTTATGTTAAGGAAGATATTTAACTGCCTTGAACATGTCAGATATTATGGAGTATGTCTAAACCATAAATTAAGGTGTACTGGTATCACTCAGGAATACTGTTTTGTGCCTAGAATCACACCATGAGTCTGTCTGCACACAGGAATTCTTCTCAGAGATTTAATTAGTGTTGCTCTTGCTCTGTTAGACTTGCACTCGCAGGAAAGGGGCAGCTTGTTTTCAAGAACGGTGATGGTTAGCATTCAGCAGAAATCACTTTCTCACAAATGAGAGCCAAATGCTAACACATTTGAAATTAGCATGGTACATTTTCCTACCACTTTAAAAGTTGTGTTTTACATTTTATGTTAAGGAAGATATTTAAGTGCCTTGAACTTGAAAGATATTATGGAGTATGTCTAAACCATAAGTTAAGGTGTACTGGTATCACCCAGAAATACTGTTTTGTGCCTAGAACCACACCATGAGTCTGTCTGTACCCAGGAATTCTTCTCAGAGATGTAATTCGTGTTTCTCTTGCTCTGTTAGCCTTGCACTCGCAGGAAAGGGGCAGCTTGTTTTCAAGAACTGTGATGGTTAGCATTCAGCAGAAATCACTTTCTCACAAATGAGAGGCAAATGCTAACACATTAGAAATTAGCATGGTACATATTCCTTCCACTTTTAAAATTGTGTTTTACATTTTATGTAAAGGAAGATATTTAAGTGCCTTGAACATGTCAGATATTATGGAGTATGTCTTCACCATAAGTTAAGGTGTACTGGTATCACCCAGGGATAATGTTTTGTGCCTAGAATCACACCATGAGTCTGTGTGCACACAGGAATTCTTCTCAGAGATTTAATCCGTGTTGCTCTTGCTCTGTTAGACTTGCACTCGCAGGAAAGGGACAGCTTGTTTTCAAGAACTGTGATGGTTAGCATTCAGCAGAAATCACTTTCTCACAAATGAGAGGCAAATGCTAACACATTTGAAATTAACATGGTACATTTTCCCACCACTTTAAAAGTTGTGTTTTACATTTTATGTAAAGGAAGATATTTAAGTGCCTTGAATTTGAAAGATATTATGGAGTATGTCTTCACCATAAGTTAAGGTGTACTGGTATCACCCAGGGATACTGTTTTGTGCCTAGAATCACACCATGAGTCTGTGTGCACACAGGAATTCTTCTCAGAGATTTAATCCGTGTTGCTCTTGCTCTGTTAGACTTGCACTCGCAGGAAAGGGGCAGCTTGTTTTCTTGAACTGTGATGGTTAGCATTCAGCAGAAAACACTCTCTCACAAATGAGAGGCAAATGCTAACACATTTGAAATTAGCATGGTACATTTTCCTTCCACTCCCACAATGGGTGAGGTAGTTTTTACATGTTCAAAACTCCAATTAACCTTTACCACACATGTACTCTTACATACATGTCTGCAGTCTTCATGCAGTTGTGCAAGCGTCCATGGAGATCTGTTTTGCACCTGACAATACACAGTCTCCAGAAGCACGCTCTTAGCACACAGACAGGTGCTTCTCCTGCACTCTCATGCTTACTATTCAGCTCTGTGTGGTATTTCAGATAGCTGTGTGTAATGCTAACACATTCAACGTCACCAAGGCTCATTTCATTTGCTCTACTCTAATCACTCACCCTGTAACACATGCTGATGGTCTCAAGTAGCTGTTAGGACATGTGCTCTTTTCTGCCTCTCTAAAATATAAGGAAAATGTGTCGGGCTGCCATAGTAATTATCACTTACTCTTCCACAGTAGTAAATGTGATTTGAAATTGCCAAACCAAAATCGTTTTTTGCCTAGAATCACACCATGAGTCTGTGTGCACACAGGAATTGATGTTAGAGATTTAATACGTGTTGCTCTTGTTCTGTCAGACTTGCAGTTGTAGGAAAGGGACAGGTCATATGATAGGATTTGAAAAGCTAAAAAAAAAAACGTAATGTATTAAAATTATATAAAGGTATTTTTTTTTTCGTTTCTTTCAGGTATTGCTGAACAACAGTGAAATTAATTAAAGATGCCTATAAAGTCAAGAAAGAGAGAAGAAAAGCAACTACATCTATATTTGAAGAAAACTGGACCAAAAAATAGTTGAAGAACCTCATGTTGGAAAAAAGAAAAAGTCTTCTGGTAAGCAGAATAAGGATTTTTTTTTAAATATCTTCAAACAAAGAAAAAATGTTAAAAATATATCCACTGCAAATAGTGTTTCAAGTACAAAACAACAACAGAGTCGCCAGAAAATACGAAAAGCCAATGTAGAATCAGAAGTAAGAAAGAGTGACTTAACACGAAAAATAGATTTTAAAATCATTCGTAGAAAAATGTTTCAGAGAAGAGTGATGTTAAATTTGCTAAAGGATGTGAATATAAGAAGAAAACCAAATTTTATAAAAAAAAGAAATATATTGAAACAATTGTTGCTAAGGCTTTGGAAATACAACGAAAACTATTCATTTTAATTTTGAACAGGATGCGTAGATTAGAAAAATTAGTCAAAGCAATGAAGTCACAAAGCAAAAGGAAAAGAGTAGTGAAAAAAAATAACTTTTGTGAAGAGTTCTTAGGAGAATGGAAGCATAGTTCAAGTACTGAACCATTTTTTAATGAAGAGAGTTATCTTCAAAGTAATAGTTTGTTGCATACTTTTTTTCAGATCATGAAAGAAAATTTAGGAAATGTAATCCATTTTACTTGCAATTTAAAAAAAACATTTAAAAATGTGTTTAAATTTAAAACAAAGGTGGAGAACATGGAAAGGGGGCATGGTAGAGACTTCCTGACTGCCTAGTCTTTGTCAGGGAGTCCCTGAAGGATCACAAAGGGTGAAAAAAACGATTAATTAAAAAAAAAAAAGTGCGCGCACGGTAAAAAAAAAAACGAAAAATAGATTTTAAAAACAAGTTTTTTTGTTTAGATTTTAGGTGGCTCTAAAAAGAGCCCTTGTGTTAATGTAGGGACAGAGGAACAGCAAAATGAAAAAATGAAAAAAACTATGGCCGGGTGCATGAGTGCTCCTCTAACTTTCTCTCAATGAGATCAATACTGGTTTCACCAAGAGAAATAAGAGTATGACAGTCAATGCACCGTGTATACAGCCTTCTAAAAGCAGGGTGTATATCCAGAGGTAAAGAAGTAGGTGAAGGCGCCACCGCAGAGAAAGTACTCGGCTGAGCTGCCAATGATGTGCTCGGCTGAGCTGCTGCGGATGTGCTCGGCTGAGCTGCTTGTGAGTTTTCACTAGCAGCTCGAGCAAAAGACACAGGATGTTGTCCTTCAACGTGCCTTAACATCATGAGAATACTAAAAGAGTATTTCTTATTAGCATTTTCACGTGATAAGGTCAGCTGGCAAATAATGCAGGTGACTTTGGGAGCATTTACCTTCTTCTGCCCCTCTGGAAAAGTGAAAAACTGCCATATGAAAGAGTCTTTCTGCTTCCTCTGTCTCTGTGGCACAAGAGTCTCCTGATCACTACTAGAAGATGGCTGCTGCTCTGCCATTGTATCTCAAAAACAGATCAGCTCCTTCTCCCAGAGAATCAGAAGTAATAATGAGGGGAGTGGGTGTGGTATTGGAAGAATCTGGAACTGAAACTAATATGAACCAATGAAAAGTGTTGTTTCCTAATCACATGACTTGCCTGGGTGTGGTGTTGGAAGAATCTGGAAGTGAAAGTACTATGAACCAATGAAAAGTGTTCTTTATTAATCACATGACTTGCCTGGGTGTGGTGTTGGAAGAATCTGGAAGTGAAAGTACTATGAACCAATCAAAAGTGTTCTTTCTTAATCACATGACTGACCGCGCACACACCATGCGCGCACGGCGCATGCGCGGAGCACGTGCGCATGCACGAACGTGCTACGCGTGCATGCGCAAACTTAGCATGCGTAGTACGCGCGCACGCGCAAACGTTCCGCGCATGCGCGAACTTAGTGCGCGTAGTATGCGCGCAAGCGTTAACATAGCGCGCGGAGCACGCACGACGTACGCATGCGCACACGAACAACGTAGGCATGCGTACGTAGTGCGCGCACCGAACGCGTACGAAGCACGCGCGCATGCACGAACGTACCGCGCGGAGTACACGCGACATACGCATGCGTACGTGGAGAACGTACGCATGCGTACAAGAACAACGTACGCATGCGTACGTAGTGCGCGCACCGAGTGCGTACGATGCACGCGCGCAAGGGCGAACGTACCGCGCGGAGTACGCACGACGTACGCATGCGTACAATGAGAATGTACATACGCGCACAGCACCGAACGCGTACGATGACGTAGCAATCACCGTGCGCGCACCTAGCGTGCACGGTAAAAACCCATCAAAAAAAAAAATAATTAAAGTGTTTATAAGTTAATAGAAGATATTAACTATGCTGTTCAACTTTATCAAAAATTGTTTACAAAAAAGCAGAGCCATTCCAAATTAAAGGATAGAGGTAATCTATAACTATATACATAGGTAAGTTTTTATAAAAGAAATTTATAAAAAATATATTAAAAAATACATAAATTAGCATTAAAAAAACATTTGAAATTCACTGAAAAAACCATAGGTTTCACACACGTTATAGTTAGGAATTAGCATTTAAAAAACCTTGCAAATTCACTGAAAAAACCATAGGTTTCACACATGTTATAGTTAGCTGGACATTTCACTCGTAAAAAACCAATGAAATTCCCCCGTTATAGTTATTTCAGCTAACTATAACTCGCGTGCCCGCAATCCACTGCTGATGACGTCACATATGACATCACTCATGACATGGTCAGTGACATCACTCATGACATCACTGATGACATCTCAAATGACATCACGGATGACATCACTGATGACGTCATCCATGTGATAAATTACCACATCTTCTCACACCCTAATATAAACTTTGATAAACCGAATCAAAATTTAAGAGTTCCATTCTCAAAACCATACATACTGCAATACCAATAACTACATACCCACTTATTAACTCTTAGGTCTACATACACCTCCACTCATTCACCTGTACAGTCACTCATACTTACAGTCACAACATACAAAACTATCATATGCATTTATATACCTATATAGACACTCACACACTACCAATCATCCATAGAGGTACTCTCACACCTACTCCCATTTACTCACCTATGCGGTTATACACACTTAAGTTCCCTTACTCATAAAAATAGTATCACATTCTTACGCTCTTATAGAATCATTGATACAAGCACACACTCATCCATACAGTCACTCTCACAATCACACACTCTCACATCTACCCACTTATATACTCTTACACGCATATATATTGAAGTTTCAGCGCTGATGGCGTGGGTGAGCTGTTTTGAAAGACTTGGTATGCAGCACACACAGTTTTCTGGCACCAATTCGACCCACTTGGGTAAGACATTTGTGTTTATTTTGAAGGGCAGCAGAACCCACTTGGGAGGAACATTTGTGGGACAACAAGTACCAGCATGCCGAGCGGCACCGCCCACTGGGGCAGGACTTGGGAAATGCTTATCAAGTGAAACCCACTTGGGAGGAATATTTGTGGGACAACAAGTACCAGCATGCCGAGCGGCACCGCCCACTGGGGCAGGACTTGGGAAATGCTTATCAGGTGTGTCCACAAACGCTGCTGCTGCTCTTTACTTTTCCAGCCTGTGAACAAGGACAGCAATATCTGAAACGCGTAAGGCTTCAGAGACTTTGATTTTGGTGTGTGTGATCCTGTTTGCACTGCGGTCTTCAATAAAAAGGTGTTAATCCTCACGAGTGGCGTCTCCACCTAGGGCAACCTGTTTTGATGTATTTGAGCGGCCGGTCCGGTCGCGGAGATGCCCTACTGCTTAAAAGCGGACCTTGGCAGCTTGAAGTTTCAGCGCTGATGGCGTGGGTGAGCCGTTTTGAAAGACTTGGTATGCAGCACACACAGTTTTCTGGCACCAATTCGACCCACTTGGGTAAGACATTTGTGTTTATTTTGAAGGGCAGCAGAACCCACTTGGGAGGAACATTTGTGGGACAACAAGTACCAGCATGCCGAGCGGCACCGCCCACTGGGGCAGGACTTGGGAAATGCTTATCAGGTGAAACCCACTTGGGAGGAATATTTGTGGGACAACAAGTACCAGCATGCCGAGCGGCACCGCCCACTGGGGCAGGACTTGGGAAATGCTTATCAGGTGTGTCCACAAACGCTGCTGCTGCTCTTTACTTTCCCTGCCTGTGAACAAGGACAGCAATGTCTGAAACGCGTAAGGCTTCAGAGACTTTGAATTTGGTGTGTGTGATCCTGTTTGCACTGCGGTCTTCAATAAAAAGGTGTTAATCCTCACGAGTGGTGTCTCCACCTAGGGCAACCTGTTTTGATGTATTTGAGCGGCCGGTCGCGGAGATGCCCTACTGCTTAAAAGCGGATCTTGGCAGCTTGAAGTTTCAGCGCTGATGGCGTGGGTGAGCCGTTTTGAAAGACTTGGTATGCAGCACACACAGTTTTCTGGCACCAATTCGACCCACTTGGGTAAGACATTTGTGTTTATTTTGAAGGGCAGCAGAACCCACTTGGGAGGAACATTTGTGGGACAACAAGTACCAGCATGCCGAGCGGCACCGCCCACTGGGGCAGGACTTGGGAAATGCTTATCAAGTGAAACCCACTTGGGAGGAATATTTGTGGGACAACAAGTACCAGCATGCCGAGCGGCACCGCCCACTGGGGCAGGACTTGGGAAATGCTTATCAAGTGAAACCCACTTGGGAGGAATATTTGTGGGACAACAAGTACCAGCATGCCGAGCGGCACCGCCCACTGTGGCAGGACTTGGGAAATGCTTATCAGGTGTGTCCACAAACGCTGCTGCTGCTGCTCTTTACTTTTCCTGCCTGTGAACAAGGACAGCAATGTCTGAAACGCGTAAGGCTTCAGAGACTTTGATTTTGGTGTGTGTGATCCTGTTTGCACTGCGGTCTTCAATAAAAAGGTGTTAATCCTCACGAGTGGCGTCTCCACCTAGGGCAACCTGTTTCGATGTATATATATATATATATATATATATATATATATATATATATATATATATATATATATTACCTACTGGCGGTCGCCAGTAGGTAGTTATAGTTAGGACCCCTTTTCCATAGGAAATCCGCAACATTCTATTTTGAATAACTTTGGCGCCGGTCGACGAATCCTCGCGAATGTCTCAAAATAGGTGGGGCGCTACGCTCCGCTCCTACCCTGAAAGTCTCGGGAGGATCCGTCAAGCGGGGGCTGAGATAAAAGGGGGGTCCCAAAACGCGTTTTTCCCATGCATTTTTCCATAGGACCTTTAGAACGAGCTACAGCCCGAACGGCTGAACAGAATTACTCGAAATTTGGCAGAGAGGTAGTCCCTAGGTCAAGGAAGTGCCTTTTGTAGGTTTGGTGTAAATCTGTTCAGTAGATTCTGAGAAAATAGCCTTTAAATCAATATATATATCTGAGCCCGCTTACGGTACGCTTACCGTACGCTTACCGTACGCCTACGGTGGCGTGCGCGAGAGCGATTCTGATTGGCTCTTAGATCTTAGTAAACATTCGAATCGGCCGAAACCAGGAAGCGGCGGCCGCCATTTTGTGTATTTCACTCTGAAAAAAAGAGTGAAAACAAGAAAAGGGGGCAAAGAGGAGAGTTACAGACCCCCTTACATTTGTGAGGGGGTCAAAGAAGGACTGTAAAGTACAAAAAAAACATTTATTGTTTTTTAAAAAAATCACGGGGTACGCGTACGGTGAGCTTACGGTAAGCGTACGGAAGAAAAATGGCGTGCGCGAGCGAGATTCTGATTGGCCCTTAGATCTTAGTAAACATTCGAATCGGCCGAAACCAGGAAGCGGCGGCCGCCATTTTGTGTATTTCACTCTGAAAAAAAAGAGTGAAAACAAGAAAAGGGGGCAATGAGGAGAGTTACAGACCCCCTAACATTTGTAAGGGGGTCAAAGAAGGACAGAAAAGTACAAAAAAAACATTTATTGATTTTTAAAAAAATCACGGGGTACGCGTACGGTAAGCGTACGGTAAAAAAAAAAAAAAAAAAAAAATGAAATGCAGAATTAAGAGTTTAGATATTAGGGAGCTCTAAAAAGAGCTGTTGTGTTTATGAAGTCATTTTTTTAGTGGTACCTACAAGTAAGTACCGATGCAGAGTCTAAGGTTCAAAAGGAAGACTCTGTTCCCTTCATCATTGAAGTGCACACCATCTCCTCTATAAATGTCTTGCATGTCATAACGCAAGTTGTTGTGGTAAATGGCACCCATACCATAGTCACGGAGGAAAGCAGAAACAGATTTGTTGACGTGCTTTCTTGCTTTGTCAATCTGCGGACAGAAATGATTGGACCAGTTCCATTTTTGCCTTTGGCATATGTTGGAAAACACAAAGGCAGTTTTAGGGAAAAGTGAAAACAGTTGTGTAAAGGTGTCCTTCATAAGCATTTCCAGACCTACCCCAGTCAAAGTGCCTAGGTCATTGCCACCACAGTGCACTATTATGAGGTCAGGGTGTTGGATTTGCATGAAGGATTTCACCAATGGCATCAATTGGTGCCACTTTAACCCTCTCTGACCAATCCATTTAATGTCTACATTTGGCAAAGCAAGGTCTCTCACCATATCTGTTTTCTCTGCATACTTTTCACTCCAGAAGACATAGCTGTGCCCTACAATCCACACTGTGAACATCTTCAAAGGAGAACTGGATGCACTCAGGAGGTGTCTTTCAGTAGAATGGCAATATGAAAAGAAAGACAGTTTGGAAATGGAGGCATACATATTTTTTTCAAAACAAAAAGAACTGATTGGCTGTTTCATACCATTCTAGAATAAAAACTAGGCTGTATGTGTAAATTAATAGAAGCATGTTTTGTATTGGTACAAAAAAATGTGTAACCAAAGAACAGTACTATGGATTTGCTGTTAGGTTTGAAAAGTCAAGCACTCTTGCTCTGTGGAATTGAAACATTGTGTGGCGAACTTCTGACCTAACTCCACACAGCAGTGTTCCATGAGCTGTTGCTATGGTAGCAGGCAGAAGTCAAGTTGGGGGAAGGGTACTAGGCAGAAGTCAAGTTGGGGGCAGGGTACTTTTGGAAAAGGGTTGGTTTTCAACCAATAGAAATGTGTGATTACATTTGAAAAAAAGGGGGAAGCACTGAGATTTGAAACTTACATGTATATGTGTGGAAAAATAGAGGGAAAGTTTGCCATTATCTGGTTCTGCTGAGAGGAGAGAGGTGAGCACAACAGAGATCCTGGCTCTGATAATCTGCTGTTTGAGTGCCACATTTCTTTCACAACTAACTAATTTTAAAGGTGAGTTATGAGTTTGAGAGGGGATGCATGTGGTAACTTAAGAAATGAATAATAGAAATGGAAATTCTTTTTGTTGAAGTTGCGTTTATCATTTTCTGTTTTGGGAGAAATTTAAATGTGAGGAACATGTAAAATAATATGGACTATGTTTTCACAATAAATTAAGGTGTACTGGAAAAAAAAAGAATAGTTTAAGGGTTTGAGGTTGGACTCAGTAATGCAAATACATTCAGCATCACTAAGGCTGGTTGCCCTTGCTGGAATGTAGGCAGCCACCCAGGTTACACATGGTGGTGGTCTGAAAAAGCAGTTTGGACATGTGCATTTAAGAAAATCGAAAAAAGTGGTTTCATAATGTGTCAGTCTGTAAAAGTGATTTTCACTTGCCCAAAAAAAAAAGAGCAGTAAGTGTGCTTTCAAATTGGCAAAGAAATTTCGTTTTGGGACTAATGTGAAAACATGACTCTGTGTGCAGAGAGGAATTATAGGCAGAGATTTATTGCGTATTGCTCTGGTGATTTCACAGTTGCATTAGATGGAAAGGGGGAGCGATTTTTTGGGGGAAGAAGCAGACTCTTAGCACACACCCATGTGCTTGCCATGTATAATCATGCACAGTATTTACAAGCGAGTGGGGTTTTCAGGTTTCAGTCTGTAATGCAAATACATTCAGCATCACTAAGGCTGGTTGCCCTTGCGGAGGACGCGCGGCTACGCAAATTGCGTAACTATACGCAAACAGCGTAGATAAATTACGGACGTTACGTAAACCGTACGCTTACCGTAAGCTTACGGTACGCGTACTAAAAAAAAATTAAAAAAAAAGGAAAAAATGTATTGCTAATAAATTTTACATGTTTATTTTATAAAATATATTAAAAAAAACATATTATAGAATTTTAAAAATTTAACCATAGTCTTTAAAAAAGGATAGAAAATTAAAATAAAAATATGTTTAAAAAAATAGAAGAAAAAAAACAAAATTAGCATTTAAAAAACCTTGCAAATTCACTGAAAAAACCATGGGTTTCACACACGTTATAGTTAGGACTTAGCATTTAAAAAACCTTAGAAATTCAGTGAAAAAACCATAGGTTTCACACACGTTATAGTTAGGAATTAGCATTTAAAAAACCTTAGAAATTCAGTGAAAAAAACCATAGGTTTCACACATGTTATAGTTAACTGGACATTTTACTCGTAAAAAACCATTGAAATTGCCCCGTTATAGTTAGTTCAGCTAACTATAACTCGCGCGCCCGCAATGCACTGCTGATGACGTCACATATTACATCACTCATGACATGGTCAGTGACATCACTCATGACATCACTGATGACATCTCAAATGACATCACTGATGACATCACTGATGACATCATCCTTGTGATAGAGTGGCAGACCTCCTCTTCCCCTAATATAACCTTTGATACACACAATCAAAAATAGAAATTAAAATTTTAAAAACAATGGACATACCAATACCAGTTACAACAACCTATACAGTAATTCTAAGATCCAAATACACATCCACTCATTCACCAACAGTCCTATACAGTCACTCATACATGTACTCACTCATCATATGTACTCATACACGTATACATCCTGTTACACAATGCCACTCATCCATAGAGGTACTCACACACATAGTTAGTCATGCTAATAAAGAATCAAACATACATTTACTTGCATATACAGTTATACACACACCACCACACTTACTTCTACGGAAACTTACACATACTTAGTCTTTTAAACAATCACTTATAGAAACACATACTTATTCATACAGGAACTCTTTCAATCTCTCACTCTCACATATACTCACATATATACACCAATAGTCACATATACTAGTTTAAAACATATGTAGTTACACATAAAGACACTATTGAGACAGTCATTCACTCACTAACACACCCATACATACACTCATCCACCCATACAGTCCTGCACACATGCTGTCTTCAACACATACAATTAATGAGTCACTCATTCATGCACCCATGCACTACGTAATACCCCTCACCGAACCAGACACTCACACTCATACTGATACTCAAAAAAACAACTAATAACCTATTTAGACACTCATGTAGCTACACACCAACCCATGCAGCCACTTATACACAAAGTGAGAGACTGATACAGATATTTACATATTTAAACATTACTCACTAAGCCATGTATTCACTAAGATACACTTAATCAGTCAGTAATACAATCAATTTTTCAAAAACAATTCATCCATTTAGACACTTATATACCCATTTATTCTTCCATCGACCTTGAGATATACATATATAAAACATATTTAATTTTCAGAAAAACACACATTCACTGGATGATGTCATCAGTGATGTCATCAGTGATGTCATTTGAGATGTCATCAGTGATGTCATGAGTGATGTCACTGACCATGTCATGAGTGATGTAATATGTGACGTCATCAGCAGTGCATTGCGGGCGCGCGAGTTATAGTTAGCTGAACTAACTATAACGGGGCAATTTCAATGGTTTTTTACGAGTAAAATGTCCAGTTAACTATAACATGTGTGAAACCTATGGTTTTTTTCACTGAATTTCTAAGGTTTTTTAAATGCTAATTCCTAACTATAACGTGTGTGAAACCTATGGTTTTTTCACTGAATTTCTAAGGTTTTTTAAATGCTAAGTCCTAACTATAACGTGTGTGAAACCCATGGTTTTTTCAGTGAATATATATATATATATATATATATATATACACCGTGAACAAGCTTATTGCGAAACGCGTTGGTGAAGGCTATCACTTGCCTGGATTAAAAACTTGATGAACAGCAGTCCTGGGTGTCCTGGATTTCTTTTCGTGATTTTCGGAAAGGTGCGTGTGTAATATATATATATATATATATATATATATATATATATATATATATATATATATATATATATGTCCAAATCTCGTCCAACCCTTCCAGTACCAGAAAGGACGAAGCAAACCCAGGATTTCGTGCTTGAAAGTTTATTTCGTGCCCAGCACCGCCGCCATTACGCGTTTCAGCCCTCTCAGGGCCTTGATCACATATAATATATATATTAGTTATTATATATGTGTTTAGATTTTTTAAATTGAGTATATTTCTTATATTTGTTAAAATGTATATTAAATAGAATTTATTTTAAATTAATTGTATTCTTTATTATATTTAATATTCACTATTTTATTATGAATATATAAACTATATTTATGACATCGATTTTTTTTTCTGCAATTATTTTTGTACTTACCATTATAAGTATAGGATGTAGATATTTTTGATATTTTGCATGGGGATATTTGGAGTGTTGATATTTTGTCAGTGTACTGTCGACATATGCCACAAATTACCAACAATACACAACAGGCAACATTATACCAAGATGTTCACATTAACATCCTCCACGATGAACACATATATTCAGGGTTAGTAGCTGAGTAAAGGACTACAAGAATGAGGGGAGTGTGTGAGTGTGTGTATGTGTGTGTGTCTGTGTTTGTGTGTTAATCTTGGAGGGTGCTAATGTGCTGAGAACATCTTGGTATAATGTTGCCTATTTGTAATGATGGTAATTTGTGGCATATGTCATTTATTCATGGCATCCCTGTTATAGAATGTATGACTCTAGTATGAATGGTTTAAGGCTGAAGTCCTTCACAGCGAAAGCATCTTCACACAGCTAGCATTATCCTGCTAGTTTCTGGTATAAAATCGAACAGCACACTGGCACGTACAGTGCAATTGAACTTGTGAATAAAATGAAAGGCTAAATCACGCTGCCAGTAATCATTCCACTTATGTTAATGGGCCAAATTAAGTTGTCACTTTTTAGAAATAATGGCAGAGTACTTCTAGTGTAGTGTTTTGTTTCCAGATAGAGTGCAAATGTAGTGAGGTAATGGACGTGCAGTCCTACCTCACTTTTAGTTATCATGTCGATTTGTTCCCAAAAGAAAATGGCTACAATTTTATGCCTGGAACAGAAATTATTATACAAAATCATACAGAAAACAACATAAGATCTGTCATTTTACTGTTCTATTTTTCAAATACTCTTCAAATTATATTTTTATTTAAAAAAATAATTACCTTAGTTCAGCCATACAAATGTTGCCAACCACCATTTTATGGTCAATTTTTATGTGACAGTGATCACCATCAGACGTGTGTGAGACTTCTGGAGCCAACAAAGAGTTACAGTAGGCGACACTGCCACCGAGTGACCAAAGTAAGTGCCACCCTATAACCCATTTTACTAATAGCAGTTTATAATATTGTTGAAAGATTTTCTTGAGATAGTTTTGTAAACATTTTCTGAAACCTTACCTTTTTGAAAGCTAGCTGTATGAAGTAGTAAGGATCAAAATATCACTAAAATGAGAATGTTCTTCTTTGGACTTCTGAAAAAAGGCTAATTTGACATTTGTAAAACAATTTTAAGATAAATAAGTTGTTAGTGTACCCTTCTGACAGTGTGTTTCAGTATTTTGTGAGGAACAAGTTTCCCTTAAGCCAACTGCATATGATAAACTGATTTAAAATATGCATATTGAGAAGCAGATAATTACCTACAGCAAGTGTTCTAAGGACACCCCTTTTGTTGGACCTAGAGAGTGCCAGGGACAGCGTTTGAGTTAATGTAAGTCCACATTAGTACACTTTTGCATCAGCTACTAGGCAGTGCCAGTGGGGGCGGTTTTGTTTCGTATCTACTATAAAGTTCTGCTTTACAATAGATTTAGACAATGTCCATGTTTTAAAGGAAGTGGTAATACTTTGGTAATTACAAATTTGCCAGAGCTTATGAGACATATACATTTTCTCAAAAAACACAAATGTTCATTATTCCCTATAGCAGAAGAATATCATTCTGAAACTTGCTTTCCTGTAAAATCGTACTTCTCCTTATTAGAGGAAAGGGTTGTCTTGTCACTGTAAGCATAACAGTGATTGTATTCCCATTCTGCTAGTGACGTCCATCAGGGCAGGTGCTAGACAGAGGTTGGGGGCAAATTTGCTACTTTCACTTCACTAAGGGTGTCTCTCAGGGCAGGTGCTGGACAGTGGTTGGGAATTAAAATAACTATTCCCACTCTAGCGTGGATGTCCCTTAGGGTAGGTGCTAAACAGTGGCTAGGGTTCAAATTTGGTATTCCCTCTCTGCTGGGACATCCCTCAGGGCAGGTGCTGGACAGTGGCAGGGGATCAGATTTACTATTCTTACTCCTTTGGGGGTGTCCCTCAGGGTATGTGGTAAACAGTGGCTGGGGTTCAAATTAAATATCACACCTTTGCTGGGGCGTCACTCAGTGCAGGTGCTAAACAGTGGTTGGGGTTCACATTTACTGTTCCCATTACACTGAGGGCTTCTCTCAGGGCAGCTGCTGTACAGTGGTTGGGGGATAAATTTACTATTCCCACTCCACTAGGTAAGTCTGACAGGGCAAGTGCTGTGCAATGCCTGGAGTTCAAATGTACCATTCCCTCTCCCTAGGGACTTCCCTCATGGCAGGTATTGGTCAGTGGCTGGGTTCAAATTTACATTTTCCACTCCACTGGGGGCGTCGATCAGGGCAGGTGCTGGTCAGTGGCTGGAGGTCATATTTACTATTCCCACTCCGGTGTGGGCGTTCATCAGGGCAGCTGCTGGACAGCAGTTGGGGGTTAAATTACCTATCCCCAGTCTGCTGGAGGTGTCCCTCAGGGCAGGTCCTTGACAGTGGAAAGGGGTCAAATTTACTATTCCCACTCCACTGGGGGCATCCCTCACTGCACGTGCTGGTCAGTGGCAGAGGGTCAGATTTACTATTCCCACTCTGCTGGTGGTGTCCCTCAGGGTATGTTCTGGACAGAAGTTGGGGGTTAAATTATCTATTCCCGCTCCACTGGGGGCATCCATCTGGGGAGCTAGACAGAGGTTTGGAGTCAAATTTGCTTTTCCTACACTGCTGGGGGCAACCCCTAGGGCAGGTACACAACAGTGGTTGTGGCTTAAATTTACTATTCCCACTCTGCTGTGGGCTTCCCTCAATCAGGTGCTAGACCGTGGCTGTGGTTCAAATTATTATTCCCAGTCCACTGGGGGCATCCCTCAGGACAGGTGTTGGTAAGTGGATAGGCGTCAAATTTACTATTCCCACTCTGCTGGCGGTGTTTGTCAGGCAGGTCCTGGACAGTGGTTGGGGTCAAATTTGCCATTCGCACACTTCTGGGGGTGTCCCTCAGGGTAGGTGCTGGACAGTGGCTGGAGATCAAATTTACTATTTCTACTCCGATAGGGGAGTACCTCAGGGCAGGTGCTGTACAGCGGTTGAGGGTTACGTTTACTATTCCCACTCCGCTGGGGGCGTATGACAGGAAAGGTGCAGGACAGTCGCTGGGGTTGATATTTACTATGCCAACTCTGCTGGAGGCATCCCTCAAGGCTGGGGCTGGATGGTAGCTGTGATTCAAATTTACTATTCCCGCTGTGCTCGGTGTGTCCCTCAGGGCAGGTGCTGGACAGTGACTGGGGGTTAAATTTACTATTCCTACTCTGCTGTGGGTGTCCCTCAGGACAGGGGCTGGACATTGTTTAGGAGTTAAACTTGTTATTCCCACTCCACATGGAGTGTCCCTCAGGGCAGGTGCTAGACAGTGGCTGGAGGTTAAATTTCGTACCCCCACTCTGCTGGGGGCATCCCTCAGATCAGGTGCTAGACAGTGGCTGCGGTTCAAATTTAGTATTGCTACTCCACGGGGGGTGTTCCCCAAGGCAGGTGATGGTCAGTGGCTGGGGGTCAAACTTTTTATTCCCACACCCCTGAGGCATACCTCAGGGCAGGTGCTGAACACCGGTCGGGGGATAAATAATAAATTCCCACACCACTGGGGGAGTTCCTCAGGGCAAGTGCTTGACAGTAGTTAAGGGTCAAATTTAGTATTCTCCTGCTGTTTGGTACCAAATTTGTTTTGGATGTAGACTGTGGTATATTAATCTGTACTGAAACTAATCACCAAGTAAACTCGTGGTTTTTTTGTAGGTTAATGGCCAATTTGAGAAAGATCAAATGAAGGACCACTTCCTTGTTGCATGAAGGCACACATCCTAGATCAATAATCAACCAAACACCTAATCATCCAAGGGAAGACAACTGTAAGGTAAACAGAAGAGTATAGTCAGATATATTGAGTAAAAAACTAAGGGCCTCATTTCTGAGAAGTGTTGCATTGCTGCATGAAAGCAGCGATGCAACACTTCTCAGTGCGCCCTCCTTGCGACACTAATGATGCGTTATATTTACTGTAAGAAGCATGATCTCGCAAGGAATGACAGATACATTCCGTATTACTGACGTATCTGTTGGCACAAAAATGGCGCTTTGCTGGAGTTGGGTCGGAAGAGTGACGCAACACCAGCAATGTTCCTTTCACATGGGGCACGCCCCATGTGAAAGGGCCTGTGTCACCCTTATGCCTGCCATGAGGCAGGCGTATGTTTTTGATGCATTGGCGTCCTAGAAGTGGCGCAGCAAAATCTCATAGATTTCACTGCGCCACGCCTGTGACCCTTTCTTGTGGGGAACACCCACCCTGCATACATTATACCTGACGCAGATATAATGTAGCACAGGGGTTTACGAAGTGACGCATTTGCCTAGATGCATCACTTCGTAAATATGGCCGAAACATGGCGCATTATTTATGCTGCGTCACTAAAAGTGATGCAACGGTGGCACAAAAGTGAGGCAGGTCTTCATAAATAAGGCCCTAACAGTATTTTCCTCCCTTAAGACTCTTGTAGATTTTGAACTTTTAAAACATTTTCTTGCACATGTAAATTTCCTCTGTCTCTTTTTCACATTTTTCAGGAAGTGATAGCATACTAATGTCTACACCTAAGTAACAGAAAATGGAAAAAATCAGCTACACACTAAATTTGTTTTATTATTATGCATTTTCTTTTTCTTTTTTCATTTTGTGAATAACAGAGCCTAGGAATTATTGGAGGAATGAGCATTATCACTCATTCCATTGCAGAGGCAGAGCGGTTACTCTGGAGCAGACTGTACAACAGAACTTAACCACTGTGCCTCTGCAATAGAGATATAAGTTAGAGAACGTGCAGCATAGGAAAATGCTTGCATCCACCTATAATGATACCTGTGGCTCAGTTTTGTGGGTGGTATTGTTACAGATCGGCGCATATAAATTCTCCCTGCTTCCACAGACAGAGTAAATCTACGGTCACACGCACATACATACATCATACGCTAGGTTCCCATCACACTACATTCACACTATTACTCTATCCACACTGAATATAGGAGAGAAAACCTAAACCAATCTGCATCTACAATGAGGTCAATGCGACCTTAATGATATTTCCCTGAGTCATGATTTTAAACATAGGAAATACATTTGAAAACTCAATAAATGACAAAGAAATAAACACCCGACACTAGAATTCAAACAAATGCTTGTTTATCTAAATAATTCAAATGGAAAGTCAATCATTAGCAAAATCATTATTCTCATAGTTACCTATTCTAGCTAAAGGGGTCAGGACAGGTCTCTCGGTAAGGTCTCTCGAGCTGCCGTCCTCAGCATGGGTAACGTCCAAACGCAATGATCACCAGGAAAGAATGAATGGACAAACCCCCGAACCCTCTCTAGTCAAACATATTTATAGGAAATGTTACAATCAAAAAGTAACAAACAAACGTTGAATATCCGTTGAGCCGCTGAGCAGAGCGAGCAGGAAAGGAAGTCTCTCAGTTACATTTAGTAAACCTCCGCTCAGGAAAAATCACAAAAATAAAAAGACGGAAGAAGGAAACTCGAGTTTGCAAATGTTACTTTCGTAAATGTTCTTCCTTGATATCTTAGCAAAGCCACCGCAGATTGAACAATGTTCATTGTGGCTTTATCCTTGTCCAAGGACAGCTGGAAACGTTCCCAGAACTGCTGTCCTCATGGAAGATTTTCTAACCAGGCAAAGGCTGTGGTCAGGTGACTCTCGACCATGTTCAGCAAGGCCTCTCGTCAAAACTCAATCACCCGAGTGCAGGCTGTAAATGGCAGCCATCTTGTTTTAGGCCAAAACATACCATCTTAATTGAAAGAAACACAAAACAACGTTACCACAGCATAATGATTAGACAGTGTTAACCCCCACTAATACCCTTATGTGTATGTAATTATCTAGCCTTTCGCAACACAATAAAGCATTAGTACACGGTATTTTAAAAGCGTTTGTGCTTTAAACAAATAGCACTTTGCGACATTTATTTAATAAAACCCGCACATTATTAATAAGTAACATATATGCATTCCCACGTGTAGTTTTCTCTCATTAGTAATTGTTGGTTAATCCGACTTTAACAAGACAATCTATTAATTAGTGTTTTAAAATTAATCATTTCAATCAAAACATATAGACAAAACTGGAGCTTAAAACTCAATAAATTTTCAACAGAAAACTCTGCTCCAGCAATCCCCCCTTTGGTGATATCTTATCACCACAAAAAAACACAAAAAAAAACAACCCAAAAACAAATTTAAGACCCAATTTTTAGGAGAAATTGGAAATGTCTTTTATAACACAACATTAAACACCAGACTCCCTCACATCATCCCTCTTTGTCTCTAAGTAAACACTTTCCCTCAATTCTTCTAATTCTATTTCTTGTGGGTCTCTCCTTGATCTCTTTCGTTTCTTTTCAGCATTTTCTCTAATTATTCTCTTTTTCCCTCCCCTGTTTTTACAACACAGACACCCCAATCTTAATAACAATAAAGCAACAATTACACATGTCAATGGAAATAATATTTTACCAATAATGGTACTACCTATCTTAGCAATAAAACTCTTAACAGCAACTATCTTATTAGCTATTTTAGTCCAGATACTTTCAGCTTCCAGTGGTACTAATTCATCATGCAAATCAGTAATATTTTTGATATAGACCTTTAAGTCTTTGCTTTCGTCAGGAATGTAAGTGCAACAATGTTGAACTTTCAGCATTCCGCAGACTCCACCCTCCTTAGCCAATAGAATATCAAGGGCAAGTCGATTTTGCATAGACATGGCACGTACGGCAATCATCTCCGTATTTACCAAAAGATACCCTCCAGCGGTACTTGTCGATAAGCGATCTACCACTGTTGACAGTTTCCGAATACCATATGCATTCAATGAAATTCCCACTGCTGGAATTAAAGCTCCAAATATATCACCAACTATTTCTGACCAAGTTTCTCTTTTAAAATGTGTTAGTAAATTAATATGTTCTATATCTTCTATTCTATCTATATGGAAAATCTTTGGAAAGACCAGGCCTACATAACATGTGCCATACCAATGGTCAGGCAACTTGTAATAAGCCTTGTTCCCACAAACATAATACACTCCTGGGAAAACTGGATCTTCTCCACCTTTAAAACCCCAACCTGTTGCAATGAAGTATGTATCATGACACTCACTAGTCCCAACAAAATATGTATCATATTGGGATTTCCTTCTGGTAATGCATAGTTTACCCTTCTGTGGTGCATCTAAAGCCAAAGTTGGACTAGCCCCATTCTTCAACTCCTTTCCCATCTCAATGTCCCAAATCGTCTCACTCACTTTATATTTCCCTGCCTTCTCATGCATGCTCATTCTCCTTTCCTCTACCATGTTCAGGAAAGCCTTTTCTTCTTCTTCCAAACTGCAAGTTAAATTGTTCTTAAAAATGTAATCTAATGTTAATTCTTCTTTCTCAATAAAAATCTCACCAAAAATGTTAGCTTCTTTAGCTGGATTCAGCTTTTTGTTCATAGGTAATTGCCCAAAAATGTTATCTTTGTTAGACATCTCATAATCTATTTTCCCTAACAAAGAAAAAACACTACTTAACACACTACATGAAATTCCATACGTAGCTGGTAAATGGTGATAAGTAACACCCTCTGAAACGGATGCAGGTAATTGCATACAAACGTAGCAATCCCTAACTTCCATTGTCTTTACGTATTCATATAATAACTTTGAAAAAACATTACTAGAAAAATCATTAATTGACCTATCTTTATGTATGTAAATGTTACTAATTCTAGTTGGAACTACCTTTTGTGAACTCTTCTCTACATTGGTCACATTTTCAGTATGTATTCCAAAAGTACCTATTGTAACTCTAAAGATAATTAATAAAGCTAATACACCCCATAATAGCATTAATAATCCAGTACAGCAGCAGCACATTCTACACCATCTTTTCAAGAAGGCACATCTACTTTGATTATTTTCTGTGTTAGCCATTTTATTACTTTGGCAGTGTCTTTTGACTTATCCTCTCCTACTCCACTACTGAAACACTAGAACACTAGATTATTTCAAACAGCCAATTTTAGATTTTCTCTTTTCACTTTCTCCAAGTGACTCCTTCAGTTTACTTCAATTTGGATTTTCATCACTTTTCATTTCTTCTTCAGCAACATCAAATTGTATCAGATCATCAACAACATCCTGTGCATCTGACTCTTCTCCAATGTCAGTCAAGATTACTTTCAGGATTCCAACAGTTTTCTCCTCAACCACTTCTCGTACGGTCGCCTCTGGATTTCCTTGACTTTCTGCCTCTTCACCTTCAGACAGTGCCACGTACGTCCATTCCGGTGACCTATACTTCTGGTTAGGTTTTCTAATTCTCTTGATCTCCTCTGGTTCTTTTGTAACCTTTTGTTTTTCACCTTTTGCTTGATTCTGACTCGACACCTCGTTCACCTGTTCAGCTTTCGATGAATTTGCTCGTGTCAGTCTGTACCTCAGCCTCTTTATCCTGTTAGGCCAAAGATCTCCTCTTACAACCCTCTTTGGTCTCACTTCTTTATTATTTCTTTCTCCGATCCAAGTTCTCTTTCTCAGAACTCGACCCTCTGATCTCTCATTTTCACTCTCATCTGATTCTGTCTCATTTGCCCCTTGTTCTTCAACAATTTTCTTTCGCTCCACAGTCTTTTCCACCACCGATTGAGACTTCCCTATCTCTGTCCCTCCTCGGGTCTCCGACACTCAATCTTCTTGCTGTCTACTTGTCCCTTCACTTAGCTCATCAGGAATGTTCCCTACACCTCCTCGGGGGTCTTCCGCAATCTGTCCCTCTCTAACTTCTACTGACCCTGCTTCTTCAGGTGTAATCTCAAGTGGATTCTCAACTTCTTCATCTGATTCAGTTGTAGTCACTGTGGAATTGCTCTTTTCTCTCCTTTCTTCTCCACTGCTTGTTGGAGCTTCAGGCACTCTTACAGAATCTGATCTTTCCTCTGAAACTCTCAATGTTTCTCTTGAAGCCTCTCTTGGAAAGAAAGAATCACCTGACTCCCTTTCTCCTTCACTCCTTTCAGGATTCTTTCTCCTTCTCACTGGTTCAGTTTCTGCATCATCACTAGAATCTGACTCTTCAAAATACTCCTTACCAGTCCCTTCTTTTGGATTTGGAACTCTCAGAGTATGACTCGCATGCACCCAGTTTTTCACACCGGCACACTTTACTGCAGTTGTCGTAGTCAGAATAACTTGTCTTGGCCTTCCCCACCTTGAAACCAAGCAATTTCTTCTTCTGTGCACCTTAATTCTCACCCAGTCCCCTGGACTCAGATCATGGGCTTGCTTCTTCTCAAGTGTGGTAGCGTCTTCTCCAACCTGGTGAAACACAGAATGAACTGCGTCAGCCAGGCCTTTACAGTAATCCAAAATCATGTCATCAGTTATCGTCATCAACTTGTTGACAGGCACAAATGCATGTCTCATCGCACGTCCCATCAAGATTTCGTGCGGACTCAAACCTGTTGTTCTATCTGAAGTAGACCTAATAGTCATTAGCACTAGAGGCAAGACATCAGGCCATTTCATTCCAGTGGCTAAACACATCTTACCAATTCTGTTTTTTATTGTGCCGTTCATCTGTTCAACAACTCCAGAAGCCTCTGGTCTGTATGCACAATGTAGCTTCTGCTTTATGCTTAATGCGTCACAAATTAAACCCATGAGCTCATTGTAGAAGTGTCCACCTCTATCAGACTCAATTGTCACTGGGAACCCGTACCTTGGAATCAATTCTCTTAACAGTAACTTTGCAACTGTTATTCCATCATTTCTCCTAGTCGGATAGGCCTCCACCCATCTTGAGAACAAACAGACTACCACTAGAACATACCTCAATTTGTTCACTTGGGGCATTTTAATGAAATCTATTTGCATTCTGGTAAAAGGACCTCCTTCTCTGCCTATTGTCCCTAGACTCACCACTGTCTTTTTCCCAGTATTGAACTGTTGACAAATCAAACATCTTTGACAGATGCTCTCTGCAATAAACCTGAACTTTGCATTGTACCAGGTTTGTTTAAAAGACCTGATCATCGCATCCCTTCCCAAATGTCCCTGGCCATGATACATTCTTGCCATTGTCGACAGCATGGAGTTAGGCATGACTAGTCTACCATCTCTAAAGATCCAAACATGATCTGTCTCTCTTGGGGCACAACCTGCCTTGATCCAATCTCTCATTTCCTCATCTCCTGCCTCATCCTGCAACTGTTTCACTTCATCCCACGTTTCTAGGACATTAGTAAACATCACAGAACAAAAAAACATTTCCCTTTCTCGTGCCCTATCAATCGATTGATTGGTTTTCGCACAATACTGTGCTATGTCATTGGCAAATCTATTACCAAGTGTAACAAAATCATCTCCTTGTCCATGAGCAGCACACTTCACAACTGCTAGTTCTTTAGGCAGCTGTATCGCCTCAAGCAATTTTCCAATCACTTCAGCATTCTTTATTGGAGTCCCACTCGACGTCAAGAAACCTCTTTGTAGCCAAAGCTGGCCAAAATCATGAACGACTCCAAATCCGTACTGACTATCAGTCATCACAGTCACTCTCAAATTTTTCCCAATTTTGCAAGCTTTTGTCAATGCCACCAATTCAGCCACTTGAGCAGATCTCACTCCTTTCAAAGGCGAAGCCTCCATAACTTCTGAAACCTTGCACACTGCATATGCTGCACTCAGCACACCATCATCAGTTCTCAAACATGATCCATCCACAAACAACACATGATCACTCTCAGGCAATGGCAAATCTCTTATATCTGGTCTTGGTTTTGTGCAGTAATCAAGCACATCCAAACAATCATGATCAACATCATCTCCCACATTCACATTATCAGCATCTGGCAATAGTGTCGCTGGATTCACATTCACACATCTCTCAAGAGTCACATTTGATGCTCCCAGAATTATTTTCTCATATTTAGTCAGCCGACTATGTGACATGTACTGAGTCCTGCTTCTTGTCAAAAGAATTGCCACATCATGAGGTACGAATACCCTTACAGGATATCCCATTATTATACCTTCACTCTGTTCCAAGCTTCTGCATGTAGCAGCTACTGCTTTCAGGCAACCTGGCAAACCCACAGCTACGGGGTCAAGTGTCGATGAGAAGTACGCAATCGGCCTTCTCAGCTGTCCATGCTTCTGAATCAACACTGAAAGTGCACAACCATTTCTCTCACTGCAGTACAACTCAAACTCTTTCTCATAGTCTGGCATTCCCAAAGCAGGGGCTTCACACATTCTGCTCTTCAACTCTTCAAATGCTGCCATTTGTTCTCCATCCAGTTCCAATGGATCTCTCACCTCACTTTTTGTCAATTTAATCAATGGCTTTGCTATCAGGGAGAAATTACTTATCCACTGACGACAATAACCCACCATTCCCAAAAACATCCTCACCTCTCTCTGGGTCATTGGGGCCCTCATTCCTCTGATAATTTTGATTCTGTCATCGGTCACCTTTCTCAGACCTTTTTCAATATTGTGTCCAAGATAATGAACCTCTTTCTTGCAAAATTGCAATTTGGCAGGAGATACCTTTAACCCTCCATCTGCCAGATGATTCAGTAAAGCTATGGTATCTACTTCACAAGCTTCATGTGTCTTCGATGCCACAAGTAGGTCATCAATGTACTGCACTAGCACTGAGCTCTCAGGCATGATCAAACTCTCCAAGGACTTTTTCAATAACTGATTGAATATCGAAGGACTCTCTGTATACCCCTGTGGGATACGACACCATGCCAAAATACGCTGGCCAAACCGAAATGCAAAAATCGTCTGGCTGTCATGATGCAATGGAATTGAAAAGAAAGCATGACACAAATCAATCACCGTGTACCACTCAGCATCATGAGGAATCTGATACAAAATCACTGACGGATTTGGCACAATGGGACAACATGCCACCACAATTTTGTTAACCTTTCTCAAATCTTGTACAATCCTGAACTTTCCATTAGGTTTTTTTAACCCCATTATCGGTGAATTACACGGGCTACTCAGTATCTCTCTCAAAACACCCTGTTGAATCATCTTGTCGATTATAGGAGTAATTCCCTCAATTATCTCCGGTGTCAATCTGTACTGAGGAATATTAGGATAAACAATCCCCTCTTTCACTGAAATCTTCACTGGATCTACATTATTCATCAATCCCACATCTTCTCCAGTAAAATCCCAAACTGCTGTTTTTACTGTGTGTCTCAACTCTTGAGGCTAATCATCCGGATTAAATACTGCATATGTACCAACAATCTCACTCTCTCTATTATCTAGAGTCATCCGGTACAAAACATCCTCATCTGGTGTCTCAAAAGCTATTCCATCCGGAGTACAGAAAATTGTACAATTCATCTTGCACAATAGGTCCCTACCTAGCAAGTTCACTGGACTAGTGTCACAGACAACAAATCTGTGCATGTCTGAAATTTTCCCTATTCTTACCCTTACTGGTTCGGTAAGACGAGTCTTAATCTGTGTATTGGCTACACCAACCACTTGGATTGCTTCGTCCGAGAGAGGAAGATTTCTAATATCTGCTGACCTGACAGTTGATCTCGTCGCTCCTGTGTCTACCAAAAAAGTAACACTCTCCCCATTTATTTTCCCATCTACAAATGGTCCTGCCTGATCTATTTCTAGAGTTGCACCAAGTATGCACTCTTCCTCCTCTCTTCGGCACCGTCAATAGTCCCCTTCAGACTCACTCCCCTCACGTCTCGGTTTGTTTACCTGCTCATCATTGTAGAATCCTGAGTCCTGGTTATATTTTTAGGACCCTCTATTCTGTGGCAAGGGCGGTTTTGACTCTTGACTCTGCTGTCTGACAACCTTCTGTTGTTGCTGCTGTTGATTACACCCCTCGTTCTGCACCTGTTGATTTAAGGGTTTATTCTCATTACTTACTAATGGTGGATTCGTACACTCGGATCTCCAATGCCCCAATTGTCCACAGTTGTGACAAGGGAATTTCTTTTTGGCCCCCTCTAAATTCCCCTTTCCTTTTCCTGCATATCTGGGTCTAATTCCTGGATTATTTGCCTGTTCCACCAACTGTGCTTCTTGTCTCTCAGCAACTTTCACCTGTGCCCACATTGCTTTTTCTTTCAACTTTCTCTGTTTGGCTTCAATCTCATCACTGAAGTACTTTGCATGTCTCAAGATTTCATCCATCTTTTTACTCTGCCAGTCAACTGTATGCTCACGTATTCTTTCACTGATTTCAGGTCTCAGGCCATATACAAACCTGTATACAAAATGACTCAAATCCTTATCACCCAGGTGTTCATCTCCACTGAACTGTTTAAAAGCCAGTATCAGCCTTTCGTAAAAAGCATGAACTGATTCTTTTGCTTCCTGATGTGTTCGATCTATCTTAACCCAGTCTGTCTCTTTCGGGGGTACTTTATTTTTCAGGAACACAATTACCTGATCATATTTCTTCATCACCTCTGGGTCTGGTGCTCCTGTTTTCGGATCTCTTGGATACTCCTTAACAGGCCAATCTACAACTATTTTACACTCAGCCCACAAATCTGCCGGAACAATTATATCAAACAGACTATTCAGGTCAATCCACAGCACTTTTGACAATTTCACAAACCTGTCTACCTGCCTATACCACTCGACGGGCTTTTCTCTCAGTCGAGGGAAATCATTCGTAAATGATAGAATATCCTGTCTAGTCCATGGGACATGTACATATCCACCTCCAGGAATCTCTCTCATAGGATGAGCATCCACTGTTTTCTCTTTTTCTCTCATGGGAAAAGCTGAGTAAGTCCTGTCCATCGAATCTTCCCTTTTCTTGTACCATCTATCCTTCCACTTTTCCACGTCACCCCATTTTCGCAACAATGCAATCATTTCCTTAATCTGTCCTGTTCTACCAGCACCATTTAAATTCTCAATATCTTTGTCTGTAAAATCCATCCTGTAAGACTTCTGCAAAGCCTTTACCTTATCTATATCAACTCCTTGTTCACTCGCTATTGCTCTCAATCTGTCATGTGTATTTTTAGCTCTCCAGGTGATGCTTTTACACATAAATAATAACTCTCCATCATGATGGTTTTTGAGTATATCTGTAGGAATTGTCCCTGCAATAAGCTCCTCCAATTCCATGCGCAACCTTGCTACATCAATTGCCTGTGAATCTTTCTCCTTCTTTTGAAGAACCTTCAACCAATCATTCAAATCCTCAGCTGTTATTTCAGTAGACTTCTTCACTGTACCCACTTGTTCTGTCATCCTCTGTGGTTCCAAAATCGTTCCTCCCAAACAACCAGTATTGAATCCTGAATTAGACTGCACATCTAATCCTCCACTACAGGCATCATGTCTTGACTGTCTCAAATTATTTCCTCCTGTTCTCGTTCCTGATTCCTCCAAAGAGCAAGTACCAACCAAACCATTTCCAACATAAGGAACTGTCAAACTATTTTCACCCATTCTTTGTTTATCAAAAATAGGCACAACCGGACCAATCGTTACAGGTACCGTAACTGCTTCAAGATTTTTCGTCAACTCTCGTATTTTCTCAGTCAGCTCAGATGTGGTTCTGGCTAATTCTCTTGTTTTCTCGTCAATGACTCGATTCTCTCGATTCTCTCTCTCTCGCTCTCTCTCTCTCCCACTTTCTGTGAAAGAGCTTTCACTTTTCAGATCAGGTGTCACAACCTCAGTTTTAATAATTCGCAAAGTGTCTCTTACAGGAGTAGCAACTGGCGTACCCTCTTCTGGTTCTGGTCTATACGGCGGTGGTCTCTTGTAAATCATGTCATCCAAGACCTCATCCTCGTAATCATTAACCCCATACCTTCTTACTTCTGCATTAGGCACCCTTTCTGTAGCCTTCCTCTCTTCCTTCTCGTCAACTGTTCTCATAGGATATAATCCCTCTGACATACTAGCATCTCGCCATCTCCTCATTCGATCATGATGAGTTTCACGATCATATTTCCTCCCAAAAAAGTACCTATAATTGCCTCCATTCCTCTGCTTTTCTCGCTCATGCACCTCATCTTCCCATTCCACCAACGCCTCGAACTGTGTCGGCCTTGGTCTAGGCTCTAGACACATAATTTTTTCCCGTAAATTCCTCAACACGGCCAAATTAAATGAACCATGTTCCGGGAATGCTAAGACACCATCTTCCTTAGTATACTTAGCCCAGTTCTCCAACCATATACAGGTATGATACCCATATTTCGCAACCATGAAGGATGCAGGAGTTTTCGTCGGAGGTAGCAATTCACCCTCTCTGGTTATTACATTTTTATCCTTGTCAAACCACCTTTTTATTTTACCGAACAAGGATTTTTTCTTCTTTTCCTCAGGTTGGTAATACATTTTAACGTTTACCAATATTCTCTAGTCCCTTCCGTACAGTTGCGGATCTTTTGTCCAATAACAGCGCGACTCACACCAACGCACCAATCCTGGAGCGTCTACGTCACAGGGTATAGGGTGACTCTTTCCAATCCCTGCGCGGCACACACCAACGCACGAATCACAGCGCGAGCACTGTTCTGATCCACTACCCAATCAGAGCGCGATCTGTATGACGTCAGCAGTCGCTGCGGTCGCTTCTGCTCCTGTCTCCTGTCACTCGTCTACCCCTCCTTTACAAAGCCTTCTCAGTAGACTTCGTTTCAAATTTACAAAATCTATTAGTTACAACATATAAACATCTCCATTGTCTGCTTCGCTAACCACAGAATAGTAAAGAAAATTCTCACAAGAATCCCGTTTCTCTCTAGAACAGCGCTTACCTCTGCTCCACTACGGAATTATCACTTTCGTTGACACAGTAGCACATCCCTCTACTCTGCCCTTCTAACATGTATCCATCAACTGTTTCCTCTAGGACTGCTCCAAAGAGTCTTACAATCAACTAAATGCTCATACACTCACGCACTTTCACACCAGAAAATGTAGCACAACCACACAGAATCCTGCCTTTCCCGTGAACAGCAAACAGTCTGTCCCACTACAGAATTATAACACACGTTAACCAAGCAGCGCTTACCTCTGCCCAGTCCTTCAGACAAGCTCAGAGAATATCGATTACTCCTCCCGCGATAAGCTTTAACGGCAAACCTTACGGATCCCTGGGACTTAAGACCAGAGTTTCACAGATAACCTTCACTACCATACGCACTCCTTTTATACCGAAAATATGTCTAGTAGTAACACACAACGATGTCACTGATTCCGAACCCAGACAATGTGACGCGCAACTTCAATTGTCACACGTTTTTCCTGCATACATACAGGTAATTCCAACAATCCCGTCTTTCCCGAGAGCAGCACACACTTCCCTCTGCCCTACTACGGAACCGTCACCAGCTCCCAAGTTCCAGAAGCACTACATAAAACTCAATACGACGACTTCAACATATAGTATTAGTACATATACCAACATCAATCAATAAATCAATGAATCAAAAGCCAATGTACAAGCAATCTAATCTGATCAAGACAATAATCTAACCATCATACTGCTACCAGGAAACTGTTGCAGATCGGCGCATATAAATTCTCCCTGCTTCCACGGACAGAGTAAATCTACGGTCACACGCACATACATACATCATACGCTAGGGCCCATCACACTAAATTCACACTATTACTCTATCCACACTGAATATAGGAGAGAAAACCTAAACCAATCTGCATCTACAATGAGGTCAATGCGACCTTAATGATATTGCCCTGAGTCATGATTTTAAACATAGGAAATACATTTGAAAACTCAATAAATGACAAAGAAATAAACACCCGACACTAGAATTCAAACAAATGCTTGTTTATCTAAATAATTCAAATGGAAAGTCAATCATTAGCAAAATCATTATTCTCATAGTTACCTATTCTAGCTAAAAGGGTCAGGACAGGTCTCTCGGTAAGGTCTCTCGAGCTGCCGTCCTCAGCATGGGTAACATCCAAACGCAATGATCACCAGGAAAGAATGAATGGACGAACCCCCGAACCCTCTCTAGTCTAACATATTTATAGGAAATGTTACAATCAAAAAGTAACAAACAAACGTTGAATATCCGTTGAGCCGCTGAGCAGAGCGAGCAGGAAAGGAAGTCTCTCAGTTACATTTAGTAAACCTCCGCTCAGGAAAAATCACAAAAATAAAAAGACGGAAGAAGGAAACTCGAGTTTGCAAATGTTACTTTCGTAAATGTTCTTCCTTGATATCTTAGCAAAGCCACCGCAGACTGAACAATGTTCATTGTGGCTTTATCCTTGTCCAAGGACAGCTGGAAACGTTCCCAGAACTGCTGTCCTCACGGAAGATTTTCTAACCAGGCAAAGGCTGTGGTCAGGTGACTCTCGACCATGTTCAGCAAGGCCTCTCGTCAAAACTCAATCACCCGAGTGCAGGCTGTAAATGGCAGCCATCTTGTTTTAGGCCAAAACATACCATCTTAATTGAAAGAAACACAAAACAACGTTACCACAGCATAATGATTAGACAGTGTTAACCCCCACTAATACCCTTATGTGTATGTAATTATCTAGCCTTTCGCAACACAATAAAGCATTAGTACACGGTATTTTAAAAGCGTTTGTGCTTTAAACAAATAGCACTTTGCGACATTTATTTAATAAAACCCGCACATTATTAATAAGTAACATATATGCATTCCCACGTGTAGTTTTCTCTCATTAGTAATTGTTGGTTAATCCGACTTTAACAAGACAATCTATTAATTAGTGTTTTAAAATTAATCATTTCAATCAAAACATATAGACAAAACTGGAGCTTAAAACTCAATAAATTTTCAACAGAAAACTCTGCTCCAGCAGTATCACAAAATATTCCCATGCATGTTGCTAGCAGTATGCCCTCCATTCCTAGCCTCTGTAGAATGGTCCAAAGAAATAAACAGGCAATTAATCCCCAATGTATTGCTCCTCAAACATACATGTAAACATACGTTAACTTTTAGTGAGGAACCTTTCCTTCTACATGACAAAACCCTCAAAAAAGAATATACATTTTTAGCACCGCAGATCACCAATTTTGAAATTTGGATGATGGATGGGAACTTTAAATCCAAACCTCATCCATTCACCCAAATTTATACAATTTACACAAATATTAATAATACCACTGTACCACTGCTATATAGTTTGCTACCTGAAAAGCAATCCTCTACCTACTACAGAACTTGTATCTATGGTAAAAGCTTAAACAATGAGCAAATGTTCGTGGCAAGTAGTAATTAGCTTTGAAATATCAATGATAAATACTGTAGCCATATTGTACTCTGGGTGTCAAATTCAAAGATGTTTTTTCCACTTTTCTTGGGCATTTTACTGTAAAATTATAAAAAGTTCTTTAGTTGAGAAAGACTTTATAAACAGTAAATAGTTTAAATTACGGAAGTTAAATGCGTTAACTTTTGTGTCTACCGACATGGTAGAAGAATTTTACACTTCAATTTCTGAATCTGATTACGTTCTCCAAAATGATGAAAAATTGCCCCCCTTACTAAATTACTTTGAGGACACCTGGATTTGCCGTCTAAGCAGGTTGAGTCGCAGGAGAAGACAAAGTTTGCAATTAAATGGTGAAACTGCTAGTCAGCCTGTTTAGAGGGAGCTGCAAAAACTAACAATAGCATAGAAGAATGGCACAATTCCTTCAGTAAAGTAATTGACAAACATCCCCTAACCTATATAATTTTTTAGAAATTTTGAAGAAGGAACAAACTTTTCACGAAATGAGGTTGCGCAATGACTGTCAGGCAGCCTGAACCCACATGATCAGAAAAAGAGTAAAGAAATGTTCGAAAGACGTTTGGCGAAATTGCAACAGTTTAGTTGATGGTGGCTTCAGACTACCTGGACAGTCTTACATACATCCGACACTATTAACAATACTTACCTACCCTGTTCATTACTTGCCTGTTATCATATTGCATCAAAATTCAATTTACTTTTTTACTATTTGTTTAATACTAAATTCGGTTTTATTATGTTACTAGCTATAATATTCGATTTCCATTTTTTGTACTTATCTGTGATTTTTTATTGATTTTTCCAAAACGTTTGTAAGGAGGGTAAACTGATGCAACATGCATGGGAAATAATTTTGGGTTTAAGACCTATGAACCATATTTTTTTCCTGTGTCAATAAACTTTGTACCTCCCCTCGTCTACCTCACAGTAAAGATAACTACAAATGTTCTAACATTATGGATCCACGATCTATTCCTGGGATGCAAATTTCACTCCATTGTACTTTTGGTAGTTCTTCTGCTTATTTCATGTTTAGTTATTATTTAAATAGAAAGGACTTATTACATCTTTTGTCCTTGTAAAAGTTGTAATATTCAATAATAAATCTTTTGTTTTGGCTCCAATTTTAAATAAAATATTATTTATCTAATGATTTTATCTTCATTCAATTCTGGCTTTCTGTATTTTTTAAAAGTTTTACTGTTTTACTTTTATGCAAACCATTTGTTGAAATAATTGTATTTTTCTAGTATTTTCCTATTTTTTTGTAACTTTCAATGTATGCTTGTTGTTTGTATTATAAATGTCCACCTAAAATCCCAACTGTATAAAACAATAGATTTCCCCACCCAAAAACTGCTATTTTTCCCAGGCAACGTGCTCCACGTGCTCCTCAAAGTAAGTGTCTTTTATTTAAATCTGTTTAAATGCCTGATCTTTTTAAAATAATTGTAACATAAGGGGCATCATTAGGATGGTGGGCAGACTTTGTCCGCCCACCATCCTGACGGAAAACGGGACCGCCCTCAATATGTGCGGCGGTCCCGTGGGGGAGATTAGGATGCGCCCACCACACTGGCAGGCGCATCACGCATGTTTAACATTGCGGCTGGAGGTGCTTTCAGCAGCACCCGCCGCAATCGTAAAACTGCATGTTGTGCATTTACATGCACAAAGTGGCAGGCACCACGCGGTGCCTGCCGCATTGTGCATTCAAATGCAGGGGGGTGCCATAGGTACCCCCCATGTGCACCCCCCACCCCCCAATACCCTGGGGGCCCGCAACGGGCCCCTGAAGTCACTGTCTGCATGCCTTTCCGTGGCAGGAAAGGCAGCTTCCCGCTGCCTTCCTAATATGGATGACTGTGTCTAACAGACACCGCCACCATAGCAGGCCCCTTTTCCGCCCCGTCACCGGTGTGACCGGCGGGAAACCGGCAGACGGTCTTTCCGTCTGCTGGGGTCCCCCCACCATACTAATATGGTGGGGGAAATGGGTGGCGGGCGGGGAAGGATGTAGGGCGGATCGCCACCGCCATGCGGGCAGTGGTAATCCGCCCTACATCCTAATGGGCCCCTAAATGTGCATTAATACTCAGGCATTGAAATTAATACCTGAGTATTAATAACCTTCCTCAACCAAAACCCCTATTTTTCTAAGCAACCCACTCCTAAAAGTAGGTGTCTAAAATTTCAATTTGTTTACACACCTGATCTTTTTAAAATAATTTTAACATTAAGGTGCCGATTCCGATCCGTTAAAAATAATTTGCGTACAACCCGTATCCGTATTTGTTTACGTACGAGTCGTAAAAGCACCGTACAAACGGCCAAGTACGATTCGTCCGTGAAAAATAACTACGAATAGCGTCGGGAAAAGTCTACGAGAGTGCGTCGGAAAGTGTCCACGTCCGAATATCGTCGGGAAAAGTGTACGAGAGTGAGCCGGACATTTTTACGTGCAAATCGGAAAACACAAGTCCGAGCGCGCAAGTACGATCTCGACCGTCCGTCCGAATACACAATCGAACGTAAAAAGGCCCGTACGGAGCCAACGTAGGAGCACACATGTACACGGGTAAACTCATGCCCGTGTACGAGCCGTACAGCCCCCCACCCCCAAAATGTCAGCACCGTACACCACCCTGTCCGCACTGTACCCCAGCCCCACCACTGTACGCACCGTACCCCCCCATGTACACACCATACCCCCCATGTACACGCCTTACCCCCCTGTCCGCAATGTACCACAGCCCTGCACCTGTACGCGCCATACCCCCCATGTACGCGCCGTACCCCCCCTGTAGGCGCATCACCCCCGCATGTACGCGCCGAACCCCAGGGCCGCACGTGTACGCACCGTACCCCCACCGCATGTACGCGCCTTACCCCCCATGTACGCGCCGTACCTCCGCATGTACGCGCCGTACCCCAGGGCCGCACATGTACGCACCGTACCGCCACCGCATGCACGCACCTTACCCCCATGTACGTGCCGTACCTCCGCATGTACGTGCCGTACCCCAGGGCCGCACGTGTACGCACCGAACCCCCACCGCATGTACGCGCCACACTCCAACACCGTACCCCAGCACCCTCACCCAGCATCGCGTATGTACGGATCGTACCTACGCGAAAATGACTTTTACAGAACCAGAACACTGTAAAACAGCACAAGGAGGGTCAATTCGACTCGCACAACACCACAAAACACGTCTACATGACAAAATACATCTCAATGACTGACCTGGCACAACCAAACAGGCAAACAGAGGCCCCAAATCACAACCACCACTTATAACACACCCACCAAAATTCAAACACAGCCACACCCAAAAATGGACCTATAAAAAGGGCCCACACACACAACCCATGAGCCTTTGCAACAGACCCACTGCTGCCAGACCCCACTGAGAAACAACTCCACATAGAAACTACTCCACATCACTCATACCTCCACTACACCTTCACTCACACACCTTCACACAACCTCCTCCACAAACATCCCCCTCTTCACATTCACACACACACCGTCACATTCACACCCACACACCCACAACCATCCACACCCACACCCACACCCCACACCATGCCCATAGACAAGAATCCAAAGTTCACAACGGCGGAGCTGGACCTCCTTGTCAACGAAGTCATCAGAGTCGAGCCACAGCTGTTTGGAACATTGGTCGGACAGACCAGCATAGCTGAAAAATCTGCCATGTGGCAGAGGATTGTCGACAAGGTGAATGCTGTTGCGCCCATCCGAAGGACCAGGCATGAATGCCAAGCCAGGTGGTACGATCTGCGCAGGGCGGTCAAGAGGAAAATGAATGAAGAATATGCCCAGACTAACATCACAGGAGGTGGGCCACCCCGCAGACCCGTACACTACCATCCCTGGGAGGAGATGGTGATGGCCCTGCTACCGCCGGTGGGAGTACACTGAGTCGAAGGAGTCACAGAGCCTAGTGAGTACACAAACAACTTACGTAACATGGGGTCAATGGGGTCCACACCACATACACACCAAATGCACCCAACTTCCCCCAAGCACTCACCGCAAACAACCACACTCAAAAACCATGCTCATGCCACTAACGTCACCATGCACCCTTCACAAATCAAGGCAAGGCCATGTCCAAGCCTACAACAACCACAAACACAAGACTGGATGTCCGGGAGGCTGGGAGTGTGGGCCCCACACAACACATTGTGAAAATGAGACGCAGACACCAATGCCCTCAGCCCATATGGCATAGGTACATAACCATGCACAATGTACAGGGATTGGCAAAGTACTGACAAGGTAGATGACATTTGGCCCTGCTGTATGCAGCACAAGGCCCTCCTGGGACCACTGTACACTCAAACACCAACTCCACAAGCACAGGTATCTAGCACAGGAACTCACACTCACTGTCATGCCAGCATGCACCATGAGGGGACAGACACATCAACTGGGAGACCCAATGACAACTCACACTACACACAACAGCACGCCCGGTCACAACCCCCCCCTAACACAAGCACACACACCCGGGGCAGGCAACGGATTTACACACTCCCACAATGGACATGTGACACAAGAAGACCGATCCAGAGCCAAATAAGCATCAGAGCAAACAATCTACAGGTCAAACACTCAGGAGAACATCCCAATCTGTCCCCCGCAACATACCCATCCCCAAGTGGACATTGAGAGGAATGCTAGGCACATCCAACTACCTGGAGGAAATGTGTCAACTTGAATATGTATGAAACATAGATGTCGCATGAAACACCATTAACATTGTCTCTCTCTCACACACAGGGCAACGTCGTCGATCTCCCCCCAACACTGGGGGGGAAGAATCACAGTCCCAGGCACCGCGTGAAGAAGATCCCACCGGCAGCGACGACTCTCACCACTCCGTGGATGACCCCGACCAACATGGACCCTCTGGTGCCCAAGCCCCTGCAGCAGCTGCGTCAGGTACATCTGTGCCAACCACCACCCCCATTCCTGCCACATCCCAGGACACACCCAGGAGCCCTGCTCACACTGAACAACAGAGCCAGTCTGACCAGGAGGGACAAGGGTCTCCGGGCACCCAGGAGGAGGCAGGCAACCCTGCAAATGCCATCCCTCAGGGGTCCCGTAGACCCGATGTGAACACAAGGGCAGGCCAGGCTCAAGTGGGAAGGGGTGGTGGGAATGGAGGCAGGCGGAGGCGCAAACCTGACCAGCCAGCTCAGGACCCCGGTATGTCACACATACGCAACATCCTGGACTCATACCGGCGTGACACCAGAGGCATCAACCAGGTCGTGTCAAGACTCTCCGAGATGCAGGGGATCCTCGATGACATTAAGAACTTGCAGGTCGAGCATCATGCCAGTCATCAACAACACCAAGGACGGATGGAGGCAAGACTGGCTGAGCTCCTGGCGGTGCACAGGGACGTCAGCCAATCACTACGTCAGATCGCCCAAAGCCTGGCAAACCCTCCCTGTGCCACCAGGCGTAGACCAGCACCAGACACAGGGAGGGAGGAGGAGGAGGATTCATCTGATGGAGCGTCCCCAGCATCGTCAAGGCCTGCATCTGAGGGTCCCTGGAGGAAGGTGGATCGTCCACGGAAAAGACCGTGAGAGTCAGTGGACCATCCCCATCTCCCAGGTCACCTGGCCTGACACCTGGCCCTCTGGCGCAACAGCAGCACCTCATCCAATGACACATGGACTTGATGGTCACAGTCTGACCAATGATGACCAACAGTGTGGTCTGGACTCTGATGACTTCCAATGCCAAGGATACCATCCATCTCCCCCTGTGAACTTTGGATTCTATTCCCTTGGTACAGCACCCAATTGCATCTACCAAATCACCTACCCCACCGTAAATAAATATTTCACTTTGGACATGAGACGTTCCTGTCATTTTGCATCATTCAACGACATATGTGTGTGGAAATGTCAAACTGTGGCTGAGTGTTGAACCAACTCCAGCCATCCATACCCTGGGATCAGAGTCTGGTACAGGACACACATGGGTCACAAGGTATCATTCAATGTAGGCATGGAGCACAACACTCACCTGTGATGGCCTCTGGCTGCTGAGGGGGGGCTTGCTAAACTGTGCGGACAGACCTATTTGGGAGAGGTCATGGCTCATGTGGAGGTTCCCGGGGAGGGAGTCCCAGGTATGTGTGGCCAGGTGGGAGAACAATGTCCTGTATGCTGGAGTACGGTGGATGTGAAGAACGGTGGCCAGGGCAAGGTTGGATGCACGGAGATGGCCCAACGGGATCTAGGATGACAGACGTACAAGGTTGGTTGGGGTCGGGGTTGTGGACTGCCTCCTGAGTGTGGGTGGGGAGTGTGGAGGTCACCCTGCAGCAGACAGTGATCCTTTGCAGCTATCCATGGTGGACGGTGAGGTGGCTGGGGCGCAGGGGGTTGAATCTGAGGTGTGCAGATGCCCCCTAGAAGTGGACCAGTTTCCTGGGAGTTTGGATGTACTTGCTCCGTAGAGGGCAGGGCAGTAGTTGACACGGATGTTGTCATGGACCTGGGGGATGGTCTGTCTTTTCTTGGAGTGGATCTATCTGTGGATCATGTGCATAATGCAGAGGGTGTTGCAGCATGAGGTACAGATGCTGTGGACTAGCATGGCATATGTGAGCGAGCCAAATATGATGCACACCATCTTGTGTGTGTAGTACTGGGTGCTTGTGCAGGGCTCTTGCGGGTGGGACACAGGCACTTGACCCAGCTGGAAGGGGACAATCCTCAGATGTTCACCTCAGTCCTGTACAAGTCCAGCCTCAGGTGGCTCGTGTGTAGCCATTCATCAATAGATCTCATGCATACTCGAATGATGAAACTGCCAATGTCTGTGTCTTTGTTGAGGGTGAGGAGCACCTGGCTGTCAATGCCATATGAGATGATGATGAGGTGCTGTGCGCATGTGATGGTGGAGAGGGGGGTCCTGGACACTCTGTAGATTGACATGCTGAGAGATGATACCTGTGCCATGTCCCAGACGATGACTCCATACTACATGCTGAAGCCTTGAGTCCCACTCCCATGCCCTTGCTGGGCTACAGAGCCGGTGGGGAGTATTAGGGGCGTGACCTGGTTGGTGTGACAGGGCCTGGAAGGCGGGGCAGCAGAGTGTAGGCAGTTGGAGTTGCACACTCAGCATGCAAAGGTGTCGTGTGTGTGCCCAGGGTGTGTCTGACAGCAGGCATTAGATGTGCGGATGGACATAGCTCGGAGTGTGGCTGATACATCAGACTGTACTGTGATGTGGGTAATGCAAGGACAGGATGGTGGTGCAATGTGCACCTTGCATGTGCTGATGGTCCAGCCTTTGGCACCGCGTGGCGGCAACAGTGGCATAGAGAAGCTGAGGACAGCAAAATGAATGGGTGGAGGGAGGAAGTGAGGAGCATCCTGGAGGCGTGTGTGTTGCCAAATCTGGATACTCTGTTGGTCCTTGCTGCAGGGGCCGCAGCAGCAGGCAGCATCTCCTTGCAAAATGACAGATTTTGCACACATAGACTAGGATGTCAGAAGGACAACTGCAATAGGCGCGTGTGTAAAGTAAGGAGTTTCCAGTGTCACATGGCACACCCAGAGACAATGCATGCACAATCACCAAAGAAGCATGACACCGGATCAGGAAACTGAAGGCCGACCTGTGCACAGGAGACACACCCTCAGCAGCTGTTGGTGGCCCATTGTGCGGACAAACATGCCAAAAAACATACACGACCATGTACTTCATGCCCAATAGGGAGCCTAACCCATGAGCAACTGCATGCATGTTGCTAAACTACACATGGACTCCTATGCATAATCTTCCACAACTATGCCAGATATGCCGCATGCAAAGTGGCAAGAGACCTGCATTGACAGAGACGAGGCACCTTGGAGTGTGACGAACACCTTTATTACTCAGCCGCACACTAAGGGAAATGCATCAATTGGAACAGACTCACAGGTCATTTGGCTGACCATGTGTGACCTACACTGGACACCCCCTTCAACACACAGATGTGTAAATCCTACTGAGCTGGCACACAAGTGAAGGGGTTGAGCCTAACACCCCTTTCTGCACACGGAGAGTCTACAATTCCCCATTGAGCCTCATATGGGGATGTCCCACACTATGTCCACCATTAGCATCCCGTATGTTCCTTGGAGCCGTTATACACACATTGATGCCTTCATCAGAATCCACACACCATTACAGATGACTGTCAGGAAGGGTGACCATCAATTCATGGGAGCCATGCAACACGTCATGTGGCCCATGGTGAGTCGACATGTATGCATGGTAACACAACATGCACGGGAGCAGTCCCCATATATCACAAACACGTACCACCCACAAAATGCCTTGCTGCACTCCTTACCCCAAATGACTTTTCACCATGTCTGTGCATGTAACACTGATCCAGCACACGTTGCAATACTCATGAGGAATAGCAGGAGGGCAATGATGACATGAGCAGACGACAGCCGCAAGAACCTGGGGAGGACAGACACACAACAATTCAGTGAAGAGAGAGTAATCCGCAGACATGTACATGTACTCTACAGGAATGATGTTGTCACCATGCCCTTAACAAATTTAGTGTCCCAGCTAATATGTGTGGAATGACATCATCACTTGAATGACACATCAGAACCCACCTCCAAGTCACTTAGCACACAGTCAGCTCGACACACACATTGCAACACATGCCACACAAGGCTCAAAGCGTGCACACTCAGACACAGGGACTCACCATCATGATAAGAAGTTGAGGATAAGCTGACTCCGGATGTCCTCATCCTCATCCTCATCCTCATCCTCACTTGCCCCGTGCCCAAGCCCTTCATCCTCCACGGGTGGATGATCCTGCTCATCCGGATCAAGGATGAGTGGCACGGCCTTCTCCACTGCCATGTTGTGCAGCATGCAGCACACAATGAAGATTTTGCAGACCTTCACCGGGGCATATGGGAGGGTGCCGCCGGTCTTGTGGAGGCACCGGAATATGCTCTTCAGGAGTTCAACGTCCTCTCAATCACGCGCCTCGTCTGCCCATGGGTGTCGTTGTACCGGTGTTCTGCGGCTGTTCTGGGGTTGCGGAGAGGCGTCATCGGCCATGGCATGTTGGGATAGCCAGAGTCCCCTACATGGAAACATCATGTGAAGAAGTGGGTCAGGAGATGCCGTAAGATACAAAGATAGCGCTGAACACAGGACTAACAGAGTATACCCACCAACAAGACATGCTCGTTCCGCGTGCAGCTGAAGCATCATTTCTGGCACCCTGCTACGCCTCATGATGTATGCATCGTGTGCGGACCCTGGAAAACGTGCACGGACATGCGAAATCAGCATGTTAGCAAGACACACCACAAGGGCATTAATGGAGTGGTAATGTTTACGGTTACGGAAGGCTACCTCCTGTGCCTGTGGTGGTACCAAAGCCACATGTGTCCCATCAATGGCCCCAATTACATGAGGCATCCCTCCCAGGGCATAGAACTCACCCTTGACACCTGTCAACTGCTCACGAGTGGGAAAATGGTTGAATTCATCCAGGTGCAACAACATGGCTTCTATAACATCATGCAGGACACGGCTGAACATAGTCTGGGACATGCCTCCGACATCAGCAATGGTCAATTGAAACGTGCCGGTGGCAAAAAAATGTAGGGCTGCCATCACCTTCACCTTGGGGGTCAGAGCTGTAGGATACCTGTGTTGTGGTGTGGTGCAAGCCGGCGGGTCAAGTCCTCTATCAACTCTTGCGAGAAGCAGTATCTGCGTATGCAGTCATGTTCACGCATGGCATCCAGGTCTGGCATTCGTCTGGGGAGAGGCGGTGCCCTGCAGAGATTTGGAAGGAATAACAAAGAGTGAGTACATTACCACACCAATGTCACTGAGGTGAGCACATGTTCACCAGCTAATACACATCTGCTTAATAAAGAGTCTGTGCTGTGCAATACATCCAGGACACGTGGGCCAGCAAGGTGATACTCCTACGAAGAGCCAGCCATAATAGTTGCATGGCAATGTTGACGTGACATGCCATGAAATAGCTGTTGGCCAGTGTAAGTGACGAGCCAGACACATTACATGAGTGACAGACATCCACATATCAGCATTAGAAGGATGTCATCTCATACAGACAGCTGGCGGGAGTCTAGACACACAGGTCACATGTTATCTGGAAATGGACAGATGACACACATTTCCATTAAGGGGACCATGTCAAAAACTGATGTCACAGACATTGAGACAACGCAGATATTGCCTCATGTCAGGAAGTCATCTTCGAACCATCATGACACATGTAATGTGTGAGTCCACATGTGGCATGGTGTGCGTATATGTGTGTCATGCACAAATGCACACATGCACACCATGCCACATGTGGACTCACACACTCACGCATGAGTACATCCCTATCACTATCATTGGGGGTACCGTAGGCCCTAGTGATAGGCACGTACTCACGCATGTACGGGCCGTACACGTGTGAATACGTGCCATATCACTATGCCCTACGGTACCCCCAACTATAGTGATAGGCACGTACTCACGCGTGTACGGCCCGTACATGCGTGAGTACGTGCCGTATCACTATGCCCTACGGCACCCCCAACGATAGTGATAGGCACGTACTCACGCGTGACTTGTGTGTGATGATTCACAGTACAGAAAGTCATCGTGCAGTGCCCCCGTGATGTTGGCCAGTGCTTGCTGTTGGTGCTTCATTGCCTGTGTCAGTTCTTGACAATCATGTATCCTGCTTGGACATTTTTGGCACCTGTGTGTGGTTCAGATGCTACACAGTTGTGACTTTGTGTGCTGACATCTGTGGGTACATTCTGGCTTGCCATGAGGGGGAACACACAGTACAGCTAGGCTTTTTTGCTAAACAATTGCAGGCCCATTAGCTTATGCATTGTCCTGGGTGTGGACATGTGTGCCACTCCAGATGACAGTCAGTAGGTCATATGTGTAGCCAACTGTGTGATCAGGTGACAGATAGCCATGTGACAAATGACATTATTCAAGTTGTTACTCTGGGAAAATGTCCATTGGCACTCACTACACCTGTCAACATGTCTCAATGTTTCATATGCTTGACCTTGTTGTTTGGTTGTGAAGGACAATGATGTGCCTGCATGACAGATGTCTCCCAGGGAAGTGCACAAGACACCACCTTTACACTTTCCAGGGACACGCTGGCACATTTTAAAGTAATGCATAGTTTGGACAACACTTGTTTGGAGTTCATACATATACATGTTCCCACAGTGTGCTAGCATTTGGGTTAGTCCTTGGTTGTTGCTGATACCAAATTACGAGTGTCAAGTCATCCAGCCACCCTGGTGCCATGTATATATACTTACTGCTATGCCATTTCTGCCTAACAGTGGCTGATTTGAATGAGTCTGGCAGCTCAGACAATGACTGTGTACATGTAGTTTGGTGTGCACCTCCTTGTGTGACTTCTGCTATACAGACACATGTGTGTTGTGTTCACAGAGTGCCACATTCACACATGCTAGACATGTCCATTTTGTAAAGGGTTGTGATTCTCCAGGAGTCACAATGTATTTCTTTGGGGTGTCAAAAGTACTCACAGGTCTCTGAGTGTGGGGACACCGTCTGCATTGGCATGTGGTATTTGGCCTTGGGTACGACAATACTGTTTGTTTCCCAGTGAACAAGAGGTGGCATGCCTTCATAGTCTTGCTGTGCTCAACTGATCCCAGACACTAGCTTCTCATTATCTTGTGAATTCAAGTTATTTGCTGTTGTGTCCTAATTTTCATTGTTTGCAAGTGGCATGGTGCGTCAACCAACTGGGGAGTGCATGGCTTACATATGTGGGGAGTATCCTAGATGTTACTCATGATGCCTTTTCTGATATGCACTGTTGCCTATTTTGTTTGGACTCATGTGTCAGATGTATACAGGTGACTGATTTTTTCCTGTCTCTTCACCTTGCCCACAGCATCATCGGAGGACACCGAGGGAGACACCGGCACGGACGTGGAGGAGGGATTGAGCAGTGGTGCCACAACTGCTGTGGAGTCGGTGGAATCTAGTGGCACGGAGGGCGAGGGCAGTGAGGCGGAGGACCTGCCCAGTACCAACACAGACTATGAGGCAGACGGGTCTGAGGCTGCGCTCCCAGAGGGGGCGGAGGCTGCTCCCAGAGCTGAAAGCAGCAGTACATCTCTCGCCGCCCCCTCCATTCCCATCACCGCCCTCCCACTTGCTCGGGTCCCTTCTGTCCATGCTAGGCCACACCGTGTCTCCTTTGTGCCAGGCACCGCACCCCCTGCCCCTGTCCCCCCTGCTGCCCTCACTGCCGAGTCTGTGGACATTCAGCGGCAGTTGCAAGTTGGGCAGACATCGATCCTGACTGTCCTCCATGGCCACACCAGACTGCTGACCCAGATGGTGTCGTACATGGAGGGCATGTCATCAGCGATGTCTGACCAACGGATGTTGCTGAGGTCCCTGGACTCGTCACTGACGGCAGTAGCGAGTCACCTGCAGCGCTGCCTCCCCCCCACCCCTGGCCCATCCACAAGTCCAACACCCATGCCTGTCCCAAGCACACCCAGACATCCACACACACGCACCCCACCAGACACAAGCAGCACACCACCACGTAAGGGCAACCGCACACCTCCTGACACGCACACTCAGGGGGTAGCAGGCACACCCACTGGGTCTGGGGCACACAGGCAGGCACGCAGCCACAGTCCCCATCCACATGACTCACTCCCCAGTCCCTCCGTTGTCACTCCCCTTGGCTCCCCTGCCCCAGATTCGGAGAAGGAGGCGTACATTGCTGGGCTGGGACTCAGCCCCACTAGTTCACCTGCACGCAAACGGTCACGGCACTCCACGGATAGGGGAGTTAAGTCCCCCAGCCAGTCCACCACCTCCCTCAGTAGCACTGCAACCCATCCCTCCGACCCCCCCCCCCTCCTTGGGGCCTGTTGTTTCTCCGGGTGCAGGGGAGACGCTTGAAGAACTGGCAGAAGTGTGCAGCACTGAGCTCGCCTCCACCTTTGGCGCTGCCCCACCCCCTGTGGTGGAGTCCGTCCCTGCACCCACAACACCTACCCTTCCCCCTCCTGTCCCTGTGGTGCCTGGTCCTTTCCCACATGATGCCCCCCCCCCCCCCCAGTCGACGAATAACTCTTGTGATGTGCAGGCAAGCTAGGGGAGACGCATGGCCATGTGTCCCCCCCCCAAGGACTGCTGATATGTACTGGCCATTGGCCTTTGTGAATAGTCTTGTTTACACATTATTATTTTCATGCTGAATAAAGCATTTTCTTTTTCTTTGGAAAAGTCTTGCATTTCAGGTATTGATGTTGATGCTGATGCTACAGGAGTTGGGGTTGTGGGCATGTGTTATGTTTCAGGGAAATGTTGTGGTCTGCTGCTCATGGGGTGGAACCTGGTATCTGCGTGCCATCACGCGATCTCTGCAAAGATTGTTTGTCGTGTATGCTCTTTGTGTTTGGAGACATTGTCCCAAGGGGTGTTCCTTCCTCTGTGGCACCTGACATCTCCCCTGCAGAGAGTTGCACAATTGTTGTGTTGCCCTGTGTCTACATGTCCTTTGTTGGTGATGGATCCCTTCAACTCTGGGCATGCCTGCTCAGCAATGTGTCCGGCTGCATCATCTGTGCCATCCTTGGTACTCACTGTACTTGTGTATAGAGTATTTTGCCATGCCTTCATGGATAAATGGTCCCTTTTCTGCACAATGCATGTGTGTAATCCCAGCCTAGTACACATATGGTACTTGTTCTGCTGGGTATTTGAACAACTGACTCACAATTGTGGGCATTGTATCTGTGGGAACTCCACACTATTCCTTCCATGACAGACAACATCTTGGTGGCTAGCCCAGCACCTGAACATTCCTATCAGTCCTGGGATGTGCGTGACAGTGTGTGTTCTCTTTGGCTCTCTTAGTTTGTTAGGCAGTGACATGACTATACAGTCTTGTGGCATGATCTCAGTGTGTGTATTGTGCTGCATCTGCCAGGGGTGGGTATGCATGTGTTATTTGTCCTCACACCCACATGTGGTGTGTCATGCAGTGGGGGTAAGACCTCCTTTTTTCCTGGGAGTGGGACAATGCTGTCAGTGATGTGTTGTTATGGCACTATCCTCATTGTCCTAAGTTAGGGATACGTACATTCACCCACGGAGCTGTGGTCATCTGATAATGATGTACACCCCCCATGTCTCTGTCCACTGCTGGGAGTCCTCTGCACCCACCCCTCATATGCCTGGGCACTGCTGGGAGTGATAGGCACACACCCCTCATATGTCTGAGCACAGCTGGGGGTCATCTGCACCCACCCCTCCTATGTCTGGGCACTGCTGGGAGTGATAGGCACCCACCCCTCATATGTCTGGGCACTGCTGGGAGTGATAGGCACCCACCCCTCATAAGTCTGGGCGCTGCTGGGGGTCCTCTGCACCCACCCCTCATATGTCTGGGCACTGCTGGGGGTCCTCTGCACCCACCCCTCATATGTCTGGGCACTGCCGGGAGTGATAGGCACACGCCCCTCATATGTCTGGGCACTGCTGGGAGTGATAGGCACACACCCCTCATATGTCTGGGCACTGCTGGGGGTCCTCTGCACCCACCCCTCATATGTCTGGGCACTGCTGGGGGTCCTCTGCACCCACCCCTCATATGTCTGGGCACTGCTGGGAGTGATAGGCACACACCCCTCATATATCTGGGCACTGCTGGGGGTCCTCTGCACCCACCCCTCATATGTCTGGGCACTGCTGGGGGTCCTCTGCACCCACCCCTCATATGTCTGGGCACTGCTGGGAGTGATAGGCACACACCCCTCATATGTCTGGGCACTGCTGGGAGTCCTATGCACCCACCCCTCATATGTCTGGGCACTGCTGGGAGTGATAGGCACCCACCCCTCATATGTCTGGGCACTGCTGGGAGTCCTCTGCACCCACCCCTCATATGTCTGGGCACTGCTGGGAGTGATAGGCACCCACCCCTCATATGTCTGGGCACTGCTGGGAGTCCTCTGCACCCACCCCTCATATGTCTGGGCACTGCTGGGAGTCCTCTGCACCCACCCCTCATATGTCTTGGCACTGCTGGGAGTGATAGGCACCCACCCCTCATATGTCTGGGCACTGCTGGGAGTGATAGGCACCCACCCCTCATATGTCTGGGCACTGCTGGGAGTCCTCTGCACCCACCCCTCATATGTCTGGCCACTGCTGGGAGTCCTCTGCATCCACCCCTCATATGTCTGGGCACTGCTGGGAGTGATAGGCACACACCCCTCATATGCCTGGGCACTGCTGGGGGTCCTCTGCACCCACCCCATATATGTCTGGGCACTGCTGGGAGTGATAGGCACCCACACCTCATATGTCTGGGCGCTGCTGGGAGTGATAGGCACACACCCCTCATATGTTTGGGCACTGCTGGGAGTCCTCTGCACCCACCCCTCATATGTCTGGGCACTGCTGGGAGTGATAGGCACACACCCCTCATATATCTGGGCACTGCTGGGGGTCCTTTGCACCCACCCCTCATATGTCTGGGCACTGCTGGGAGTGATAGGCACCCACCCCTCATATGTCTGAGCACTGCTGGGGGTCCTCTGCACACACCCCTCATATGTCTGGGCACTGCTGGTAGTGATAGGCACCCACCCCTCATATGTCTTGGCACTGCTGGGAGTGATAGGCACCCACCCCTCATATGTCTGGGCACTGCTGGGAGTGATAGGCACCCACCCCTCATATGTCTGGGCACTGCTGGAAGTCCTCTGCACCCACCCCTCATATGTCTGGGCACTGCTGGGAGTGATAGGCACCCACCCCTCATATGTCTGGGCACTGCTGGGAGTCCTCTGCACCCACCCCTCATATGTCTGGGCACTGCTGGGAGTGATAGGCACACAACCCTCATATGCCTGGGCACTGCTGGGGGTCCTCTGCACCCACCCCATATATGTCTGGGCACTGCTGGGAGTGATAGGCACCCACACCTCATATGTCTCGGCGCTGCTGGGAGTGAGAGGCACACACCCCTCATATGTTTGGGCACTGCTGGGAGTGATAGGCACCCACCCCTCATATGTCTGGGCACTGCTGGGAGTCCTCTGCACCCACCCCTCATATGTCTGGGCACTGCTGGGAGTCCTCTGCACCACCCCTCATATGTCTGGACACTGCTGGGAGTGATAGGCACACACCCCTCATATGTCTGGGCACTGCTGGGGGTCCTCTGCACCCACCCCTCATATGTCTGGGCACTGCTGGGAGTTATAGGCACCCACCCCTCATATGTCTGAGCACTGCTGGGGGTCCTCTGTACCCACCCACCCACCTGCGCCCTTGCAGTGGTACACTGCTGTCCTGGCCATACACCACCCCCAATTTACAGCTGATGTGCTGCACCAAGCCGTACACCTACATCCGTGGCGTGTGTACACCTTGTATCCATCATGTATTGGGGCTGTAGGGGTACGCGTATACGGACCGTACCCACGCCCCCAGAGCGTGGGTACGGTCCATACACGCGTACCCCTACATCACCACTGCAATGATGGTACGGACCGTGACCATGCTCTGGGGGAGTGGGTACGGGCCGTACCACCATTGTAGTGGTGATGTAGGGGTACGCGTGTACGGCCCGTACCCACGCTCTGGAGGCGTGGGTGCGGTCCGTACACATGTACCCCTACATCACCACTGCAATGGTGGTACGGCCCGTACCCATGGTCTGGGGGCGTGTGTACGGGCCGTACCACCATTGTGGCGGTGACGTAGGGGTACGTGTGGTACGGTCCGTACCCACGCTCTGGGGAGCGTGGGTACGGGCTGTACCACCATTGTAGTGGTGATGTAGGGGTATGTGTGTACGGACCGTACTCACGCTCTGTGGGCGTGGGTACAGTCCGTACACGCGTACCCCTACATCACCACTGCAATGGTGGTACGGCCCGTACTACCATTGTTGCGGTGACGTAGGGGTACGCGTGGTACGGCCCGTACCCATGCTCTGGGGGCGTGGGTACGGGCCGTACCACCATTGTGGCGGTGACGTAGGGGTACGCTTGGTACGGCCCGTACCCACGCTCTGGGGGTGTGGGTATGGTCCGTACACGCGTACCCCTATATCACCACTGCAATGGTGGTACGGCCCGTACCCACGCTCTGGAGAGCGTGGGTACGGGCCGTACCACCATTGTGGCGGTGACGTATGGGTAAGTGTGTTACGGCCCATACCCACGCTTTGGGGGCGTGGGTACGTCCCGTACCACCATTGTGGTGGTGACGGGTACGCGTCCACGTCCACTTCCGTTGTGGCGGGACGTGGGATTGGTGGACACGCCCCCCGAAGTGACCAGACCATGGAGGTAATTAATGTGCAGGGTGTATTAGTAATTTGTGGGGTGTGGGTTATGTTTCCTGCCCCTTGAACACCCCCCCCCCTTTGCCCCTGGGGGTTGTTCTGACCTTCTGCGGCATCTGCGTCGGTTTCTGAACACGAGGTGGTAGGCTATGAGGGCCGGGATGACGCGTAGGTTGGGGTCCATTGCTGTCCGTCGCGTACCGGTGCTCCTTCTTCACGTCGTCCTCAATTTCCCGGCAGTTTTTGGCTCCCGTAAAAAATGCTGCGTGCGGAGTGACGTCGGCACGAATCGTACTTGCTGGTCCGTAGAACGCTGCCTAACTCCGTCTGGACGTCGCGTATGTGCCGTCCAGAATCAGATTTGTATGTATTTTTTGCCGGTCGGTGTTTTTTACGACTCGTACGGAAATGGTATTTCTGTGCGAATCGTACTTGCGAGTTTGTAAGGTGTTTTTCCCGGGTACGAGTCGGACGGAAAAAACGCTCCGTACGACCATTCGTACCCAGGTTTTACCGGTTCGGAATCGGCACCTAAATGTGCATTCATGCACAGGCTTTGGAATTAATACCTGAGTATTAATGTACTTCCCCACCCAGAAACCCATAATTTCCCTAGGCAACCCGTTCTGAAAAGTAAGTGACTTTAATCTAAATGTGTTTAAATGACTGATATTTTATTCATAACTTTATCATTAAATGTGCATTAATACACTTCCTCACCGAAAACCCCTTATCTTTCTCAGGCAACCTGCCCCTAAAGTACGGGAATTTAAATGTATTTAAATGCCTGATCTTTTAAAAATAATTTTAACACTAAGGTCCTAATTACGATGTTGGGCGGACTTAAGTACGCCCAACACTGTCTCGTTCCTGGGACCAACTAACCTCCGGTCGGCAGCCCTGACCGTCTAATTAGGATGCGACCAAACACTGTTCCGTCGCATTCCTATATTTCTCTATTGGAGCATACATTAATACATGCTTCCATAGGGAAATGGGAGGCGCTGCTCATCCCTGCACAAGGTGCCTGCCATGGGGTGCAGGGATCAACAGGCCTCGGCCCCCAATCGGAGGCTGCACACACAAGGGGGCACTGCTGGGGGCCCACAAACACGCTTTCCTACATGGTTTCCTTGTCGGACAGGCTGGAATGGAAACCATGCCAGAAACCGTGCATCGTAATCCCAAGTTTGGAAAGGCCCGCCCTTTGGGATTCTGGATTCAATTCTGACCGGCTGATACATAACACTATTAGTAATTTGCCCCTAAATGTGCATTAATATACGTGTATTGGATGTTCAATATTACTCCAGTGTTAAAAATAATTCCTGAGTACTTATACACTGCACCACACAAAAACCCATTTTTTGTCTAGGCAACCTGCTCCTGAAAGTAAGTGATTTTCAATCAAACTTGTTAAAACGTCCATTCTTTTTTTCAAATAAAATTAACAGTAAATGCTCATTAATACTCAAGTATTCAAATTAAAACTGGAGTTTTAATATACTTTACCATCCTAAATCCCCTATTTATGCTTGCCATATTTTTTTCTCCTGATGATCTGTACCTAATTGTGAGTGCCCTTTTTTAAATCGTACATGTTTCATTGCTTGTTTTTTATCCCCAAAAACCAACACTGAGGGGACATTAATACTCAGGTATTTCAATGTCCCTATTACTTGTTGACATTCCATACCCCAAATTATTATTCTTTTAAAATGAACTAGTTTCATTAAATCTTTTTTTACCAGCAATTTTGACATTAAAAACCTTTAATTTTCTGTAAATAAAACAACCAACCTTACAATGCAACTACTTTCAATTTATTCCAATACTGTCCCCATTCATTTTTTAAGACAGCAATCAATTTAAGTCCGTTTTTCCATAAAATACCATAGGTGTACATGTATAGCATTGTTTTTCTTATGCCGTGGGTACACATCTTCATCATTATTTTTCCATATAATGCCATGGGTGCAAATCTATAATGTTGCTTTCATTGTAATGCCATGCGTGCACTCCTACAATATTTTTGGTTGTAATGACATGTGTGCACGTCTACAACAATATTTTTGTTGCAATGCCATGCGTGCACATCTACAGCATTGCTTTTCGTTGTAATGTCATGCGTACAGAACACATTCATTTTAGACAATGAATCAGTGTTAAGACGGATGCTCTAATGAAGCCGTTGTTCTGCCAGTTTCGGTATGAAGGCTTTGCGTACCAATGCCTTCGTGATTATGGTTGTTTTCCCACTAACTTTAGGTTGTACCACTTGGCAAACCTTCTGCACTAACAAATAGCATGATTGACCACGTATGACAATTACCAAGTATATCATAAAGCCTTGGTGATTTGCTAAATTTCAGGGAACTTTACAGTCTGCCAAAGTTTAATCATGTCACAGCCACAAGGTCTGTCATTGGCTTTGGAGCACTGAACTGCTGCTCTCTGCTGTAGAGCTGTGGGCTGTGACTGTAGGAAAGTGGAGTAGAATGTGATGTGAGGGTGAGCCTCACCATGTTATACTCTCACGATACTCCAAAGATCGGCCTTGTATTTACACTAATAAATCCTTACTATGGCAAAGAGCCGTCAGGCTTTACTAGAGGAACACGTTAAGCATTTCAGAGTACCAACATAGACGATAAGTGATTGACATGACTCAAGAGAAATCCAAAACCAATTTATGAAAATAGAGTGTATTTCTATCTTAATTTAGACACCAAACAAAAGGAATAGTATGCATATAACTGGATTTATAGATTTTTGAAGCAATATAAAATCACTGCAGAATATACAGTTAAACTTTATCCTTGTGGTCAACAGGAAAAACCACTAGTGACAATCGGTCACTTGCAGGTCGAGGTGTGTAGTACCCTTGCAGGGTAAATGTAATGGTGCCGCTGAAAGAGTGCTGCTGGGGAAAAGATGCAAAAACATAACAACAGAGTGGTTGCTGATGTCAATCAAAGGTCGATGGAGCTCCCTCTAAAAGCAGTATTGAGTAAAGAAGTTGGTTGCCGGAATGGCGAAGAACAAGCCTTGACAGTGATAGGTGGAGCAGAATTTAACTTCGGCATCTGGTGGTGCAGGGAAAGACAGTACCAGCCTGTAGCTTCATGGAAGGCTGGACTACAATTCCCACAATGCTTTAGACCATCTGGATTTTTGCAATCCCTCGGAGGGCCCGGTGGCCAGCATTTCTTCGGATCCAGAGTGTTGGTTTGCCAGCAGTTTTCAGGGGACTAGTGAGAGTGCTGCAGGCTTCCACAGGGGACCCTCTTTTTCAGAAAACCATGAGATAGCCTAGGACGAGTATCACTCAGGCAGTTGCAGGAGCGTTGCCACAAGTGCACGGAATCCTTCCTTTGCTTAGTGCAAGTTCTGTTTTCGCAGACAGTGTCTCTTCGTCTGTTCTCTTTGATGCAAGCTGTTCAGAACTGAGTTCTAGTGCCAGGGTTGTCCCTGAAATCCTATATTTAGGGACATTATGGGTGTGGGTGCCAGTAGCTATTGACAGCTAGTCCCTACAGCTAGTCCGCCCTTGTGGTGATCACATGCAGGGTTATGGGTCACATTTAGTACACAGAATCCTGTATTCTGCAACTCCTACAAATGGCAAAAATCTAATTTTAGACCCATCTGCCCACCCTAGAGGTGTGGCTAGCCTTCCAGTGGTGCACACCTCCTTGACTAACTAATTTCTCAACGTTCTGGGTGAAAATGTGCCTGTGACAGGGGTAGGGCTGTTTCCTCCTCATGGAGTCAGCCCTGTTGCACATCAGAGGTGGTGCAATCTTTGAAGCTCACTGCCTTGGTGTGTCACTTTCCTACCCTGCCTGTGAGGAAGGAGGTGTGACCTCCTTCCTGCCCAGCCCCTTGTTCCTGAATCTTTGGAGTGATCACACTACATGGCAGGAGGCCAGAATCCTGTCTTGGTGGCACCTGAGCAGGAAAGTGCAGGCTAGCCAGCCAGTGGTCATTGAAGCTGGTTCAAACTGGTGGGCAACCTCTAGGATAGCCACCGTGGAGCAAGCCATATCCTCCTCAATACAAGATTCCTGTTAGGGGGAGAATGCACATTGTTTGATACCAAACATGACATATTTAGGTGGTACCATGATGGTGATGCCAACCTTGGGTTTGCCGGGGCGCCAGGTCATGTTATCTTATTGATCATCTATCACTTATTTTGTCCTTTAATACTGAATGGCACTGTAGGGTCATATAAACGTATACTTACATGTCCACACCTTTCATATAATGCATCCGGCCTCCTGGGCTTTAGAAGGCCTTCCTTAGGGATGAGTGGCATATATCAAATATAGAGTATTGAATTTGCTCCATATGGTGAAAGGAAAGTTACGCAATTTTCACTGCTCCTGTAGTCTGCAATGGCAGGCCTGGTATCAGTAGTTTATTTGGGTCACTGAGGGTAGCACAAACAGTGCTGCAAACCCTGGGGTCCGTTTGCCACCCATGCCCTCAGAACCACTGGTACTAAATAATGGGGACTTAAAAGGGTGGTACAGTCCTTGTCAGTTGGTATGGCCAATTTGCACATAACAGTTTTAGGGAGAGAGTACAGGCACTGGGGTCTGGGCAGCAGACTCCAGTGCACTAACAGAGTCATAACCATTGGCATTGGAACAAAAAGTGTGGGGTATCTGTACAAAAAGGGCTCTTCCCTACAGTGATTACACTCCCCACCTCCTTATCAGAGCACTAGGGCTTCATTTCTCCAATCTGCTTGATCAATTGAACTCATAATCTATCTGATAAGACAAAGTGGTTTTATCAGATTCATGGGGCGTAGGTCACTGGTCCACCATAAATGCGGATTTTCACACCAGCCACTGCAATTACATGAATCGATGTGCCGCTACATCTGTGAAAAGGCACTCCATAATCCATTGAAGCAACAGAAAAAATTAAGATGAGTCCCCTGTATGTCTTCATAAGTAATTAGCCCCCATTTAGTTGTACCCATCAAATCCAACAACTTTTATAAATGACCTAACCACTGGTGAAAACTGGAAGCTCTTTAGATAACCTCATAAAAAGTTTGTGATATAAAACAATGCTTAAAGAAGAATGTATCTGACTAGGGACCTACTTTACAACCATTTACGCTCTTTTGAATCATAAATTACTTTAAAAAATCAACTTAATTGTTAAAGTCTTATTGTGTATAAGTAAATCCCTCATTCCCAACCATGACATTAAGGACTGAAACTATTAATGGGTCATTTATACTCTGTGCAATATTCCCGGAAATACAGAGTAGCGGTAATAATGGTAAACTCCAGGGTACTTACCATACAGATGTTTGAGAAAGTGTTCCCTATTTGGAAGAAATGGAATATGGACATGGAAGTGCAATGGACAATTGAGTTCCTAAGCAACCACATTCGTGTCCCATCTTGACTTCATTGCTATAACTTTGTGTTCTGGACGAAATTCTACCTTGCAGAAAAACTGTCTACACCAATGACCCTGAATTATTTAAGATGGTTTCCAAATACAACAATACCGACAAGCTAGTCCCTGGGAGAGATGAAGGGGAGGATGCTGGAGGGAAGCGAATCAAGGAAAGCAGAACATCGTTTCTAATCATAAAAACTGTTTCTGTTTCACTCGAGAAAAAAGTTTCATATTGCACAGATCAACTTATTGAGGATTTTTCTATATATTTTCAGGACTACTGAATTAAAAATAAAATCAAAAACAAATTGAGAAAAGTTCCATTCAATGTTGCTTATACATTTTAGCAAATAAATTAATGTGGAATAACAAGTCTGGTGCATGAGCAGACTGCTCGAAATAATGGTTGTAAACTCTGCACCAATTTCTGACGACTAGTATTTAATTTTGCTCTGCAATCTAAGTACTAATAGGTTGCAGTGCTAAATGTCCAATTACTGGGAGTCTCAGAATGATCTACTAATGACATTTAATTCATCAAATCTCTTTTTCCAACCTCTTTTGACTGTCTACAAACACAGTGATAGTGGCTTGCAATTAATGGGATACTACCATTCCTGCATTTGTATTCTCAAATGGGAAACTCTTTTTTTCACAACAGCCCATGGGGAAAATAAATCCAATTTGGGAACACAACATAGGGTGGGGCTGGCAATGGTCCTTAAATTACTTAAGTTTTAATTGTTTTGGAAGCTGTTGCAGACATTGATGAATATCACTTCGAATCACAATTAGCAGTGTATGCATCACTCCTCCCCATCTTGCCCTAATTGTGATTCGCAGTGGGGTGGTAAACCCATTTTACAAATCAGAAATGCTTTCCCGACTCGCAATATGGGTTTAATGCATAGCAAAAAGTCATTTTGAAATTGTAATCCCTGTCATGCAATGAAGTGTTACTCTTATATTTGAAAACTCGCCTTTCCACACAGTCAAATTACAAAAAACTTTACATGAATCTAAAGCTAACTCATTTCACAGAAAAAAGTCTACGAGTCAAAAGATGGGGATTATCTTATATATAATATTCTTCGGAAGAACATTTATTTTCATGTCCAAAATGTCATGTCTCAATGTGTTTAGTCAATTTAGCTACAATGACAGTAAAAAAGTAAAAGTGCTATTAGAAATGGAACTTATAGTAGTAAAGAGTTTTATGTCCCTGCACACGTCTGCCTCCGTAGAGGCGGAAAGGAGAGAATAGGTAATTTAATGTGATAATGTTATACAATTTAAATGAAACTCTTCAAATTAGAAATGATAATGATGTGTGACTTTACTTAATGATGTAACGCCTATGACTGATGCCTTGACAAACAACTGCTTTGAGAGTTGTTTGAATTGTACAAAATGTGTTTTTCCATTACAATCAAAGCAGTAACCTTAAGGCAGTACAGTTGGGTACACGCATATGGGCCTGAATTGTATACTGGAATCTAGTGGAGTTCATAAACACATATAAATGTTTATATTTGTCATAGTCATTTTGTTTCTTCTAAAACCATCAATATAGTAATTCCCTTGTATGATATTAAATATTGACAGTTGTACGTTTCCAAATTGTATCTTGATTTTTAGGGATGTTATTAAGATGTCTAAAAGGCAAAGAAAACTCATTACTGCCCCAAAAACTAAACTCATTTCATTTGCTTGCTGACAAGCACCTCTTCTTGATCCCTTTTAAAGCTTGTTTGATACTAATGTATACTAGTCATATATACATCACATTGCCCTGGTGTGATCTGTAAGCCTCCAGAGTAGCAATGACAATGCCTCATGCAGCATCCTACATATGTCAAACATATTCGAAACAGGTGTAATATTATTTTTGCGCCTTCATCTACCCACTCTGCAACTATAAAGGCATCCTATGTGCACCCCAGGCTTTAAAAGGTGAAAGATAATGCGTACAAACCTTCCACAATGCTTGGGCAGTGCAGAAATGGGTTCTAAAGTCTGTGCAGTAAGGTAAATGGTCAAAAGTTTATATCCAACTACACTACAAATATAAGGAAAGATGGAACAATAGCATACACAAACAAATCTATGTGAGCACCGGAGGCTTCGGATTATGCTTTTTCTCTCTCTTCGCTTTATTATGACAAAAACACAGCAGCCAGATAGATATCACAGTAATCAATGAACATTAACCACAGAAAAAACTACAACTCCCTACAACCAGGGGTACATTCTGGTTTCCATCAATCATAATACAAAGTCCTCTGTCTGTCTCCTCCCTTCCTCTTTCTTCGCTGCTTCACAGCCAGTTAAGTGCTCTCTTTATCTTCTCTTGCAATGTTTAAACATTGAATGGTTTATCTTACCCAGTTTTGTAGCATCGTATTCAGGATTGTACCGCTTGTGTTGATACTTGCCGATTGCTTTTCAGAGCCCCTGCAGGCAGTGGGAATGCTTGTCACTCCTCACGCGGCCGGCTTCCCTGCTGGGGCGGCGTCATCTGTGGCCGCTAGGAGGACTCATCCGTCTCGTTGCTCTCGCGTCGCGGCTCTTCAGATGAGGAGCGTGCCACGAGAGTAACGAACACCGAGCCTTGTCCCCGTACTCTCCCTCACCAAGACGTCCGCGATCTGGACTGTATTGCCTGCATTCTTTGCTGAACGCACCGGCAGGGGTCCGTAGTGCGGGATTGTACCCACGGTGAACGCGCTTGTCAGCGCAGTAAAGCACCTATTAAATCTCATGCATTGATCGAGCTAAATAACTGCTCTGGGCACCAACGCTACTGTTATAAGCGCGCTGGGGGCAGACACCCAGTCAGGTTTAGCTCCTGAGGGTTTGAGCGCGTTGTGGGTTGTGGTGCGGCCCTATCTGTGGTCCTTAGGGCTATCCTAATTCTTGCAGCCTCCGTCCTGCCCCTAATATTTTTTACCTGCGTCTGTTGGGTGTGTTCTTGCAGTTGTGTTGTTCTCAGGCACATTAAGTTGTAGTTTTTCCTTTGGGCACTTACCTTGTGGCTATGGATGGTCAGGCAGAATATTATGAGGAGGAGGTCCAGGAGTACCTACCTTATGATGACGATTTCTTTGACGCTGTTGATGCTTCAATTTACAGGGTGGTTAATGAGGTGGTGGGGCCTATGGAGCAATGCCTCTCGGACAGAATAGTTCAGGAGTGTAACAGGTTGGCGACGGTGCGTGGAGGCACCGTGCCTGTCCCCGGCGATAGTCATGAGGACGCCCCCCAAGAAACAGCATCCGGAGAGTGTGGATGTAGACGCATTTGCGCACCTTAAGATGGCGTTTTTAGCGAAAGCAGCGTCGACCATCCCCCTCCCTCCATCGGAGGGAACGCCCCAGGATATACCGGACCCCCCATCCCCTGCCACGCACAATGACACTCAGGGGAATACCGACGAGAAAGCGGGGTCCTCTCGTACTTGGCGTCCGACTCCAGCTGCCTCTTTGGCGGTGCCGGAGGAGGATGCAGACATGCTTAATCCCAACGACATTATGCATCCCCGGTCGTCGGCATGGGTCCCGGGGGATAAAGTTGTTCGTTTCCTTGCGAACCGCCTCCGCAAGCCTCTTGAGAAGGAGGCGCGGAGCTGTGTAAGAGTGGAGTGTCAGAGACCCTCTTTGCCTGATAAGATCGCGTTTATGCCAGAGTTGGACTCTAAAATGGCCACTTTTTTGGCGAAGTATGTAAAAGACCCTTGGAAGGGCATAGATAGGTCTTGGTGGTCCTGTCAGGACAAACTCCTTGATGCCATCGGTCCAATGGGCAAAATCTTGGACATGGCGGAGGAGGCTAAAGTGACAGGTTCGACAATCTCACCAGAAGTCCTATCTAATTGGGCCCAGCACACCATCATTTTTATGGGGAACGCGAATTGAGCTCTTTCAACCGAGCATCGCCGCTCGTTGTTGATTAAATTAGATCCCAAGCTTGGGGATCTAGCTTCTTCGGAAACTGGGGCAGTGGCCCAAGGGGGTCTCTTTTGTGAACCATTTGTTAAAGGGCTTGGTAAATTTGTCTCTACTTTTACCTCGTTGGATAAAGCCCAGTCCAGTATTAAAAGGGTGTTTACCCAGCGGGTTTCCAGCGGGGCAGGTGGAGGCAGGGGCCGCTCGTCCAGCCGTGGGTTCCAACAAAATCCTTCAAGGGGACAAGGCTCTGGCCGCGGCCAATATAATTCGACCGCAAACTACAACAACTTTTATCCAACGCGAGGACAGCGTTTCAGAGGCCGTGGAGGTTTCAAGTCCAATTCCGGCGGTGGAAATTCAAATGGTAAGTGTTCTTCCGTGGATCAGATTTGTATAGGGGCGCGACTAGCGTGCTTTCAGGACGCTTGGGCAGCGTTAACTTACGATGCATGGGTCCTCCAAACCGTTCAGGGCTTTCATGTGGAGTTTCTAGACAACCCTCGACAGGAGATGCGGCCTCGTCCGCTACATTTCAGCCCTCAAGATGCACAGTTGATCGACAAAGAGGTCTCCGAGTTGCTCCGCAAGGGAGCCATTTGTCGCTCAACTTTGCACCCCCATGGTTTTCTCAGCAATATAGTCCTGGTAGACAAAGTCGATGGGGGTCGTCGACCCATAATCAATCTCAAGGAATTCAATGCTTGGTTAGTGTGTCGCCATTTCAAGATGGAGGGAATCCATCTGCTGCGTGATCTTCTGCGACCATCCGATTGGATGGCACGTCTGGACTTTAAAGATGCCTACCTGGTAATTTCCATTCATCAGCCCAACCGACTGTTCCAGCAGTTTTGTTGGGGGGGTCTGGTGTACGAGTTCACTGCCCTTCCATTCGGACTTTCCTCTGCGCCGTGGTGCTTCACCGAGGTGCTTCACCCTGCAGTGGAGTTTCTCCGAGTGCGGGGTATTCGCATGATCGTCTATTTGACGACCTTCTTCTGATGGCCCAGTCCCCTCAAACCCTGTTGCTTCAACTCCAACAGACTGTGTCCCTTTTACAGGATCTGGGGTTTGTCATCAATGCAGCAAAGTTGATTCTTCAGCCTTCGCAGTCCGTCACCTTTCTTGGTTTTGTGGTGGACTCCGTTAAAGCGACTCTGATTCTTCCGTCACGGAAAATGGTGAAAATTCGCCACGAGCTCCACCGGACTGCTTCCAGGCTGACTATCTCTTTACGTCACTTGGCCAGACTCGTGGGCCTTCTATCGTCCTCGATCCAAGCGATTTTTCCAGGACCCTTACACTATAGGGCCCTGCAACGTCTCAAGGCGTTTCATCTCAGGAGGGGTCAGTCGTACGATCATGTGGTGCTGCTTTCGGCGGAGGCCAAGGACGAAATTACAGTGTGGCTCACCCATGTGGAGGCATGGAATGGCCGCACAATTTTCGGCTCCGTTCGGATTTGGTTCCGACTCCAGCAGATTAGGTTGGGGCGCTCGATGCGGGGATTTTTCCACCGGGAGAGTTTGGTCGCTAGAGGAGCAGCATTTTCATATCAATTGCTTAGAAGTGCTAGCGGGTTCTTTCACGGTACGCTGTTGGACCAAAGACAGAGTGCAGTCTTGCGTCCTATTAAAGATGGACAATATCTCCGCAGTCCGATATGTCAATCGGTTGGGAGGGCCCCGTTCTCGGGCGTTGGCCAATCTGGCGAAAGACTTTTGGTTGTTCTGCCTGGATCACCACATATCAGTGACAGCGGAGTATCTCCCGGGCCAGAACAATCGGGTCGCGGACTGGCATTCCAGACATCTCTACGATTCCAGCCTATGGAAGCTGGACCCTCCGATTTTCCGGTGGTTGAACAATCTTTGGGGGCCGTTTTCAGCAGATCTTTTTGCCTCCCGTCTGGACAATCAGGTTCCAAGATTCTTCAGTTGGAGGCCGGATCCAATGGCTCTTGCCACGGATGCCTTACTTTAGGACTGGAGTGCGGAACGCGGCTATGCGTTTCCCCTGTTTTCAATGATAATGAGGACGACGGCTCAGATCCGCCGGCAGTGTGCGGAGGTAACCCTGGTGGCTCCCCTTTGGTGGTCTCAAGTGTGGTTTCAGGTTCTTCTGGAACTTTCCTGAGATTCTCCAATCCTACTCCCCCTGTATCCTCAGCTTCTTCGGAACCCGGACGGGGATCTTCATCATCTAGTCACATAGGGGTCGCTCCGACTCATGGCGTGGCGGCTTTCAGGCGACGGTGGTCGCTGCCGGGGCTTTCGGGACAGGCTGAGGCCCTCCTGTCAAAGGCTTGGGCGGATAGCACCACGAAACGTTACCGATCCGCGTGGACACGATGGGTTCGTTGGTGTCTTCGACGGAGTCTGGATCTCGTGGTCGCAGGAGTCGTTCCCCTCTTAAACTTCTTTGCCGATCTGGCATCGGAAGGTTTAGCATATCACTCCATTAACGCGATCAGGTCCGCGGTTTCGGCTGGTCACATTCCTTTGGACGGGGCACCAATTGGGGAACACCCGTTGGTTTGCAGACTTCTACTGGGTATAAGGTTATCGTTACCCCCGGAACCTCGCTATTCCGTCCTTTGGAACGTTAACATGGTATTGAATTTGTTTCTTTCGTGGCAACCCAATAGATACCTATCTTTGAAAGAACTATCTTCCAAGCTTGCGATGCTTTTGTGCTTGGTCTCCTGCAGGAGAGTTTCTGATGTTCGTGCTTTGGACATCTCAGTGCAGACTTTTGCCCCAGACGGGGTTGTGTTTATGATGGGTCGCAGAACTAAGTCTCATACAAGAACAATTTCGTACCCGGCTTTGCGGGACTCACTGAAATTATGTGTGGTGGACTGCCTGAAAGTGTATGAGGATTTAACGCAGGAACTCCGCCCTCCGGGCGAGCGACAACTCTTGATAGCTCTAAAGAAGCCACACAAAGCGGTCTCTTCTCCCACCGTAGCTAGGTGGGTATGGTGGGTTATGCAAGAGGCTGGTATTGACATGAAGCAGTTTGGTGCCCACTCTACCAGAGGTGCTATGGCCTCAAAAGCTTTTGCCCTGGGTGCGCGTTTGGAGGATTTAATGCGCGCAGCGGACTGGTCTTCACACTCTACTTTCAAGAGTTTTTTTTTAAACCAGTACTAAATGTGGCACAGTTGGTGGTAAGTAAGCTTTGAACTAGCATAATCCGAAGCCTCCGGTCCTGACATAGAATCGGAATTTGCCCAGTATTATGACGGTAAGTTCCAATTCTATTAAGGACACGGAGGCGAGGATTATCCCTCCCGGGGAACTTTGGTGCGAACCCGCCCATATGGTAGTAAGTAACCAGTTTGCTTATTAATGGTTTTGTTCAAGGTCTTTTTGCTTCTCGGTATTAATGTTCTTGTGCTATGTTGCTGTTGCATCGCATTCTTGCCGATGTTACCGATTACTTATCTTGTTTTTTGGTTCTTTCAGGGAATGATGGATCTAAACAGGACCAATAATGGGATGGCGTGACTTGCGCGAAGAAAGAGGAAGAGAGGAGACAGACAGAGGACTTTGTATTATGATTGATGGAAACAGTTGATGGACTACGTACCAGAATGTCTCCCTGGTTGTAGGGAGTTGTGGTTTTTTCTGTGGTTAATGTTCAATGATTAGTGTGATAGCTCTCTGGCTGCTGTATTTTTTTCATAATAAAGCGAAGAGAGAGTAAAAGCATAATACTCGCCTCCGTGTCCTTAATAGAATTGGAACTTCCCATCATGATACTAGGCAAATTCCGATTCTATGGGATTCCGGCATTTTTTACATTAAAATGTATTGCACCAAGGAAGACACTCTTTTAACACAAAGTAAAGTGGAGTTTTTTTGACTGACGGAGGTCTCACTGGGACATCCCTCATCCGACACAAGCTACTGGTACTTGGATATAAATTTATCTGTGCTGCAGCTTAAAGCGTGCTTAAAATACTGATTATACTCTTACTCTACTTACTACTCCAACTGTACTGGGGCGGTCTGAAGCATTTCATTTACCACAGAGGAAATGATCCTCTCATGAATCTTTCTTTGCCAACAGGAGGGGTTGAAATTAGGGTTACCAAACTCCAGGTTGGCTGTCCAATGAGGATCATTAATGGTCAGCCAACTCACAGATTAGAGGTCAAACGTTGGTATACCACTCTTGAGACTATGCTGTCGAAACAAAGTGTAGCAACCTCCTGAAGAAGTTAATTCGAGTCAAAATAATGCAAAGCAAAAGCTCTGCAAGTGCAGCGCAAAATAGAGTAAAAAACTATTTAAACATTGTGATTAAAAAGGGGAGGACAGCAGAAAAGCGGTATACATACAAACACAAACAATGCAATTCCAGTTAGAATGTACTAAATAGTTAGCTCAAATGTACATCCATGTCTTCATCCAGGTTCGATCCTTAGGGGTGCAGAGCGTTGAAATGAATTATGTAATGAGACAATAGCTTTCGTAATAGCTGCACTCGGTCCCCACCCCAAATGTTCATGGGGACCTGGTCAAATACAAAAAATGGTAGAAGACCACTATCACTTGAGTGGTACTCCCTAAAATGTCTTGCAACTGGGTATTGTTTGCTGCACCGGGTGATCGCCCTCATGTGTTGCAAGGACATTTCAGGGTGTAAACACAGAAGTTGGAATTGCATGACAAACCCCTGTGAATTCTAAATTCTTGGTTCACTTGAGGTTTAGTGAAAACTTATACATTTCTGTTTGATTTGCAAGGCTTTGCAGTTTTTATAGGTCACAAAACTGGCAGTTCTTATTATTACCCTATCATCCTGTGTCATAGATATCATATTTATATCTGTATTTGAATTTTTGCTTGCAAAAAGACCACTATTTATTTGGAAAAACATGGTATCCATGACACAGGATGATAGAGGACCACAAGATCTTCCAGCTACCAATGGCACATACTCCCAGGAATACTTACCATTAAACATCCTTATCTCTAGCTTACCTACAATATTTATAGCTACTATATTACGCTCAATAATGACATCATAAAGTTCAACACAGCCTCCTTCCGCTTACCTAACTGTGGAAATAAGTGCCTGTTCACTTCACCCACTACCCATAAAATTCCAAAAAGGCTATCTGTGATTTCTCATGGGAGAAGACATCAAAGGATTCTCTACCAACTCATGGGCCCTCGTTCTCCTAATGCCCATATCTCCTGAGACATCCTGGTCCTTTCCTCATCTGCTCCCATGCCTGTGCACAGAATCCAAGCCTTGTTAGTAAGAAAAAGCATAAGCTATGTTATTTTACACAACTAACATATATGTTGCCTGTAAACAAGATATTATGATTCAAACAACACAGCATCAAATTGGAAACAAATTCATAGTTTACAAGAGTAATCATTGTCTCATTTTTGTTGTACAAAGTTACCATCTTTTCTGCTAGCTCCTCCCCTCACAGTATCTTAACCACTAACAAAGGAAAAGAATACCAGCACAGCTATGCCCTTGCCATTCCTTAATCAATGTGGTGGCTCTTGCTCGGCACATCATCTTCCTTCCCAAAAAACACCCAAAACTCCTGCCCTTGCTGTATTTAAAAAAGATGCTTATCAAAGCATCTTGTTGTCAGGAGCACACCTTGTAAAACCACTGAGTTCTGTAACAACAAATTCTAAATCTTCATATTCTCACTCAAGCCCACTAAAAATCATACCTTATGGTGAGGCGGCAGCTTTGTCAACCCTGAGGAATCCAAATTCACTTTAGACTGAAGTAGTGCCCCCCACATTGCAATTATATCCAATTCGATGCACAAATTGTGCTTGCATACTCAGGGGGAGATTTATTATGAATGTATATCATGTTTACATCAAAAAAGTGTCACACATCAGCACACAATCTTTATTTTCTTTCCAGCACTAAATTTGTTTAGCGCTGGAAATTCAGTTAAATTAATGCAAAATAGCGCAGTGCTGCAACAAAGCACTTAGCGCCAAGGGGGCGTACCATGGGTGGAGCATGGTCATTACCACACAATCAACCAAGGTTTCTGGCGCTAAATCCAATTGACTAAATAAAGTAGACAGGGTTTAGCGTCAGAAACTGTGCCCTTTTAAAGTAGGCACAAGGAAGGAGACATGCTTTCATTTCTCCTTCCTTTTCTGACTTTGTACGTTTACTGCACTGTGAAGCAAACATTCAAAGAGGGAACATAGTTTAAGGCAGTCTATGCATGGTATTCTGTACTTTAAGGATACTCTTCCAGTACAACACCCATGCTAGACTCATGGAGACACCCTTGCACCATGGCACAAAGGTGTTTCTGTGGCGCATGACAGCTGATTTCAGCACCAGCGCTAGGGAAAGTGGTGGAGAGTGCCATATTTCAGTAAATGTGGTGCTCTCCTGCTCTCTACTTTTTCCGCAGCACTGCATTTGCGGGGCGAGAAAAAGTGGCAAATCTGCCCCCAGTCTTTTCCAGTGATAGGGAAAAATGAAATTAAGCCATTACAATTTGCATCTGTATGAAAGTCATACTATAGGCATGTGACTACTGGAGCCCACAAAAGTAGTTGTTATACTCAAATCCTGACTGTGCAGTAATCGCAGAATATAATGATTTATTTAATGTTTGAAAAAAATCAAAGCTTACTGGCACAACCCATAGGTAATGCCACATCAACAAAAATAGTAGCTTTGAATTGTAAACCTTATAAATGAAAGTCACTTGGGCAAACTGGCAAAAAACAAAGCAGGCTTTATGTCACGTTTTTCCAACTCTACCCCTTCGTCCTGCTGTTTTGCTAATATAGTAGCATTGAGAGGGTGGGAGAACACTGCCTCACATCCCAGCACTCAATTTTCCCCAAAGTATCACTGTAAATGCAGTGCAAGATAACACTTGCTTCAGTATTAGCCTTTAATGTTTCACCCTTGTTGGTGCAGCCTGTGTTGTTTAACTCTGGAAATGTGTTTCTAGATTCATTCATTCATCAGTAGAGAGCAACAAGTCATTTTGGGGTGCTGGAAATGCTGCCTAAAATCTGCTCAGGTCTCTGTACCACTCACTGGGCACAGATGCATCAACACAAGCTTGTCAACTCAGTAGCTTATGCATCTGGCTAATTGTGTGCTGGTATACCAGGGAGTGTGCTCCCTCCTTCTTTGTGTGATTGGCTCCTTGCTATGTTATTGGGTTGACAAGCTCTGGGAGTGGTGCTAAACCGGAAACAACTGTGAGCAGCATAGCTGGCACCCCTAAAGTTCCCTTGCCACTCTCTACTGAAGAAGGACAACAGTCCTAAAACATGTGTCTAGATGTACACAGCACTAGCTGAAGCACAAATGGTGAATAATAGAGCCTTTCATCTGAAGTGAGTGTTTTCATGCACTGCATTTACCACAATGCATCTGAGATATTTGTGCCCTGAGATGCCAGGCAATGTGCTCCCTCCGCCATTTGTGATTGGATCCTTGTTAAGTTATTGGGTTCACGGGCTCCCTACTAAACCTGAGAAATCTGTGAGCAGCATTGCCAACACCCTCAAAGTTCACTTGTTACTCCTGACTGAAGAAGGATAACAATCCTGAAAGACATGTCTAGAGCTACACAGCATTGGCTGCACCAACAATGGTGAATAATAAAGTCTTTTGGCTGAAGTGAGTGCTATCATACACTCCATTTACTGCAGTGCATCTGGGCTAATTTTGTGCTGGTATACCAGGCAGTGTGCTCCCTCCTCCTTTTGTAATCTAATAGCATTGTCAACTGTAGTATTTTGTACAGAAGTATCAGAAATCATTGACTGTGTAACTCTGCGGTCAAGATACAAGACAAAAGAGCCTAAACTCTCCTGTTTTTTCTTTGGCACTACGCCTCTGCCCCAGAAGTGATGCAATTAAGCCAGGCATCAAACAACTGTAAAAGCGGCCCTTAACCCTTCCTTCATTCACTTCCCTCTTTAGTTTGTCTTATGTAATGTGTCGTATTGCCTTATATGATCTCTGACTCCCTGTCCATCTCCTGCCCCACAGGCCCTGATTACCAGGTTTAAATTCTTCCTTGGATCCCTTTACTAAACCTTAGTGGCTTCTTTAATGTAAACAGGCCAAAATATGCTATGTTTTGCATGTGAAGAGGATCAGGTGCTTCTTGACACAGGCTACTATAGCCTCCTGCGTTTTCCTTGTGGAAATTGCCTTCCTCAGCTGCAACCTGCCCAAAGAATTGGTAGATAGGATCTTTATTGCTCCACTTGGAACACTCATGCTTAATTTAGAGCAATGTTAATGTACAAAAACTCTATTGAACCTGCCCCCTCACCAATCCCCCATCCCAACCTCAATAGGATGCTCCCAAAAGCGCCAATACTCAATGGGAAAACACTAGCGGTATGCACTGAAGGAGCTGGCTTTGTCAGATCTATCCATTGCAATCAAAGTTCACCATTAACTTCGTACCATAATCTGTCCATATTCAGGCTTAACCATGACTTCAATTCCTCTTATAATGGAATAACGCTAATCCCTCAATATATTTTTCATTAGACTATTATGTAGAAAATAATAGACATCCATGTCTCAAAAATCGCTGTACCATGGAACACCTTGCCAGTTCCCATTCCTCCTCTTGAGACACTTACCTGGTCTGCACCTCCTCATGAAGTAACTTGTATACATCTATACACTCAACTTTCCAAATGTTTCCCTTAGTGATCATTAACACATGGGTTCTAAGTGGTATCATAGTACCCATATTAGTTGATTCTTTTAACATCCTTCTCTTTCTCCCGCTCACCACCCTTTCTATCCCAACTATTATCTATGGTACCCTGTTTATCTGTAGTCACCCCTGCTTTTCTTTTTTCCATCTTTTGCTGTTTTGTTTACATCAGAAGGTAAATTCATTCTCACCTCCTGTCCCCTAGAAGTACTACCTTTATAATTGTGTCTCCAATGCCCATCAATCTCTCATTCAGCCACACCTACTGATTTAAACCTTAGCCCGCAAAACTGTGTTGATTCCCTAACAATTCCAAAGCAGAACACCACACTAATATTCACCTTGCAGTAAGGTTTGCCTCTCCCCTGAGAGCTGCTTCTTCTTCGCTCCCCTTTCTACTGTCAGCTATGTTCACTTGGATCCAATTAATTTTACAAGTCACTAAAACTCTTTCCCTCATTATCCGTGACTTGTATATCCACCACCTTCCTTAATTCCCAATCTGATTCATTCCAACAGCTCCTCAACCATTCAACAATCCTCTCTTTCTACATCTCATTCCAGCTATCCTCTCAATCAAATTCCACCACCCCAAACTCACCCACACTATCAGTGAACTAAGTGCTACTCATGCTCAGTGTTTCACCATGCCCAACACCAATGTGATGCTTAACCATCACATATATATGAAAAACACATCAATCATGATCCTAATCTTGACTCCTGTAACTTTAAAAAAGCCAGGCCCTATCTCTATCTTCAAACATACCTACCAACACTTGCCACTCTCCCTGCTGAAACTTTTCTTTATCTGCAGCAGACCTCTAAAGCCTTGTTTCCCCTGTCCAAGTAAAATTCTGCGGGACCACTATACCTACTTATAATCATTGCAAACAGCCCACCAGCAATAGCCCACCAGCATTATATCTTTTTCACCTAGGGGAGTGTTCAATTCCAGATCAGGCACAGATCCAAAAGTCCTACTCCTCCCATCTCTTCTAACGCTCCATATGCTTGTAATGCACCCATCAACTGCTGCCACCTGCCAGTTCCCAGAGCATGACATGTCTCCAACAGCCAATTCTGACACAGAATTGTGCAGCTTCGCAGTACCAGATACAGTGCTGAACATCATGAAGACCCACTGTAACTTCCACTACCCCTCCATTATCCTGAATTATGGCGCTGAAAGTAAATGTTGTCAATAGAGACATCATACACACAGCTACATGAAAGGAACTTAAAACTACAACTAAGGCAGTAGCATTTTACATGCTACCCTCACACACCACATCCTGCCTGCATTGGAACTTCACTCTACCTATCTGGGTGCAAAATTCTTCATTCAGAGCCTTCCACAGTGTAGGAAAGTGTTCTTTTTGTATGGTGCCCCCTTTTTTATCCATATGCTGATGGTTATGACTCTGACAGTGCCCTGGATCTGCTGCCTTGATCCCAGTGCCTGTACTCTCTACCGTAACTGTTGTGTTCAACTTGGTAATCCCTAATTGGCAAAGACTTTACCCCCTTATAATTTCCTAGTATATGATACCAGGGGTACCCATGGCATAGGTGGAAAAGATATGCTCCATGCTACAGCACGGTTTTGTTCCACCTGAGTGACCCAAGTAAGCTACTGACAACAGGCCTGCCATTGCAGACTGCAGGAGCAGTACAAACTGCTTGAACTCGACTGTGCCCTGACTATGTGTGGCACATTTAAGACAATATTGTTAATATTTGTCAGGCAGTCCTAAGGAAGACCTGCTAAGCCCAGGAGAGAGGGTGCATTATATTAAAGGTGAGGACAAATAAGGTCACACCCATATTTCGTTAAGTGGCGTTCCCCATTGGAAACTACAAGTTTTAGCAGTCCTCAGGGTCAGATTGGCTGCCGCCCAGGCTTTCTCGAGGTTAGCAACTCCTATATGATCGCACAGAAATATGTCACGTTTGGCATCAAACAACGTTCCTTCTCACCCCTGACAAGAATCTCTTGCCAAGGGCGAGGTGTCATGCACCCAGGTGGCTACCTTAGAGGTTGCCCACCTGGTTGCCCCAGTTTCTCTGTGCTCTGGATGGCAAGCCTAGGCTTCCCATATTTGTTGCCTCCAAGCCAGGATTCTTTCTGACCTCCTGCCAGGCAGTGTGATCACTCCAGGAGTCAGGAACAAAGGCTTCAGCAGGAAGGAGGTCACACCTCTCTTCCCAAGCAGGCTAGTGAAGGGGCACATCGAGGTGGTGAGCTTCAAAGTCTGCACCACCTCTGATATGCATCAGGTCTAACTCCCAGGGGAAGAAAAATCCATCCTCTTGCCCAGGGTCATTTGCACCTGGGCAGGTGGGAAATTCGTTATTCAAGAAGGTGTACACACCAAAAAGGCAAGCCATGCCTCCAGGGTGAGTAGCCTTGTTTGTACACTAAACATAGAATCCTTTGAAGTGGTAGAATAGAGGGTTCTGGCACCCCCTGGTGTCATCACCTCAGCGGCAAACTAGGTGTAGGGACTGGCTGCCCATTGGCTACTAGCTGCCACCCCAAACTCTTCCAAATCTAGGATTTAAGGTACCCGCGTGACACCAGAACCTCTGCTCTGAACAACCTGCATCCAAGAGGACAGACGAATAGACCCATACCAGCGACAACAAGACTTGCACAAAGCAAATGAGGGATACCCTGCAGCTGTGGCAATGCTCTTGGAACTGCCTGAATGAGACTCATCCTAGGCTTTCTCTTGGTTCCCCCAGACAGAAAAACCCCTGTGGGAGCCTAAAGCACCCTCAGACTCCCCTGGATTCATGGCATTACTGCAAACTGCATGTAAAACAACGTTCTGGATCTGAAGACTCGCTGGCCATCAGGCTCTCCGCGGGATCGCCCAAATCCAGATAGTCTAGTACATTGTGGGAACTGTAGACCTGCCTTCCTCGAAGTTACAGGCAGCTACAGCGTTCTCCTTGACCACCAGACATCGAAGTTACTTTCTGCTCTACTGACCATTGCCAAGACTAGTTGGTCGTCAGTCCACCAACGGACCCTTTTACTCTATGCTGCCAAAAAGAAGGAGCTCCATCCAACTTTTGACCGATGTCAGCAACCACACCGTTGTTGTCTTTTAGCATGTTTTTCCCATGCAGCACTGTTTCAGCAGTAAAATCAGCTCTCCTGCAGCTCCAGTTCAGCACAAGGGACAGCCAGGACAACTCTGCAGCTGGGCTCCACAGGCCAGGTCGAATTGAACTTACTGTCATTCTATGGTCCCTGGACCCACATCACCTTTACCCTGCAAGGGTACCAAGCAACTCGACCTGCAAATGACCGATTGCCACTAGTTGTTTTCCCATTGACAGCAATGAAATTCTGTGTTGAATTTATATCGCTTCAAAAATCTATAATACCCGTTATTTGTATGCCTTTCCATTCATTTGGTGTCTAAATTAAGATAAAAATACACTGTAAATTACTTAGCATCCATGTTTTTACTCTGAAATACTTTACACATGTTCCTCTTGTAAAGCCTGACTGCTCCTTGCCACACGACCAGGACTAAGCTAAGGATTTATTAGTGTGAATCCAAGGACCATCTTTATGGAATTGTGATAGTATTACATAGTGAGACCTTATCCCCACACCACATAATACTCCACTTTTCTACACACAGGAAGTTAGGCAAGCTATCACAGCTGTCTCCACACAGCTCACTGCCTGGTGCTTATGTCAAGGTAGATCTACCCAGACCAGAACTAAAGCCTAATTATATCTTTTCTGCCCACTTTCTGAAGCACCATGGTGTTCTCCGTTCTATAAACAAAAACAATCCTAACAGCCAACTAAACTCAATTGGGCATACCTCTCAAAAACATCTAATTTACTCAAGAAAACTAGCAAAGGATCTGGCAGGAGAGGTCATCCTTAATTGAGGCACTCTGAAACCAAGATTCCTACATCCCACTTCCCTATAATTGCCCTAATCCCTGCAGCCAGTGTTACTAAGCTGAAATAACAGGCTAATATGACCTTGATCTCCTCCCACCCTGGGGCCCAAATCTAGGCACAGAGGGGCAGATTTATGTTTCCTGGCGCATCCCTGCAAATCAGCAGGGATGCGCCAGGAAAGATGCGTCACAAAAGTTTACCCTTGCGCCACAATAGATGCGCCGCATTTACAATGCAGCGCATCATGGCGCAAGGATAAACAGATGCGTGACGCATCTGATGGCGGAAGGGCAGCGCATTGCTGGAGTTGCGTCGCAAGCGCGACGCAGCTCCAGCAAGGCTCGGGGGTGCCCTATCTCCACAATGCTGCGTCAATCCTTACGCCTGCTTCAAGCAGGTGCAGGGTTTTGACGCAGCATTGGCTCAAAAGTGACTGAGTGAAATCTTGTAGATTTCACTCAGCCACTTTTAGGAGGCGTTCCTGCGACGGAACGCCCCCCCCTGCACAGGTACGCCTACTTCAGGCGCAGGGCTTTACAACGTGACGCATCTCCCAGATGCGTCACGTTGTAAATACCCCGCAACATGGCGCAGGATTTGCGCCGCCGCTGCGTCACAAAAGTGACGCAACCGCGGCGTAAATGAGGCGCAAGTGGCTCATAAATCTGCCCCAGAGTGAATAAGTGATTCCGAGTCAGTCCAAGAAATCAGGTCCCCTAGTCAGCAGCGTAGAAATTAGACCTCAACTCCTCCCTCTGTCTTTACTTCAAATAGATATGATTTTACTCAAAACATAACGCACACTGTTTAAACATAATGTGACAAACTAAGGCAAACGCTATTTGACCAAAAAGTTCCACAGAAAACAAAGAGACGTGAAACCTGCAGATCAACCAAAACACGTTCATCACAAATTGTTTTGTATTTTTCAAATTACATTTTAGCTTTCAATTGGCCTCTTGTTGAGGGATGCTCAAAACCAGCCTTTTTTTTCAGAACTTAAAACAATTTAACTGCCAGTCTCTCTGAAAGTTACCCTGATGACAGAGGGTCTGATTCACAAATGTAAACTTACACTAAGGCGTATGGAAAATGTGGACATCTTTATCAATACTACTGGCTCTATTTATAGATCCACAAACTAGACACTGAAGCAGTAGCGGCTGCTACTGGCCTTGGTTGGGGGGCGTTGGAGGGGTCAGGTGAGTAGGTGACTTTGAAAAAAGATTTTAAAAAAACACTTACCTGTGACTGCCGGCCGGACGCCAAGCCTCCTCCATCCTCTTTTTCCTGACTCCGGTCCCTCAGCAGGATGCAGGAAGCAACAGGAAGCACCCGGTTCCCAGCCTCCTGATAGCCAATCCCAATGCTCCAATGCAGCATTGTGGTTGATCTGAGCGTTGTGGATCGGCACTCAGCCAGGGAATGGGGGCCAGCGCATGTTGTCCACGTAGGCTGCAATGCAGCTTGCATGGAGAAGATGAGAAGTGTGCATGAATGTTTGGCCGGCCCGGGGCGGCCAAACAGTCATGTGCGCTTAGGAGTGGGCAAATCACTCCTCCCCTGCTCCTCTGTCGTCGGAGCAGACCCGCCCCAAAAGCAACGCTGCAGCAGAAGGAAACATAAAATGATAATAACGCAAATTATTATCATTTTATGTTTCCTTTACTTCACTGCTGCGAAGCAGTGGGGCGACGCTCCTCTACCTTAGCGCAGGAGCTGTCACTGCACTGAAGTGGATGTGGACAAAATGGTGATGGAGAACATCTATTTGAGCCTAGAACGTTTTTTTAATTCTATTTTGCCTTCCGTGATCTAAAATGTTTTAATGACAATACTTTGTTGCCGTATTTTCCTATGCATCCTGATGACCTTGTAAGCATGCTCCATATTTCTACTTTATATATGATACAGGAACAGTTCCTTGAGTTGCTGTTTTCGTAATGATTCTTCAGGTGGTGGTGGGAGATGGAATGATGAAGCAGGAGAGTGTAAGGTCAAAAACTCTTCTGCCCGTCCTGTCTACCCATTAATTTACACTAAACCTTTGTTTACTATATTGGCGAGGGCCACATGTTCACACTACAAAGTTTTTCGAAATATATGACAAAACTAAACAAGCATTGAAAAAGTAAAAATGCTTGCTGCCAAAGCCAGACCAATTGGCTTTGGCAATTCTTGTTTTTTGTTGGGTACACTACAGTGCTTTGGGAAATCGAAATTTCACACCCCCTTGATCCCAATGACTAAGCTGCACCCCTGTATCTCCAAAAATGTAACATTTTGGTGAACACATTTTTAATTGATTAATCTGACATAACAGACAGAGAGACACCCAATCTCTTTTTGAGACCTGTCATTTCATTTACACGATATGTACTTATCTCTTCTTTTGGGGCACTCCTGCTCCATAAATACGTCTCTCTTTTAGCTCGCACAAGGTTAATGAAAAACATGCTGGCTTGGGTTTTCTGCTTTTTTTTTTATAGCAACCGTTCTCAATTACACCTCGGAGCCTGTTGTAATCACATCTTTTGACTCACATTAGTTAACACTGCCTTCTAACTTAATTTGGGAAGCTTGACTGGGACCACTTAGGATAATTCTCTTTAAACATGTTACAGTTTGAATTTCAAAGCTGACAGCGCCGGAGATGGAGTTCTCAAACAAGGAGAGTTGTGGCTTATCTTTTTTCTCACAATTTGATAATTAAAAACAACAGGTGTGCGACATTTTAATAACTGAACTGGACATCAACAGCGTTATATTTAATAAACCAGCATTGAGACAAATAATTCTGATGTTAATGGGGTTTTAAATTATGTTACTTCGAATGCAATTTCAGTACTGCATGAAAGGGGGCTGGCACATTAAGTACGATGAGCGTGGCTCTGCCCTAAGGAACGCCAAAGGGAAATATGGCATTCAAGATGGCCAGAGACATTTTAGGTCTGACCTCTTAGACTCATGACATGTCTGCGAGGTCTCTCTGGCCATTTTAGGTCTGCCCAGAAGGACCTCTGGGCAAAAATTAGGTGCCCAGAGGTATCTCTCTGGGAAACGCCATAAGTTGGCAGGGTATGCTCAGACGTGAGTCCCTTGCTCACTTTGCCACTGGATTCAAGCAAGCCTGGCTGAAGACGGCTGAAATGCCAGAAACCGGTCCTAGGCAGCTTGTTTCCGGTCCAGGGAAGGCATGGCTTGGCAGTTCAGGCTGGACTTTTCCCATGAGGCACAGGGTCAGACTGATTTGCATATGGCCATGTCTGAACTGGGGTGGCAGAGTGGGCTAAAGAACGGTGATGGATCAAACCCAGATCTGTTGACTGGGTGTGAGTGTTTGATTGGTTCTGATGCTCCGTCCATCACCACCCCCTTTTGTACCGCATCCTTAACATTCCATCATATGATCTGACATAGGCAGTGACATCCACAGTGTTCTATGCTTAGCTGGCTGATGACATGTTCAGCACTCTACCACGTGGGCAGCTGCCCAGCTACCACAATCAGAAGTGCAGAGAGAAAGGGGCTTTGGTTCATCCCCCTTCAGTCATTGGCTTTCATGTGCTTCTCGTGGTGTGTCATTTCTTAAATGGGATTTAATGAAGTCCATGTTCACATTGTCCCTTTTGTACACCACTGGTCCTCTTTAACACACAAATGCCTTATCCAATGCTCTGCTGCAGAAGAGATGTTTAAACTTTGCTAAAATCACTGGTATGAAGACCAACATTTATCAGAACCCTTGTGATTTTAGTGAACGGATGCCACCGGGCAGCACCCTACTCTGAAATGTGTTCCAGTTCCAGTGCAATTCACCATCCATCTGCCACTTTTATGAGTAGATCAATATCTTGGCCAGAGCTCAATAAAGGCTTATTAAAGGGCGTGGACACTAATTACAAACTATTACTGTTAGGGAGGCAAATATTTGTAGAGAGTATGTTATTTTGATAATTCACAGCATTTTCAAATCATGTTTGCTTTTACATAATAAAATTGCTCCTCCTCATGTCTGTTAAAGATAGGTGGGGCCTGGAAATGTGTCATTCTAAAAGTTGGGTCGTTTTGCTCTAAGAAGTTGCTAAAGCACTGGTGTATGTAGTTGCTACTGAGAGTTTTGTGTAAACGTCTGGGTAAATTACTGCCAGGCTTTACTTATTTTGTTTTGCTGTTTTTGTTGATCATAATTATTAAATATTTAAATTTAAATATGTGAATTGACACCAGTATATGTAATGTGCTTACAATCAAGACAATATATACATTTATAATCTGATTACGTTTGTCAAACAACTGCAGATTGCATATGAAGTGAATATGTATGCGGGTCATAAACGTTTTCTTTAGGTATGAGTTGAGTGACGAGTGCTAGATTTATTCTGTACGGTAGGTAGCCATTGGCTATTAAATTCCTGTATAAAATATTCCTGATTTGCTAGTTGATTGATAAAATAGCAGTCTTGGTACTCTTGATAGGGTAGGGGCGTAAGCAGCATGGAGGAGTTGCCCAGATTACTTATAATCTTTAATACTCCTAGTCAAGCTCTTCTTCATTACAGTCAATAGTAATTGGCATTTTCCAACTCTGAGAGTAAAAAATCTAGTACTTTTTGATAATGGCATGCACATCTCACCCAACTCCATGCTGCCCTAAATGGGGTGGCATATCCAGCATCTGTCTGATATATTCAGGTGTCTGTGATGGACTGAATATGACAGGGTGGGTAAGAACACTGTGGAAAAGTAGGAATAAGAGTAATAACTATTAATGCTGAGTGGTCTCAGAATTACCCCTACATCCCAGTTCCAGTGTACCAAATCCTGCCAAAAGTGGAGATGCATCAGGAGAAAGTATACTAGACGTAATGTTTTAGTCGCTGTTTATGTTATTTAACAGACTAAAGGCCATTAAATGAATTATATGGTCTTAAGCATTCATTTACTATACCAATTTCATTTTTTATGATATAGTCACATTATTACATAAATCAGACCAAGGGTGATACTTGAAAATTGTAACACATTTAAACAATACATGTCAAACAAAAATTAGGAGTGAAACAAAACGAACATTGTGGTACACAAAGCAACAATAATTGCACACATTAATACACCAGTCTTGTTTTTCAAAACAACAACAGCAGTTGAGTAATTTTTGCATCCAAATTATTTGAACCAATTGTGGTGCTGCTGAACACAGGGGAATAATTATTAGGCCTAGTAGGAAGGTGAAAATGTATGCAACTTCCTACAAAAGGCAAAATTAATCAAATACAAGGTCCCCGTGGTGTAAGTTGCCGACGCGTTTCGAGTCCCAGCGTGGTTTAGGGATTCTCTCCAGGGCACAGACTGTATGTGATCTGTAAAGGGAAAAATAAGGAATTGTTCAAATTCGATCTCTAAAGTCTCCAACATGCTATGTGCTTGTAAGCATAAGTCGTAATGATACCTGGTAAAAAGGTTTCTTATTCTCATTAAGGCGCCACCCCAGGGGTCCAAGGGAGTTTCAAGTGACTCTGTCTACAATGTATACAATATGTTTAGAATGTGCACGCTGACTCAAGTGCGTTCAGTAATAGTTCTATAGTATGGAGGGACAAAAGTGACTTACATTAATTGTATAATTCAAAAGCCTCACAGCCGTTTTCACCGGAACTGTGATTTTCTTTTTTGCGTAGCGGCGCTCAATCTTTAAACAGTCATACTATAAATGATACAATATTACAGCACGTTTTAGTGAAGGGAACAGTGGGCCCAATAAATTGTAGCATTTAGTTTGGAAATACAGCATTTAAAAACATACATGTCAATTGTTACTACAACATCTTGTGACATTAACACGTGCTGTTATTATAACTTCATAGAGTGGCACTGCAAAGTCCGTGTCACTAAGGAGTTGCACAGCAGTATGCACATCAGTGAACTAGTATTCACAAGTATACCACGATTTACACAAGTTTGTCCAGATTTATGCGTTTTTTATTCCAAAGTTAGTCAGTTTTTTTCAACCATCACGTCAAAGACTTGAAGTTTCTATGTTTTATGCATATTTATACTCTGAGATCGCCAATCCAGGCTTATTCACAGGCAAATTTTGAAACTTCATGATTTCCAGCCGTTTAATTCTACCCAATGCATTTCGGTCCTCACGACCTTCTTCGGGGGTATCTATGGTGTTGAAAAATATTTCAATGAGTTTACCCACTAACAGTTCCTATGCACATTGATTTTACATTGAACATTTGACCCATCCACCCCTTTGTGCCCACCAAAAAATATAATTTATGTGACTCTTAAACGTTATGTTCACCACCCCTTGTTGCACATTGTTACACTTCCCTCCCCAGTTCTCTCTACTCATCATTCAATATGCCCCTCTGGTAAACAACACGCTTGATACCCTTTACAAAACAATGCTAAGCTTGATGATATTCTTATTGTATCCAGTGTTGATTGTTACCCCCTTCTCCTCAACAAAAATTCTCTTTAAACTGCACCCGTATACAAAAACATCGGACTTTGCAGTGCCACTCTATGAACTCATGAGAATGTTGGCGCTTGTTTGGGACGGAGCGCATTGGAGTTCTGCAGTTTAAAGAGAATTTTTGTTGAGGAGAAGGGGGTAACAATCAACACTGGATACAATAAGAATATCATCAAGCTTAGCATTGTTTTGTAAAGGGTATCAAGCGTGTTGTTTACCAGAGGGGCATATTGAATGATGAGTAGAGAGAACTGGGGAGGGAAGTGTAACAATGTGCAACAAGGGGTGGTGAACATAACGTTTAAGAGTCACATAAATTATATTTTTTGGTGGGCACAAAGGGGTGGATGGGTCAAATGTTCAATGTAAAATCAATGTGCATAGGAACTGTTAGTGGGTAAACTCATTGAAATATTTTTCAACACCATAGATACCCCCGAAGAAGGTCGTGAGGACCGAAATGCATTGGGTAGAATTAAACGGCTGGAAATCATGAAGTTTCAAAATTTGCCTGTGAATAAGCCTGGATTGGCGATCTCAGAGTATAAATATGCATAAAACATAGAAACTTCAAGTCTTTGACGTGATGGTTGAAAAAAACTGACTAACTTTGGAATAAAAAACGCATAAATCTGGACAAACTTGTGTAAATCGTGGTATACTTGTGAATACTAGTTCACTGATGTGCATACTGCTGTGCAACTCCTTAGTGACACGGACTTTGCAGTGCCACTCTATGAACTCATGAGAATGTTGGCGCTTGTTTGGGACGGAGCGCATTGGAGTTCTGCAGTTTAAAGAGAATTTTTGTTGAGGAGAAGAGGGTAACAATCAACACTGGATACAATAAGAATATCATCAAGCTTAGCATTGTTTTGTAAAGGGTATCAAGCGTGTTGTTTACCAGAGGGGCATATTGAATGATGAGTAGAGAGAACTGGGGAGGGAAGTGTAACAATGTGCAACAAGGGGTGGTGAACATAACGTTTAAGAGTCACATAAATTATATTTTTTGGTGGGCAGAAAGGGGTGGATGGGTCAAATGTTCAATGTAAAATCAATGTGCATAGGAACTGTTAGTGGGTAAACTCATTGAAATATTTTTCAACACCATAGATACCCCCGAAGAAGGTCGTGAGGACCGAAATGCATTGGGTAGAATTAAACGGCTGGAAATCATGAAGTTTCAAAATTTGCCTGTGAATAAGCCTGGATTGGCGATCTCAGAGTATAAATATGCATAAAACATAGAAACTTCAAGTCTTTGACGTGATGGTTGAAAAAAACTGACTAACTTTGGAATAAAAAACGCATAAATCTGGACAAACTTGTGTAAATCGTGGTATACTTGTGAATACTAGTTCACTGATGTGCATACTGCTGTGCAACTCCTTAGTGACACGGACTTTGCAGTGCCACTCTATGAACTCATGAGAATGTTGGCGCTTGTTTGGGACGGAGCGCATTGGAGTTCTGCACGCTAAAAAAGAAAAAAATGAGAGATAAAGTTGAAGGTTTTCAAACAAAGGAAAAACGAAGGGTGTGCTTCAGGTTATATCCAATTAACAGTTATTATAACTTCACCATCCCTCTCATGAACTTTACTTACGTATCCTAGAGTAAGTGAGCTTCAAGTGAAGACAATGATGTGGCAATGGTGAACCGAATCCAGGCCAGACTAAATTCCAAAGTCTTTGGACCTTTGATCGGGCAAATCTATAGTGTTGGACTGGCTTTTGTAATGTACAAAATCTTTGCAGGTAAAGCTAGACTCGCCTTGGATGAGAAAGATTGAGAAAGGAAGGATGGTGAAGTAACCTCTTGAACCTTGTGAAACCTAGCAGAGATAATGGAAGAAGGGATGTGTCTGTGCATAACACATGCTTCTCAGGATAACGTGGCCTAAATGATCACTAAATATAAATGCTCCAAATCATCCATGATCACGAATAAAGTGACTGCCTCCTAAAACACTAACTTCTTCATTAGGGAAATTAGGTCTGCCTCTTTTGAAAGAACAAATATTTGGTTTGGTGAAGTCTTGAAGATCAATGGCAAATCCAAGGGGGGATAGTAAGCACTGGTCTAAGAAAGAAGGACATCCATACAAATCTATCCACCATGATATCTTATTTGCCCAAGCCACCTCATGTTGCTTTTACCCTAATTACTGCTCATAGGTACCCGATAGTGGGACACTGCAAATGTTGAAGGATGCTTATCTTGGAGTTGGAAAATAGCTTGCAGTACAGACTGGGTTGAAAGAATGGTATATAGCGATAGTGTCTTCCAGTGGCAGACATGTGGGTAATTTATAGTAATGGTATAAATGAATAAGAAGTACTGGCATTCCAACTAGTTAGTTTGTTTGGTGCGTAACTAGACAAAGCTGAATTTCAATGCAGATTTTATCAAATTTGGGTATTTCTTCCATCTTCAACTGACATTGGGAGGTGACTGTCAGAGTGCATGAATTGGCAAGGTTCTTGATGGTGAAAGTTGGGTGTCAGTAGTGATTAAAGACTTGTGATAAGGAATGCTTTAGCTTGGAATGTCAAGGTGGACAAAGGTAGACATAGTGCAAGAAATAACCACAGTGTGCACCACACATCTTTGGACATTGTGTTATAAGTGTATAAAGGATGACTAGTTTTTTAGCTTAACTTTTATTTCATCAACTTGTACCAAAGTCTTCTTGAGCTTGGTTCACAAATTCATTTGCATAAATAAATGCAATTAATAAATACATATGGAATGATTTAATGGAGCAAATTGTTGTTATTTTTCATATTCGCCAAAACTGATTATACACCCTTAAATTTATTTTCTCATATGTAATGTTTCCTGCCATGGTGCAACGTCACGTAGGAGTTCATGTGCTTCAGTTTGCAGGAAATAGGTAATATATAGAGGATTGCATGGAACATTTATGCACCCATTCAAGCTTGTTGTTTATGGTGTTTGCAATGTTTTTTTCTCTACCCAGTCCTGTCCTGGAAATTGTCTTTGATGTGATCCATTATAAGGCACCTTTTAATTATAGAGGTGGGAAGGGCTTAGTCCACAATTAATAGGCATTTGGGAGACAATGGAAAATGGATTTACATTAGCATAAATTGGAATTTTCATTACTTTTTGAAAGAGCGCTGATGGAAATAAGTCACAACTTCAATTACTCAGGTGTTTATCTTTGTGAATTTCAGGAATTTGAAAATCTACACCCAAACCTACGTGTAAAATTGCAAATGTAGTTTCTCAAATTTCTTTGTGAAATAGGATTCTTCTTTTTACTAACCTTTTTTAGTAGGATTTTCACTGCTTTCTGTGGTATAATGCTGTGAAAGGAGCCATGACTGCACACTACTCATCCCGACAATGATGTGGTTGCTTACACTGCAGATCCATTAATTTTTCATGCCATAGTAGAGTGGATATTTGTTGCCTTTATGTCACTTGAAAATTGAATATGCTAGTTGTCATGCCAATAATCAGTTCAGATGTTTAGCTAGCAGTGTATGGTATATAACATGTGGTGGAGTTTCTGAGTGAACTTTGGAGTGTACATTTGGTTTATAGATATTGCATTAGAGCACCATTGAGTTGGATAATAGAAACATCTGTTCTTTATAATCACTTGAAATGGCACACAATATAAACATGAGGTATTGTTATTAATATAATTGTTTTTAATAATATTATTGAAGTACAAGTATACACGTTTTGGATCACATTTAAAAAATGCTCGACAAAACGAATGCTGTCTCCTTATTCTCCTTGACCTTTCCTCAGCGTTTGACACTGTTAATCACAACAACCTCCTATATATTTTGAAGCGCAGGATCGGCCTTTCTGGTTCAGTGCTGCAATGGTTCTCGGCCTTCCTCCACCACAGATCCCAAAGAGTTAAGGCAAACCACTCTCTGTCCCAGCCATCACCAGTATCCATGGGGGTCCCCCAAGGGTCCGCCCTTTCCCCCATACTCTTCAATTTGTTCTTGGAACCTTTAGCTAATGCACTAAATTCCGCAGGCCATCTCTTCCATATGTATGCAGATGATACGCAACTCTATCAGAAAATCTCCTCCCCGAATTACCTCATTTCACTCAATTCTACCCTAATAAATACTCAAAACTGGTTAACTGAGAACCACCTCTTGCTCAACACCTCCAAAACAGAATTCCTTCTCATTTCTCCCCCGAATCACATCCACAAGATATACCTTTGGATCAACCACCTCACTGCCTTCAACTGCTCCCCCCTCATTGTTGACTCACCAAATCTCTAGGACTCACCCTAGACAAGCATCTGAACATGAAAAATCATATCAGCATTGTGTGCAAGGGGGATAATCACCTAACGAGGATACTCAGGAATCTCCAACCTTTCCTCCCACAAGCTGACAACAAGCAAGTGGTCCAAGCGCTTGTTTTGTCGAGGCTAAACTATGGCAGTGCTACGCTCTGTGGCCTTCCCAAATATACCTTAGTCCCACTAAGGGCTTCACTGAATGCAGCGGCCAGATTGGTCATGGATACGAAAAGAAACAAGCACATCTTCCAGTCTTAAAATCCCTAAATCGGTTGCCCTATGAAGCAAGAATTCAGCTAAAGATTCCTTTTCTGTCTCACAAAGCCCTTCATTTCAAAACCCCCAGTTATCTAGCGCAAAAGCTAGAATTATCCGGAGGGGGTAGACCTCCTTGGAGTGCTAACTCTCTCCTCCTGAAACCACGGATCTTTTGTAAAAAGAGAACATTTCACCGAGCTTTCGCCAGTTCTGCGTGAAGATCTGGAACTCTCTCCCTCCGGAAATACGCAGAATCTCCTACAAGGTTGCCTTCAAATTGGAGGTAAAAAGATTCCTGATGAACAAGTTCCCACCTTAAAAGGGTCTTGGATTGTCTGCTCCAGTGCTTTGGACTTACGCCCTAAGTCCTGCGATTGGTATTATTCTGCTTTACTAGTCACTTGCTCCCCTCACAGTTAGCTATGTTCCAGTTATTATCTTACCCTTTGTTGTCCCTTTCGATTTTAACCTTTTTGTTTGCTATGCATATTTGATTTGTTTGGGTTGGTATTTCTATTTGATGATTGTACTGCAACTATTACCTTCTTCTCTCTCAAATTGTAAAGTGCTGTGATATCCTTTGTGATCATGTTTGCGCTATATAAATCTTTATAAAAAAAATATACATAATTTATTAAGAATTAGTAGATGTAAGTTGGTCTATGGCTGATGAAGGAGATGTCAGTTTAGGCTTAATTTATACTGGAGGCCTGGCCTGAGGATCACAAAACCAATTAAACTGTGATGTTGATATTTTTGAGGAAATTGAACTGTCACAATGCATTATCACGACTATTTAGTTGACTTGTGTTGATGTCCGGTTAATATGTACATTGGATTCCTCCTATATTTAGACCAGGTGATAGCAAGAGAGTATGGGGTTCATGGGCGTTAGAGGCTATCTATCAGTTCTTGGGTCTCACTGTAAACTGGTGGTGGAGGTTTACACTGGAGTGTGAATTGTAAATGTCACCTCTTTAGTGTCCAACACGTTCTCCCAATATGGTTAGATTGGAGTGCAAAAAGAGAATGTCACCCTTTTAGTGTCCGAACCTTCACCAAATTTCTTTGGATTGGAGTGGGAATAGGAAATGTCACCTCTTTAGGGTCCAACACCTTCCTCAATATGGTTCCATTGAAGTGCAAATAGTAAATGTCACTTCTTTGGTGTCCAACACCTTCCCACAATATGGATAGATTGGAGTGGGAATAGTTAATGTCACCCCTTGTAGGAAGCTGGCTCTTCATATAGTGTATATAAAGAATTACACTGCGAAGAGAGTGTAGTTAATCCCCAAATGGTATATAGAGGTAAAAGAAGATATTTCTATTACTCTTGTTGTGGTAGTGAACAGTTAGGCTTATCAGAGGGTAGGTCTATGCATTTATTGTACTCATAAAGGCAATAAATGAAACTCACACTCTTGAATAAATCCGCGACCAATTTATAAAAATAAAGTCGATTTTTATGTATTTTGCAAGAGCAAGGACACAGTTTGAGGTCAGTACTTTCGGAGTTACAATATTTCAAATTTAAGAAAATCTATTCCTTTTGTGCGCAATTATGCACCATCGGAAATAATCGGGAAAAATACATATAATGTCAGGCAATGCTTTCAAAAAGTTCACCTTTTGTTTTAGGTCGAAGTCGGGACCAGGTCCAAAGTGCCAGCAGGAGAAGTTTGGGGGCATCCCAGATCAGGCAGGACCTGAGTGCTGAGGGTCTTGGAAACTGGTGTGCAAGGATGAAGTTGACCACTTGAAAGTGCACTGCACATGTGGACTTACAGGGAAGTCCGGTGGATCTACTTAGAGGGAGGAGGTTGCAAGAGCCTGGACCATGGGAGCAGAGCTGGCTAGTCAGTGCTGGGGTTGGTGCAGCCAAGTGCAGGGCGAACAGGTCAGCAGGTTGTCGTGCTTCGTAAGGGTCTTTGCTGTCAGGAGTAGGCAACTTGAAGAGGCGATCTGGGGTCAGCTGGGCCACTCAGGAAGTGGATCGCGAGTGTCTCAATATCCCTCAATGGGGGCTTGCTTCTGGTCCTTTGGGAGACTGGAGTGGACTCTTCTTCTAGGTTTTTACCGTTGGGGGCACGGTACCCCAGGTATTGGCATGCCACAGCTCTGGTAAGTCCTGGTGCTCAAAACTTGGTGGAGAGGCAGATCTGACCCTCTGGAGCTGTTGTAGCTCTTCTTGCTTTGTTGCTGCATCGAGGTCATCAAGGAGCAGCAAGTCAACAAACCAGGATCAGTGCATGTGGTGTGACTATGACTGATACCTTCACTCCAAGGGAGCTTCTAGGTGATTTCTCAAAGGTTGTAGGTACTCCAGGGTTCTTCGAGTCCTGCAGGTTCAGGGCAACACAGCAGGGAGTGACTGTTGAGTCCTTGGATCAGCTTGAAGGGTTTGTCGCTTTTTTCTTCTGCAACACAGCTTCAGTTCTCATGCAGCGGATCTTCTTTGTCCTGGTCTTCTTTGATCCAATGAATCTGAGGTTAAGGTCTTAGGGAGCCAGCTAAATACTGAATTTAGGGGTGTTACAAAGGGAGACAGGTAATAGTCAATGGGCTATCTACCTTTAGCGTGTCTACATCTTTTAGTGACCACTTACTGTGGGAAGGGGGGCTACCCTAGCCTTGATTAGAGACTTTTTCACCATCTCAGGATGGTGAGATTTCAGGAGAGGGGTTCACTTTGCTTGCCCAGCACTAGGGGTGGTGCAGGGTAAGGGGGAATCCTGCTCCTCACCTAACTTATTTTCCCACCTCTCCTCTTGCCAAAAGTGGAGCAGGAAAGGGGGCTTGGCCTCCCCCACATTCTGGGAGTTCATGGATTGGATTTCAAAGGCGGCATTGCCTTTGAAGCTTTACTCCCGGGAAGGCCATCCTGTCCTCGAGTAGGTGTGAAACACCCCCACCCAGAGCAGGTATTATTTCTGTCCTCTGAGAGCACTGCCTCTCACCCCATTAAGTTAGAAACATGTCTGGTGGTGACAGCCTGGTGAAAACCAACCAGAGACCCCACTAGTGTTTGGTTAAGTTTCACAGGACCCTCTAAAAGGGTCTTCTGTATGAATTTATTAATATATGCAACACTGGCATCAGTCAGGATTTATTAAGTCAAGGTGTTTGGTACCAAACATCTTAGAAGTCAATGAAGCCGTCATGGAGCTAGGAAACTTGTTTTGACAAGTAACCAGCCCTTGTACTCTTTATGGCTTCCCTGTTCACTTGCAACTTCACAAAATGGACTGGATATTGTAGGGGCATATCTGCTCATGCTGATATGCCCACACATAGGCTACAGTGCACCCTGCCTTAGGGATAAAGGCCTGCAGTAGGAGAGACTTACCTACATCTTATGTATTGCATGGGAGGCATGGCACACAGGGAAGTGAGTAATGTCGACTCTTTGGATTTTCCTGCACCAAGACACGCAGTCTGCAATGCTAGAGTGCATAGCCTTGGTGAGGGGGCCATGGGGTGGCACAACCAGTGCTGCAGCCCCAGTGGATCCTCTTCAGTACCCATGTGCTGGATTTGTGCCAATCATGGTACAGTGTTTTGGGAACGATATCTGGCACTGCAAACCTCTTTAGCATGGATCCAGTGAACTTACAGTTTAAAATCACATCAAGCAAAAAGTGAAGGCTAACTATGCAAAAGCAGGCTCTTTCCTACATGACCCACCCACCAAATGAAAGAGGATGAGACTAACCTTTCCCTAGACAGTCTTTATCCTCTAAGTGGAAGAACCTGGAAAGGTAATCTACATTGGCATGGTCAGTCTCAGGTCTATGTTCCACTGTAAAGTCCATTTCCTGTAGAGACATGGACCACCTTAATAATTTGGGTTTTCTCCTTTCATCTGCATGAGCCATCTGAGAGGTCTATGGTAATTTTGGAAAAGGAAGTGAGAAACAAACAGGTATGGTCTCAGCTTCTTCAGGGACCAAACCACAGCAAAGGCTTCCCTCTCTACAGCACTCCAAAGTTGCTCTCTGGGGGGGAACCCTTGTGTTAATGAAAGCAACAGGTTGGTCATGGCCGTCATCATTGGTCTGGGATAGGACTTATCCTATACCATGTTCGGAGGCATCTGTCTGCACTATTAACTGCTTGAAGTCATCTGGAACTTTCTAAATGGGTACTGAGCACATTGCTTCTTTCAAAATGTCAAAAGCCTTTTGACAGCTCACTATTCAGTTTATCTTTTTGGGCATTTTCTTAGAGGTCAGTTCTGTAAGGGGGGCCACAATGGACCCTTATCCCTGCACAAACCTACTGTGGTACCCGGTCAAGACAAGGAATGCCCTGACTTAAGGCTGGGTGGTTGGAGCTTCTCAATCCAGAATGGTCTGGATTTTGGGCGATAGGGGCTGAACTTGGCTTCCACCCACAAGGTGGTCCAAATATAATGCATTGCACTGCTCTGTCTGGCACTTGCTTGCCTTGATAGTGAGGTTTGCCCTTTGCAGAGCCTCCACGACAATGTGGAGGTTGATCAGGTGATCCTGCCTGGTGGAGATAAAGAGAGCAATATCATCAAGATAGGCTGCACTGTAGGCTTCCAATCCAGCAAGGACTTCATACACCAACCTCTAAAAGGTAGCAGGGGCATTCTTCAAAGTGAACTGAAAGTGCCCGTCTGGAGTGGAAAATGATGATTTTTCTTTTGCTTCAGGGGGACGAACTACCTGCCAGTACCCTTGTGTAAGATCAAAACTATTCAGCTCTTAGAATTGGATGGGCATGTGTTTTGGTAACTGCATTGAGGCCCCTGTTGTCCACACAAAACCTAATTTCTTTCTTTTCCACCCTGTTAATGAGGTTTGGAGACTAACACAACTAGGCTGACCCAGTGGCTCTCTGAGGGACCAATGACACCCAACTCCAGCATCTTGCATACCTATGCTTTGATGCTTTCTTGGTCTGATCAGACTGCCTGTATATTTTGTTTCTGACAGGTAGGCTGTCAACAGTGTCCACATCATGTATACAGCAGTTAATCTGTCCAGGGGTCAATGAAAAGAGCTCAGCAAACTGGTTTAGGGCTTGCTTGCAATCAGACTACTGTTGGGTGGTGAGAGTGTGTGAAAAACCCACTTCATCAACTGACCCATCTTTAGGGTTGTGAAAGAGAAGATCACTCTCTGCCTTCTATCTTGTGTTCCTCATCTGTAAGCATAAGCTTGGGTACATCAGCTCTGTCATAGTAGGTGTAAAGGCGATTTACATGTATCACCCTTTTGGAATTTCTACATGTGCAAGTTCCACTAAGTAAGTGACCTCCCCTTTTTTCTCAAGGATAGTGTTATGCCCAGCCCATTTGTCCTGGAGGGCCCTATGTGCCACAGATTTCAAGACCCCCACCTTTTGCCGTGGTCGGAACTCCACCATGGCAGCCTGTTGATCATACCAGAGATTCTGGAGCTCTTGGCTGTTCTGAAGGTTTTTCTTTATTTTGTTCATGTATTCAGCCATCCTTGAATGAAAGCCAAGAACATAATCCACAATGTCTTGCATTGGTTCCTGGAGGGGGTCTCTCCCATCCTTCCTTGACAAGCCAGATGGGTCCTCTTACACGGTGTCCAAACAAATGTTAAAACATGGAAATTCCCTCTCTCTTTTATGGCATCGCTCAGTTAACAAAAAGCAGGCAAGTTACCAAAACATCCCATCTACTTCTGAGTTTTTCAGGGAGTCCATCAATGATGTCTTTTAGGGTCTTGTTTAATCTTTTAACAAGGCCATTCATCTGTGGATGGTATGGTGTAGTGAACCTATAGGTCACCCCACACTCAGCCCACATGTGTTTCAAGTATGCTGACATGAAGTTTGTATCTCTGTCTGACAGTACCTCCTTAGGAAAGCCAACCCTAGTAAAAATACCAAGAAGGACCTTGGCCACTGCAGGTGCAGTGGTGATCCTTAAGGGAAATGCTCCAGGGTAACTGGAGGCATGACCAACTACCACCAAATTTACTTTGCTCCTTGATGCTGTTCGAGGGTCAAGGGGACGAACAATGTCAATCCCACCCTTTCAAAGGATACACCGGCCACTGGAAGGAGAAGTAAGGAGGTGTTCAGGTGGCTACCTGTCTTACCACTAGCCTGACAGGTGGCACAGGAGTTGCAAAACGCATTCATCTCCTGGGACATTCCTGGCCAGTGGAAGTGGTTGACTAACCAATTCCAGGTTTTTGTTTCGCCAAGATGCCTAGCTAGGGGAATGTCATGGATCAATGTTAGTAGAAAGTTTCTAAACTGCTGAGGCATTACCAGTCTCCAAGTGGCACCAGGTTTGGGGTCTCTGGCCTCAGTGTATAGGAGTACCTCCTCCCAATAGGTCCTGTGGGGACCACTGACACTTCCCTCTTCCTGATCAGCCGCTGTCTAGCTCAGGCTTTCAAGAGTGGGACAGGTTCTCTGCCCCCGGCACAGATCTCCCCTAGGGCCCACCCCCCTGGTCCCAAGAGTTCTGCCATGTAAGGCCCAGCTTCCCGAGGCTCAGTTCCCTCTGGGGCTGACAAGACTTCTCCCTGAGGAGAGGGGACTTGGTCTGGTGTCTGTTTTGTAGCTGGTTTCCCAGACTTCCTGTCCTTTTTCTTGGGAGGTTGGTCCATCATTTCAGGCTTCAACACTTCTTTTCCACCTTCGGTTTTGCTTTGTGGCCTTGTTTTTACCCACACCCATTTAGCATTGCTGCATGGGTTTTCTTTTCTACCTCAGCCCATGCTGAGAACTCCAAATCATTTCCAAGCAGAGACTGTACAGGGATAGCAAAGGACACCACTACCCTTTGGAGGCCACTAACCCTTCCCCAATCTAAGGTCACCAAGGCATTGGATGTTCTTTAGCCTGATTGTGAGTGTTGAGGATGGTATAGGTCTATCCTAGGAGATAAAGATCTGGGTAAAGCAGCAGCGCAGCCAACATGGTGATGCTGGCACCAGTGTCCGTCTGTGCTTCCACCCTAATCCATTAATATTTGGCTCTTGTCTGTATCTCTCTAGGTTACTGGGCCAGAAAGCCAGGGTAGATACATCCACTCCTCCCTCTGAGACTAGAGTTGCCTCAATGAGCACTTTGACCTGGTCAAGGCTCGCCTGTGATCCCATCTGGAGACTCACAACTGCATTTTCTGCAGGTGGACTAGAGGTATTCTTTTGTTTCTATAGTTAGGGTCTCCAGTCCGTTGTCCAGATGTCTTTCAATCAAAACACCAAGACTTCTTGGGAGCCCTGTTTTTACCCTGGTACCCACCCTTGGACTGTGATGAGGTTCCGCTTCCATTCTCCTGAGCCGGTTTTTGGGGGCCTGAAGTAGACTTATTTTTATTTTTGTCTTTTTGGTCACCACCTTTCTCTTGAGGGGTCTTTTTGGTCTCTATCTTCTGGTCACCCTCACCAGTGGTGGCTTTAATGACCCTTGTTTTGACCCAGTGGTCTGCCTTCTTCCCCCACTCTAGATGAGAAAGTAGACCTAGGCCTACCCGATGCTGGTGTACCTTCTAATTGTAACAATTACTCAAACAATGCTCCTTCATAATTAAATTAAATTAAATTTTAGTCCTTCACCTGTTAACCAACCACCTAGTGTTTTCACTGAAAAGTCAACTAATTCCCTCAGGACTGACTCTGGGGTTTTCAAGTTTTCCTGAATCTTATTCTGTACTCTACAGTGTTGAGTACAAAGCCCTCTATCAGGTTATGCTTCATGAGGTCATAAGACTCTGCATTTTTTTCAGGCAATGTCAGGATTCAGCCATGCATTTCCCTAAAAATAGTTCCTACAAGAAAGGAGCACATTTGTTTGGGCGACTTTCCTGCCTATACAGGCCCTCTCAAATGCAGTGCTCCATTTGGTGATATAATTACCATCCGAATATTTAGGGACAATCCCTCTGGGAAGTCTGGAGTGATAAAAACCTTCACTCTTCCTATTTATTTGTATGCCGCCACCAGAGATAGTTACTATGCTGATCTATTTCCTTTGTCTGTCTATTTCCAGGATCTGAACTTCTAAGTTCATTCTCCTGGTAAATCTTTCCAGCATGAAGTCCTCAACTGAGGGGGTCTTAGCTGTATCTGAGACTCACGTCCATCCTCAGTATTATCTTCATTCACATTATCATCATCCTCAGACTGGGCTACCAGGTCTGGGTGATCACTCTCAAACTGAGCTATCAGTTTTTGGAGATATTCCATTTTTGGACTTTGCCTGTTCTGATACCATAGTCTTTGCAGAGGGCCCTGCATCTAGCATGGCTCAGGTCTCTGTAAGGTGTCAGGTCAAGCTCCTGATTGTGGCTACTGATTTAAGGTAATATTTTACTAAAGTTGAGACCTTTTTCTGAAGGTAAAAAAATATAACTACATACTAAATACTTTGTCCTAATTAAAGTAGATTTTTAAATTCCTAAACAGTTTGTTTCAGTGCTTTAACCAAGGCCCTAGCAATGTATTTTAGAAATGTGGGAAAAACAGGCCAATCAAAAATTTGACTTGCTAAAGACAATTTTTTGATTTACTCATGTGGTCAAATATTGACAAAGTGGTACAGGCAAATGCAAAGCTGTCTATCCCACCGCTGCCACCAAATGTGGGAAGCTGGCACTCTATATATTGTATACTATAAAGAAGTATACTGTGTAGAGAGTCCAGAGACTCCCCAAATGGTACACAGCGGTAAAAGCAGATAATTCTAATGCTCTTTTAGTGGTAGTGTGGGCAAGCAGTTAGGCTCAATAGAGGGCAGAGCCAGGCATTTGTTACACTCGCAGAAGCAATCAATGGGACACATACTTAAGAATAAATCCAAGAACAATTTAGTCGATTTTGATTTTAATTTTTAAGATCAAGATCACAGTTCTAAGGTAAGTATTTTTGGAGTTACGATTTTAAAATGTTTGGAAATATATCACTTTTGTGCACAATTACGCAACATAGGAAACAATGGGGAAAAATACATACACAACCAGGCAATGCTTTCCCAATGTTCACCTTCTCGTTTTAGGTCAATGTCAGGACTAGGTCCAAAGTTCCAGCAGAAGAAGTTTGGGAGTGTCCCAGATTGGGCTGGAGCAGAGTGCTGAGGGTCATGGAAGCTGGTGCACAAAGACGTATGGGGCCACTTGAAAATGCACTGCACAGGTAGACTTACAAGAAAGTCCAGTGGGTCTCCTTAGAGCATGGGTACTCACAAACTTTCTCTCGGGGGCCAAATTTACAGTGTGGTTTGCCGCCGAGGGCTACACCGGTGGGGGCGGGATCAGAGGGGGAGGGGCGGGGCTAAAGCAAAAAAAATTGTGACCATGAGGTTGAACACAGGTCCCTGCAGCAGACGCCTTCATCCACTGAGCCACCAGTCCCAGCATACAGAGATCTCTCTCTCTCGCTCTCCCCCTCCCTCCCTCCCCCTCCCTCCCTCCCTCCGTCCCCCCTTGCTCCCCCCCTCCCTCTCTCCCCCTCCCTCCCTCTCTCTCCCCCTCCCTCCCTCCCTCTCTCTCCCTGTCTCTCTCCCCATCTCTCTCCCACTGTCTCTCTCCCCCTGTCTCTCTCCCTGACTCTCTCCCTGTCTCCCTCCCTCTTTCACCCTAACTCTGTCGCCCTCCCTCTGTCGCCCTCCCTCCGTCTCACTCCTCCTTCTGTCTCCCTCCTCCCTGTCTCCCTCCTCCCTCTGTCTCCCTCCTCCCTCCATCTCCCTCCTCCCCCTCTGTCGCCCTCCCTCTGTCACCCTCCTCCCTCTGTCTCCCTCCCTGTCTCTCTCTCTCTCCCTCCCTCTGTCTCCCTCCCCCTCCCTCCGCCTCCCTCCCACCGTCTCCCTCCCTCTCCCTCTGCCTCTCTCCCTCCGTCTCCCTCCCTCCGTCTCCCTCTGCCTACCTCCGTCTTCCTCTGTCTCCCTCCGTCTCCCTCCGTCTCTCTCCATCTCCCTCCCTCCCTCTGTCTCCCTCCGTATCCCTCCCTCCCTCCATCTCCCTCCCTCCCTCTGTCTCCCTCCCTGTCTCCCTCCCTGTCTCCCTCCCTCCCTCTCCCTCCCTCTCCCTCCCTCCCTCTCTCTCCCTCTGTCTCCCTCCATCTCCCTCCCTCCCTCTGTCTCCCTCCCAAACACTCTGTCTCTATCCCTCTGTCTCTCTCCCTGTCTCCCTCTCCTTCCCTCTGTCTCCCTCCCTCCGTCACCCTCCCTCCGTCACCCTCCATCTCCCTCCCTGTCTCCCTCCCTCTGTCAACCTCTGTCTCCCTCCCTCCCTCTCCCTCCCTCCATCACCCTCTGTCATCTCACCCCCTGTGTGTGTCAGCCCTCAGCCCGGGCTGAGACAGCTTCCCAGCGCGCACACACACAGCCGCACAGAGACAGCTTCCCAGCACTCACACACAGCCCGCACCCGAGTACTTCACAGGTATTTAAAAGACCATTTACATGTTAATAAAGCTTTGTTGTATTTCACCTCTTAGGCCCCTGCATCTCCATGACAATCACTGAAATCCCCGGCCCCCACAGAGCAGAGTCTCAGAGTCCGGGCTGCTAACACTATTTAATTTTTTTTTAAAAACACATGTAGGATGTCTGCAAGGTCCGCGGGCCGCCGAGGAAGGCTTGCCGGGCCGCTGGCAGCCCGCGGGCTATATTATGAGTAACCCTACATTAGAGGGAGGAGGTCGCAAGGGCCTGGGGACTGCGGGAGCAGAGATAGTTAGTTAGTACTGGGGCTGGTAGGGCCGAGAGCAGAGCAAGCAGGTCAGCCATATGTCACAACAGGATGTTAAACAAAGTGAAAAGGGTAGAATGTTCGGGATAGAGCTGGATTTAGGAGGTAGATGGAATGAAAGTGTGAGGTGTGTGTGCTATCTGAACTGTATGTTGTGTTGGTGTCTGTTCAGTTGGTGACAGTTAACATTTGCATTTTTTGTAGCGTGTGCTACGGAAATGTGTGTTCTGGAGGGGTCAGTGGCTGTTGCTGTTTAGACTGGGGTGTGGTGGGTTCTGTGTCTGTTGTTGTTGTGTCTGGGGATATGGTTGTGAGTGTGGAGGGGTCTGTGGCGGTTGCTGTGTTGTCAGGGGGTATGGTTGTGGATGTGGAGGGAGCTGCTGCTTTTGCTGTGGTGCTTTGGGGTATGCTGGGGCTGGTGAAGGATGTGAGTGTCTGCTGAGTGCTTGCATGTTTGTGTTTTTTGTATGTTTTGTGTTTGTGTGTGATGCTTGTGTCTCTTTTGAATTATGTGCTAGCTTGGGTGTGCAAGTGCTTAAGTTGGGACAGGAATGGGAAAAGGGAATTTGGATGAGGAAAAGACAGGAGGTGGAAGGTTGGTATGGGGAGAAGGCTGGCATGAGGGAGGTAGGCAAAACCTGAAAATATCTCTGTAGACCTGACATTGCAGTGTGTGCAGTGTGAATGCCTTTGATGAAGACCACCATCTGTGTCAGCTGGTTGCCTTGCCCCTGGATGGCATTCAGGAATGCATTTTGACCCACAGGGATGGTCCACAGGAGGGCAATAGCCTCCTCACTCATGGCAGCAGAGTTACCAAGAGCAGGGGCTGAGAAACCTGGAGCGAAGGAGACTGCTCCCCTTGCCAACATTTTGGGGGACAACAGGGAGGGTGGCAATAGAACCGGGGTTGGCAGACAAGGATGATGGTGGTACTGATCCTGTAGGGTCCGCCACTACTCAGGAGTGTCAACCGGAGGATGACTGAGATGATGACGAACTTGTGCTGCTGTCCTCCGTGGCACTCCCCACACCCTCCTGGTCAATGGATACCTCAGTGTCTGAGGTCTCATGTCTGGAACCACTGTGATCAGCTGTATCCCCACCGACGTTGGCTCCTTCTCCTTTACTTGCCCTGGTGTGTCTGATATGGCATTTAACATGGGTTTTTTACAACTGCGTTTCCACACCTGGCCATCACAAAGTCTAATGAAAGCTGGGCAGAAGTAGTTTAGCTATGCATCACATATAACATATAAAGTTGCCTCAAATCATGGTGGTCCAAATATTTGGGAGACAGATACTTAGAATTCACACAGCACAATACTTCATTTAGCCATATGAACATCCCAATCCTGCTTGGTACAGGTGATAACACCATTCAAAGACTGTACACCTACAAGCCAATACACCTTTGAAGGTTTTCAGTGTCCCTGAATATCTATGTCATGAAGATGTGGGGTCACTAGAGTCCTAATGTGCTGGCACATCGCAGCAGTTTTTAATATTGCAAACTAAGACTGCCTTGTGAGGATCACTATAGACACTCACATATTATCTGTACAGTTCTACATCTCACTCCCTAATGCATGACACCAGTCAGTGAATGAGTGTTTCTAAACACTATTGCGGATGAACCATCAACTGGCAAATGCACAGTGACCAACATGTAGACACTAATGCTGATGGCACCAGTAATGTTTGCATACTCATTTCACTGTTTTACGAGAACTTACCAATGGGAAATATTGTACAGTCACTGCATGTACTGTGCTCTCTAAGTTATGTCACATGTAATAGGGCCACCATCACATAAGAGACAGTAGTGACGAATCATCACTCCTCACACAAGGAAGACAAGTTGCCTGTGTGGTACAATTATTACCCAGAACAACTAACAACATGACATAATTACTCACTTCACTTAGCCCGATGTCTGCTCAAAAAAGAAAATTGGATGTGGACAAGACTCTGCTGTCATCCTGGTCAGAAAGACAATAGGCACAGGACAGCAGCAGGCACCTACTACTGGACCTACACAAACACTGATTCATCCTATGTGTGGCACATGGGCCACCACCAATACAAAGTTGGCAAAGTAACAGGTATGGCTCTGGCCAGGACTCACCCCTTGTAGCTGCTGTTGGGCCCTCAACTGCCAATCAAGCTCTGGGTAGGTCACAGCCAGTGTGCAGGCCCTTAGGAAGGTCAGGGTCTGTTGCGCACCCCTTCCACATTTGGAGGACTTCCCCAGTTGGACCTCCATGATCTTCCGGCTCCAGCAGCTCCGGTCCTCCCATCTCTTCCTGCAGTAGACACTACATGGGTTGAACACCCCCAGGGTCCGCACCTTCTGGGCAATTGCTCTCCAAATTGCTTTCTTCTGATGGGTGTTGGCCTGTATAGATACAATAGATGTAGAAAAAGATTGTAATTGCAAGTTGTTGGACGTCTGTGTGGTTGATACACATTTTGTTGACATTTAGCACAAACATTCATCAAGAGTCAACACAATACATGTGTAGATGTCACATGCTAAGTACTACTCAAGCATGAATACACACTGTTGTGGTCATCTGCTAACTCACCTCAACCTTGGCCATTACCTACATTGACTGGGCCTGACCACAAACATCATGCAGCCCAGAGTCATTCCTACATGGAATGTGATGTGAGGTACCATGACACACAGCACACCATTTTTACATTCTGAAGGGTAAAGTACTTGCACATGACTGTACAGACACCTTTACGGCCAGGTCCATTGACTTGATACAGATGGTCCATAGAGCTGAGAACCATAGTATACAAAACATTGTAAAACTAAGGTCACAATGAAAGGGTTAGCATGTGTATTACTGAGCGCCTCCTCTCTGGGGGATGTGTGGACATGTGGACTACTTATTGGGATATCATACTATGTCAGAATAAGCTTGTGTGGTATGTACTACCATCACAGGACACACCTTTTTCCATATATGGTACTGTAACAGGGATGACATTCAACATACCGTTGTATGTGTTGTGTGATAGGCTTTAATATAACTAAGCTGAAAAACCACATTTAAAGATGTATTCAGAAGTAGCCAACTATCTACACTGTTCATGTGTCAGATGTGTAATAGTCCTGTGCAGTGGAAGCATGACTTGTGGAAAAGTGACAACACTCCTGTCTGAGCAATGGGGGTATCATAAGTGAACCCCACACATTGAGAATGTAGGTCAATGGCAAGACGTATCAGGTCAGGTGGTTAATTAAGTCACCATTCCAAATATGGTCCATGTAACAGCTATCACAGCTACTAGTAGTAAAGAAAACTCATTTAGGAAACATCCATGGGCCTGCAGGTCTACAGGGATATTACTCTGTGCATCAGTCCTCTTGTCACAGTGACTCTGTCCAGCCTGGCCCATTGGTCCAGACTACCCACAACTCATTAACAGGCCTTGCTTTCTGCAGGCTGAGCATACTGATCCCACATGGACCTTACATTCCCAGCAATTCAATATATAAAAATGAATCTTCTGCCCATCCAATATGAGACCATAAGAATGTGTGCTATGACTGATCCTACCTGTATACAGACACAGCACATGGTGTAAAGCCTCTGCACATATACCATGATGTGATGTGGGAAATCATGATAGGTATGTGATGTGGTAAATCATGATAGGTACTATGAAACGTAGACATGCATATATCCATGCTTGTAACACAAGTACGATATAGGGATTATCACACATTACAATGCTGATGTTCACTCCACAAAGTATAGTGTCTCATAACCATTACATGATTGGCTGATGTAGAGACCACTCCATTTCAGCAAACAACACAATATGGTTACACTCTGGAATTTAGAGGCACATTGTAGCCTGTGGGAATAGAAATGAAGAAGTTGGGCAGAGTAAAAAACAGTATTTTAGATAGTTACCTGTTGCTCTGGTGAGCCATATAGTTGGTCATAGAGAGAGAGGATCTCTTCAACCCGGGTCTCCAGCTCCTCTGGGGCATAGGGACAGACCCTTTCACCTACTTCGCTTGGCAGGATTCCTTTAAAAGGTGGCAAACAGCAGCAAAGTGGAGAAGGTGTTGATAGCAGCAGTGTCAGGAGGCAAGTGAGTTTTTTTTTCAAACCGCTGCATATATGTGCACCACATACATGGTCATCAGCATAGACGCACACAGCGATTGGACCGCGACCATCACGTCACCAAAGTTAGCCTATGGCTGAGTCTGCCATGGTGGCAACTGCGCAGATGATTTCCGCTGACGGTGGGCGTCCCAAATGCCCTATGGACAAGGTAGGAAAGGCAGTAATTGTGACTAGTAAGTGCATCACCACTACTACAAATGAGGCCTAACATTTTTACATTTGAAAAACTCCCTTCACATCTCATGTCCTGTACAAAACAGGATCTGTGTAGTGCATTACTGTGAATATAGGCAAAATGTGTGTAGTGCACTGTACACCACTGTTGGTCGTATTTCACACGAAATGTCATGAAAACCTTAATATAGTGCTAATTTAAGTTTTCCAAATTGATGATATGGACAGTTCCGTTACAGACATGTGAAGGCCACATTGGGGATTATTGGTGGATGTTTAACAGTAGACAGTGATGATGTGATATATATTTAAGACTTCATGAAGCTGTTCTGTTTTGTCACATGACTTTTACCTTACTTTTCATATATATTACTCTGGACACTGTGACCAATGTACACATTTTTTTATTTACTCCTCACATAGGTACCCTGGGAGAGGGAAGAGTCACCAGCTTCCAGTGTACCGCCCATTTCAAGACCTTCAGACCATTGAAGAAAGACATTTGATCCAGAAAAGTTGTTTGAATCGTCATACAATCCTGGATTTATGTCATCAGTTGGAGCCTGACCTCCTTCCTCACATCATTTATCCTAATTATATCACACCAATTGTCAAACCCATGTCAGTATTGCATTTTCTGGCCAGATCTTAATTTCAATTCACTGTCGCTATTTTTGGTGTTGTGTCACAACCAACGTTCAGTTGTGTACTCCAAGAAATGCTTACAGAAATGTTGAGAGAAGTGGACTGTTACATCTAGTTCCCCAGATGTGAGGATTTAGCCACTGGTAAGGGTGATTTCTATAGATTTAGTTACTTCCCACATGTGATTGGATCCAATGATGGCACCCATATTGCCTTAGTACCACCGCAAGCCAGGGAACAAGTGTACCTCAACAGGAAGAACTTCCATTCTATCAACGTGCAAATTGTCTACTTACCGGATTCGTACATCTCAAACGTCGGTACATGGTTCCTAGGATCTTCACGATTCCTTCATATTACAAAACAGCACCATACCCCACCTGATGTTACAAATACTACCGGAGAGGATCTGGCTTATAGGTAAGTATGATCTGTCCTAACTTTATGTGGGTAATGTCAGTCAGTATAATCTAAATGTGTGTAACTCATTGTTGCACTTCTCTCTGTCTTCCATCTAAGACACTCAGTACATCCCAACTGTCCATGGTTGTTGTCACTGCTAAGGAATCGTACTATGCCAAGGGAAGTCCACTTCAACGAGGATCATGGAAGAACACAGCAGCCAGTGGAGTGGGCTTTTGGGCTCCTGCAAGCCAGATTCAAATGTCTGGACAAGACTGAGGGAGCTCTCCTCCACTCAGCCGGGAAGGTGTGTAAGGTCACCGTGGCCTGCTGCATGCTCCAAAACATTGTCCTGCGATGAAACATCCCTTACATAGCAAAGGATGCATGGCATGAAGAGCCACCGAGTGAGGAACCTAAAATGCCAAATTATGATGATAATAGTGGTGAAGAGTAAGGAATGGACTTTGCATCAAGATGTCATCCAAAACGTATTTTACTGAGTGTAAGTATGGTTTGAGATGATATGATGTTTACTATTATTGCAACTCTTGTGATGATGTGAAGTGGATGTTAATGCTACATAGTAGGAATATAAGGCTCTGGCAATATCTGGTGAAAGGTGTTTGTTTTGTTAGTGTAGCTTCGTTTAGCTTAACATTTTGTCTTGGACTGTGTTCTCTGAAGTTGACTATGCAATGTGTGCCATATGTATGGTTTCTTAGCTAATCTCTCTGTGTTGGTCTGTTTTAGATTGCTTCACCATGGCATCTTCATTTGGACATTTCAGAGTTGTGACATTAGCAGGTATATGATGCTGTTCAGAGGTACAAAGTGGACATGGTTTGGTTCTGGGAATGTCTGTCATAGAGTTTGGGTGTACAAGTCAGTACTAAGAGAGCTTGCACAGTGATAGGATGGAAGTTACGTGGCTTCCGTTGGACTTGTTCCTTGTGGTGTGTTGGTCCTTATGTAATATGTTTGCCATCATGTGATCCAACATAATGTAGTGTTGGGCCCAAATCATGCCAATATGTCTTTACATTGGCTAAATCCTCATTGTGTATGAACTATATGTAGCTGTTGATGTGTCTCCTCATTGTACGCCAATGTACTTGTGGCAGATCACTGACATTTGTTTCTGACATTCCACCAAATGCAAGCACCACTGGATTGGAATGATTCTATGGTCACAAACTGTTGTAACGGCATGACATGTGTCTGTTTATTTGCGTAATTCAAATAATCAATCAATCAAACAAGATTTGTAGCATGCACTACATACCCGTGAAGGTCTCAAGGTGCTGGGGGGGGGGGTGCTACTGATCGAACAGCCAGTAGCCTCCTCAAGGTCAGTAGGTCTTGGGTTTGTCATAGGTTCAGTGGGAGGGTGTTCCAGGTCTTAGCGCCGAGGTGGGAGAAGGACCTCCCGCCCATGGTTGTTCTTCAGATGTGCGGGACGGTGGCGAGTGCGAGGTCGGCGGAGGGGAGCTGGCAGTTGGGGGTGTAGAAGGAAAGTCGTGTGTTGAGGTAGGCTGGGCCGGTCTTGTGGAGTGCCTTCTGTGCGTGGGTGAGGAGCGTGAAGGTGATCCTCTTGTTGATGGGCAGCCAGTGCAGGTTTCTCAGGTGGGGGGTAATGTGGCCATTGCGTGGTACATCGAGGATCAGTCGTGGTGAGGCGTTTTTGATGCGTTGCAGTCGTTTGTTGAGCGTGGTCAGGGCTCCCGCATAGAGGGCGTTTCCATAGTCGAGTCTGCTGCTGACGAGGGCCTGGGTGACTGTTCTTCTTGTATCTGTCGGGATCCACCTGTAGATATTGCGGAGCATGCGGAGGGTGTTGAAGCAGGAGAAGGAGATGGCGTTGACTTGCTTGGTCATGGAGAGCATTGAGTCGAGGATGATTCATAGGTTGCGTGCGTGGTCGGTGGTTGTCGGGACTGTCCCCAGTGCCATCGGCCACCAGGAATCCATACAGGCTGAAGGTTGGAGCCGAGGATGAGGACCTCCGTTTTGTCCGAATTCAGCTTCAGTCGGCTGGTCTTCATCCAGTCGGTGACGGCCTTCATTCATCCATGGAGGTTGGCTTTGGCGGTGATGGGGTCCTTGGTGAGGGAGAGGATCAGTTGAGTGTTGTTGGCGTTGGAGATTATGTTGAGGTCGTGCTTTTGGGCAACGTGTGTGAGCGGGGCCATGTAAATGTTGAACAGTGTGCGGGCTGAGGGAGGAACCCTGGGGTACGCCACAGATGATCTCCGAGGCTTCGGATCGGAAAGGGGCGTGGCGGACACTCTGTGGTTCTGCCGGAGAGGAAGGAGGTAGTCCATTCCAGGGCTTTGTCTCGGATCCCTACGGCGTGTAGGCGTGCACGTAGTGTGCGGTGGTAGACGGTGTCGAAGGCGGCAAAGAGGTCCAGGAGGATGAGGGCTGCAGTGGCGGCGATGAGGACGGTCTCGGTGCTGTGGTTGCTGCGGAACCCTGACTGGGAAGGGTCCAGGATTCTGTTTTCTTCGAGGTATCGGATTAGCTGTCTGTTGACGATCTTTTCGATGACCTTGGCCGCGAACGGGAGCAGAGAGATGGGCTGGAAGTTCTTGAGGTCTCTAGGGTATGCCTTGGGTTTTTTGAGTAGGGCGTTGACCTCGGCGTGTTTTCAGCTCTCTGGGAAGGTCGCGGTCTCGAGAGAGAGACTGATGATGTTGCGCAGGTGGGGTGCAATGGAGCTGCTGGCTTTGTTGAAGATGTGGTGCGGGATGATGTGGAATTCCTTTTGTGCGGATGGCAATATGGCTACAGCTGATGATGAAGAGCTATTTTAATGTTACCTATTGTAGATGATATTGTCAGATGTATCCCTTACTACCGTGTTGTGAAGGTCTGCAACTGAATATGTGATCACTGACACAGATTAATTGAGGCATGTTTTTTATGCTATGTTTCTGACATCATGTCAGCCTGTGATTTTAACAATGGAATAAAGATGTTATCAGACCAGACACTTGTATATGTGTTGTTGTCACATGGCAGTGGTCTAGAGTTGAACACTGTTTACATACAACATATCCATGCTTTCAGAAGTACCTAGTTTTGGCATTTTAAAGTTCACATGGTACGACATATACATTGGTAGATGTGAGAGTTACAACAGGAGACAATACATTGACAACTTGTATTTATTGAAGTGAACAAGGAAAATATTAAAAAGCGTACAAATATTTAAACAGGAGAAACCAAAAGTGAAGTAGTCAGTAGTCATTCTAGTAACAAATGGGATTCCCAGTCATTCCACGGTCCACACATACACATAGATAAAAAGCCACATTGACATACTTCAATAATGTGATGGATGAATAAGTTAATGTCTCAAGTTGGCTACATCTCCTGCATATCAGTCCAACAATGTAATACTGACACAATTATTAAATAGGCTCTGAAAGATATAATATACTAGGAAATACCCTAGGAGAAATGTACCGAAGGTAAAGATATCACAGTGTACTTACAATCAAAAATATGAACTGTCTCATGCTAAATATATGATGTAAGAATCAAGGTATATAAGTAGTGATATAAGATGAACATATATATGTCTCTGCTCCCATAAGGAGCACTTGACTCTTTAAGTGCATACCCTGTTGAATTGTTCTACCATCGGTCACGGTATTCCAATTTTAATTTCCTTACTGAGAATTTTGTGCCAGACATTCTTACAGTCATTCCTCAAGTCTTTGCGATTGCAAGATTGGGTAGGCAATCTTGGAGGGGGGTGGGATTGCTATCATCTTTAAACAATCTGTGCTTTACACATTTACTGAATCATCCATTGTAGGGTGTGAGGCAGTATTTTTTTCTTTAACCCTTTCCAGCAACTTCACTTTAGCAGGTCCCGGCCCCGGCATCCAGCTTTATTACTTCGCTTGTGGAAGCACTGCTGCTACTTGTTCTCCATTACTCCAACTTCTCAGTCATCGAGACCTCAATTTCCATTTTGATGACACTTTGTGTGCCATCTCAGCTGCTTTGGTTGCAGATTTGAAAGGTCTTCAGCTTTTTCAATCATTCTCCTCTCCCACACATAGGCTTGGACACACCCTTGATTCCATATTTTCAAACATGACTAATTTATCTATTGATCCCCTTCTTCCACTCCTGTGGTCCGACTATTTTGCTATTCCCTTTCAGGTTCCCCTTGTTAAACCCACACCTGTCTCCTCTTCTGGTCAGTCAGTAAGGACACGGAAGTGGGCAAGGGTAAATCCTGCCAGTTTTACCCAGCCTCTGGATGCAAATTGCCCTACTTCAGATAGTTGTGTTGACACAGGTATTTTGAAATGGGATGATTGGAAATCCAGTGCACTGGACCAAATCGTACCACTGGCAGATCAGACAATATGAAGAACTAAACCTTCAGCTGACTGTTTCAGTGATGAATTGCTTGCTCTTAAAAAGAGTTGTAAGTACTTAGAGCACACATAGCACAGAGAATTGTTCTTGCCAGTAAAGCTAACAATTAATCAGCTCCTAAGGCATATCATAGTCAGATTAGGCATGTACATCATGTTTGTACAAAGTCACAGCTGCCCATAACTCATCACAAGACATTTTCTCAATTGTTTAGTCCTTATATTTACTGGCCTGAATCTCAGCCTCTACCCCACCTGAAAAGGGAGTGTTGTAATACTCCATCTTAGTTCGTCTTTGATAAGGTAGGATCTATCTATTCCTCCTTTCCTGAGGCGTCCAGAGATGCCCTATGTCTCAACCTATGGTTTGAACTAGCAAGACTATTGAAAGTGATGAACTATCCCCCTTGATAGCACCAGTCAAGTCAGGCTCGCCACTCAATCCAGCATCCCCTGCATTGCTGGAGTGAGGAGTGGAAGCGGTGTTACCTGTGCTTTGTGAGTTACTTAATAGATCCTTTGTGGCCAGCCAGGATCCACACTGCTGGAAGCATGCCACTCCTTAAAAAATCACAGTTAGGCCCAACAAAGCTTGAATATTATAGGCCTAGTTCTCTGCTCTCTTTTTCTTCCAATGTTGCAGTAAAATATGTCAACCAGCAGATTTTTATCTTTATTTTTTTTAAATGTAACGTTTTATTAAGACTGAGCTGTATGACAAGCATAGCATTACAGTTGTGAAAGCACACTACCGTCTATCATTACAGTATCTTGTAGGTTCGCCTCCTCCCACCAGGGGCTATCGCAAAACCTATTCACCTTCATCTTATCTGTTACATTAAGTAATATCTGGGTTAGCTTGGGGCTGTATTGCCTCTTCCATGGGGGCCGTTCATGGATTCCCTCTATACGCATCCCATTTGTCCCATATTTTCCCACATTTCCTTGGGCATCCTCTGCTCACAGACACTGATTTTCCTGCCACCATACAACAGTCCATGTCTCTCTTCCAGTCCTGGATGGTTGGCAGGGCTTCTGACCCCAAATGGTGGGCTATATTACATTTCACTACCATTAGACCTAAGGTGGCCCAAGTTTGGTCCGCTCGTCCCAGATCCACATCTTCCCACTTGGAGGGAGTATTAGCACCTCTCACACTATCCCAGATACGCAGGACACTATAGCATCCCAGTAATTGTGAATTCTTGGACATGTCCACAGGATATGGTAGAATGACCCTTCCTCGCCACAACCTCTGTGACAAAGTGTGTCTTCCTTTCTTCCCATTTTTACCAACGTGTTGCAGGAGATGTAGACTCTGTAGAGAATTTTAAGCTGGTCCAATCTGAAGTTGGCCCGAATGGCCACGTCTCTTGAGGAAGCCAGGGCATCCAACCAGTCTTCTTCTTGTAGGTCTGTGATGTCATGTCCCCAACAGGCCCTCAAGGATATCAGAGTGATGTACATATAAAACTTGTCCTAATACACTTTTCTCTCTAGCTAACATGAGAACAGACATGGCAAGGACCTTTGCATTGAGACTGGCATGTTATCGGTGCATCAGCAAGATAAACTATGTTTTTTAAAAGAAAATGATCCACACTTATGACAAGACAAACTCCACTGGCATTTGGGGTTCAACTACATGTTCCAAGTCACAGAAGACACCTGCGGCTACAGCTTCTTAGGTCACCACTCAACAGCAAGGCATGTTGAAGCCCACTCCTTGACCCTCAAGTGGACAGCAGCTGTAAAGCACAGGACTAAATGGGACAGAAGTGCAGCACCCTCAAATTTCAACTTGTTGCTTGTCTGAAGCTTGCGTCGTATGGACAGGATTCAGACTCAACAAGCGTAAAACCTCTCTGGGGTAGAGTAACATAGGTCAGCTATTTTGAAATGTGTTGTATTACTCCACATTTATCAGAATACAGAGGACAAAGCAAGTTGCCCTTGCATGTCTTGGTTATTGTTATCCAAGGAATATGGGCATGAATATCTGGCTATTATTGGAACAAACATCCTGAGTCATGTATTGTTGATAAACGTTTGTGTGAGCAGTGAGGTATTCACATTAGGTAATTATGTTGTCATAACTACTGTCCAACATTTATGTGGATCAGTGAAATAGGATCACATACCTCACACATCCCATTTATGGGAGGCAAGTATTTGTGTACTTTGCCACAATCTCACTGTGCGTCTACCAACAAAATGCAGCTTGTTGATTCACTCTGACATTTCATAGGGAAAATACACATTGTTCTTTATAACATTACAATGAATTTCATTATTGTACGTGCACATACAAATGAGGCATGTGCAATTAACTTTAGCTCACTCTTCTTCAACTTCAACAAAGTGTTTTTAATTTCCATTATGTATGAACATTTTTGAAAATCAACCGTGCAAATCTCATAATGGTATTTTAAACATTGCTTATCTTAACACAGGTTCTGGTCCTCACATGTGAGTAGTATATTTTTTCTTCAAACAACAAATATGCCAGATTATAATGTAATGTACTTCCAAATACATTTGGATACAAATGTGACTTCACATTTACATATGTTTATTCGGATAAATGTGGAGGAACAAATTGACATTAACAAATGTAGCTTATTATTATTTTTGAGCACAAGTGAACAAGATAAACTGCACAAACAAGGAGTAATGTACTGGGTTCAAAAGAAGGTGGCATCATGTCCTACACAGGACAGATACAAAAACTAGCCAGAGGGCATTCAAAAATGTTTATCAGGAAGTTCTCCTTCGGAAGCTGGGGAACTCTACATCTTCCTCCTATGATGAGTATTCTGTCTCCCCTGGAAGTTGTGGTGTTGGAATGGGAGGCAGCTGAGTGATGTTACTAGCTACAGGTACACAAACTTCACAGGCAGAAGATGTAGATCCCATGTTGCCAATAACATTTGTGAGTGCCAGTAAGGCAGCATGGTAGTCCCTTGCAAGAGTTTGCTGGTTGGACAAAACAAAATGATGTTTCTATTAGGGGCACTCTTTGATGCTATGAAGAATCAATCTTGGCCTCCAGGGACTGGATGGATGCATTGATTGCACCCAGCTGCCTGACAACTTCACCGGTGTCAGAAGTAGAAGGCTGGTGTTGTTTTTCCTTCTGCATCATGACACCAGCAATTACATCAATCTCATGGAGCCAAAAGTAGGTGTCTGTGATTGCCTTTGTCAACCGTTTATTAGGGCTAAGACACCTACAGACTCCCTCAAGGGTGCCCGCTATGGTCCCCAACCCCAACCGGACTTCTACGACTCGCCATTGAAAAGTAACTTTAAACCCTCAGAGTCCTCAGCTTTTATGTCAAAGTTTATGGTACATGTCCAGTCTGTGTTGGTTGATCTGGAGACCCAACAACATCGACTTCCCTTGCCAATACTGGAGGAAACGCTCCAATATTGTCCAGGAGCTGTTAGTAAGTGTCTTCATCCCTGGGAGGCAGGACGGTGTCATCAGCAGGCTGGGCATTACATGTAATTCTCACCAGAGGTTCCTGCTGGGGCGAGATGCAAATTTCGAAGAGAGATCCCAACTTCAGTCACCCACCAAGAAAGCCCAACAAAGTCATAGCCAGAAATGGTGAGATGGGGAAGAGGGGAAAACAAGGAAGAGAAAAGACACCTGTCCACAGTGCATTCAGGCATAAATGGTAAACTTCCAGATTTTTCTATATGATTTCTGCATGTAAGGAAAAGAGTAGACTTGTTAGTGTATGTATATGATTTTTATATATAATACCATGCACTCCTGTTATAAAAGTATTGACAGTCAGTAAGTAACTACCTATTAAATTCCCCTCTTCTACTTACGATATAGTGGTGGTAGATGCAGGATCAAATTACCATCTTTGTAAGTAGAGAAGAAAATAAGGTGTTTGTCGGCTTAGAGCAGAGTACTTATATATATGTAATGTACTATCATATACACTAACCTATGATGATGATGATACTGTATAGAATCAATGAAAACCCCAAAACAAATATCCATGCCAGAAAGGAAATCCAAAAACAATATGTTGCCAAAATGTAAGTATTCCTTCAAGATAAACCAGGAATATGCACACAAAAAGGTGCAGGGCTAAAAAGCGGGGATTAGTTCCTTAACTTCAGGATTAACTGAGACCATGTTTGTTATTTTCTTTCATATAGCTTTCAAGAAAAGCACTAAAGGAAATAAGATCCCCAAGCGGATTGGAGAATATATCAGATAAGTAAAACACACAGTAAATAATGCACGTGTGTGTTACCGACTTGCTGGTAAGCGTTGATTTGTTAGAGGTTTTGTAATCCTTTCTTTTTCCACAGGTAAGCCAAGTATTAGCCAGGAGTTACAGCCAACAACTAGTAAAATGAAACGGATCCGAAGAGGGAAGAAAATTAGCCGCCTGCAGTGCAGCCAGTCAAGGAATGCCAACTGCGACATGAAGTGATCTGGAAGCAACAGGTAGATGAAAGGGCAGGGCAGAAGACACGTGCATGTCAACTGGAATGCGATGTGCTCTTCCGCCCATGGCAGCCATCTTTAAGCAGTGCTTCCTCCGTCTCATCTATACTCGTGATAGGGTGTGGAGCAAGCCTGACATCACAGACAGGCAGATCTCTAAGCGATGCTGTTTGCCCCTTGGGAAATAAATAGAAATATGTTACAAAGATTACAGGATTAAATAGTACATACGTGATTTTTATTACATTTGAACAGTATTTTTCTACACTTTCAAATACATGGGGATATGCTGAACATATATTTCTCCAGGTGAATATGCCCATGTTGTACTATTGTTGCTTTTCACATGGAAATACATGTACATTGAGCACACAACCTCAGTATTCACTGGGGTGCATATTTATGTACATTTCACACAATGCAACACAGCTAGGCACCTGGTTGCCTTGCCCTGTCTGAAAGAGTGAGTGCATGCAGGAATGAGCCACATTAAATATGTTACAGGGCAGTTCTGCTGTCTGCCTGCACTGATGCAAAATGTCCTCCCTAGAACCAGTGCAGGGGACTTATAGTCCTGTTATAAAATAGAATAAACTACACTACAGTCCCAGTAATCAAAGGAAATAGCTAGACTGAGTCAGCACATCACGCATGGACCTAGGAAGCTTGGCAGGGCTTGACTGGGCTGTAAAACGTGGCACTGCCCAAGGAAAGGATAGTAATGTGAAGGATGAGTTAACGTGTGGGGCGTTCCTGTCCTTTCACACATTGCAGCAAAGTGTCTTGCTGAGTTACGCTGCATGACAGTTAAAAAAAATATGGTCCTTTGTTTTCACTCACCCTGTAGTTCTTGCTGGTCCTCTACTTCAGCACTGTTCTGACCTTCCACTCCAGATACCAACTCTATTGGAAAGAGGGATGCCACCTGCTCCTCCATTAGATCCAACTCCTCCTGGACATCAGGTCCTCCTCCGGTCCTCGTGGCTGCCTTAAGGTTTCTGGACAGATTTTCTTTGGTCCTTCATTTGTAGTCATGCCACCTCTTCTTACACTCGGGGATAGCCTGTTTTGTTTGTGCAACACAGTTTATCTTGTCCACTATGAATTTGTGTAAGAAGTCATGGCTTTTGCAGATGTCCCCCACTTTTTGACCCCATTTGGACTACTAGGTTCTAGTTTTCGATTCTGACAGTACACTGAGTCCTCCTAACCATGCTCAAATGTCAGTGAACTCTCCTTAAATGTGACATATGTAATTGGCATCCCCAATTGCCAGAGAGCATACCCCACTTGTCAGTCCCCGGTAAGGGGTACAGTGGTACCCAGGGCAAGGGTGGTAAAGGGGTACTCAGGGCCTGCAGCAAGGGTTGTGCCACCCTGAGCGACCCATGTAAACAGATGACTTTAGGCATGCCATTGCAGACTGCAGGAACAGTGCTCACTTCTCCATTTCGATTTTGCCGTCACCATCTGTGACAGGGTCACAGCTCTGCTCTTAAGTATATGCTAGTCACCTCAAGAGAAGGTCTCTTGTGCGCTGGAGGCAGAGTGCTGTATATTAATAGTGTAGACATGTAACTGCAAGCCTATTTGTCACTGTAGTGGCTTTACCGTTAAAGTGGACTATAAATGATAAGCGGATCTTAGGATAATGTGGGACTTGCACCCAAGCACAACCAGCTCCATTATGGTACCACTTACATATGTTGACTTTAGTGTCAAAGAACATGCCTTCTTTCACCTGACACAAATCTGGTACAAAAGGAAGGCTGGCATGCACCCAGGTGGTTACCTAGAGTTTGCCCACCTGGTTACACTCGCTGACTTGCTTTGGCTGGCAAGCCCGGGTTTTTTCACCCCAGCTGCCACCAAAATATGTTTCTGACCTCCTGCCAGGCAGGGGGAGCACTCCCAGGAGTCAGAACAAAGGCTTGGGCAGGAAAGAGGTCACACCTCTCCCCTCCCAAGTGGGCTAGTGAAGTAACACGACAGGGCAGTGAGCTTCAAATGGTGCATCGCCTCTGATATGCATCTGTGCTGTCGCACTGAGGAGGATACAGCCCACCCCTTGCCCCATACATTCCAGGACCCTGGCAATGAGGAAAATTAGGTATGCAGGAGGTGTGCACCTCAAAGAAGACGGGTCACACCTCTAGGGTGTACAACCTGATCTGAACACCTAAAGTAAAATGTTGCCATCTTTTGGAAGGCAGAAATCATGGCCTATGGGTAGAAAAGGTGACCTACACCACTGGATGTGGTCACGTCAGGGACGGACTATCTGCAGGGACCAGAAACCAACTGACTATTATCTCCCATGCCCCTAACTCCCCTAATTCTATGATTTAAGGGGCCCACGGACACCAGAACCTCAGTTCTGAATCACCTACTTCAAAGAAGGACCAAGAGGAGACCTGTATCACCGACAGCAGGACTTTGCACCCAGCATAAAGCAAAATAGGGATATTGTGTCCCTGAGTCAACAGACTTGGAGCTGAGTGAACTACCCTCATCCTTGGCTAAAACTCAGCACTCCTGAAGTAAGGGACCCTTGTGAAAGACAGAGGCACCCTCAGACTCCCCTTGATTGGTGGGACCAGTTTCCTGCAAACTGCAGGTTAAACGACAATGTGGAATCAAAAAATCAGTCCATCAGACCTTTCAAGTAATGGCGCAAAGTAAATAGTGTGGTGCATGTTGGGAAGTGTAGTCCAGCCTTCATCTAAGTTTCAAACTGCTAACACACTCCCCTGGACTTCCAGATGTCAAAGATACTTTTAGTTACTTTTAGCGCTACCACTACTTGGTGGTCACCAGTCCGGTAACCAACCCTCTAATCGATGCTGCATTAAGAAGGCACTTCACATCATCTGCGACCTACATCAGCAACGACCCCGCTCTTGTGTATTTGCATCCCCTTTCTGGTGTTGTTGTCTTTATGGTAAAAGCAGCTTGGGTGCGACTCCCGTTTAAAGACCACTGACAGCCAGGAAAACTACTGCATCTGGATTCCACGGGCCAGGTAAAACTGTACAGACTGTTGAGCCCTGGTCCTGGAACCCGAAAGACCTCTACCATGCGAGGGTACAACGTAACTCAGCCCCTAAGTGACTGACTGTCATGATTAGATTTTCCCAATGACCGCAATGTTCAATGTCTGCATTATTTAATGCATTTATTTTCCAATGCTTTGAAAATCCATAACTCTGGTGATATGTATGCTATTTAGTTTATTTTGGTGTAAAAATGTACACAAGAGTATACTCTATTTTATTTGTGTTGGGTTTTTCTCGAAGCTTCTCAATTACTTATGAACCCTTATGGCACTGTAAAATACTTGCTAAAGAAACAATATGAATGAGATGCACACCTGGTAATCCAATCTGCAAACCAAAGTTCCACCATTCAAATATTTTAACGTTTTAGCGGCGTGCAAAACTTGCTCCGTGCTTCGTCTCGTTGCGCTGCAACCTTACAAATCCGCGAAGAAATCAACATTGATTCCACCAAGCTGCACAGCCAAACATCATTTGAATCCAATGAATCAAGTTCATATATATTGTTTCATTTTCGCCGTAATTTCACCTTTACTTTTAATCCATTTATCTTCTTTCAATTCATTTTATTCTTTATCTGTTTTACGTCGGTATTCAAAAAGGCGCCGGAGTACAAATTGAGTTCCACATGCCATGATTTTATTCCAACGACCCAATGCATTTCGGGAACAGTTTCCCTTCATCGGGGGTATTTGATGTAATAGCATGCGTTTTAAAGACACATATTCATCAGGGTTATCTGAAAGTTCAAACGCATATATGTTATCTTGTGATAACTTTTCGGGTATGGGGGAGATAGTCTTGCAGCTCACAAGATTGTTTGCATAATAATTATTCATGCATAGAATTAACAAATATTGTTTTATATTTAATTAAAACGTTTCATGATATAGTCAAAGATGGTTAAAAACATATATGCGTTTGAACTTTCAGATAACCCTGGTGAATATGTGTCTTTAAAACGCATGCTATTACATCACATACCGTTGCAACGCAAACTTTTACTCCTACTTATTGTTTTGTCGGGGGATGCTGGAAGCTGGAATAGATTAATTTTCTATTCCAACTCCAGTATGTGCAACAGTAGGGAAGGTGTTGGAGTTACATCCAACACCTTCTACAACACTGCTGCACACCTTTTGCATTGCAGCAACATGCAATGTAACGGCATGCATTGTAATAGTTTTGTTGTAAAGGCTGTCTACCAGCATTACATAATCACCTTTCACCACCTACATGGATCATACAGTAGCAAAAGGCAAGTTCATTTGTTTGGTCAAAAGTTGATTGGTCAAAGGTTTGAGATCAACAAACTACATATTAAAGATATAATTTTGTATGCAAAGGCAATCATCAATAATAATCGTAAGGTGTACATGCAGCATTCACTGTCAGTTCCAGTGTAGCACTACTAGTAGTAATCCAACATCAGATATCTGTGGGGGGTGTAGATTTATTCATCATCCTCACACCCCTAAGAACGTTTCTTTTCCCGTCAGGTGACCAGGAAGGTCGCCTAACGGGCCCAACAAAGGCTGGAAAGGTGTCTTATATAATGTAAGATCCCTCTGAAAACATGCTACAGAGGTGTGGGACCTACTCACCTCGGTAAACCCTGACCTAGGGTTTCTGACTGAGACATGGCTCAAGCCTAACTCTACACCTGCCACTGCCTTAGCGCTACCACCTGGCTATGAGCTTCTAAGGATGGACAGACATACAAAAGGAGGGGGCAGGATTGCTATTACTGATAAAGACTGCATTTCAATCTCAACACTTGAGCAACGCTGTAATGCCAATATAGAAATTCTTTTGCATTGATTTCCATCCGCAACTCAGCTGGAAAGGTGCCTTAGTGTACCGGCCTCCCGGCCCTTTGGCAGACTTTTCACTCCAGCTTATGGAAATAATTGCTCCCCATGTAATCTCGACTAATAAATTCCTACTGATGGGCCACTTCAATGTGCACAGTGAATGTGACACCCTCCCTGACACATCGCTGTTCCTTGCAGACCTGGCTCTCCTAGGCCTAACAAAGCTTAATGATGGCCGACCCACTTTGCTGGTCACACACTGGATATCATTTTTTACAATGTCCCTCGTATTATGTGTGAACCCCCACAACCTCTGACTTGGTCAGACCATGCATTTATTGAATTTACCATTCTGGGTCCCAGCGTGACTGCTGTTCCCCCCGCTGCCGCCCTCAGCATCCGCAGACAATGGTATAAGATCTCCCCGGATAGCTTCCACGCTGCCTTCTTGCCACCCTGGGAAGTTGAAGTTGAACCTTCCCACACTGAGGAGGGCCTAGCCAGGTACAATTAGGTGGTTCCAAGAGCCATTATCCTGCTTGCGCCTCTTAAATCATTCCTGAATACAGCTAGGCGTCCTCAATCAGCTTGGTACTCCCCCGAGCTTTGTGCCGAAAAACTGCAGTGCAAAAATCTGAAGAGACGTTGGTACAGGTCCCAGGAAGTGAAAGATAAAGACAACCTGAATGCCCTCTCCTCCTACCACGAAAATATAAAAGGAGCGCGCAAAACGTTTATCACCCAACAGTTAGATAAGGCAGAGAACGCCCCAAAAACCCTATTCAGATACTGAAATCTTTCACCAGTACCAAGGCCTGCGATAACCCTGAGACTCCCTCTCAAGTTCTCTGTAACGACATTGCCCAGTATTTCTCACAGAAAATTGAACTTATCTATGACAAGATCTCTCCCCCTGGGAGGCAGCAACTGATTGCATTTTCCCCCGACTTACCAGTATCTGTAACCACAGACCTGCTGGAGAGCTTCCCCCTTATGTCAACTGGGGTAGTGGCCCCCTTACTTCATTCTGTAAAATCAGGCTCCCCCCTGGATGTTATCCCAGCAAAAGTAGCCTCCTCCCTTTCCAACCAACTCTCTTCGCCCATAGGCACAATTCTCAACTTCTATGAAAGAGGGTCATCTCCCACAGGTCATCCTTATCCGTAAAAATCCCAAGGTCCCTATGGAAGAGCTATCCAACCTCCGCCCCATTTCCCTACTACCTCTCCTGGGCAAAGTTCTGGAAAAATACATTAATCAACATCTATCTGTCCATGTCGAAAATATTGGCAACCTAGACCCTTCTCAATATGTTTTCAGGCCCAAATACTGTACAGAGTTGGCCCTGTTGGAAGTCACGGACAACATCAGTATGACCTTAGACAGTGGCCACTCAACAAATCTGGTACTGTTGGACCTTTCTGCCACGTCCAACATGGTTTCACGCCAGATCTTGCTCAGGAGATTGTAGGAGATTGGACTTAGAGGACCTGCCCTTCAGTGGATGATGAGCTTCCTGTCCTCCCGTACCCAGACTGTCAACCTAGATCCTTTTCGGTCGACGACAATGGAACTGACCATGGGCGTTCCTCAGGGATCATGTTTGAACCCTACATTGTTTAACATCTACATTGCCCCCTTGGCCAACCTCCTCAGGTCCAGCGGCTTCCTACCCATTTCTTATGCTGATGACAACCAGCTTCTCTTCTCCTTTCACAAAACCTCCACCTCGGCTTTGCCGACTTTTTAAGAGGCAATGACAGCCATTGCTCATTGGATGAAAAGCAATTTTCTCCACGTTAATGTAGGGAAGACGGAGATTATGCTCTTCGGAGATGCCCCTCTTCTGTGGACCCGAGACTGGTGGCCAGCTGCCCTTGGTGCCCCTCCTGGCCCTAAGGCCCTAGTTAAAAACTTGGGCATTCATCTAGATTGTGCCCTAACATTAAAGGGGCATGCTGCTCACACGGCCGGCACCTGATTTTATGTGTTGAGCTTGCTACGATGAGTCTTTCCCTTTCTTCCAGAACCCTTATTCAGACTATGGTTATGAGCCCAACTACTGTAATGCTCTCCTGGTCTCTGCAAATTAGTCTTCATTCAGCAGGTTGCGGGTGGTCCAGAATACCGCTGCGCCCCTTGTTACAAATGCTCCATTCAAAACTCCCTCCCTTCCCCTTCTCCAACAGCTCCACTGGCTCCCAATTCGCAAGCGTGTCACATTTAAATCTGCTGTATTGTCCATAAAGCCATGCATAACAAAGGCCATCTACATCTCCAGGAAACTTAAGCCTTACGCTCCTACTAGGACCCTTAGGTCAGGAAGCAAATCACTTCTTTTAGTCCCCAGGGTCAGGAAAACAAGATTAGGTGGGAAATCGTTTTCCTACCTTGCTCCCCTTTACTGGAACCAGCTTCCCATGTACCTGAGAAAATGCCCTGACTATTTGCGCTTCAGAAAACTTCTTAAGATCACCCTATTTTAACATTGCTCCTCAGCCCATTAAGCAGCTCCGTCCGAAGTGCAGATACCCCTCAGGGGTTGATTCAGGCGCTATACAAAACCCATAAATAAATAAATAAATAAAATAAAATAAAACATATGCACTGTGATCAATAAACACTGACAGCATTAATATGCCAATAAAGTATTTTAAAATCAGCAAAGCATGTGTCTGAGTTCTTCTTGTATACTTTTAAACCATGAAAAAACAATCATCAAAACACCCCATAGAGAGCATCATATTTTTAATACATAGTCCTACAACCATAAACATGGGGCCTGATTTAGATCTCGGTTGACGGGTTACTCCGTCACAACTGTGACAAATATCCCATCCACCAAAATCTATAACCCATATACTACAATTGGATTTATATTTTGGTGAACGGGATATCCGTCACTGTTGCGATGGAGTAACTCGTCCTCCAGAACTAAATCAGGACATTAGCTCATGGAGGCCATTTAAAAAAAAATATTCAGACCACAATAATTGCAACCATTAAATCACCTCTTCAAGGGCTCAGCACTTCCAGCTTTAGAGCAGAAGCTCCAGCCTAGGGTGAGCTTTAATACATTTGAGCAAAACCTGGAAGGGTCCATGATTCCGGGGCCCCACAGACATAGGATCAGCCATTGCAAAAAAGACTTCTCAGGGAAGCTATTGCACCCATGCAGCCCCTATGCCTCATTTTTAATATAGTTGTGCCACCTATCTGTTTGGGTACCACGACAAGCAGTACAAATATGTTCAAGATAAAGCTCTGCAAGGCATTATGAGGAGCTCCTCTGGGACAGTGCATATTCTATTAGCAGCTTCACTGTTGCTTGTGATGAAGTTATGCAGCTTCACAATGCATTGCATGCCCATTCTTTCTAGTATTATTTTAGTCCCATCCGAGCACCCCTGCATGCCTCCTTTGTTGGAGGCAGCCAGTGAGACCACCCCTGCAGCCTGCACCTCTGTGTGTGGCCATGGGAGCCGGTAGCCTCTCTCTCTCGGTTGCAGTCTGATGCAGTGGCCACATCACTTCCCCTAGACATTTGCACAAGGTGCGGGAGCAAAGCCACCATCATTGGGGGAACACAACAGACCTTCCCCATCTTCCTTGGTTTTGGGGTCAGGGATGGGGTCCTGGTCCCCCTTGCAATATAACCAAACACACTCTCTGTCAGAACTCCAGAGCCACCTGGGTCTACAGCCTTTTCTTGGGTCTTAGAGAGAAGTAGCAGGGGCCCACTGTGCCCACTGCTTCAGGGTTATTTCAACATAGCTACACCAGGCCACAACGGTTGTGCTCCTTGGCACACTCCCCACTAGTCATGGGACACAATGAGATTGCTGATGCCGATTGGGAACACACTAATGGATTCCGAAAATATAATTAGAGAGTCTGTACCCCCAAGCTTTATTATAGGGTCAACAGCTGGGCTGGTCATTTTTCCTTCTTCCTCTTCTCCCCTAAACTCAACATTCATGTGCATGGGTTAAAATATTCTGCCAATGTAGGGACCCCCCAATCTGATATGGCGGCATCCTTCCGCTATCTCTGTCACAAACGTAGGCCCACCCACTGACTGTCCACAACTACAAAGAATGCTAATCTAATTGAGTGTTGCTTCTAAAAGCCTCTGAACCTCACACTACCACTCCTTTATTCTTACAGGATAAATTGGTCTCCCTGAAATGAACCTATTGTTCTAAAGGGCCATTTATCTGTTAGATGAGGAGCACAGCAATTATCTCCACCCAACCACAAAACCTCAAAAGCAAATTTCATTAACTCAGAAAATATTATTCATGCGCAAGTTTATTGAGGAATTCAGGTACAGTAAATATTACCTGAGATCTGAATTATAGACCCATGAAAAATGTTTATAGGTCACTGATTCTGTTCCTCATTATGTGTGCCAATGAACAATTGGAATTTAATACAGGGTCTGTATGTGTGTGTGTTTCTGTGTGTGGTTTCTAAATGTTTGATGTTAGTGTGATATCTAGAAGAGAGGATAAGGTCAAACGAGAGAGGAGTGATATATGTAGAGAAAGGGTGGAGTTAGGGAGTGGAGAAGAAAGTAGAGAAAATATGGTGAGATGAAGAGAGGAGCAGCTAGGTAACATCACAATTGGGATGTAAAAAGATGAAACAATGGGAGATAGATAAAGGAGCATGTATACTCCACTGGCTCCCTCTGTCCAACAGCATCCCCATAAAACCCTCTGTTATTGTTTGAAATTCAGTTCTCAATATATCAAGGAATCAGAACTAACATCAAAAGTGATGCCCATATTTAAAGGAATCCTGATATAACAAATTGTAAAACAGATCAGAGGCAAGCCTGAAACAGTGCGTCGAATGTAGACTTATAAAGTAATTATCATTACTCTTTTAATGCGGTTGTAGAATGTCTTAGTTTGTGTGAATTTGATATTTGCTTCATTATTTCAATTGAGAATTCATAATTATCCTTTGTGAAGTAAGAACTATTTTCTCCTGCTACTGCCACTATTATGCCACTACTACTGCTGAGTTTTTTAATATTTGCTGTTAGTATTAAGTAATTACTGTGTGTATTGTGTGTCTGACATACATTTATGAGAGCTGTGCATCATGCTTCCCAGATTTCGAGGACTTGTAGACCTAGGAATGCACCAAAATCTTACACCTCCCCAGGAAAGGCATAACGAGCAGAAATATCTTTATTTTTCCTCGTTTGTCCCTCTTTCTCTGTGTGCTGCATTCTGCTACACAGAGAAAGAGGAAAAAGCCTCTTCCTGCCTACAAAACAGGCACCTTTGCACCATTGTGCAAGGGTGCCTACATTATCGCTAGGCTGTCAATATGGCACCAGCTCAAAGGGGAAAGGACAGGAATGTACAGTATTGGGTAAATACTGTGCATTGCTGCTGTTTCCCTGTAACGCAACAAGGTGACTTGCTGCGATGCCCTGCACCACCAATGGCGTAAATATGGCCCATAGTTTCAATAGCCACCAATTTAGATTGTAATAACAGATTATTTTAACAGTTTGTTTTAACAGTTGTAAATAAAGAAATGTATGTAAATGTACCTATAAATAAAGAAACCTATGTACATATGTTGTTCCAAATCACGTTTCCGCTAGTGGTGGGCATAGCTTATCTGTTTAGTTTTATGTTCAGGAAAAGTTTAGCCATGAACATAGTTATTTGTTTATCTATATTCTTCAAATAATATATTATATTTTTATCTTTGTGAATTCATTACACGTTGCTATATGGCACGCTCATATAGAAGCAATGCATGCATTTATTTGCATACTTCTATAAAGAATGTTACACATCTCTTCTAACAGGAAAAAGCAGTACAAATCAATCTTGCAACAAATCTAGACACATACTCCAGCCAACAAAAAATGCAGCATCTCCTGAAAATGGCTATTAGTAGTAACATAGGTTGAGCGTAGGGTATATTGCCTGGGATACATCTTTTCCTCTAAAAGCCAGAGCTGGATACTCTATGTCAACATGTCACATTTCATCCTAGCGCCCTCTACGGCAAATCCCCACTCCCAGACACCAATGCTTGTGTCCCTGGGCGTTTGTTCACAGGAGCACTAAATACACGTGAGACCGAGAGTGGGAATTATGGGGTATCTGTTTATTTACTAATAACACACCGATAGTCCACTCAAATAGTCAACTGGATCCTCCTGGTATAGTTCCACTTCTGTTCTCAGTGGTTGTCACCCCGCGGTAGTCAAATGAAAAGGGAAAGAGGATGGTCCGGCTTCTCAACTTGCTCTTGAGGCTCCCGGTTTGGGTGGAGGTGCTCGAGCCGAAAACAAAGAAATAACAAGGGGTCAGTTTTGACGAAGTGGAACACTTCCATTTACGGGACAACAGGAGTGAGGGATGAAAAGAAAACACCAAGTTGCCAGCACCAGGTGGACGTAAATGTGACCTCCCTCTGTACAACCTCCCTCCCCCTACCCGTGCCCTGAGATCCCCTTAAGTTTCGCCCGTACCTTGGCAAGCCATGCGGAATGCTGTCTTGTTCGCCTCCAGGCGTTGCGTTCTCACTGGGATCAGTGCCTCTGGACTCGTCTTTCTTCGGTTCTTCTGTTTTCCGACTTCGCCACACCTCTGGTTCCTCTTGCCGACTCCTCCACGCTTTCGGTTCCTCTCACAGGCGGGTTTCACCTCTCTTACGCGTCGGGACCGCCTCTCCTCTTGTTCCGTCCAACGGCTTCTCTGATTGGGCTGCCGTAGGAAACGTCATCGGCCCCGCCTCCAGGGATTCCTCCAAAGGTATTCCTTTAAAGTGCTCCGGAGTAGCCTGTGCATAAGGTAATAGGGACTCGATAATGTTTTCAACAGGGTCAGGAGGCGAAGACATTTTGCTGTCATGGGTGGAACCGTGACAGCTTGATAGAGCTGAAAATGAAACAACCAACAAACACTCTTAAACCCTATTTGGCATAGTCTCAAGGATCTATCGCCGAGTTATTGGCACTTTAGCACAGCCAAAGTCGCAATAAATGTAACACCCCTTTCACAAGCTAGTGCTAACAGCCCATATCACCAGTTTACCTGCGATAGCAGTCACAAAAAACATCGCCACAGATGACACCGGCAACTAACGCTAATGAGACGCAGAGGAGGTGTTTCCAAGCAAAAAGCCGTGACAACACCACTCCACAACATTCTCAAAGATCAGCCAGATCGGCAATAAGATCACAAAACATGCGATAAGCTGCGTTAGCAGCAGGATTATAACACCTGCTTTGACCTGGTGTAAAGTCGGACGACAACCTGCAGCAGCCAAGGGAGCACAGCCCAAAGCCAAACATGAAGAACAACAGATGCACCCGAGCAACTGAACATGAAGCCCGGAGCCCCAATAGGGCAACAACACGCACTGCCACCACCCCCAGGACCCCACCCCCCCTTTGGACAAAGAGAATGCACATGAACCGCACGAAACCATGAACCAAACAAATCACCTGAAGTCGCACAATCACAACACCTAACATCACACATCCATATCATATAATCCAAATAAAACCACACTTGATTCTGGGTCTTGAGTACACAATGGCAGAGACCATATCAGTGCACACGGCATCATCGCAGGCTGCACACCTGCTCAGCCCTATAGGTGCCACTAACTCTGTGAACCACGAGGCAACACAACGTGGTGGTAGGCCCGCACTGCCCGCTGGCTCAGGCCTACACTGTGTTCCAGCAGGGCGCACACTAATCCTCACCAGTCTGGACTGCCAGGACGGCGCATCATCGCAGGCTGCTCCTCCGCTCAGCAGTTCAGGTGCCCCTATCTCACTGCACCGCAAGACACCGTTCTGTGGAGGTGTGCCTGTGACTGCCGCAGTGTATCTGGTGCCACCAAGTCTGTGCATCGCAAGCAATGGACCCTTTATGATTGAGTCTCATAGTGCGTACACCATCATGTCACCCCCGGCACTGTGCAATGTGCCGTGGCAGGGCCCTAGGCCCTCATGCATAAATAATAACCACACCGAGACACCCAGGTACAGAGTGGAAATGGCGTCCAGCACGTGCGCCAGGCCCTTTATTTTGGCATGGTCATATGTCCTGTGACGGCTGTGCTGGATGGGTGTGGTGTGGTTGTAACCCACCTGTGAGGGGGTGGCTGTGGCATGCTGACAACTAGACCTGTGAGCAGCAGATCCCTAAAGGGAAGACATGGGACATGTGGTGTTGTCCCTTCCCCTGTGAGCGTAAGCCGAGTTGGCTGGCCTGGCTTAAAGGTGGCGTAAAGGTGTGAACAATGACCCTGGGGCGCTGGGCGTGGTTCAATCCTGGGCTGGACAAGGAAGTAACTAATGCGTGTGTCTCCATTGTAGTGTCAGTGCCACCCGTGCCGCAATCGCAATGTGTCACCCGTGACCCAAGTCCCCCAACATGAGCAACATGGACATAAGGGGGAATCACTGACCCTACATTCATCCATACTTCCACATTTTAAAGATAATAGGCATGACACTTCGGTGTGACCACGAATGTTCATTGTACAATCAGTGGAGTTTTGAGGCCAGAGCAGTACAGGACCATGCAAACCTCACTTCACATTGTTGGCCCGTGTAGGGCCAGCCAGAGTCCTTCAGGGAATGACAGGTACATCAGAAGAGGAGGAGTTCAGTCCGTAGTCTGATAGCTGTGTCATTGGTAACGAAACAGAATATGGCAGTCCATGTAGAGGTCCAAGGTGAGTGTCGCAGAGCACATCGCCACTAATGGCAGACTAATCCGCATCTTCATCCTCTGTTGTTTCATGTGCCTCACATGTGGGTGGTGGTGTTCTGTCTCCAGAACTGTGTGGCAGTAACACCTCAGGGACTGGAGGTGGAATGTGTGCCGCACTGTGTGGCACTGTCACATCAGCGGCCAGAGGTGGAATGTGTGCTGCACTGTGTGGCACTGACACATCAGGGGCCAGAGATGTGGATGGAGTGGTAGCAGCAGCATACATCAGCGCCAGGCCTTGTGGCAGCAATGCCATGAGGAGGGTCTTTATGGCATTGAGGGACCCAGCTACCTCTCACTGGTGTGTAGCTGTGGCAGCTGCTCTTTCCGCACACGTACGCTCCATGTTCTCCATGAGCCTCTGCAGGAGTCCCAACTCCCGGGCGAGCTCGCTGGAGCCACTCTGACTAGACAGTAGTTCTTGTCTCAGAGTCAAGACTGGCGATGTCAGCCATGGTTTGTTGGAGGGCATGGAGCGGACTGTGGGTGTCTGTTAGGGACTGTGAGTGGTCCCTGATTGGACTTAGACACCCACGTATGGCGTCTAGTTTGTCTGCCATGCGGTCGAATCCCACCTGTTCCTGTTCAGCCAGCTTCTCCTTGCACCCAAACACACGGCATTGGAAGGCCATGTGTTCGTTGTGTGGGTCCTGGGAGGCAGCCGTGTTGGTCGGTGCTGCCTGCTGTGTGTTCTGTGCAGGGGGTGGGTTCTCCTTGTAGCAGCTGGGCTGCCCTGCTCCTGGAAGTGGGCTATGGAGGCTGTCCACGAACTGTTGGAGGGCGTTGGAGTCGAAGGTGTGGTGGTCCTCTTCGTCATCAGAGAAGAGAGGTTGGGACTGCTCTGCAGGAGGTGTTGAATATCCCACTGCAATGTGAAGGGGAGATGCAGTTTAACATTGTGTTCACATGTATGTTGACGCACTGTATATGTTTACATTCAGACTGAATGACAGTGTACATTGTGACTGTTTGTGGGGAGCTACCTATATGATGTGGGACAGTGGACATTTCGACAACATCACAGATGTGATTGGCCAGTTTCTGAACACAAGCGGCACCAGTTGTGTCCTTTGTTCTGTTGTGGATGTGTTGCGGATTGTGCCACATCGTTGTCAATGTTGATGTGCTCTGCATGTGAAGTGTGTGTGCCGCATTTTGGAGGAGTCGCCCCTGCAGCTCTGATTGGGCTGCCCCCTATCCCTTACATGAGGTGTGCCTCTGACTTCTGTGCTTATACAGTGCTGAGATGTTGCATACTTGGGTGTATTGGTCTCTTGGTGGGAGATGGGGGTCTGGGGCATGGTTTGTCCGCAGATGTGCTATGCCTACTTGCGCATGTGTGCCATTGTGTCCATCTCCCCCCGTCCCCAGTCCCTGGTCGTTACTCACACTGTTGCTGTTGTGACCAGTCATGTTGAGCATTACCCGGGCCCCCAATTCCTGCCACCGTCTCCCCACTGATGACTGTGGACACCATTTCCTCCATCTCGTCCAGCTCCTCCTGTGGCGCTGGACTCCCACCTCCATTCTGCATTGCTGCCTTCCAGTTGTTTGTGAGTTATTGCTTGGTTTTGCGCTTCACATCATTCCAGCGACTCTTGACCTCTACCATTGTCCTCTTCAGCACTCGACTGCATTCACATTGTCCACGATGGTTTGCCATATTCCATTTTTGGTTTCCAGTGACACAGTGGAGGTGACGAACAGTGGTTGATGGTGTTCTATCACATCTGTTATCAGGATCCTGTTTTCCTGCGGTCTGAACTGCTTCTTCCTACTCTTCTTGTCCATGCCCTTCCCTGACCCCGAAGTCCCAGGCTGGTTCTCCGGGGGGGCTTGTGGGGTTCTGGTTGTCCTGTGCACCTGCTCCGGCAACCTCCATTGGGCTTTGCGGTTGTTTGGCTTTTGTCTGTGTTTTTTTCCCAACTTTTATGGTGCATTTTCCCGCATGACGCATGGGAATTGCAGGCCTGTGGCTGGTTTTTGCTGATTTTTGTATCGCGATTGGCCTCATTGCAGCTTTTTTTGCGTTTGTGTTTTGCACTTTTGCGGCGTTGCGTTGACTTTATTGCGGTCATTTGACGCGTTATCGTGGGTCAATCTGCGTTAAGCTGATTTTGGGCTAGTTATCACACGTTGAGAACATCCCCCTATGTTTTGTCGTGGTTGCTTGACTTGTTTGATTTTTTTTTTTTTTGTAGTGACCCATAAGCACATATATTGCTGCTTTCTGTCTCGCTCGACTTCCCCCGTTTCTTATTCTCGCTCTCTCAGTGGGGTATTTCATTCTCAACGAATCGCTTCCTATAAACAAACTATCGGAAGTCATCTACCCAACTCGCGAGCTTTTCTTGCTAAATTCAAGTTTCTATACTTGGCTGTACCCCAGTGTGCTACTATTGCACTGGCTGAAAATCATTGCAGATAAAACACAGTGTGAATGGGCAGTAATTTGTGCCCAATCAATACTTGTCATGCTGTCATGCTACATTTTTTGTATGCAGAGTTTACAGAACCAGTCAAAAGAGAAGAATCGTGCATTGCAATGCTCTTTCTTTAGCATACACTCGTTTACACGGCAAAGCTTGTTTTGCAAAAATAAACGTATTGACCTCTTTTTAATCAAATTCTATTTTATGTTTAACTAGGAAAAAAGTAGATTATTTTTAATTGAGCGCACTTAATTTTCACTGCATCGATAAAAAAATGACTTAAATGTGTCACAAGACAAAGCCTTAACATAATGTTCCAAATAAATATTTGCTTCAAAATTGTAAAATTGACATCTAATCAGGCATTTTCCACCGACTCATTCCATCGAGCCCTCACGCCTTCGAATCTGTTTTCTAAAATGAACACCATGAATTAGCTTTATGTTGAAAGAAAATGGGACTGTATGTAATTACTAATTTCCATTCCCAATAAAAAAGGAAATTATCTCCACCAGCAAAGATACATCATCAATTTGTTTTGCTGGATAATGAAGAAATAAATTCCCAAAAAGGAAATATAGACTAAATGTGCCAAGTTATTGTAAATGATAGCTTTGTTAAAATTAAAGTCCGTAATTGCAAAATGGAAACATTGTCCTCTTATAAATTGCATTGTTAGTTGTGTTGTCCAATCATTTTCCATGCTAATTCTTCATTTTTTGTATTTTTCGTGTACTCTACAGATGGTGCAAGTGTGCAAACGTGCAAGGGAAATTGAATTTGCCTTTGATGTCGGCTTCATAGCGCCGCATACAGAGACGCGGGGGTTTATTTACAAGCCCCTTGCGCCACTTTTGCATCATTTTTAACATGGGAAAAAATTACGCAAAAGTGGCGCAAGGGGCTTGTAAATCTGCCCCACAATCTTTCAGTCTATTGCTCTAGTTGTTGGAGCCTGAGCAGTCGTTATTTTAACTGGCTCAACTATATAAGCTTGGGACGAGCCGCTGCTGCACCAAAGGCAAACCCGTTTGCACGCCATCCATTCTTAGAGTGCGAGCAGCGTCAGCCATGATGACCAATTCTCCACAGACCTTGTAAGGAAAGTCATTTTTAGTAAAGATATCCTCTTTAAATTCCAGCTGCCTCAATGTGGTCACTTCCTCACAAGTCTTTTAGAAGAAAGCAGTTCTTTATCTGCCCCAACTGTGGCCTTGAATTCCTTTCACATGTGAGACCACTTCACCTGGGGGAGGAACGAAGGGTTTCAGGCAGCTCAATGTTATATAAACAGGATTCTCTTGAAGGTTGGAATTTAAAGGCCTGTTTAATGAATGCTAGATCACTTCCCAGACACAAACTAGACATTTTTGACTTTTTAAATCACAACACCTGGGATCTTATTTTCCTTAGGGAACGAGGACCAGACCTTAAATTTGCCATTGCCGGTGGATACTCAATCTCACATCCAGATAGAGTTGATATTGTAGGAGGGATCGTCGCTATCATACATCGCTTTAAGGTTCTCTGTTCCAGTCTGAACGTAGACATTTTGGGCAAGGCTGATGGCAATGCTTTCTCAATTAAGATCTCTGACAATCCTTCCCTCCCTGGAGTTCTCATTTATCATCCTTCTACGATTTCCAGTTCAGAGAGGCCTTATCTAATGCCAACAGGTCTCTCTTTTTACAATATTCCAACTTTATGGTGCTGGGTGGCTACAATTTACATGTTGATGATCCCCATTGCAAAGATGCCGAACAGCTGACTGAAGCTTTGTCAATCCTAAGAGTGATATAAAAATTGGAGGGCCGCACGCATAATGGTGGCCACACTTTGAATGTTATTTTCTCTAATATGGGGAATCCAGTACATTTAGCCTGACCTGACCACTACCTAGTACCTTTTCATTTAAAGTTTTCTCCTCCGCAGGTATCCAGGAATAAGCAGGCATACATGTATCTGGCTTCGCACTCCAGCTCTGTCCCAGCCTTGCACTCAATATGTTCACAAGTTATGGTGATTCTGTCAGTGGATATTGATATAGCGGTCAAATCATTTCACTCAGACCTCTAGGCAAACTTAGATAAAATTGCTCCATTGAAAAAGACTAGCAGGAAAAGGATGTCTGCCTCAACTCCTTGGTTTTCTGCCAGGTTGAAAGCAGAAAACTTAAAAGTTATCAGTTAGAGAGGAAACGGCAACTTTTAACATTAAAAAGTATATCTGAAAACTTGAGACAGATGATCGACAGGCCTACACCAACTCCACAGTGGTGGAATAGAGATATTCCACAAGAAAGGATGCGTCTTCTTGAAAATGGATCGTGTCTCCCTTTATATCAGTCAAAACAACTAGCTTGCCCATCAGGAATGTCTAGTGCTTCAGGTGGGCCTAAATTAGATACTATGTATAAGGCAGCCCAAACCTCTAGTTTCTCCTATTCCTTTAGTCATGGTACCAAACTTCCTTCTAGAGAGTTTGCGCGCCCCACTCTACTCCATCTTTCTGGCCATAGCAATAAACCCCCTTTCAGTGAGAATGAGCAATCTATTAATCAAGCATTTAACGGGAGAGGCCTGAGTTCCATCATAGATTTTATCCTGGTCTCAAACCTTCTTTGTAGCAGTGTAATGGAATTTTAAAAGCATAAGATAGCTATAAGTGACCACTTCCCACAAACAGTAACAATTACAAGTAAACAATTTAAACATCATAATAAGAATAGGACCAAAAATTCAAACCACATTTGCACTAATTTGGATATTGATAGAATAAATGGTTACTCACTGAAATGGGAAATGATAGACCCCGATATTATAACACACTTAGTGGTGGGCAAGGCTCTGGACCCAATTATGACATGTCTAAATGCAAACACTTCCCATGAGCTGGTTCTAGAAAGTTTCCAAAACATCACGGCAACAATAAAAAATAGTCTGAAAGCAGAGATAAAAAGGGGGGATCAAAGGAAAACCAGGTGGTTTGGTACCAACTGTACAAAAGCCCACCGCACACTCAAAAAAGCTATTCATAACACTGAAACAGACAAATATGTTATCCAACAAGCCAGGAAATCATATAACCAGGCAATAAAACGAAGAAAAAGGGCACTAAAAAACTCCCTGTGGGAAGATCTGCATAGGGCCAGTATCCAAAAAGATAGCAGGGCGTTCTGGAAAGTAGTCAGATCTCCTCTCCTCTCCTCTGAAGACACACCATCACTGGAAGTAACGATTGACGAACATCAAAGGGTGACCCACTTTACTAAAATCTTTGCATATCCCGAGGCGACTATAACTAGGAAAGGCTTAACATCCCCTCTCCCCGAAGATAGCGTGACCTATCCAATTGAGGTACTTTTTTCTTTAAAGGAAGTGATATTAGCACTAAATGAAAGCAAAGGTCGCAAAGCCCCTGGACCCGATGGGGTCCCTGTCAACAACTATAAGCATAATATCGACTTATGGGCTCCACTATTAACGCGTGTTCTTAACGCAACCTCTTCGATGGGTCTAATTAAAAGTTGGACCGAGTCTATTATGGTCCCCATCTATAAAAAAGGCGATAGACAGGATCCTTCCTGCTACAGACCAATTTCTTTATTAGACTCATTGGGTAAGGTAGCAGGAAGGATACTCCTGTCCCGGTTACAAACTTGGGCGAAAGAAAAGAACGTACTCTCGGATCTACAGTTCGGTTTTAGGGAAGGCCTGAGTACAATAGACCAGGGCCTTAACCTGGCCATTCTGATGGGTAAATACACGAAGGGGAAACTACACTTGGCATTTGTAGACCTCTCCGCGGCCTTCGATTGTGTTTCCCATAAGTAATTATGGAGTATACTGAAAGAAATGGAGCTAGAGGCATCCCTAATCAATTTTTTGAAAGCCCTCTATAGTAACGCTACAGCATGCGTCCGGTTTGGGCCTACAGGTGAATGTACCTCGTCATTTCAGGTGAGCAGAGGGGTAAGACAGGGGTGCGTCCTGGCCCCATTTCTGTTTACATTATACACAAATGGCCTTGAAAAGGCCCTATTGGAAGGAAGCCAGGACGTTCCCCAAGTGCACCTGAATTCGGGAAATAGACGCATACCGGCACTGCTCTACGCGGACGATGCCGTAATTATGGCAAGGACCTCAATGACTTTGCAGAGGGCACTAGACTCTTACAATACTTTCATGCGAGATATTGACCTAAAGATAAATGTTACAAAAACATATGTGATGAATTGTGGAAAAGGCAGCAAGAAAGGAAAGGACTTATTCCTAAATGGGAGTAAACTGGCGAATACCTCTACCTACCCATATTTAGGGGTACTAATAGATGATAAGGGTACATGGGGCCAAGCAATTAACTCCAGAAAACTCCTTTTTATGAGATCTACTTCAGCCCTTGTCAATTTTTCGCAACAATTAGGTAAAAGATCACCACCAGAACTAATAAAGATCTATAATGCTAAGTGTACTAGTGTAGCACTGTATGGGGCAGGGATTTGGGGCCATCGTAATGGATCTGTGATACAGAAAGTGGAAAATGCATTCCTTAGATATTTATTAGCTGTGCCGGGTTCCACTTCTACCTATGTCTGCCACGCTGAGTTAGGAGTCCCCTATGTAACTGATACCATAAAAATCCAGCCAGTAATCCTGTGGCACCGAATCTGGAAGTCACAGAGCAATAAATTTAATCAGCTAGTGCTGCAGGATGTTCTGAAGCTGGATCATTCCCTAGACATAGAATGGATTAGATATGTAAGGGACTTCATGACAGACATAGGAAAACCTGAATACTTTTTCAACCCAGTTTCAATTTCTGGTGTTTCAGGTAAATAATTTAAGAAATTGTGCTTGCATCATATGGAGAGGCTGAGATTCGTGAACGAAGCGACAAAATCCACTGTCCTCTCATATCTTATGATAACTTCCTCTTCTAGTATGCAACCGTACCTACAAAACACCATAAAGGGTTATGATAGATTCGTTCTCACTCGATTCAGGTTGAAGATTTTTCACAGGTTGGTTACCTTTCCATCGGTTAAAGACTGGTCCAAAAATGTATCTACTTGCCCATGCGACGATTTATCCCAAAAATCAACAATGCATGTCACCTTGTTTTGTAAATTTTATAATGATCTGAGAAGAAAGTGGATCGTCCCAATTTTAAAAATATGGGGCATTCGACAATGTCGCCCTGCCTTTATGGCCCTCCAATTTCTCGACAATGAATGTATAATCATAAATGTCGCCTCTTTCTTAAAGAATCTTATTAAATGCCAGAATAACCTAGACTTGACTCACACTGTCAATAACGATAGAGTGTCTTTTTAATGTTACCTATTGAAAATTAGCATATGAATATTAATGCTTTGTATGATAAATAGTATTAGGATCAAAGATCCTATAACCAAATAACGTACTGTATATTGTTCTTTCATAACGCACCCTGAAACATGGAAACTAAAAACTCTGAGATATGTTTTAGTGAATGAGTAAACCTTTTATGGTTTTTCTCTTTCCTTGTGTAATAAAAAATCGAACTAGCTATATTCCTACCTAATTTTATCTTAAAAACCAATACATAAGTTATATGACGCTAAGACGGATATTATCAAACATAAGGCACCCTACGTTGATTTGGGAACATCCCCCAATGCATCCTAACTTTGCTGATGGGGGCTCTTATTTCCGCCTTTTAGTGACATCAAATATATAAATCCTGATTATGTAAAGTAAAATGACAACCAACTGATTACTTATCCATTTGAGATTGCGATTTTGCACATATTTTTACTATATTGGACATTTTTAAACTATATCTTCTTTTTAACTTATGTGTTTTTCTTTTTTTTTTCTTTTTAATCATTGTAAATGTACAGTACAAATGTTTAAATGTAAAATTGTTTATACTTTTATGGTTTGCAAATTCCTTACCGAATAAAGCTTTTTCTGTTTCTGTTTCTGTTTCTGAATCAAGCATGGAATTCTCAAACTCATGCGGGTATACCATTTCTTAAAAATCCACATAGCGAGGGCAAGGATACACTGCTGAACAAGGCAATCCATTTAATACAGAAAGTTAAGGGTTTACCATGCTCTTATATGTGGGGACATCTGTGCAGCAATGAGGCACTCATCTAAAGAGCTGCAGTCTGATAGCATTGAATTAACATTAAGAAATAAGAACCTCATTGACAGACTAGTAGCCTTCGACACGTGTGCAATCAAATTATGTGACATCAAAATACGTTTTAAAAATAGGTTTCCAGAGAATCATACCCCAATAGAACCTAATATCCCCCTATTGACTGGTTGTGAAACATTGCTCACACAGAATATTGACTAACTAACTTCCTTCAAAGGAAAACCAGGTGGTTTGGTACCAACTGTACAAAAGCCCACCGCACACTCAAAAAAGCTATTCATAACACTGAAACAGACAAATATGTTATCCAACAAGCCAGGAAATCATATAACCAGGCAATAAAACGAAGAAAAAGGGCACTAAAAAACTCCCTGTGGGAAGATCTGCATAGGGCCAGTATCCAAAAAGATAGCAGGGCGTTCTGGAAAGTAGTCAGATCTCCTCTCCTCTCCTCTGAAGACACACCATCACTGGAAGTAACGATTGACGAACATCAAAGGGTGACCCACTTTACTAAAATCTTTGCATATCCCGAGGCGACTATAACTAGGAAAGGCTTAACATCCCCTCTCCCCGAAGATAGCGTGACCTATCCAATTGAGGTACTTTTTTCTTTAAAGGAAGTGATATTAGCACTAAATGAAAGCAAAGGTCGCAAAGCCCCTGGACCCGATGGGGTCCCTGTCAACAACTATAAGCATAATATCGACTTATGGGCTCCACTATTAACGCGTGTTTTTAACGCAACCTCTTCGATGGGTCTAATTAAAAGTTGGACCGAGTCTATTATGGTCCCCATCTATAAAAAAGGCGATAGACAGGATCCTTCCTGCTACAGACCAATTTCTTTATTAGACTCATTGGGTAAGGTAGCAGGAAGGATACTCCTGTCCCGGTTACAAACTTGGGCGAAAGAAAAGAACGTACTCTCGGATCTACAGTTCGGTTTTAGGGAAGGCCTGAGTACAATAGACCAGGGCCTTAACCTGGCCATTCTGATGGGTAAATACACGAAGGGGAAACTACACTTGGCATTTGTAGACCTCTCCGCGGCCTTCAATTGTGTTTCCCATAAGAAATTATGGAGTATACTGAAAGAAATGGAGCTAGAGGCATCCCTAATCAATTTTTTGAAAGCCCTCTAAAGTAACGCTACAGCATGCGTCCGGTTTGGGCCTACAGGTGAATGTACCTCGTCATTTCAGGTGAGCAGAGGGGTAAGACAGGGGTGCGTCCTGGCCCCATTTCTGTTTACATTATACACAAATGGCCTTGAAAAGGCCCTATTGGAAGGAAGCCAGGACGTTCCCCAAGTGCACCTGAATTCGGGAAATAGACGCATACCGGCACTGCTCTACGCGGACGATGCCGTAATTATGGCAAGAAAAAAACAGACAAGGGTGGAGCTGTGGTACTACAGAACACCAAGGATTATGTGGATGAAATTGAACACCAACTAGAAGATCCAGAAAGTTACCAATTAATCAGAAAAGATCCAACACCGACTATACAATCAATGATTCAACAGGTGACCAAACATGGACTGGACTGCGGCTTCCTGAGCAAACACGAACATGATTTCTTAAACAACAAAGAACCTCGTATCCCCACAATCTATACGTTACCTAAGGTGCACAAGCGACTAATGAAACCACCAGGCAGACCAATTGTCTCTGGTTGCGGCTCAATCTTGGAACCACTGAACAAATTTATCGACCATTTCTTGCAACCATTGGTACCCAAAACAAAATCTTTTGTGAGAGACACTATGCATATTATCCAACTTTTGGAGGGGCAGGAATTCGATCCACAAGCACAACTGCTCGTCACATTGGATGTCTCTTCACTATATACCTCAATCCCCCAAGACAAAGCTTTGGCAGTTATCAGAACTACCTTGGATGAACGAGAGAGACCCCACTGGATCCCGACCGATTTCTTGATTACACTCTTAGAGATCGCAATGAAAAAGAATTATTTTATTTTTCAGAAACATTTCTACTACCAGTGTAAAGGAGTGGCGATGGGAGCCACATATGCGCCGAGCCTGGCGAATATTTTTATGGACAACTACGAAGAGGAACATCTATACAGTCTCCAAAACCCATTTCTCAACCAGATTACAATTTGGAAACGTTATATTGACGATGTCATCATGGTGTGGTCCGGGGATAGAATGGAGCTTAATAACTTCTATGAGTGGCTCAATGCCAGGTCCAACGATATACAATTCACTATGACTAGTAACAACGAGTCAATTGATTTCTTGGATCTTACTTTTCGAGTGGAGGAAGGGCTCTTGTATTGTGATCTCTATCGCAAACCCTTGGAGCGAAATACACTATTAAGATACAACTCACACCACCCCCGTAATCTGAGAGACAACTTGCCCTACGGACAATACCTGAGACTAAGAAGAAACTGTACTCGTAGAGTGGACTACTTTAAGGAATCCGACGTCCTCACGAACCGCCTGAGGGAGAGAGGCTACCCCATGGGTCTGCTGAAAAGAGCGAAAAAACGTGCTTGGTACTGTCCAAGAGAACAGCTGTTAGAAGTCAAAACTAAAGACACCAAAAACAACAACATCGTTTGCGTCACAACATTTAACACGAGGAGCAATGACATCAAAAAAATCGTGAAAAAGTACTGGAACCTGGTAGCGAGTGAACTGATGATCCAGCAAGACCCTATCTTTGCATTCAAGCGGGGCAAAAACATTAAAGACTCTTTAGTACGAGCCTTTCTTGAACCACCAAAACAACCAGATCTGAGGAACTATTTTGGACTGCCACCATTGTCGGGACACCATAAATGTGGGCAATGCAAAGCATGCGACCTCTGCCAGGAGGGGAATAGCTTCAGTTATGAAAATAAAACATATAAATTGCCCCAGTTTACCAATTGTAACAGTTCACAGGTTATCTATGCCATTATTTGTCCCTGTGGCCTTATCTATGTAGGTCAAACCATCCAAAAAGCAAAAGCCAGAATTCTCCAGCATACAAGCAGGATTAGGTGCAAAGTACAAGGGGCGCCTATGGTCGAGCATTTTGTGACACACAATCACCCTCCTGACAGCATCAAATGGTGGATCCTAGAGAAAGTCAGCACCAATGTTAGAGGTGGTGCAATTTCCGGGACCCTAAACTACAAAGAGTGTAGATGGATCCATTTGCTCAACTCTGTACAGACCGGGTTGAACGAAATTGAGGAGACTGCAAAACAGATGGGGCAACTTTAGCCTTTAAATATCTCTAGTGCTATGGGTAATACTGCAACATGATTCCCTCGTGCATGCCCCTGTGTGCCGCTTGGGACACAGACCACGCTGTGCCTTGCTTTGACACAGACCAGGTTGTGCTATAAATTGAGGCAATCAGATATGTCTTAGAATACTTTGCATAGACTCCTATGTTTTGAAATCACCTGCAATCTGATCAAATGTACTTTAATTATTGAATTGTGTATTTAAAACGCTTGAGATGGTTGGCACACTAATAGATAAGAATTCGAATTTTAATTTTTAATTTTAATTTATTCATTTCACAAATACGGAAATAACACAGGTCAGATGTGTCAAAACCACCCGCAATTTTGTTGAACTTTTAAATGTACATAATCTCAACATTCCCAAATGTTCACATGAACCAAATGTTTGCAGAAAAGCCATTGGTGTATTAATAATTAATATATAAGTTATTATTCGTTTATTATATCATTTAACACCCGATGTATGTAAACAATTTGAATACATGTAGACAAGTCCTCACTGTGCCACCTTGCCTTGCCTGTTTTCATTTCTAACGTAAATTCTATTAATGCAGGATTTGTTGACATTATGTTCGTAATCCAATTGATAAACCATGGATTGACACTCAATTCACCCTTTGATTTTAACCATGCGAGTCATCACGAGACCGCTCCTAATTATCACCGGTCGCGCTTAAATGGACAGCGCTGTGTTAATAATTTTCAGTAACGAAGGCTTGACGTCTTCGACGTCGCCCCAATCTGAGTACACACACCGGGGCCCCTAGCAACGAAAGCTTGACGTTGTTACCTTAGCAACGTACATTCTAGCCAATCCGGATCCGCCACTACATCCAATCAGGACTCAGAGGTCGGAGTCACGAGCGTTTCTTAGCAACCGGCACATGACGCGGCCGCACGCGCCAATTCCAACGCGCCCCTTTTCTCCATTTAACTGACAGCGCCTGTCACACTCGCTGACAGACTTCGCGAATGACAGGACGCTTGCCTGCGCGCTGCTGATTATGAAGCATTTGCTGGAATCGAGATTAACTCAGATGGTGAGTGCGCGCCAAGTCCTTCCCCCCCTCCCTGAGTCAGCCGCCTTGCCTGGTTGAACTTGAAATCTTGACTGAGCTCATTTATTTTATCTTGACAGTGAATCGTCCCTCTGAAGGACAAAACTTTGTCTATGCTCACGCATTCCCGCACAGGACGATCAATCCCCAACGCGGATTTGTTCAAACAATTGAACAGAATTCACGCATTTACCAAGTGAGTCTATCAATCTTTCCTCAATCACGCGATCACTTTATTAGCCACGACAGGGCTATTACTAAATCCTAATTTCTTGAATTCATTCCTAACCAGGGAGAACAGGATACAACTGCTCTTGCCTCCCTTTTCATATCGCCCTACAAGCTACATTGGGCCTCCTACTTTTGGTGAGTCTCCACCCTGCATGCACAATTTTAGACGGCATTCAGTCTTTCGAACGCACCTGACCATATTCCTTACTATTTCATAGGCTGTCACTCCCTGTCCTGATGAAGACCCGTATTGACTAGCGAATAACGCTACCTTGGGTTGAAACGTCGACACTTGTTGAAGGATCAGTTGGAAATACTCTGCACAAAAGACTGATTCAATCGATCTGCAGATTGTTTCGATTATTCGCTTAAACTGGCCTTTGTAAATTATCAGTACCTGCAAAAATCACACTGTATATATTACGCACTTTTCACCACAGCACTGAGCACTTTATGTCACTTTATGCCACTTTGTCACAACTGTATTTTACATTTGACAGCCATTGTCATTAGTTATTTATGAATGATGCAATTCATAAAGCCTTTTTGAAAAACTACTTATGGTCTCTATGTGTGTTCGTATATGCATACAAATGAAGTTTGTTTCTTGAAGTAATATTGTTTACCCGACAGAACCATTTGTACTATTTTTTATAATCCGCCCAGGTTCTGAGGGATACTGGGTTACCCCATTTTGATATTATGTAATTATGGCAAGGACCTCAATGACTTTGCAGAGGGCACTAGACTCTTACAATACTTTCATGCGAGATATTGACCTAAAGATAAATGTTACAAAAACATATGTGATGAATTGTGGAAAAGGCAGCAAGAAAGGAAAGGACTTATTCCTAAATGGGAGTAAACTGGCGAATACCTCTACCTACCCATATTTAGGGGTACTAATAGATGATAAGGGTACATGGGGCAAAGCAATTAACTCCAGAAAACTCCTTTTTATGAGATCTACTTCAGCCCTTGTCAATTTTTCGCAACAATTAGGTAAAAGATCACCACCAGAACTAATAAAGATCTATAATGCTAAGTGTACTAGTGTAGCACTGTATGGGGCAGGGATTTTGGGCCATCGTAATGGATCTGTGATACAGAAAGTGGAAAATGCATTCCTTAGATATTTATTAGCTGTGCCGGGTTCCACTTCTACCTATGTCTGCCACGCTGAGTTAGGAGTCCCCTATGTAACTGATACCATAAAAATCCAGCCAGTAATCCTGTGGCACCGAATCTGGAAGTCACAGAGCAATAAATTTAATCAGCTAGTGCTGCAGGATGTTCTGAAGCTGGATCATTCCCTAGACATAGAATGGATTAGATATGTAAGGGACTTCATGACAGACATAGGAAAACCTGAATACTTTTTCATCCCAGTTTCAATTTCTGGTGTTTCAGGTAAATAATTTAAGAAATTGTGCTTGCATCATATGGAGAGGCTGAGATTCGTGAACGAAGCGACAAAATCCACTGTCCTCTCAAATCTTATGATAACTTCCTCTTCTAGTATGCAACCGTACCTACAAAACACCATAAAGGGTTATGATAGATTCGTTCTCACTCGATTCAGGTTGAAGATTTTTCACAGGTTGGTTACCTTTCCATCGGTTAACGACTGGTCAAAAAATTTATCTACTTGCCCATGCTACGATTTATCCCAACAATCAACAATGCATGTCACCTTGTTTTGTAAATTTTATAATGATCTGAGAAGAAAGTGGATCGTCCCAATTTTAAAAATATGGGGCATTCGACAATGTCGCCCTGCCTTTATGGCCCTCCAATTTCTCGACAATGAATGTATAATCATAAATGTCGCCTCTTTCTTAAAGAATCTTATTAAATGCCAGAATAACCTAGACTTGACTCACACTGTCAATAACGATAGAGTGTCTTTTTAATGTTACCTATTGAAAATTAGCATATGAATATTAATGCTTTGTATGATAAATAGTATTAGGATCAAAGATCCTATAACCAAATAACGTACTGTATATTGTTCTTTCATAACGCACCCTGAAACATGGAAACTAAAAACTCTGAGATATGTTTTAGTGAATGAGTAAACCTTTTATGGTTTTTCTCTTTCCTTGTGTAATAAAAAATCGAACTAGCTATATTCCTACCTAATTTTATCTTAAAAACCAATACATAAGTTATATGACGCTAAGACGGATATTATCAAACATAAGGCACCCTACGTTGATTTGGGAACATCCCCCAATGCATCCTAACTTTGCTGATGGGGGCTCTTATTTCCGCCTTTTAGTGACATCAAATATATAAATCCTGATTATGTAAAGTAAAATGACAACCAACTGATTACTTATCCATTTGAGATTGCGATTTTGCACATATTTTTACTATATTGGACATTTTTAAACTATATCTTCTTTTTAACTTATGTGTTTTTCTTTTTTTTTTCTTTTTAATCATTATAAATGTACAGTACAAATGTTTAAATGTAAAATTGTTTATACTTTTATGGTTTGCAAATTCCTTACCGAATAAAGCTTTTTCTGTTTCTGTTTCTGTTTCTGAATCAAGCATGGAATTCTCAAACTCATGCGGGTATACCATTTCTTAAAAATCCACATAGCGAGGGCAAGGATACACTGCTGAACAAGGCAATCCATTTAATACAGAAAGTTAAGGGTTTACCATGCTCTTATATGTGGGGACATCTGTGCAGCAATGAGGCACTCACGAGCTGCAGTCTGATAGCATTGAATTAACATTAAGAAATAAGAACCTCATTGACAGACTAGTAGCCTTCGACACGTGTGCAATCAAATTATGTGACATCAAAATACGTTTTAAAAATAGGTTTCCAGAGAATCATACCCCAATAGAACCTAATATCCCCCTATTGACTGGTTGTGAAACATTGCTCACACAGAATATTGACTAACTAACTGCCATTAATAGCTTGAACCTAGCCACATGCCATAGTGGCTATGTAGCTCCTGGCAAGCCCTTCACACCAAAACTTCCATAACACATTACATTTTGGCCAGGATGAGGGTGAGATCCAAGACTTTGTAGACACCATAGATTCAAATATCACAAAATGCCCCTCCACAATTCCTTCTGACACCCATAGTCCCTTGCTGTCAGTTATCTCCTGGATTGTGGCAGGCTTCAATTAAAAGATTACTCTCACAAATTGGAACATATTTGTTGAAGCCTATGATATATGGCCGTTCCAAGATACCTGGAGTGTGGAACCAGTATGTAAGTTGGGCTATTTCAATTTCTATACCCCAGCAACACATGGACTTGTTGGTCACCCTGCAGAGGGGTTAACTAAATGGATTAGAGTTGTTTTTTTCCTTTAAAATACAGACCATCATTTTAGAGATACAAAATGTTTTGGCTATACGCCAAGTAATTGATAAACATATCAGTATAGATATATATAATGTGCATGCTAGAAGAGTCAAGGGGGAACCATATCAACCACTATCACATCCCTTTGAAGTCCATATGGCATCTATCAATCATCGTGCATATCTCTAGATAGCAGGGGACTTACATGCTACTTTTAACATGCTACTTTTGAATCCCTGGATAGTGATGATATTAATCTTACAAGAGATTAGGATGAGGTCTGGGGTATTCCAAGTTTAGAGATTCCACAAATCAAAAAATGGACAGAGGCTGCCCTGCAACTCAAGGCTTTCTCTATAGAATTAGGTCTAAGAGCTGTAAATGGAAGAACCACGTCTGATAGGAATGGGTCCAATACATTAGACAACACCATTCGCTCAAGTCATACAGATTATATTCTACTGGATGTACGATTGTGGCCATCTCTTAGATACATGGGCATTAAAACACAACTGGAGGGTGATCACATCCCCTATGCCTTCTGATGGAATCATTCCGTGGCAGACTTGGTATTAATAAGCATGATCCAATCTCCACCAATAATATTCAACCTTCTAATAATAAACGACGTGTCATGTGGGCCCAGATTGCGAGTTTGCCAGAAATATTATCTAGTATCTGGGATTATATAGCTTCCTATCTGATTGAGTGGTCAGAGGAGCTTTTGATCCAGGAGGACTTAAGCTTAATCACTGCCCTACATAATACATTTCTAAAGAGAATTCCAATGTATTTTCTTACCCCGAGGTCTCTCCATAATTGACCACATCATGCACCAAACACTTGGTACAACAAGAAATGCAGCCGGATGCGTTTCTTTTTTATTAAGTCTGTTAGAGATATGAATGTGCAGTGTATTCGTGAGGCAAGAAAGCAATATAAAGCTACCCAGGATAAAGGTACGAGAGCCTGGGATCAGAAGAGGTGGGAGGACTTAAGGGTGGCTTGTTCTGATAAGGACTCTCATAGATTCTGGCCTTTGGTTACATGGGGTAATGATGGTGTTGCACCTCCACTTTAAAATCATATTGCCCCAACTGCTTGGGTTGGACATTTTACAAATCTATGAGCTAAAGGCACTGGTTTGGTGGATGCTGGAGTAGAGTACACCAATGTGGTAATTCGTCACCCTGTCCTTCTAAAGGAATCCCTCTTTGACATAACCGATATTCACATTAGACGCTGAGCCAGAGGTAGAGCTCCAGGACCTGATGGCATCCCTGCAGATGTATTTTTGGAGGATAGACAAAATTGGTCACGATATATCCTAAAGTTGTCAAATGCCTTTGCTGGGTGTGCACCTGTTCCAGACTCCTGTAGAGGCACTGAAGTGATCCCTATGAAGCGATCGTGCCTCTCCTCTGAACTATTGGCCAATAAGTTTAATTGATGATATCCCACATATCTTTGCATGCTTAATCTTGGCCAAAATACAGATTTGGATCTCCAACAATGATATTTTTTCCCCTTTCTAAGCTGGCTTTCGGCTGAAAACCAGCACCTTGGTGCAGGTCTTTCGGTTTTTATTTTTGTACTGGAAATTTATGGAAATTGGAAAAGGCTCTTTGCATGTGGCCTTTGTGGACCTTAAGTCAGCTTTTGAATTAGTTCTGAGGTAAAAGCTATGGCATTTACTACTGCCTATGGGCATGCCATTGGTTCTGCTGAGTCTAGTGATGTGCCTCCATGAAGCAAAGTTTGCGCAAGTTCATTGGAGTACACAGGGGGACCTTACAGAGAACTTCTCCATAGAGAGGGGTGTTTGGCAGGGTTGTGTTTAGCTCCTACATTATTTTCATTATTTCTTAATGACATTGTTTCATATCTGTCTCACAGTATGACTGATGCCCCTGTAATGGCAGGTATCAAAATGTCAATATTATTATTTGTAGGTGATAGTTTTTTAATTTCTAAGACACCAGGAGGCCTACAGTGCCTGCTGTCTCTCTTTGAGGAATTTTGTAATGCTCTGGGCCTTGAGATGAACACCCAAAAAACAAAATACATGTTGTTTAACAAACCTAGAAGCTAGAGGAGAAGAGTAAAGTTGGGAGGCATGCCATTTGAACGCACACATGTGTTTAGCTACTTGGGCGTAACCTTGATGTCTGATATGGCTTGGAAATCCCAACTGGACACAGCGTCCTTGAAGCTTAGGCAGATTAGTGGGATCATTCTGAAGGAACATAGTTACTCCCTTACTAAACCAATAGGCCCAGCCTTACAAATACATGATGCAAAGGCACTAGGCTCTGCCCGGTGTGGCTCAGAATATGGGGCTTTTCCAATATTGCAGCACTAACCACTGCTGAGAGGAGGTTTTTAGAACCATATATAGTCTGGTGTTTATGCTGGTATCCCGCAATCCTTTCAAACTATTCTGCCTTACTTCTTGTTGAGCTCCAGAGCAGCACCGGGGCACACGCATCTCCCTCCTGCCGCCGCCGCAGCAGCCACTTCCTATCGCGGCCGCAGCGTGTAGGGGGGACTACAGCCCCCAAGCTCCTCAGCGGCGGAAGCCCGCCACCGTCATCACCGCGCCTGGAGGCGCATAAATCTGCGGACATCCCCGGCAGAGCAGGTGTTTATGCTGGTGTCCCGCAATCCTTTCAAACTATTCTGCCTTACTTCTTGTTGAGCTCCAGAGCAGCACCGGGGCACACGCATCTCCCTCCTGCTGCCGCCGCAGCAGCCACTTCCTATCGCGGCCGCAGCGTGTAGGGGGGACTACAGCCCCCAAGCTCCTCAGCGGCGGAAGCCCGCCACCATCATCACAGCGCCTGGAGGCGCATAAATCTGCGCACATCCCCCGCGACACGGGACGCGTGCGGGCGGCGCTGGGCTAAGCCCGGGCAAAGGGCGGGCCGTCTGTGGCCGTCCGGGGCTGGCTGAGGCTGGGCTGGGGCCCCCCTCTAACCAGTGAGTGACGGTAAGTGGCCATATATATAAGCTATGGGTAAACGTGTGATTCCCACACCTACTACCGCCCCTATTGCTCCGGCACCCAGAAGTCTCAACACGATCCCATCTTCGTTTGAGAACATGTTGGAGGACGCCGTAAATAGGGTAAATAAAGAGATTGAGAACACCGAGAGGAGACTCTCCATGGGCTATATACCTCCACACCAACCATCGCCTGAGGGTTCATGGGAAAACGGGTTTGTGGCTCCCCCTTCACTATCACCAACTATAATAATTAATAAGCCATCATGTCCTGAAACCATACCCGAGGCTCCTGTAACCACCGACGCCGTAACCGTCATCCTTGACTCCCAGCAAAGCCCTAATGCTGCAATTAACACCAATTCAACGGCTACATCGGAAAAGACTGTGGGGGAGAAAAGGAAGAGGGGTCCCGGAAAACCTTTTAGATGTAAGAGGAAACAGCCCCCCTGCAATAAATTCCAACCGACGCCAATGAGCATGTGGTCACGAGGTGCAGCTGAACCTAGTAGGGTACCTGTTAACTGCACCGTGCAACTAGCAACCAGCACTTTAGATCTCACCACAGCGGAAGCTGCTTGTACCTCTGCCTTCACTCAAACTGAGTCTGTACTGAGGGACGACATACAAGGAATGGAAATTTAATCGATACTATAGTGGACATCACCTTTAATCGATTGAAGGATTTAATGGAAAAACAGTTTAATGCAATTTTTAAAAGACTTGATAGACTGGAGAGCCTGGTGAAAAAAGAGGAAACAAAGAGAAAAGGGACTATAACTATAGAACAAATCAGGGGCGACAGGCTATAAAAAGATCTGGAAGCTATCAATAAAGGAATTGCAGAGGGTATTAGCAATAGTGCACCATTTGGACTAACTAGTGTGTGTAAAAAATGCACAGGGGGGGCAAATTTAAATTTATTATCAACTAATCCCCCGCTTAGTACTGTGGCTAGTATGCCGTCATTACAAAAGGTGCACACTGTGAACCACCCTCTTGGCAATTTGGTATCTCCCTCTATAGTACCAACTACAGCACCTATGTTAGGTTCTGTGAAAATAGCCTCTGAGATAATCAGCAGACCCGTCACTACCTCACAGGCTAAATGTGCGGAAGCTATTCTTCAGTTGCCCCCAGAAGCTTGCCCTTACGTAATATTATTAGCCGGCGTACCCTCCCTTAGGCACGATCAAATTGAGTCCTGGGATCAGCTCAAAAATAAATGCATGGACTGTTTGTGTAAGCATAAGGGTGTAGGGCGGGAGATTGCTAATGATATTCTAATGGTCCGTAGGGTGGCCTGGGTGGGACCCTCTATCAAAAACATCGTGGGAGATTGTATAGTTGTGTCCTTAAGGTTTCCCTCACTGGCGAAATGGCTGTTAAACGCTCCATTTGAGCCATTCACTAGTCCCACAAACATCATCCTAGTACAATTGTGTTTCTTCTATAGACCTCGGCCAAGGACATATAATACTGCCATGCAGATACCTCAGATATCTAATAGGTTTAGTATCTTATCTGATTTGGAGAACCAGGATTGACCAACGTATAGACCCGTTAGTGTTGAAACAGAACAATTGAGCCCTCCGTATGATCATTTAGATATAGTTGAATGTAGCTCTATCGAAAACTCCCAAAAATTACGGCAGGTAGAACCAGCATCGGTCACTCCTCCTGTGACCATTGTACCAAGATTCAATGAAAAAAACCTGAATATACTTAGCTGGAACATTGCAGGCCTAAAAGCCAAAATGACCATAAAAGATTGGGTTAACATGGTTAGTCGATTCGATATCTTCATGTTTCAAGAAACCTGGTGTACCAGTGGTTTATTACTCGAGGGATTCGCCTGCCATAATAAAATTGTACCCACTCCTGATTTTGGCAGACCAAGTGGGGGCCTATCTATATGGATAAAGATCATTGAAGGCAATAGTATAATACCTATAGAGACCAATAATGACAATGTCCAGGCCCTGATTTATACGCATGGAATTAGGGTATGCCTAATAAATTTCTATAACAATGATTTTACTTCACTGCCCAATAAAAATTTTATTAAGCTATTTGAATTTATTGATAACTTGGTGGATGAAGACAAATATGGTAAATTAGACGGTATTTGTTTGGGGGGGGATTTTAATGCCCATCTGTATAATAGTACAGATATATCTGCCATAAGATGTGTTGGGAAAACCCCCTGTAGAAGAGGTGAAGAACTGTATAATCACCTATCTACTCATGATCTAGTTAATGTAATGGCAAAAGCTGGACATGATCCAGACAACCGTCCACTGCCTACCTATAGAGGTTGTGGTTGTTCATCCACCATTGATTACATCTTCATTTCATCTTCTCTTGAGAATTATTTAGTAAAGGCCGAAGTTTTAGGCACTAGTTACAGCGACCATAACCAAATTTTTACCACTATTAGATTTTTTAATAAATTTAGGAAACGAAAAGAAATAGGGGCAAAAGATCTGATACCATCCACTGACAAGTCGAAAGTGATTTGGAGAGGTATAGATAATAAAGTTTTACTGGCTCGTACCATAAAATCCCACCGATCACTCATAGAGACGTGCCTGTCTAGCACATGCCCTGGATTTGATATCATCCAGGCTTTCACCAGGTTATGTGCCGGAATTAAACAAGAAATTTCTAAACCTGTCACGATCCAGGGCAAGAACCCCAGATGGTTTGATGGCACTTGCTCCAGGGCTAATAGGGCCCTACGTGATGCACTAAAAGCCGAACCAAGGGACACGGCACTAGTAAAACTTTTGAGAGAGTGTTACAAGAAAGCAACTAAAACTCGCGCAGAGGTGGTGTTAAAGGAACGGTGGGATTTCCTTGCCTGCGCCGCTGCCCTTAAAGATGTAACGGGGTTTTGGAGAGAGGTGAAAGCGTTCAGATCTACAGGATCAAATATCACTCCCATAAATTGTAATATACTGAGTAATACATGGGAGGAGCATTTCTCAAAAATATACTCAGCTACAACAGTAAGCTCCGATAGTTTCCCTCCATCCTCCAACTTGATTATATTATTATCCGAAGTTGAAGATGCTATACATGAAAGCGCAGGGAATAAAGCTCCAGGCCCAGACGGCTTGTCAATTGATCTTATCAAATCTGAACCTGACTTCTGGTCCCCCCTTTTATGTAATGTTTTTAATAATCTGGCCAACACCTTAATTCCAGAAACTTGGACCACGAGTATAATAGTACCTATTTTTAAGAAAGGGGACAGATCTAACCCTAGCTGCTACCGCCCAATATCTCTGATAGACAACACTTTGAAGATTCTGGGCTGGGTTGTTTTTAACAAAATCAGGAATTGGGCAGAAGAAAAACAAATTTTAAACTGCTGTCAATTGGGTTTTAGGAGCCACGTTGGAACTGTTGAACAGTGCCTAAATCTAAGCCTTATATTGGGGAAATACACAGTAGCAAAAAAAGTACCTTTATATCTGGGTTTTATGGACTTAACTTCGGCCTTCGATTTTGTTAACCGATCACGTTTATGGGAGATTCTTTTAAATTATGGGCTGGATGATGCACTCGTGCACTTTTTGGCATATTTGCACAGAGACCTGAAAGCGTGGGTGAGGATCAATAATGAAGGAGAGGTCTCCAGGGACATTTTAATTGGCAGGGGGGTCAGACAAGGGTGCGTCCTGGCCCCCCTGCTTTTTATCCTTATATTAATGAATTGAATAATTCCCTGATTGAACTGACCAGCGATGTACCAAAAATAAATGGTCAACTCTATCCCGCACTTTTATATGCAGACGACGCGGTCCTTATGGGCTGCACACCTAAAATATTACGTATTTTAATTTCAGGTTTTGTCTCTTTTATGGCAGAGCTGGGACTTTGTACCAAGTTTAATAAATCTTTCATAATGTCATGCGGACCCAAAAAGTACTGCATAAAGAACATAAGGATCGGAAGCGATCTCCTAAAAAGCACCAGCACTTTCCCCTATTTGGATCTAGTTTTCTCTGACACGGGCTCATGGCGATCGCATGTAGCTAGAGGCAGAAATAAACTCGGTACGGCAATTAATTCTATAATTAGCCTGCGACAGCCTAGAAAGGCAGAAGTGGTGACCCCATTACTGCAGATCTATAGAACCCAGTGTCTGCCTACTGCGACCTATGGTTCTGAAGTGTGGGGGCATGTAGACTGCAGTGGCATACAAACGGAGGAAAATAGATTTTGCAGAAGGTTACTTGGGGCACAAATTTCATCACCCACTTTTATATGCCACAAAGAACTGAACCTACATTATGTGGAGGACTTTATTAAATCTCGTCCTGCCTTATTTTGGTTAAAGATATGGCGAAATCCTACTGCAATTCTAACGCAACGAATCATCACAGATTGCCTCAGATGCGATAGGGGTAAATACATACCTTGGCTTAGTGCTGTACATAAAAGCCTAGCCAGCATTCACTTAGAATACACTTTCCTCCTTCCCTCTGCTGCCGAAAAAATAACTTTAAAAGCAGCGAGGGGCGCATTATATGATTTATATCGTAAAGACAGAGTAAAGACCGAGCTTCGTAAGCCATCCATCATTAGATACATGTCTATCCTGAGGACAGTAGGTAACAACTATTTTAAGCCACAGGAGTATCTAAGGAAAACATCGGGAGATGGAATAGGAGCCTGCTCTTCCGTCTTAGGGACAACAGTGTAAAATACCTACTCTGCTTTCCGATTGGTTTTAATAAAAATCTGGAGGAGACATTTTGCCCATGTGGCGATGGTTGCAAACAAACATTGCCACACTTTTTGCTCTCTTGCAAATTTTATGTAAGGTATACAAAACAATATCTAATCCCCTATTTTAAGGTAGATGAGATGACTAATCATAACTCTGCATATCAAGAAATATTGCAATTGGGTTGTGAGGACATGATCTACAGTGTCAGCTCCTTTTTACGAGCAGCTGTTAAATCTCGAGCCTCTATGATCGCCCCTTGAAACACGTTATTAATTTGCAACATTTTAATTTGACTATGTCTATTCATGATATGTCTATTTTGCACAAAGTCGGTTGTCATAAATTGTTTATTTGCACTATGATCAATGTTTACACCTTTGCGATTTTTTGCACAGTAATGCTGGCGTCATTTGTATGGTCTATACAAGGTAAAATTATTGCTCATTTGCACTTTATTAACATAGGCACATATAGGGCTTATGGTACCCAACAGATTGTAACATATGTGATAAACCTGTTTTCCACATAGTCGGATGTTTACAAATTGCCTATCTTGCACAGTGCCTAAAAGTTTACATCTTGCATTTTTGCACAGTAAGGCTGCTGGTCTTTGTATGAATAATTGGTCAATTTATTTATTTCTAAATTGCATTTACAAGTTGTATGTACAGGTTTTATGATATTCAATTTTACAAGTTCATCATCTGATCTTATTTTTAACTATTTTTATGCTTGAGAGAAGATTGTATGTTTATGTACATTAGCAGGGATGTTGTATTATATCCGAATAAAGATAATTGAATTGAATTGAAATAGTCTTCCTGTTAGTATTTCACTAAAACCGTTGATGTTAGACCTGAGCAGAAAAGAAATTGCATGCAAAGTAAGACTGCACCCACTTCTATATTAGAGAAGGTGGTGGTCTTCCCATGAATTAGAGCACTATGCTAATGGCATTGAGAGATGTTCTAGCAGTAGACTAGTCCCATAAGATAGTATTGTTACTCCAGGTGAAAGCATTGCTAATTGATATAGATTTGAGGGCTTTTGGATAATCCAGCTGCTAGACCTCTACCATCACCAGGTAAAATCAAGTCAAATTATTGGTCATGTGTGGTAAAGAGGATGTCTTTGACAGACAGATTTACTTATTTTAAATTGGACAGCTTCCTGGAATCATATTGGGATACCATTACGATGCCTCTAGACAAGAAGTTGTAATTTCAATTTTGGGTTGGTACATTCCCTCTGAGAGATTTTACAAGTGTTTGGGCTGTTGGTGGGTGTAGCTTGTGTCTCACCAGTCAGGCTCAATCAGAAACAGTTGCTCATGTCCTGTTTGATTGCTCCTGTTATGTGTCTTCCCGGCTGAAATGGCTCAAACCAGTCTGTAAAAATTTGGGGACCAGAAGTAGTACTAATGCACTCAGAATTTTGAGATCTGATCCTCATCTAACTATTGCTGTACCAGTGGTTAAGTATTTAGGCTGGATGTGGTTATTGAGGTCAAAGGTCCTTCAAAATAATAGAAACCTGAAAACCTTTGTGTAGCCCAATATAGATATGCTTAAGCACAGGCATAAATTAATGTTACAGCTATTTATACAGCTGTAATTTATATAGTCTAGTCACTTGCAGATGTATGTTGTGATGCCTCCCCCCCTGGTACAATTGTCTATTGTGGTCATCATGTTGAAGGTGAACAACCTAACTATTTTAACAAAGTAATTGTGTATTGAATTATTGGTAGATTTTAGAATGTGTTAGATAATGTATGCTGGCATTGAATATTTTTATACCTATGACTTGTTTTAAAATAAACATTCATTAGTTTTATCTCTTTTGACTATAAACTAGATTTGCATATCTGGTTTGTATACGTTGATGCTTTTTGAGGAGAGAAATTTGATTATGAATTATCTAGATTGTTTTGTTTTTAATTGGTTAGGCTATATATTTAATGTGTTATATTGACTTCATCTTTTAACAAGTGTCATTTTGCTGAAATGCTTTTATGGTGTTTAACCGAAATAAAGCTTAATGAAATGGAAACTTTGCTGAGGACAGTCTTACTTGGAAAACCACTATCAAACAGTTTAGGAAAAATATTAAGAGAGGGTAAGCCTGCCTGTTTTCAAAACAAATTGCAGAAGCAATTAAAATGTTATTTTTTTTAATTAAAAAAAATTGCTTTAAATCTTAAACTACTTTCTTATTCACAAAACTGGTAAACAATCCACCCAACCACAGCACTTTGTCAACAACTTGTCAACTTTTTTTTAATGACAAATTGATCATTATTTACTCTAAGTTCAAAGACAATAATAACCATGATTTCCCCACGTCATTGCCAGAATCCCAGGGTAATGTTCCTCAGTTAGCAGCTATTTTCTAGAGGAAATCTTTGACTGACTCAGGAATTATTATTAAAAAAGCTAAATCTGACTCATTGTTGGATGTTTATCCTCCTCAAATCTTAATTGCAGAAGTTGGCTGCTGTACCCCACAGATTAACTATTTATTTAATAAATACCTTGACTCTGATCCATGCCCACAGCTGGAGAAAGGCACTGATGTTACCACTTATTTAAAAGTCAATCACAGTCTGCTAAATCATGGTAAATACAGACCCATCTCTTAACTTCCTGCTTTAGGGAAGATGCTAGCCCCTTTTTTTAATTGCCAGATTCCTAGGTTCTTTGCAAACACTAATGTTTTACACCCTTTGCAATCTGACTTTGGTGCTGGTTTCAGTACAGAATCAGCCCTTTGAGAGGTAACACATTTCCTCAAAGCCAGGCATGAGCTTGTTAAAAAATCTATAATAACACTACCTGATTTATCTGATACTTTCAATACTGTGTCATAAGGCACCTTACTACAGCAGTTAAAAAAGCTGTTATAGTCAGCACTGTTTTAACTGGCCTTTAGTTCAACTTTATTTAACATCTATATGGTGCTCCTTGTCTCCATTGTACAATCCTGGGTCTTCCACGTCATGTCTTATGCAGATGACACTCAACTGATGTATGTTTTTAATCACCTAATGGACTCTATCACATCCAACTTCCAAGGCTGCCTTCGAACAGTAGCTGAGTAGATGAACAAGAAATGCCTCTGCCTTAACTCACATAAATCCAGTGCTTAATTTGAGCCGGTGATTTACGGTGCTCAGCACCACCACTGAATCATCAACACTGGCACTTTTCATGAGCACCAGTTAAAGACACATTCATTTACGGAAGATTTAGTGATTTGCCCAGAATCACAGGATGTTGTGCGGATGCCGAGACTTGAACCAGGTTCCCCAACTCCGAAGTCAGCAGCTCAGTCCATTACATCAGATCCTCTCCCCACTTTCATGGTTAGTAGTTGGTTCTGTTTTAAAAGGTGCTAACATAGCAAAATGGGCTGGTGCAAGCTGCCACCTGAAATGAGAGCCCCAGCATTTTTTATTTTTTTTACAAATTAACCACTGGATAAATCTGAGATTCTAGCATTTGGTACATAATCTCAAATTGACATGATCAGAATTTGTCCTACTGAGCTGGGAAAGCTTTCTACCCCTACATCCCTGACAAAAAATCTGGAGGCAAAAATATATCACGAGCTCTAATACAAACCCCAGGTCAAGCCTACTGCCTGGATCTATTTCTCTCTACTGAGTCTCTAAGAAAGACTCTAAAATTCCTGCCATATAACACTCTGAAGGACATTGTCCATTACTTAATTACATTGAGGTTGGACTATGCCAATGCCCTTCTCATTGGGTCTCCACAAGAGCTGATCAACATATTACAACGGGTATAGAATTTGGTGGATTGATTTGAATTGAACATTCCAAAATGAAACTGATTCAACAGAGTCTGACAGCTCTACATTGGCTACCAATTAGTCAAATAATACATTTCAAAGCCCTTATGATCACTCACATGGCTGTACAACAGATGGGCCCTACTTATATTTAGGATAAGATAAAAACGTATCGCCTCTCCAGAACCCTGGACTCTGCAAGCCTAAATCTTTTGTACATTCCTTGAGATTGTAAAGCAAAGGCTGGTGGTAGATCCTTCACTTTTCTAGTGCCCGGTCTGCTGAACTATCTTTCAGAACATCTTTGTTGTACCTCTTTAGAGTCCGTCTTCAAGGCTCTCTTGACGACACTCCTCTTTAAAGAAACATGACTCAGGCTCTCCGTTTATCTCAGAAACCCTATTGAGATTTTTGTTTTTCCTCATGCTTAGCATCAGAACTCTATGGTTGGAGTGGCTATCGTGCTTTGAAAATATGAAAAAGTATATATTAACTGCCCAAAGGGATGCTCCCTAAAAAAAACATTCACAATGTATTTGTTGCATTTCGCTTTTGTAAGGTGTTATTTTCTATGTTCATAAGGACATAACTTTTCCACACTGACGTACAAGTGATGCACCAAATCTATTGGTGGTGGCAATTTTATTATTATTACTATTGTTATTATTATTATTATTGGTATTAGCATTAGAAGTAATAGTAGTATTTTTGTTGGTAATGATTTTATTATTGTTCCTGTGGTCAATATTTATCCTTATCAGATTGCAGCACACATAGAAAAAGCAAAAACAAGGAGAAATTCAAGTATTTCTCCTTGTTGCGCCATTCTAATGCCTGCTATTGCATGCCGCCACCGCAACGGAGCATGGGACCGACCGCCAAAGTCGTGGCGGTCCCGCAATGCAAATTAGGATGCGCCCGCCACACTGGCAGACGCATCCTGGGCATTTGACATTGCGGGTGGATCTGCCGGCTGCAGACCTGTCCGCGATGCAAATGTAGTGTCTACATCATTGCCATGCACTACATGGTAGGCTCCACGTGGTGCCTGCCACGTAGTGCATGGCAGTGATGGGGGTACCATGGGTACCCCATGTGTACTCCCCCCCCCATTACCCTGGGGGACTGCAACGGGCCCCCAATTTCAGCCACTGCATGGAAAGGCCAATGACCGCATGCATCCTAATATGAATGGCGGTGTCTTGCAGACACCGCCACAATATCATGTCCCTTTTCCGCCTAGTCGACGAGTCGACCGGCGGGAAAGCGGCAGACAGTCTTCCCGTCTGCTGCGGTCCCCAGCCATACTAAGATGGCGGGGGGGCGTACCAGGGACATTTGGCGGGTGGATCGCCGCCGGCGATCTGCCCGACATGCTAATGGGGCCCTAAGTGTTGCAGTGGAATGCCCACAGCAACACCCATTGCGCGACCCTTTTCACGCAGATACCTGCGTGAAAGGGTACCATATTTACAAAGCAGCGTTAAGCCCCAAAAAGTGGCTTAACGTCACTTTGTAAACACAGGGCATTGCGCCACTGGAGCGTCAAAAAAAGTGAAATTTGGGTGGCGCAATCCCCTTTTAAATATGCTCCTATATGTCTGCAGTGATACCTAAGTACTCTAAAGCCTTTAATTAGAGGGCCTGATTACATTCTAACAAGCAGGCAAGCTCCTTTTAGCACAAGTGTTAGAATTATATGTCTGTCATCAGTCGGTCAGTCACATTTTTGCCAAAGAAATTCTGGCAATCAAGTCTTCCCAAAGGTACTAGACAAAAAAGATCAGAATTTGTCCTACTGAGCTGGGAAAGCTTTCTACCCCTACATCCCTGACAAAAAATCTGGAGGCAAAAATATATCACGAGCTCTAATACAAACCCCAGGTCAAGCCTACTGCCTGGATCTATTTCTCTCTACTGAGTCTCTAAAATTCCTGCCATAGAACACTCTGAAGGACATTGTCCATTACTTAATTACATTGAGGTTGGACTATGCCAATGCCCTTCTCATTGGGTCTCCACAAGAGCTGATCAACATATTACAACGGGTATAGAATTTGGTGGATTGATTTGAATTGAACATTCCAAAATGAAACTGATTCAACAGGGTCTGACAGCTCTACATTGGCTACCAATTAGTCAAATAATACATTTCAAAGCCCTTATGATCACTCACATGGCTGTACAACAGATGGGCCCTACTTATATTTAGGATAAGATAAAAACGTATCGCCTCTCCAGAACCCTGGACTCTGCAAGCCTAAATCTTTTGTACATTCCTTGAGATTGTAAAGCAAAGGCTGGTGGTAGATCCTTCACTTTTCTAGTGCCCGGTCTGCTGAACTATCTTTCAGAACATCTTTGTTGTACCTCTTTAGAGTCCGTCTTCAAGGCTCTCTTGACGACACTCCTCTTTAAAGAAACATGACTCAGGCTCTCCGTTTATCTCAGAAACCCTATTGAGATTTTTGTTTTTCCTCATGCTTAGCATCAGAACTCTATGGTTGGAGTGGCTATCGTGCTTTGAAAATATGAAAAAGTATATATTAACTGCCCAAAGGGATGCTCCCTAAAAAAAACATTCACAATGTATTTGTTGCATTTCGCTTTTGTAAGGTGTTATTTTCTATGTTCATAAGGACATAACTTTTCCACACTGACGTACAAGTGATGCACCAAATCTATTGGTGGTGGCAATTTTATTATTATTACTATTGTTATTATTATTATTATTGGTATTAGCATTAGAAGTAATAGTAGTATTTTTGTTGGTAATGATTTTATTATTGTTCCTGTGGTCAATATTTATCCTTATCAGATTGCAGCACACATAGAAAAAGCAAAAACAAGGAGAAATTCAAGTATTTCTCCTTGTTGCGCCATTCTAATGCCTGCTATTGCATGGCGCCACCGCAACGGAGCATGGGACCGACCGCCAAAGTCGTGGCGGTCCCGCAATGCAAATTAGGATGCGCCCGCCACACTGGCAGACACATCCTGGGCATTTGACATTGAGGGTGGATCTGCCGGCTGCAGACCTGTCCGCGATGCAAATGCAGTGTCTACATCATTGCCATGCACTACATGGTAGGCTCCACGTGGTGCCTGCCACGTAGTGCATGGCAGTGATGGGGGTACCATGGGTACCCCATGTGTACTTCCCCCCCCCCCCATTACCCTGGGGGACTGCAACGGGCCCCCAATTTCAGCCACTGCATGGAAAGGCCAATGACCGCATGCATCCTAATATGAATGGCGGTGTCTTGCAGACACCGCCACAATATCATGTCCCTTTTCCGCCTAGTCGACGAGTCGACCGGCGGTAAAGCGGCAGACAGTCTTCCCGTCTGCTGCGGTCCCCAGCCATACTAAGATGGCGGGGGGGCGTACCAGGGACATTTGGCGGGTGGATCGCCGCCGGCGATCTGCCCGACATGCTAATGGGGCCATCGCCTGAGGGTTCATGGGAAAACGGGTTTGTGGCTCCCCCTTCACTATCACCAACTATAATAATTAATAAGCCATCATGTCCTGAAACCATACCCGAGGCTCCTGTGACCACCGACGCCGTAACCGTCATCCTTGACTCCCAGCAAAGCCCTAATGCTGCAATTAACACCAATTCAACGGCTACATCGGAAAAGACTGTGGGGGAGAAAAGGAAGAGGGGTCCCGGAAAACCTTTTAGATGTAAGAGGAAACAGCCCCCCTGCAATAAATTCCAACCGACGCCAATGAGCATGTGGTCACGAGGTGCAGCTGAACCTAGTAGGGTACCTGTTAACTGCACCGTGCAACTAGCAACCAGCACTTTAGATCTCACCACAGCGGAAGCTGCTTGTACCTCTGCCTTCACTCAAACTGAGTCTGTACTGAGGGACGATATACAAGGAAGGCCGAATGGAAATGTAATCGATACTATAGTGGACATCACCTTTAATCGATTGAAGGATTTAATGGAAAAACAGTTTAATGCAATTTTTAAAAGACTTGATAGACTGGAGAGCCTGGTGAAAAAAGAGGAAACAAAGAGAAAAGGGACTATAACTATAGAACAAATCAGGGGCGACAGGCTATAAAAAGATCTGGAAGCTATCAATAAAGGAATTGCAGAGGGTATTAGCAATAGTGCACCATTTGGACTAACTAGTGTGTGTAAAAAATGCACAGGGGGGGCAAATTTAAATTTATTACCAACTAATCCCCCGCTTAGTACTGTGGCTAGTATGCCGTCATTACAAAAGGTGCACACTGTGAACCACCCTCTTGGCAATTTGGTATCTCCCTCTATAGTACCAACTACAGCACCTATGTTAGGTTCTGTGAAAATAGCCTCTGAGATAATCAGCAGACCCGTCACTACCTCACAGGCTAAATGTGCGGAAGCTATTCTTCAGTTGCCCCCAGAAGCTTGCCCTTACGTAATATTATTAGCCGGCGTACCCTCCCTTAGGCACTATCAAATTGAGTCCTGGGATCAGCTCAAAAATAAATGCATGGACTGGTTGTGTAAGCATAAGGGTGTAGGGCGGGAGATTGCTAATGATATTCTAATGGTCCGTAGGGTGGCCTGGGTGGGACCCTCTATCAAAAACATCGTGGGAGATTGTATAGTTGTGTCCTTAAGGTTTCCCTCACTGGCGAAATGGCTGTTGAACGCTCCATTTGAGCCATTCACTAGTCCCACAAACATCATCCTAGTACCATTGTGTTTCTTCTATAGACCTCGGCCAAGGACATATAATACTGCCATGCAGATACCTCAGATATCTAATAGGTTTAGTATCTTATCTGATTTGGAGAACCAGGATTGACCAACGTATAGACCCGTTAGTGTTGAAACAGAACAATTGAGCCCTCCGTATGATCATTTAGATATAGTTGAATGTAGCTCTATCGAAAACTCCCAAAAATTACGGCAGGTAGAACCAGCATCGGTCACTCCTCCTGTGACCATTGTACCAAGATTCAATGAAAAAAACCTGAATATACTTAGCTGGAACATTGCAGGCCTAAAAGCCAAAATGACCATAAAAGATTGGGTTAACATGGTTAGTCGATTCGATATCTTGATGTTTCAAGAAACCTGGTGTACCAGTGGTTTATTACTCGAGGGATTCGCCTGCCATAATAAAATTGTACCCACTCCTGATTTTGGCAGACCAAGTGGGGGCCTATCTATATGGATAAAGATCATTGAAGGCAATAGTATAATACCTATAGAGACCAATAATGACAATGTCCAGGCCCTGATTTATACGCATGGAATTAGGGTATGCCTAATAAATTTCTATAACAATGATTTTACTTCACTGCCCAATAAAAATTTTATTAAGCTATTTGAATTTATTGATAACTTGGTGGATGAAGACAAATATGGTAAATTAGACGGTATTTGTTTGGGGGGGGATTTTAATGCCCATCTGTATAATAGTACAGATATATCTGCCATAAGATGTGTTGGGAAAACCCCCTGTAGAAGAGGTGAAGAACTGTATAATCACCTATCTACTCATGATCTAGTTAATGTAATGGCAAAAGCTGGACATGATCCAGACAACCGTCCACTGCCTACCTATAGAGGTTGTGGTTGTTCATCCACCATTGATTACATCTTCATTTCATCTTCTCTTGAGAATTATTTAGTAAAGGCCGAAGTTTTAGGCACTGGTTACAGCGACCATAACCAAATTTTTACCACTATTAGATTTTTTAATAAATTTAGGAAACGAAAAGAAATAGGGGCAAAAGATCTGATACCATCCACTGACAAGTCGAAAGTGATTTGGAGAGGTATAGATAATAAAGTTTTACTGGCTCGTACCATAAAATCCCACCGATCACTCATAGAGACGTGCCTGTCTAGCACATGCCCTGGATTTGATATCATCCAGGCTTTCACCAGGTTATGTGCCGGAATTAAACAAGACATTTCTAAACCTGTCACGATCCAGGGCAAGAACCCCAGATGGTTTGATGGCACTTGCTCCAGGGCTAATAGGGCCCTACGTGATGCACTAAAAGCCGAATCAAGGGACACGGCACTAGTAAAACTTTTGAGAGAGTGTTACAAGAAAGCAACTAAAACTCGCGCAGAGGTGGTGTTAAAGGAACGGTGGGATTTCCTTGCCTGCGCCGCTGCCCTTAAAGATGTAACGGGGTTTTGGAGAGAGGTGAAAGCGTTCAGATCTACAGGATCAAATATCACTCCCATAAATTGTAATATACTGAGTAATACATGGGAGGAGCATTTCTCAAAAATATACTCAGCTACAACAGTAAGCTCCGATAGTTTCCCTCCATCCTCCAACTTGATTATATTATTATCCGAAGTTGAAGATGCTATACATGAAAGCGCAGGGAATAAAGCTCCAGGCCCAGACGGTTCGTCAATTGATCTTATCAAATCTGAACCTGACTTCTGGTCCCCCCTTTTATGTAATGTTTTTAATAATCTGGCCAACACCTTAATTCCAGAAACTTGGACCACGAGTATAATAGTACCTATTTTTAAGAAAGGGGACAGATCTAACCCTAGCTGCTACCGCCCAATATCTCTGATGGACAACACTTTGAAGATTCTGGGCCGGGTTGTTTTTAACAAAATCAGGAATTGGGCAGAAGAAAAACAAATTTTAAACTGCTGTCAATTGGGTTTTAGGAGCCACGTTGGAACTGTTGAACAGTGCCTAAATCTAAGCCTTATATTGGGGAAATACACAGTAGCAAAAAAAGTACCTTTATATCTGGGTTTTATGGACTTAACTTCGGCCTTCGATTTTGTTAACCGATCACGTTTATGGGAGATTCTTTTAAATTATGGGCTGGATGATGCACTTGTGCACTTTTTGGCATATTTGCACAGAGACCTGAAAGCGTGGGTGAGGATCAATAATGAAGGAGAGGTCTCCAGGGACATTTTAATTGGCAGGGGGGTCAGACAAGGGTGCGTCCTGGCCCCCCTGCTTTTTATCCTTTATATTAATGAATTGAATAATTCCCTGATTGAACTGACCAGCGATGTACCAAAAATAAATGGTCAACTCTATCCCGCACTTTTATATGCAGACGACGCGGTCCTTATGGGCTGCACACCTAAAATATTACGTATTTTAATTTCAGGTTTTGTCTCTTTTATGGCAGAGCTGGGACTTTGTACCAAGTTTAATAAATCTTTCATAATGTCATGCGGACCCAAAAAGTACTGCATAAAGAACATAAGGATCGGAAGCGATCTCCTAAAAAGCACCAGCACTTTCCCCTATTTGGATCTAGTTTTCTCTGACACGGGCTCATGGCGATCGCATGTAGCTAGAGGCAGAAATAAACTCGGTACGGCAATTAATTCTATAATTAGCCTGCGACAGCCTAGAAAGGCAGAAGTGGTGACCCCATTACTGCAGATCTATAGAACCCAGTGTCTGCCTACTGCGACCTATGGTTCTGAAGTGTGGGGGCATGTAGACTGCAGTGGCATACAAACGGAGGAAAATAGATTTTGCAGAAGGTTACTTGGGGCACAAATTTCATCACCCACTTTTATATGCCACAAAGAACTGAACCTACATTATGTGGAGGAATTTATTAAATCTCGTCCTGCCTTATTTTGGTTAAAGATATGGCGAAATCCTACTGCAATTCTAACCCAACGAATCATCACAGATTGCCTCAGATGCGATAGGGGTAAATACATACCTTGGCTTAGTGCTGTACATAAAAGCCTAGCCAGCATTCACTTAGAATACACTTTCCTCCTTCCCTCTGCTGCCGAAAAAATAACTTTAAAAGCAGCGAGGGGCGCATTATATGATTTATATCGTAAAGACAGAGTAAAGACCGAGCTTCGTAAGCCATCCATCATTAGATACATGTCTATCCTGAGGACAGTAGGTAACAACTATTTTAAGCCACAGGAGTATCTAAGGAAAAACATCGGGAGATGGAATAGGAGCCTGCTCTTCCGTCTTAGGGACAACAGTGTAAAATACCTACTCTGCTTTCCGATTGGTTTTAATAAAAATCTGGAGGAGACATTTTGCCCATGTGGCGATGGTTGCAAACAAACATTGCCACACTTTTTGCTCTCTTGCAAATTTTATGTAAGGTATACAAAACAATATCTAATCCCCTATTTTAAGGTAGATGAGATGACTAATCATAACTCTGCATATCAAGAAATATTGCAATTGGGTTGTGAGGACATGATCTACAGTGTCAGCTCCTTTTTACGAGCAGCTGTTAAATCTCGAGCCTCTATGATCGCCCCTTGAAACACGTTATTAATTTGCAACATTTTAATTTGACTATGTCTATTCATGATATGTCTATTTTGCACAAAGTCGGTTGTCATAAATTGTTTATTTGCACTATGATCAATATTTACACCTTTGCGATTTTTTGCACAGTAATGCTGGCGTCATTTGTATGGTCTATACAAGGTAAAATTATTGCTCATTTGCACTTTATTAACATAGGCACATATAGGGCTTATGGTACCCAACAGATTGTAACATATGTGATAAACCTGTTTTCCACATAGTCGGATGTTTACAAATTGCCTATCTTGCACAGTGCCTAAAAGTTTACATCTTGCGTTTTTGCACAGTAAGGCTGCTGGTCTTTGTATGAATAATTGGTCAATTTATTTATTTCTAAATTGCATTTACAAGTTGTATGTACAGGTTTTATGATATTCAATTTTACAAGTTCATCATCTGATCTTATTTTTAACTATTTTTATGCTTGAGAGAAGATTGTATGTTTATGTACATTAGCAGGGATGTTGTATTATATCCGTATAAAGATAATTTAATTGAATTGAAATAGTCTTCCTGTTAGTATTTCACTAAAACCGTTGATGTTAGACCTGAGCAGAAAAGAAATTGCATGCAAAGTAAGACTGCACCCACTTCTATATTAGAGAAGGTGGTGGTCTTCCCATGAATTAGAGCACTATGCTAATGGCATTAAGAGATGTTCTAGCAGTAGACTAGTCCCATAAGATAGTATTGTTACTCCAGGTGAAAGCATTGCTAATTGATATAGATTTGAGGGCTTTTGGATAATCCAGCTGCTAGACCTCTACCATCGCCAGGTAAAATCAAGTCAAATTATTGGTCATGAATTTTAAGAAGTGAGTCATGTGTGGTAAAGAGGATGTCTTTGACAGACAGATTTACTTATTTTAAATTGGACAGCTTCCTGGAATCATATTGGGATACCATTACGATGCCTCTAGACAAGAAGTTGTAATTTCAATTTTGGGTTGGTACATTCCCTCTGAGAGATTTTACAAGTGTTTGGGCTGTTGGTGGGTAAAGCTTGTGTCTCACCAGTCAGGCTCAATCAGAAACAGTTGCTCATGTCCTGTTTGATTGCTCCTGTTATGTGTCTTCCCGTCTGAAATGGCTCAAACCAGTCTGTAAAAATGTGGGGACCAGAAGTAGTACTAATGCACTCAGAATTTTGAGATCTGATCCTCATCTAACTATTGCTGTACCAGTGGTTAAGTATTTAGGCTGGATGTGGTTATTGAGGTCAAAGGTCCTTCAAAATAATAGAAACCTGAAAACCTTTGTGCAGCCCAATATAGATATGCTTAAGCACAGGCATAAATTAATGTTACAGCTATTTATACAGCTGTAATTTATATAGTCTAGTCACTTGCAGATGTATGTTGTGATGCCTCCCCCCCTGGTACAATTGTCTATTGTGGTCATCATGTTGAAGGTGAACAACCTAACTATTTTAACAAAGTAATTGTGTATTGAATTATTGGTAGATTTTAGAATGTGTTAGATAATGTATGCTGGCATTGAATATTTTTATACCTATGACTTGTTTTAAAATAAACATTCATTAGTTTTATCTCTTTTGACTATAAACTAGATTTGCATATCTGGTTTGTATACGTTGATGCTTTTTGAGGAGAGAAATTTGATTATGAATTATCTAGATTGTTTTGTTTTTAATTGGTTAGGCTATATATTTATTGTGTTATATTGACTTCATCTTTTAACAAGTGTCATTTTGCTGAAATGCTTTTATGGTGTTTAACCGAAATAAAGCTTAATGAAATGGAAACTTTGCTGAGGACAGTCTTACTTGGAAAACCACTATCAAACAGTTTAGGAAAAATATTAAGAGAGGGTAAGCCTGCCTGTTTTCAAAACAAATTGCAGAAGCAATTAAAATGTTATTTTTTTTAATTAAAAAAAATTGCTTTAAATCGTAAACTACTTTCTTATTCACAAAACTGGTAAACAATCCACCCAACCACAGCACTTTGTCAACAACTTGTCAACTTTTTTTTAATGACAAATTGATCATTATTTACTCTAAGTTCAAAGACAATAATAACCATGATTTCCCCACGTCATTGCCAGAATCCCAGGGTAATGTTCCTCAGTTAGCAGCTATTTTCTAGAGGAAATCTTTGACTGACTCAGGAATTATTATTGAAAAAGCTAAATCTGACTCATTGTTGGATGTTTATCCTCCTCAAATCTTAATTGCAGAAGTTGGCTGCTGTACCCCACAGATTAACTATTTATTTAATAAATACCTTGACTCTGATCCATGCCCACAGCTGGAGAAAGGCACTGATGTTACCACTTATTTAAAAGTCAATCACAGTCTGCTAAAGCATGGTAAATACAGACCCATCTCTTAACTTCCTGCTTTAGGGAAGATGCTAGCGTCTTTTTTTAATTGCCAGATTCCTAGGTTCTTTGCAAACACTAATGTTTTACACCCTTTGCAATCTGACATTGGTGCTGGTTTCAGTACAGAATCAGCCCTTTGAGAGGTAACACATTTCCTCAAAGCCAGGCATGAGCTTGTTAAAAAATCTATAATAACACTACCTGATTTATCTGATACTTTCAATACTGTGTCATAAGGCACCTTACTACAGCAGTTAAAAAAGCTGTTGTAGTCAGCACTGTTTTACCTGGCCTTTAGTTCAACTTTATTTAACATCTATATGGTGCTCCTTGTCTCCATTGTACAATCCTGGGGCTTCCACGTCATGTCTTATGCAGATGACACTCAACTGATGTATGTTTTTAATCACCTAATGGACTCTATCACATCCAACTTCCAAGGCTGCCTTCGAACAGTAGCTGAGTAGATGAACAAGAAATGCCTCTGCCTTAACTCACATAAATCCAGTGCTTAATTTGAGCCGGTGATTTACGGTGCTCAGCACCACCACTGAATCATCAACACTGGCACTTTTCATGAGCACCAGTTAAAGACACATTCATTTACGGAAGATTTAGTGATTTGCCCAGAATCACAGGATGTTGTGCGGATGCCGAGACTTGAACCAGGTTCCCCAACTCCGAAGTCAGCAGCTCAGTCCATTACATCAGATCCTCTCCCCACTTTCATGGTTAGTAGTTGGTTCTGTTTTAAAAGGTGCTAACATAGCAAAATGGGCTGGTGCAAGCTGCCACCTGAAATGAGAGCCCCAGCATTTTTTATTTTTTTTACAAATTAACCACTGGATAAATCTGAGATTCTAGCATTTGGTACATAATCTCAAATTGACATGATCAGAATTTGTCCTACTGAGCTGGGAAAGCTTTCTACCCCTACATCCCTGACAAAAAATCTGGAGGCAAAAATATATCACGAGCTCTAATACAAACCCCAGGTCAAGCCTACTGCCTGGATCTATTTCTCTCTACTGAGTCTCTAAGAAAGACTCTAAAATTCCTGCCATATAACACTCTGAAGGACATTGTCCATTACTTAATTACATTGAGGTTGGACTATGCCAATGCCCTTCTCATTGGGTCTCCACAAGAGCTGATCAACATATTACAACGGGTATAGAATTTGGTGGATTGATTTGAATTGAACATTCCAAAATGAAACTGATTCAACAGAGTCTGACAGCTCTACATTGGCTACCAATTAGTCAAATAATACATTTCAAAGCCCTTATGATCACTCACATGGCTGTACAACAGATGGGCCCTACTTATATTTAGGATAAGATAAAAACGTATCGCCTCTCCAGAACCCTGGACTCTGCAAGCCTAAATCTTTTGTACATTCCTTGAGATTGTAAAGCAAAGGCTGGTGGTAGATCCTTCACTTTTCTAGTGCCCGGTCTGCTGAACTATCTTTCAGAACATCTTTGTTGTACCTCTTTAGAGTCCGTCTTCAAGGCTCTCTTGACGACACTCCTCTTTAAAGAAACATGACTCAGGCTCTCCGTTTATCTCAGAAACCCTATTGAGATTTTTGTTTTTCCTCATGCTTAGCATCAGAACTCTATGGTTGGAGTGGCTATCGTGCTTTGAAAATATGAAAAAGTATATATTAACTGCCCAAAGGGATGCTCCCTAAAAAAAACATTCACAATGTATTTGTTGCATTTCGCTTTTGTAAGGTGTTATTTTCTATGTTCATAAGGACATAACTTTTCCACACTGACGTACAAGTGATGCACCAAATCTATTGGTGGTGGCAATTTTATTATTATTACTATTGTTATTATTATTATTATTATTGGTATTAGCATTAGAAGTAATAGTAGTATTTTTGTTGGTAATGATTTTATTATTGTTCCTGTGGTCAATATTTATCCTTATCAGATTGCAGCACACATAGAAAAAGCAAAAACAAGGAGAAATTCAAGTATTTCTCCTTGTTGCGCCATTCTAATGCCTGCTATTGCATGGCGCCACCGCAACGGAGCATGGGACCGACCGCCAAAGTCGTGGCGGTCCCGCAATGCAAATTAGGATGCGCCCGCCACACTGGCAGACGCATCCTGGGCATTTGACATTGCGGGTGGATCTGCCGGCTGCAGACCTGTCCGCGATGCAAATGCAGTGTCTACATCATTGCCATGCACTACATGGTAGGCTCCACGTGGTGCCTGCCACGTAGTGCATGGCAGTGATGGGGGTACCATGGGTACCCCATGTGTACTTCCTCCCCCCCATTACCCTGGGGGACTGCAACGGGCCCCCAATTTCAGCCACTGCATGGAAAGGCCAATGACCGCATGCATCCTAATATGAATGGCGGTGTCTTGCAGACACCGCCACAATATCATGTCCCTTTTCCGCCTAGTCGACGAGTCGACCGGCGGGAAAGCAGCAGACAGTCTTCCCGTCTGCTGCGGTCCCCAGCCATACTGAGATGGCGGGGGGGCGTACCAGGGACATTTGGCGGGTGGATCGCCGCCGGCGATCTGCCCGACATGCTAATGGGGCCCTAAGTGTTGCAGTGGAATGCCCACAGCAACACCCATTGCACGACCCTTTTCACGCAGATACCTGCGTGAAAGGGTACCATATTTACAAAGCAGCGTTAAGCCCCAAAAAGTGGCTTAACGTCACTTTGTAAACACAGGGCATTGCGCCACTGGAGCGTCAAAAAAAGTGAAATTTGGGTGGCGCAATCCCCTTTTAAATATGCTCCTATATGTCTGCAGTGATACCTAAGTACTCTAAAGCCTTCAATTAGAGGGCCTGATTACATTCTAACAAGCAGGCAAGCTCCTTTTAGCACAAGTGTTAGAATTATATGTCTGTCATCAGTCGGTCAGTCACATTTTTGCCAAAGAAATTCTGGCAATCAAGTCTTCCCAAAGGTACTAGACAAAAAAGCCCCATCAACATTGGCAAATGTGTATTTTGCTTCAGTAAGCAGTGAATTCACTTGTCATGCCCCATTTTCATATTTCAACTCGTAATTGTTATTTCTCACATCCAATAAAAAAACAACCCTCAGGGTATCGCTATATATTGAGTTCAATAAATAATGCACCACTAACAAGCAATTCTTGTATAGATGAAAGGCTGAATGGATCTTCCTGAATTGGTGTTTGATGCTTTTGAAATGAGAAGCCTAAACATAATTCTGTGTTCCAGTGAGACATGTCCCGCACTCTTAGTGAAATATTGTGCCCAAGTAAACATCAGCCACACCTACCCACTGAAAGCATTTTGTCCTGGGAGGTTTCAAACATTCTAATATCAACCATTTGCTGAAAAAAACATCCAGAATCCAATCTATATTGCATGGTTTTTGATGCGTTGATTGCTAAAATCATTGAAAATATAGTTCCCCTAAACTTAGCATCTGGAGGAAGACAGACAATTAGAAAATAGCTAAAAAAGTTTTAGGCCTGGGAGTTGCTGAGACCACATTTCTGTACAAAAGGGAAAGCTTACTGAGGGGCAGACATGTGTCAGAAACTGTCTGTTGCCTTTAACACCATACATCATGATTAATTTATTGATTAATTTATTGAACTCTTTACAAAGATCTTTGGGGTAGCTGCAGTGATGTTGGACCAGTTCAGACCTTACCTAATAAAAAATATTGTGAAACCAACATATTGTGTCAAGAATATTGTAATGTAAAAATAGAGTGGATATAAACAAAGAAGGTAAGAATATCATTTTAAGTATTGTTTTTAATAATGTAAAAAATATCACTTTGTAAATTATCGATGTAGATAAGATATTTTTTTAGTTTTCTAATTATTATGATTCAAGATGGCGGCCGTGTAGGAGCTTCACAAGGAGCTCCCGGTTTTGGATCACCTTTTGGTATTTATCCCCGTTAAACTGGTGTCATCGGCCCCCCACTTGCCACTGGAGCTGACTGGGACCCCCACCGAAGCACTTCAGTGCAGCGATTGCAGCGATTTAAATGCTGGATCAATCTTCGTAGTGGCCCAGGTCCTGCTTGCTCTGCCCAGTGCACTGCCCAGACATTGGTGCTACGGGCCGGACCTTCCACTCCGGGATCAGCCAAACGCTGTGGGGCTGCTTCACGCGGATCTCCATCGCTGCATTTACAGAGGACCCGGATCGTTTTGCCCGGTGACGGTGTTGACTTGCCAGTCGGGCGCCATTACAGGACTCACCACGATGCCCAGATGCCCTTCAGCAGTACAGAGTCCTGGCATGCCAAATGCGAGCTCCAGGTTGGGATTCTGGCTCCACTACGGCTCTGGTTCCTCCTTGCTGACGCCAGGTGCCAGGAGCCCGGTATTGACCGCCTCCTGTCTCCTCCTGGGCAGCTACCGCTGGCGGTGTCATCTCCCGCCTGCTTGGAGCCTGATGCATGCAGGATTATACTTGGCCTGATATGACCCACATCAGCGGGAGAGAGCTCCCGGCGGCCCAGTGGGTGTCCCCAGCTCGTCAACGCTCCGCATGAGGCAAGACAACCCTCCATGGTAAGAGCGCTTCTCGGCAGCTGCCCTCCCTCCATGCCCGCAGTGCCAGAATTCGGATCGGCGCTCATTTCAGTCGGAGGCGGCATAAACGAGGAGCCCGGCCCCTCCGCCGATTCAGGATCCAGGTAGATTGCTTTGCTTTCCGTTCCTCTGCTCTTTTGAATTTGACTTGTCTTAACAATCAGAGCCTGCAGGCTGCCTGGTCCCAAATTGGCAGCGCCCCAATAACACGGGGAGAACAACTATGCTCTCAATGAATACAAGCGTGAATTAGAATCGACATGCTGATGTAATGAAAATTATACAGCGTTCTGAAGCAGCACAACTGTATTCTTGGGTTTGAAAGGTGTATTCGCGGCATTTACACTTCATTTACACTTCATGCAAAATGGCTGGAGTTAGGAGTCGCTCTAAAAGATAAACACCACCCTCCTCCCACCACAACAAGGACAAAGACATAGGACTAACAGGCACAGTATCCGCAACATGGACATAGACATAGTACTAACAGGCACAGCAACTCCCACATAGAAACAGTCAAAGGACTATTCCAAAATTAGGCTTGTAGCATGGAAATAGTGATAGGACCAACAAGCTTTGTCTCACCTCATCTACATCCAGCTGGTTACTCCACTATTCTAGGCATTTTCACCTGATCATACCCTCTCTTCCCACACCTAGTCGTCCTAACCCATTTATCCAGAGATGCTTACATACTACAAATACTAGGATCTACCAGCATCTATTTCGATAGATGCCAAACCATCACTGAGGAAGATGCATACGAAGATTTTGCCGCTTAGACATATCAGCAGCTGCTATGATTTGATCGGATACGCCAATAGGTGTAAGCTACATAGATATAGTAGCCTCTAGTTCATCATCTATTTACCACCTCTCCCACTCCTGTACCCACTTACCCCTTCCCACTTAGCCCTCTAACTCTCCAGCCCCACACTATGGAGCCCATAGGCCTGCACACCTACTCAATCAAATACCCCCCTGGCCTCTCAAAAAAGGCAGCCAAAGACTTTAAACATAGGCAGCTAAAATCGCACCCAGAAACACCAATTGCTGATATCTACTTCTCTAATAACACTGGACGCACAACTAACGACATCATTTTCTACACCAAAAGAAGAGCACAATGGAGGAAGGCCTATCTCACACTACTCGCGACTGCATCCACCAAAAAAACTGCACACAGTCTCACATTACACATCACTCCTTCCCCATTCTTCATAGCGAATGCCACTATCACCATATTTCATAATGGTATCATCCTCATGCAGGCCTCAGACCATAATCTTCACATTCTGGATAACATCTTCCCGATCATCAAAGCAAAAGTTGCAAGCCCCAACCCCACCTCACCAACCAATCATTCCCCCAACTATAGGACTGACCCCCAATCTGATTACGCACCTGGACTTCCCCTAGCGTTATCCCACAACAATAAACCTCCCAGCCCTGGCATAGCCGACACCCCATTAAGCAACCTACACCTACATAATTCTTATTCGGCCCCCAACTCCATCTCAATTTCTCCTATACCCACCTCGCCTTATACTGGCGCTATCTCACCCCCATCCTTCACATGCGCCCCCTCGACTACCACCAACACTTCCCATCTCTTAAATTACACCCTCTCCCATCCTACTTACAGTATTCCACTCTCCACTTCCATCACCATACCCAACACCCTCGTGGATGCCCGGGACCTCATCGCTCCCCCTTCTCCATGCACCACTCCGGATTAGCATGCAACCCCATCTTCCCCTTCTCCCTGCACCACGAAGCGCATGGTCCCGTTGCCTTCTGCTCACATCAACACCCCCTCCCATCCTCTTTGCACTCCCCCCCCAGTCACTGTCGGCCACTCTGATATACTGCCTTACATTGAACCAGTTACATCGAAAGTACGCATTAATACCCGGTCACATCCCCTCTCAACCACTACAACCCATACATCAGACCACAGACTGGATAGGATACTTACATCCCTTCACCAAATCAAAGAGGACATCCAAACACTTCATGACCTGATTCTGCAATCACACAAGCCACAAACTGAATACACTCATCAGCCATGCACTGGCCCCTTGTCTCAGTCGCCCCCCAGATGGAAAACAGTACCTTACCCCAATGCCCCATCACGTCCCAACAGGAAAGCAACCACCCTATCTGAGAAAGATCTTACCTCCCTACTTTGCTCCTACATACCCTCACCCCCTCCCTTGGAACTCATGCAGACAGACGACCGGCAAAAATTGTCCTTTATCCAACCCATCCAACCCAATACCTCTAGAGTCCCGAAACGACATACGCCTAGAGGTATTGATGAAAACAACCTCAAGAGGGTACCCATCCTCCACAACCATAACACTACTCCCTCTATAACCCAGCTCAAATGTATCCTACTAAATTGTAGATCTGCATCGCGTCATGCCACGGATATAGCTGACCTCATATTAACTACAGAACCCGATCTCATAATTCTGACTGAAACCTGGCTAAACAATTCTTCCACGCCCCTCTTAGACATACTAGTTCACCCCAACTACTACACCACGAGACTTGACAGACTTGATAGGCCAGGGGGTGGCATTGCCTGCATCTATAAGAACTGCCTCTCGGTGAACCGCATCAACTCACCGGTGCTTTCTTCATGTGAGTACCTTTGCCTAGACATCAAGAACAACAAAAAGCCTCTATGCTCTCTTCATTCTTTTTACCACCCTCCTGGAAACAATCCCATCTTCATCGAACAAATAATGGATATCATAGCCTCAAATGTCGGACAACAAAATACGCAAATCTTCCTGGGCGACTTCAACCTCCACTGGAATGATCCAGAAGACTCTGAGGTCAATAGCCTCAAAGCTTTTCTGTCCGACCTTAATCTGGCCCAAATATGTGATTGCCCCACCCACGATAAGGGCTCCATCCTCGACCTAGTAATTGCCAAAACAGACTCTACCCAGCTAGATTCGATCCTCCCCTGCGATTGGTCTGACCATCACATAATTACTTTCCACATCAACAAGGAAGTCAAGCCACTCTCTATCCAACCAATGAGAACGAAAATTTGGAAGAGGAACCTAGAAAACATCACCCCTGCCTCTCCCACAACCGCTAGTCACGCCCTCACACCCCCACTGGAGGGTCTAAAGGATGTACATGTTCTAACCAACCACTACTTCAACTCGATGAGCCAGGTACTAGATAACCTAGCCCCACTACAACTGAAAAGAACCACCGCAAAAGGATCAAACCCCTGGTATGATGGTAGGCTAAATGAAGACAGAAGATCTCTAAGAACAGTTGAAAGACAATGGAGAGCTGCTCCATCTGCTGCCCACCTCAAATTGCTAAGAAGTAAAAGAAACTCCTACTATAGAAAGATTAGACGATCGAAAGCTGACTTCATTCGTCAACAATTGGATCAAGCCAAGAATCGTCCCAAAAGACTATTCGAAATAATCAAAGCCCAATCCAAGGGCGTCTCCCACTCCCCCCAAGCTGATCCTGAAACACTGCCCAATTGTGTGGATCTTGCATCATTTTTCTCAACTAGGACTGAAAATTTAAAGACAGTCCTACTTAATGATCTATTATCACATACTGGCCCACAAAGGAGTGGTGCTCCGTCCACACCTAGCATCTCGATAATATCCCCTCCAAAGCCCGCACTCAAATCAATGCCTCCTGGACCGACTTCAGCTGCTACAATGAAGAAACTATTTTAAAAATGATCACAGCACTGAATCCTTCCAATCACTTCACAGACCCTCTCCCAGCAACCCATTTAAAAACCTTCACTCCACTGCTATTGCCCCTATGGACCAGGATGATAAACACCTCTCTTTCACAAGGAACCATCCCAGACATCCTCAAGGTTGGTCAGATATCCCCCATCCTAAAAAAACCTTCGGCAGACCCATCTGACCTGAATAACTATCACCCAATTTCCAACATCTCGACCCTCGCCAAATTGATAGAAAAATGTGTTCACGTGCAGCTTAGTAATCACATAGACCACTTCAACCTGCTAGATCAATTCCAATCAGGCTTTCGATCAGGGCACAGCACGGAATCAGCCATAACCCACATAATTGATGACGCGCTGCAAATCCTGGATCAAAACAAGGGATGCCTGCTAATCCTGCTTGACTTATCCTCAGCCTTCGACACAGTCAAACATGACAATCTTCTAGACCTGCTGAAACACAGGATGGGACTATCTGGTACTGTGTTAAACTGGTTCACGTCCTTCCTCCAAAACAGGACACAAAGATTCAAGATTAACCAATCGCTTTCCAACCCCTCCCCGGTCACTCTGGGAGTACCCCAGGGTTCATCCCTCTCCCCGACACTCTTCAATATGTTTATGGAACCACTCACTGAGCTACTCAATTCATCTAACATCCAATATCACATGTATGCTGACGACACACAACTGTACATTAAGGTCCACTCACTTGATGACATCAAGTCCCTTAATTCAACACTCCTTAAAACACAGATCTGGCTGGCAGAAAATCATCTAAAACTAAACAGTCTAAAAACTGAATTTCTTCTAATCGCCCCTCCCAACCAAACGGCCACCATCCTTGAATGGATGAAGCACATTACAGCATTTGATGGTCAACCTATCATCATTGACTCAGCTAAATCACTGGGAATAACCTTGGACAATAAGTTAAATATGCAGAAGCACATCAGCGCTGCAACCAAAGGAGCTAATTTCCAGATTAACACCTTGAGAAAACTGAAACCCTTCATACCGGCCAACGACTTTAAACAGGCAGTTCAATCTCTAGTAATTCCCAAAGTGGATTACGGAAGCATTGCTCTCTGCGGCCTACCCAGATCAACGACTGCTCCTTTAAGAGCCACAATCAATAAAGCTGCTAGGCTCATCACAGGCTCCAAAAGAAACAGCCACATCTCCCCTGACCTTCGTGCCCTCAACTGGCTTCCTTTTGAGGCCAGAATTCATCTGAAAATCGCTTGTATGACGCATAAGGCCTTGCACCACAAACACCGAGATACCTAGTGGAGAAATTGGTACTTTCGGGTGGTAACAGATCCACTAGGAGCTCCAGCAATCTTCTACTTAAACCACAACGGTTCTCCAAGAAGAAAACTTACTACCGCTCCTTCTCAGGAATGGCTCCCAGGATTTGGAATGCCTTGCCACATGAAACGAGACTTAATCCATCCGCAGCTTTTTAAAAAAAAGAAGTGAAATCTATTCTTCTATCCAAATTCACTTGACTCTTTGATATTCCCATGTAAATACATGCTATTCGTGTATGCTCATCTTTACTGTATTCACCTACTTCACGATACCTATATGTTTTTTTTTTTTGTTGTTGATATCTCTGTACTGTAAAGCGCTCTGATACCTGCAAGGGTCTTGTTCGCGCTATACAAAACTGCTAAAATAAATAAATAAATTATTTTTTATTTAATTAGTGTTGTATGATAATTATTTTGTTCATTATTTGATTCTAATTTATCTAACATCATTTCTAAATATTATATTTAGGAGCCGATTCAGATCTATGTCGGAAAGCTCTCCGATCGGGCCGGATCCGGAGTGTTTTCCGACCGAGCCGGAGTCCTGCATTCTGACCGAGTGAGTACGATGTGGCCATATGCTGCCGGACTCAGTTCGGTCGGACTCCCATAGAAGTCAATGGGAGACGGTCGTACGACACGTACATGGGCTCCCATTGACTGAATGGGTACGTCGCGCACAAGGGCGCCCCCTACAGTGGGTATGCGTTGGTGCCATCTGCACCGTACTTGCCTGTGTTGGGGAGACCCTTGGGTCTCCTCCTGTGTCTGAGTCGTAGGGTTGCGGGTGACAGGGGGTCCAACGCGGACCCCCAAAGGCAAGTTCCCGGACGTTTTGCAAGCCGGACACTCCGGCTCGCACCAGCTGTCCGACGCATGCATTGTACTGGCTCGGTCATAAATCACATCCATTGCACGCCACGGTTAGCTTACAGCTGAGATGTACGGAGCGGTTCAGACTCGGAAATGACTCGGTCGGTGAATTTCACTTAGCTCGCATCGTACTTGCTCGCTCGTACAGCTGTACAAGTCGGGTGGAGAACACGCGTACGGCTCATAGTTTTTCCGGCCGGATCGCGTTCGGTGCCCTTCAGACCCAGATCGGAATCGGCCCCTTAATGTTGTAAGGATTATTTGAAGAAATATTTTATTTTTATAATTTTGTAGGAGCTGTGTTGGGTTTAAATGGGAAAATGGTGGGGAATTTAAAAAAATATGCTGTATTCTTTTATGTAGAATTTGGTGTATGAGCAATAATATTTTTCAATTTAATTTGCACTGTTTGATTAATTATTATCTATTTTATGGGAAAATATTAGTTGACATATTTTGAAATTTGTTTCAATTGAACATTTCTTTTTATTGTTATATTATTTTTTCCTTTTTATTAATATTGTTTCTATTGTTTTTAGAAATGCCATATAATATAGTAAAAATTATTATCTAAAAAAATATATTTTGATATATTTTAACTGTTTGATCTAATTTATCTTACAAAATGTTTTTAGTGTGAAATTCTAAATATATTTGTGTGGAAATGTGATATGTATAGTTTTATGTAAAATATTATTTATTTATTTATTTTATATTTATTATTTCTTTTTTAAATGATTTAAATGTGTATATTTATTTTTAATTTTGTAAAACATTTTAATGATTAAAAATTATTTAGCATGATATTTATTACAAGTAGATAAATTGCAAAGTTTTATATTATAATAAATTATAAAATGTATTTAAATATTTGTATATTTGCTATGAAAAAAGAAAAAATATATATTTATTTAATTAATATTGCTTCTAAGGGGTCGATTCTGATCTGGGTCAGACAGCTCTCCGAGAGCAGTTCGTAGCCTTACCTTGCGACCGACTTGTACCCGGAGCCAGTCCGTCCGGGCGATGAAGTACGATGCGCATAACTGACAAAAATACGGCTGACACGTAGGCTGTGATTCAAGCTTCATTCTCCGTCCGAGCAGTACCTCCGAACGCTGAACCGAGTCGCCCGGTAGCAGTATCCATAGCAGTTTCCGGCTGGACAAGTACGATGCACAAATCATACGCGCCGGACGGGTAGCAACGTACGGCATGTCACAGCATCCGGAAAAGAAGCATATCAGGTACGATTCACGCCAGAACCCAAATCACAGCTAAAAGATGGTCCAGCTTGCAATGGGTATGAGACGGAGCAACAAGCAGCGTGTACGAGATGAACACATCATGAATCCCATCGCGCAGGTCATACCAGTACTGTACATCTATGAATGGATCAGGAACCGACATGGATGGCGCAGACGGTAAGTCAGGCACCCACCACACAAACAAATGACACGTACCTGCAAAATGTCACACACACTCAGGGGATCCATATCCTGGCCACTAGCAACAGGCCACCATAGGGGTTGCATGGCCAGCACCACTGCCACCCCCACCCATAGGGCTTATGTTGCCCATCACTCCTGCCACCCCCACCCATAGGGCTTATGTTGCCCATCAGTACTGCCACCCCCACTCATAGGGCTTATGTTGCCCATCACTACTGCCACCCCCACCCATAGGGCTTATGTTGCCCATCACTACTGCCACCCCCATCCATAGGGCTTATGTTCCCCATCACTACTGCCACCCCCACCCATAGGGGACCTGTTGCCCATCGCTACTGCCACCCCCACCCAATAGGGGACCTGTTGCCCATCACTCCTGCCACCCCCACCCATAGGGGACCTGTTGCCCATCACTACTGCCACCCCCACCCATAGGGCTTATGTTGCCCATCACTACTGCCACCCCCACCCATAGGGCTTATGTTGCCCATCACTACTGCCACCCCCACCCATAGGGCTTATGTTGCCCATCACCACTGCCACCCCCACCCATAGGGCTTATGTTGCCCATCACTACTGCCACCTCCACTCATAGGGTTTATGTTGCCCATCACTACTGCCACCCCACCCATAGGACTTATGTTGCCCATCACTACTGCCACCCCCACCCATAGGGGACCTGTTGCCCAGCACTCCTGCCACCCCCACCCATAGGGGACCTGTTGGCCAGCACTCCTGCCACCCCCACCCATAGGGCTTATGTTGCCCATCACTCCTGCCACCCCCATCCATAGGACTTATGTTGCCCACCACTCCTGCCACCCCCGCCCATAGGGGACCTGTTGCCCATCACTCCTGCCACCCCCACCCATAGGGGACCTGTTGCCCAGCACTCCTGCTACCCCCACCCATAGGGCTTTTGTTGCCCATCACTACTGCCACCCCCATCCATAGGGCTTATGTTGCCCATCACTACTGCCACCCCCACCCATAGGGGACCTGTTGCCCATCACTCCTGCCACCCCCACCCATAGGGGACCTGTTGCCCATCACCCCTGCCACCCCCACCCATAGGATGGTTGATGCACGACACATCCATCATACTCCAACATTAGGTATGACAGCAAAATACATCCCACCCTAACATCATGACAACAGTGTGTAGTCTTTGACAAATGCCCACAACAGTGATTATGACTTCGAACAGACAATGTAACTACCATCACATGTGTGACCAAAAACTGAGTGTGTCCTACACAAGGCAAGCATCACTATAGCACTGTGTCAATGTAAAACTAACACCCCCTCACTTTGTAGAACAAAAGTTAAGTGTGTGGTTCCAAACTGCAGCAAATGTTGAGCATTGTGGTGATGGGGTCTAAAACCCCCCTCATCACAGTGATCAAGATGTAAGTGTCATCATGGTCAAAGTTGCAAATGCCAAACAGCGTGTATGATTCCTGGTCCCAACACATGAAACACTTTTGGGGCAAAGTAATGGTTGTGTCCCATACCCACAGAGATGTGGTGAGGCTAACAGTGCTGCGAAAACCTAGCAGACTCTCGGCCATGTGCAGACTAGCACCACCTATGGGGGCTGACAATGCATACAGTGTACAATGACACAAAAGCAGAAGTGACCATCACAAAGCATAAATAGGAACAAAAAGAGAGCGAGGAAAAAGAAAAACATGTCCTCTTCCCCAATGACTTTAGCAAAACAAAATGGACAAGTTTTTGATGATTCAAAGCAAACGTTTTTTGCTATCACCTTATGGAAAACTTGAAAGGAGAGAGCACAACTGTTGTGAAAAAAAACCCTCACCCACCTACCTAGTAGGTGGCATGCTTCATCATTGGGGCCCAACTGGATTGCCTAGTACAATCCAGCTGTGCTACGACGCCTGGATTACAGCGGAGCAGGATATTGAAGTTGAGCAGAGAGTGACGTGCTATGTGAGATGTAACTATAGGTTAAAAAAGTCTCTGAGAAATGCCCTTTTTGAAAAAGACTTTTATTAGAAGGGTCCCAGGACTAATGTTAAAAGGTTAAGCGGGATATATAGTTAGGAATATTATTTTCCTGATATCCCTTGTAATAAGGTCAACTAGTTTCAGCCTTCTGGATGGTTCTAGAGGCTTTCGTCAGGACCAGAAAAAGGTGAATGGCCATAAAAACAAGGTGTAGGCCAAGTGTAAATATCAGCACACACCCTAAAGTGTGCTGTGAGTGTAGTGGCAATGTACTCACAGTATCTCCATTTGAGAGTACTTGGGTATAGAGGTAGTTATGCCTCTGGTAACCGATTGACGTAAAAATCCCCTCTTGACCATTTGTCAGGGAAAGTAAGGTCCGAGGTACCTAGGACGGCGATCGGGTCCGCTTGTTGGACCCGATCGCCGTCCTAGGTAAGTCTCAATATGCAGAATAAGAAGGTCTGCAAGAAGCTACAAAGTGGAAACTTATTTCTAAAAACACTCTGTTTATACCTATGTAGTTTTGAAATCTGACCATAATCAGATATCATGTGACCTGCAAAAAAAGAAATTTGAGGGGTTCATATTATTTCCTATTTTAGCTATTGCAGGACCGCAATTATTTCAATCATTCTTCTTTGAACATATTTGCAGACAAAACTCTGTGCTTACTTTTATCATTCACAAGGAATTTTTAAAACGGAAATATGTCACTTTTTGTAACATAGTTATTGTGTAAGATACTGTTTCATATTTACAAAGAGAGGAAAAGGCACTCTGTGCACTTTTTATACTCCATGTAAATACAATCTCATCATGCACACCACTTTGTGTTGAAAGGGTGTTCTATAAGTGTTGTTGTGCATGATTGCACTGAATACTCATAGAACAAGACACATGTCTAGATTTATCATAAATCATAAATCTCGATATGTGTGTGAATGGTGCACCATTCTAAAATTGGTGTAGGAAAGCACAACAAGGAGAATTGTTTTCATTTCTCCACATTTTTATATCTTCAATGCATGCTGAAATGTTCAGCATACATTGAAGGAGAAAAATGCATTTTCTCATTGTTTTTGTGCAGGAATGTGTGTCTTCCTGCAGAAAAACAAACAGCACATGACACAGATATCCTTGCACTACGGTGCAAGGGTGCCTGTGTCACCACATGGCTGCAGTTTAAGCAGCCGTGCAGACAGAAGCATAGATTTGCAACATATTTATGTACATATGTTGCATCCCTGTGCTTCGAAAGTACTACAGCACACTGCAGTTAAAAAGGTTACTGTGTGCTGCTGCAGCACTTCCTCATACTTCTGCACTTATACATTCACCATACGCTACTAATGCATTCATTCAGTCAATTACGTACTACACATACATTCATCTAAACTAACACTAACAAAGAAATTTAGCTCTTTTTTTAAACCAGGAAAGTTAGTTCTTACAAGAACTTTTTTTTTCTTCTTTCTTCTTTTATAATTTTTTTCGGGGTTTTCTGAAAACTGGAGAAACCAAACAATGAACTTCAGGGAACAATAAAAAAAACCAAAAAAACTAGCAAAAGTGACTTTCTTGCCGGCGGCAGATCAATCGACTGCTCACCATAGCACAAAGTCTTATTGCACTTAGTGCAGAGCACTTTTAAAAATTGAAACTGAGGACGGATGTCCAAGGTTTGGGCTGATGGATGCACTCTTGATGTGCTCGGCTGCGATTAGGTGGATGGCGCAGGAGCAGGAGTGTTTCTCAACCGTCGGCACTCTTCTCGTGCAAGATTGTTTGGATGAAGGGTCCTCATGTGCTTCATCATACTTGCCGTGCCGTATGAGTATTTCTTGTTAGGATCCCCTCTCGATAGGACTCTTTTGCAAATCTTGCACGTAACCAGGGTGGAATTGGTCTTATTCTGCCCCTCGGGAAAAGTAAAACATTTCCACACCACTGAAGAAAAACGTTATTTGGGTGGTGCCTCCGGCAAAAATTCATCCTCAGAAGTATGAGGTGATGCAGGTGATGCCTGCTGTCCTGAAGCCATTTTTTTTTGGTTGAAAAAAGTTAGAGGTAAGTGTAAACTTAGTCTAAAAAATCTTCTTCTCTCCAAAGAGATGGTGCTCCAAAGAAGGTCAAAGAAGAATGATTGAAATGGGTGGGGTCTTTCAATAGTTAGAAGAGGAAGTGTAATGAACCAATAAAATCTCTTTTTTTGCAGGTCACATGGATCCGCGCACCCTGCGCGTACGCAGCACGGACCCAGCGTGCATCCGCGAAATTGAATAAAAAAAGATTATAGGATTAGATGTAAAAATATATTAGTTTTAAGACTAGTTTAGAGTTTGTCTTCAATTAATATTCACATGAAATACATACATATGTTTTTTTAAATGTTAAATACTTCGCGGGATCGCGCACCCACCACGTCATAGACGCAGATGACGCATCGCGAAGCGCATAAATGTCCCGTTAAGTACATCGAACGTGTCGCGTATATGATCTCGAATTGAACTTAACAAAGACAAAGGCAATCACCTTTGGGCAAAGGAAATATCAAGGTGGAGGTTGGCGATATAACGGTAATAACGTCGACAGAGCCCCTTCTTACAAGTATCTGGGGGTTCACTTGGACAGAAGGGGAATATTCTCCAAACACAGAGAAGAGGTAGAAGCCAAAGCCCTGACAATCCAGGTGGCTTTTAAGACTCTAGCAAGGGAACTATCTGGTCCCAGTCTGACCCCACTTATAACTGTCATGAAGGCAAAAATTATCAATTTCCTCACCTATGGCCAGGAGATTATGCAAGGGAAAGACAACAGCCACGTAAATAAAATAACAACAAGAATATTTAAACAGGCGCTGGGTCTACCAAAATCTTCATCTCCCGCCCAAATACGTCTCGAGTTTGGTCTTCAAGACCATCAAGCAGTAGGGCGTGGAGCATATATCAGGTTGTGCAACAAATTGCGTACCTCCAGAGAAGGAACCCTGGAGGCTCTTTTGTGGGTGGAAATCTCAGCCGGCTATCCTGGCAGTTCATTCCGGCGCTACCTGCAAGATTCTTTAAAACTCTTGGATATAGAAGAAATTTGGTCCTCTAATCCATCTCAGCAGGCTCTTAAAATTTACATCAAAAGAAACGTCCGCCTTTGGTCTTTTCATTCGGATAGAGCCCAACTGGTGCATCGTAAGCACGCCTGGTCAATCATATCAGGATTCAAGCCAGGGATTATAGCACACTACCTGTCATGTACCTACTCAGCGCTGTGGAAAAAAAGATTTCTGGCCCTCAGAATGGGCGAATGGCCATTCCTGTACCATTTGCCAGGATGGCGCCGCACAAATTCCAACGTAACATGCAGGGGGTGCGGGAGCAGCCCAGAAACAATCGAGCATGTGTCATGTCTATGTCCTGCAGTCCTCGACGATCGAAAGTTCTTGTTAAAGAGCGAATGGAACAAACTTGGAATTCGTACGTGCCGGCAAGCCATCCTTGCATCAATGAACCCGGACAATCCACAGCTCAACATCCGGTTCACTAAGTTTATCACAGGAACAGCAAGAAAATTTATACACAGCGAGAGCCAGTATGCCATTAACGGTTAACTATCAAAGGACAGATTAAACCCCTTACTGCTTTACCGGATTTGTACATCTGTCAGCATCCCCCAATTGCAGCAGAACATGGCCTGTTGCGTACGGACCATCTTGTTTTCCTGTGTAATCTTGGAACCCTCAAATATTGTACGCAGGGACCCTACAATATAAATGGACTCGCACCACTAGGGTCTTTACCACAAAATCTGACTTAATTACAGTGTTATTGATTATCGCCTTTTAAAAATCAATGTCCGTTTGCGGCCCTAATAGACGAAAAAATCTGAACGGAGGATTATGGCCCTTTTTTAAATCACTTTCTCTTTTTAAAAAAAGGGGGTTGCACCGTTTAGATGAGTTAAATACTTTTTATCACTATAAAAAACAGGCCTCTAGGAGTTTTTAAATTATTTTATGACGTATATTTACTTATTGTGATGGTATAAATGTAAATATTTTAATATCTATTCTTGATACACGTTCTCACTATGGTAGCATATTCATCATTGTAATGATTTTTATTAATCAAACAATAAAGTATTCTTCTTCGCGTATAGGCTGGGAGTAGCGTACCGGTCGCATTGGAATCGCGCAGTAACTACCTACCCGATGCATACCATGCGTGGATGCTATCGCGTAGGGATCAAGAACGGTGCGCATAGGGTGCGCGGATCCAAAAAACATTGAAAAAAATATAGAAAATAAAGTTTTGAACATATAGTTAAAAAAATATTTTAAAAAATATAAAAAAACATGTTTGAAAAACCCATTAAGTTCAAATAATATTTTTTAATTTTTAAAAGAATTAATTGAAAAAATAAGTTTAAAAAATGGTGACAAAAACGTATTTTAAAAAAAAAAGATAATAAATGAAATTGACACACTGAATTTGAAAAATATAGAAACCCAATCAAAATCATTAAACATGATATCATCAGAGATAAGTTATAGATAGGAATTAGCATTTAAAAAACCTTTGAAATTCACTGAAAAAACCATAGGTTTCATGCACGTTATAGTTAGGAATTGGCATTTAAAAAACCTTTGAAATTCCCTGCAAAAAAACAAAGGTTTCAGGTGCGTTATAGTTAGGAATCGGCATTTAAAAAACCTTAGAAATTCACTGAAAAAACCATAGGTTTCAGGGGCGTTATAGTTAGCTGGACTTTTCACTCGTACAAAACCCTAGAAATTCCCCTGTTATAGTTAGCTGAACTAACTATAACTCGTGCCCCCGCAATGCACTGCGGATGACGTCACATATTACATCACTCATGACATGGTCAGTGACATCACTGATGACATCACTGATGACATCTCAAATGACATCACTGATGGCATCACTGATGACGTCATCCATGTGATGAATTAGTGCATCTTCTCACACCCTAATATAACCTTTGATACACCGACTCAAAATTTCAGACGGCCATTCTCAAAACCATAGATACTACAATACCAATAACTACATACCTACTCATTGACTCTTAGGTCTACATACACCTCCACTCACTCACCTGTACAGTCACTCATACTTACAGTCACTCTGTACAGGACTATCATATGCATTTATAAACCTATATAGACACTCACACACCGCCAATCATCCATTGAGGTACTGACACACCTAGTCAGTTGTGCAAACAATTAAACACAGTCTAATTTACTCACCCATACAGTTAAACACACTCAAGTTCACTTACTCATAAAAATACTAACACATTTTGGCACTCTTATACAATTACTAATACAAGCACACACTCATCCATTCAGGCAGTCTCACAATCACACACTCTCACATATACCCACTTATATACTCTTACACACATATATACTGCCTTCCACATGTGTAGTTACTGACACATGTACAACTGAGATATACATTCAATCACTAACACACTCATACATACACTCACCCAACCATACAGTCCATCACAGTTGCACTCTTAAAACCATGCACCATAGAATCACCCACTCACATATCTATGCACAGAGTCACACACACCCTACCCACACAAACACTCAGGCACCCGTACAGATACTCAGACAACCAATCAATAACCCATATAGACACTCATATAGCTATTCACAAAACCATGCAACCACTTATACACCAACACACAGACACATACAGACAGTCACACAGTTTAGTCACTAGTCTGCAGTAAGATACATTTAATGACTCACTTATAGAGTCAGTTACGCACCTAGAAAATCACCCATTCACACACTTATACACCCTCATTCTTCCATAGGCCTTTCACTATACATATATAAAAGATATTTAAACTTTTAAGAAAAACATACATTCACTGGATGATGTCATCAGTGATGTCATCAGTGATGTCATTTGAGATGTCATCAGTGATGTCATCAGTGATGTCACTGACCATGTCATGAGTGATGTAATATGTGACGTCATCAGCAGTGCATTGCGGGGGCGCGAGTTATAGTTAGCTGAACTAACTATAACAGGGGAATTTCTAGGGTTTTGTACGAGTGAAAAGTCCAGCTAACTATATCGCCCCTGAAACCTATGGTTCTTTCAGTTAATTTCAAAGGTTTTTTAAATGCCAATTGCTAACTATAACGTGCATGAAGCCTATGGTTTTTTCAGTGAATATATATATATATATATATATATATATATATATATATATATATATATATAATAAATTAAAATATTTAAATTAATATTTATTGGTAAAAACATATTTTACACTACATTAACTATAACAGTAGGGAAAAGGTTGGATAATGTAGGGGATAAAATTACTTTTCCCACTCCAAAGAGTGTAACAGTAGGGAAAGTGTTGTACAGCGGAGGGGAATAACTTACTATTCCTACTCCACGGAGTGTAACAATAGGGAAAGTGTTGGATAGCGGAGGGGTTAAAATTACTATTCCCACTCCAGTAATTGCAACAGTAGGGAAAGTGTTGGATAGCGGGAGGGTAAAAATTACTATTCCCACTCCAGTGAGTGCACCAGTACGGAAAGTGTTGGATAGCGGGTGGGTAAAAAATTACTATTCCCACTCCACCAAATGCAACAGTAGGGAAAGTGTTGTATAGTGGGTGGGTAAAAATGACTAATTCCACTCCAGCAAATGCAACAGTAGGGAAAGTGTTGTATAGTGGGTGGGTAAAAATTACTAATTCCACTCCAGCAACTGCAACAGTAGGGAAAGTGTTGGGTAGTGGGTGGGTAAAAATTACTATTCCCACTCCAGTGAGTGCAACAGTAGGGAAAGTGTTGGATAGCCAAGAGGTATAAATTAATATTCCCACTCCAACAAGTGTAACAGTAGGGAAAGTTTTGGATAGTGGAGGGGTAAAATGTACTATTCTTACACCAGTGAGTGCAACAGTAGGGAAAGGGTTGTATAGCGGGGGGCAATAATTTACTTTTCCCACTCCACGGAGTGCAACAGTAGGAAAAGTTTTGGATAGCGGAGGAGAAAAATTTACTATTCCTGAGACGGGTTCGAATATCCATGCCGACAATGGGGGATTCAGGTGCTGCCGCAGATGCAAAGCCTGTAAACACAGCATTGACTGTGACAAACTGCAAGTACCCAATTCCAAAAGAGAATTTACCATAAGGAAAAAACTTACCTGTAACACTACCTATTGTGTGTACGTTCTCATTTGCCCATGTGCTAAATGGTACATTGGGAGTACCAAACATACAGCAAAGAAAAGGGTGCTTGAGCATCTGCGTGCGATTAAGAATAACAACAGAACATACCCCATAGCTAGACATTTCTATGACCTACATTTGCAAGATGAGACCAAAGCACGTATGGTGGTGATTGACTCGGTTGACCTGGGAATCAGAGGGGGTAATAGAGAACTATCCCTGAGAAAATTAGAATCCCGTTATATAGTGGACTTTGAGAGTCTAGCCCCTAAGGGGTTAAATATGAGTGAGGAACTTGCAGTACACCTGCAATGAATATGTCTTAAATTTGTCAGTAGTGATTTTAGCAGTCTTACATTTTAAATTTTGCATTTTATTCTAGATGGAGTCACACGTTGTACAACAGGAATGCTACCTATGATGGAAGATACATTTGTTCCTAGTAGGAACGATACATTGTTATTTTTTTCGACTTGTGTGCCAGGACTGGTGTTTCTTTTTGCCCATTTGGGCATAATTTTGTCAATGATAGCACAGGGTTATTAATTTACCTTATGTATATCAGTACAGGATTGTTAGAGTTACGGCCTGAACTACAACATGTATAACAGAATTTACGAGGTGCCGTAACATTTTAACACCAATGTCCACTTGGGCTTGGGCTTGATTGAAGTTGATAACTTTATTGTACCGTGTTTGCTATACAAACTTGTATTCGACTTGGAACTTAAAGCATTTTATATTTAAGTTGAAAATTCCCATCGATAAGGCCTGTACGGAAATATGTACGATAATATCCATTATATGCTACTATAAATATTGGATCAATGCCCACTTGGGCTATATTGATGGTGACAATTACACTGCACGGAATGTAACTATGTATTGGGTTGTATTTTATATATACATTGTATAACCATGAGGTTGCCTCAAAGCAAGGAATGTATTTATTGATATAGTCAAATACTACATACCGTTCGAGACCACTGTGTACTTAATTTCTTGCTATTTTACTATGTTTATTTACAAAACAACATCGTTACAAAATGGCCGCCACAGTAGCAATCACTTCATTACTCTGTTGTGACTTGTCCATCATCTAATTTATGTAATTTAAACTTGATGAATTTCACTGTGATTTCGAGCGTGAACAAGCCGTAATGGCGAAACGCGTCGCTTTGCACTTGTGAATAAAACTTTCTGCATTCTACTTTGGAGTTCGAGTATTTCTCTAAGATACGTGAGACTGTTGGGAGTGAACATTCTTGGAAATCCGGTTTCCAAACTCGGACCGCCGGCGACAGACCGAAATTCTTTTACCGGGATTTGTGGCTTACATTAATATATATATATATATATATATATATATATATATAATAAATTAAAATATTTAAATTAATATTTATTGGTAAAAACATATTTTACACTACATTAACTATAACAGTAGGGAAAAGGTTGGATAATGTAGGGGATAAAATTACTTTTCCCACTCCAAAGAGTGTAACAGTAGGGAAAGTGTTGTACAGCGGAGGGGAATAACTTACTATTCCTACTCCACGGAGTGTAACAATAGGGAAAGTGTTGGATAGCGGAGGGGTTAAAATTACTATTCCCACTCCAGTAATTGCAACAGTAGGGAAAGTGTTGGATAGCGGGAGGGTAAAAATTACTATTCCCACTCCAGTGAGTGCACCAGTACGGAAAGTGTTGGATAGCGGGTGGGTAAAAAATTACTATTCCCACTCCACCAAATGCAACAGTAGGGAAAGTGTTGTATAGTGGGTGGGTAAAAATGACTAATTCCACTCCAGCAAATGCAACAGTAGTGAAAGTGTTGTATAGTGGGTGGGTAAAAATTACTAATTCCACTCCAGCAACTGCAACAGTAGGGAAAGTGTTGGGTAGTGGGTGGGTAAAAATTACTATTCCCACTCCAGTGAGTGCAACAGTAGGGAAAGTGTTGGATAGCCAAGAGGTATAAATTAATATTCCCACTCCAACAAGTGTAACAGTAGGGAAAGTTTTGGATAGTGGAGGGGTAAAATGTACTATTCTTACGCCAGTGAGTGCAACAGTAGGGAAAGGGTTGTATAGCGGGGGGCAATAATTTACTTTTCCCACTCCACGGAGTGCAACAGTAGGAAAAGTTTTGGATAGCGGAGGAGAAAAATTTACTATTCCTTCTCCAGTGAGTGCAACAGTAGTAAAAGTGTTGGATAGCGGAGGGGAATAATTTACTATTCCCACTCCACGGAGTGCAACAGTAGGGAAAGTGTTGGATAGCAGAGAAGATAAAATTACTGTTCCTGCTCCAACGAGTGCACCAGTAAGGAAAGTGTTGGATAGCAGAGTGGAATAATTTACTATTCCCACTCCAGCAAAATAATAAACATTAATTAACAGATACTTAAATAATAAAAATTAATTTACCTCTCACCAACTACCCCTATAAATAACACCACCACTATTGTAAAACATGACACAATTAACATAATTGCTTAACAATTAATTAGTAAACTAATAACAATAAACAATAACATTAAAAACAATGAGTAATAAGTTAATTCAGAATATTAAGACTATAAAATAACAATAAATGAATATTATCTGAAAAAATAAAAAATTATATTAATTTTAATTACTTCCCACACTACTCCCCTCTAAATATACATCTCACCCAAAAAAAATTGACACAATTTACATATTTACCAAATAATTATTAATAATGAATAACCAATTAATAATTGATAAATAAAAAATTATTTAAAATAATTAACAATATGAAATGTTAAATGCACAGATATTAATTAATACAAATTAACAATTAATTAATTATAATTACATTACTTCCCACCCTACTCCCCTATAAACCCACAACCCACTCCTAAAAAAATAACACCATTAAAATATTTACCAATTAATTAATAACTAATTAATAACAAAATATTTAACACAAGTAACAACATAAAATATCAAATACATAAATATTAATTAATTAAATTTTTTATTAATTAATTATAATTAAATTACTTCCCACCCTACTCCCCTATACACCCACAACCTGCTCCTAAGAAAATGACACAATTAACATATTTACCAGTTAATTATTAATAATGAATAACCAATTAATAACTAATTAATCACAAATTAATGAACACAATTAACAATATAAATTATTAAATACAAAAATATTAATTAATTAACATTATTAATTAATTAATTTTAATTGAATTACTTTCCACCCTATTCCCCTATAAACCCACAACCCGCTATGGAACTAAAATGCAATATTTAATTTCTTAAAAAATTAATAATTTCTAAAAATGTATTACAAATATATTATAAATAAATTACTTCCCACCCTATTCCCCTATAACCCACATCCCGCTATGGAACTAAAATGCGCAAAAATGACTTAACATAAAATTAATTGCTTCTAAAAATGTCAAACATACATTACAAAAATAAACTATACTTTTAACACATATACTAAAATACAGAACACTAAAATAAATTTCGATATTATTAATAACGATATTTTGACTAACGATATTACAAACTTCGATTTTAAAAAAGAAAATATATTTCTTACCTGCATGTCGATATTCTGTCGATATTCTGGTCGATCATATTCTTGCAGGTCGATATTGTGTCACATCGATATTTACACATCGATATTTTGACTCTATACCGGATGAAACCGTTGTAGTAGAGTCCAAAGTTCAGGAGTTCAGGAGTCCAAAGTCCAACATACTCCTCCCATCAGATATGGAAAAGTGGGTAGGATTAGTCAACAAAGTGAATGTGTAGTACATACAAAACGACATTGGGGCGAGGTTTCTTCCTGGCAGTGGTGGGTGTCTTGCCATCCTGAGCTCGTAGATATTTCTGTGGACGTTCTCTCCTGTGGGCAGAGGGGGGATCTGGAGCTACTGAGACAGAGGTACTTGCAGGTGTATCATACTCTGTAAGGGCCTTCCTTCCTGGGGCTGTGGCACATGTTGATGTCAGGTATGTACTTGAGCCACAGGAAGGGGTAGATCCAGGGGGAAATGCCCTGCATAGGGTGGTGTTTATGTCCCTCAGCACCAAAACTAGTGATCCCCACCTGTGGAGACCGGCCACCTCAGTGCAGACACTTGCCACCTCCTTGTGGGTGTCGGCCACCTCAGTATGGCTGTAGGCCACCTCCTGGTATGTGTCCGGCTGCAGCTCCTTCATTTCCTGGATTTTGGTCAAAACCTGGCCCATGACACTTTGGTAGTCCTGTTAGAATCCCAGGAGCTGGCTGATGACAGACTAGGTGCTTGTGTTCTCATCAGGCTCACTCTGGGGGCCCACATTTACCCTCCCACAACTCGTAATCCCCATTCTTATGCCCTCATTGCCCCTCCCACCGGGTCCTGGTTCTTCAGGGACTGAGGTGGTGTTAGCCAGATTGGAACCCAGGACTGGGGTGAACAGGATGGTGGTCACTGTGCTAGGTGCACAGGTGGGGGGCAGTGTTTGGCAGTGTTGTCGTAGCTGTGGTGGAAGGTGTTGTAGAGTGCAGAGGGAGTCCCACTGCTGCCGTCTGCCCCAGCTGACCAGATGGGCCAGGACCGTCATCCACGTCCACCTCCTCAGGAGCGGTGGCATCACTGAGGGAGTCTTGCTGGTGAGGAAAGGATTTCTGTTCAGTTACCAACGGCTGTTTCAGTGCAGTGGTGGGTCGACCTGTTGAGAAATGGAGAACATTGCTAATGTCGGAAGTAAGGTATCTACATCCACGTTGTTTGTGTCAAATTTGATGGGTACCTAGAATGGAACAAAATAGTTAAAGCTTAGTATTGTTAGCTAGTAGCGAGGAGTTGAAGGTGGTTACTAAACATTTGTGACATGCAATCAAAGTATTAGATGGCATCAGCTCATTATGTGTGAAGATATGTGACATTTTGCCTTTAGGGATAGACATGACAACTTCAAAGCTCAACTAACAACACAGTGTAGTCATACCATGTGTTTTCGTTGATTCCAAGGCCTAGTTGTGTCTAATTCAGACAAGCATCCAGCTTGTTTGTATACGTAGCATAGTTCATCATGTGAGAAGTGCAGCATCAAGGGGTCACCTGGCAGTGCTAATGAGCTGAGATTCCTTCATGGCTGACATATACTAGGGGTGCACAGTAATGGTGTCAATCATGTCAACAATAGTTTCAGTTTATGGGTCCGGACATCAAGAAATGTATGCACACATATGTCTGAGTGGAGCATTGTCTGTTCATTGCACAGTCCATGATGAGTGAAGATCAGCTGTAGAATGGGAGACAAGTGAGATGGGGCAAGTTCCAGTCACTGGGCCTCATGGTAGTACTGGAAGCTTTTCAATGCCACTTTGCCAACACTTGAGAAATGGTAACCTGCATGAACAGTTAACATCAGTTGTAACATGTCAGACAAGTGTGCAAGTTGTGATAGGAGTGTAGTATCTTGTTTAGAATTTGAGTGAAAAGGCCTCATGGTAGTAGTGGCAGCTTTTCAATCTCTGCTTACCAACACTTGAAATGGTAAGTTGCCTGACTAGTGAAGATCAGTAGTAACATGGGAGACAAGTGAGAAGGGCCAAGAGGGGTGCAGCATCTTGTTCAATGTTGGAGTGACAAGGCCTCATGGTAATTGTAGTCAGTTCAATGTCACTTTAGCAATACTTGAGAAATGGTAACCTGCATGAACAGTTCACATCAGATGTAACATGGAAGACAAGTTAGAAGGGGCAAAAGGAGTGTAGCTTCTTTTTTAGAGTTTGAGTGACAACATTGTAGTTGTAGCCAGTTTAATGTCACTTTAGCAACACTTGACAAACGATCAGCATACCATGGCTTTTGGGAACATGCATTTGGTATGGACCATACATTTACATTTTAACATTTTAACACATATCATGGGTCCTGTACAGATGAATGATTGGAAATGCACTTTCAGATAGCATTGGAACTTGTGGCGTGTCCTAGAGTTTGATATATGTGCTCTTTTAGGCAACATTACACATTGCCCAAGACAAACCAACATCTCAGCCACTCTATGTATTGCATGTTAGGCAAACAGAAAGAGAGTAGAATAGGTGAAGCAGAGTTGAGAGCAAACAGGACAGTTGTTGAAGTGTACCTTACCAGAGTCTACTCCCCCCTCTATTTCTGATAAGCCCTCATTATGAAGGATGGCCAAGACCTTATCCTCCCAGGGTAAGAGTTGTAACGGTGCGCTGGGAGGGCCACAGCCACTCCTCTGAGTGTCCAAGTGGTGGCTGTTGTATGTGGTATGTACCCTCAGCCTGAGGTTGTTCCACCTCTTCCTAATGTCTGTGTGCGCAGGGTGTTACCAACAGCATTACCTCTGTTGACAATACTGTCCCACATTTTCATTTCCATATTGATGAGAGTCTGCTGGACGAGGGTCACAAAAATGTGTGACTGTACTCTAATGATTTCATCCACCATGACAGTCAACTCTTGCTCAGTGAAACTAGGTTTCTTTTTTGGATGCATGGTTTAAAAAATATGAGTGAGTATGTGAATGAGGAACAAACAAATGATAGAGGTACAAAGGTGCACAAGAAAATTCCAGGTGGTGGAAAGTGCTAAATGTAAAGCTGAAAAAGGGGTGCCTTATCTAAAAAATGGATGTCTGTGTGCTGCAGTTTGGAAACAAAGGATGCTGGTTAGGGATGGGGTGTGTTTTATTGTGTGATTTGCAGGCGTGTCCACTTGCGAACGCTAATCAGGTGTGTAGTTTTTAAATCATTCCAATGGTCACTGTTTTAGAATTTCTTTGGGGCGCGTACCACGCCTTTGGGTAAACCGTACTTTGTTGATCACTGTTGTGAGAAATCGATTATGACTGTGTAGTCGTAATACACTTGGCGAGTGGACCTGGATACACGGCCAACATTTCAAACCACCACGGTCCCGCAGGGTAGACCGCCATGACTGCGGTGGGGGTTTTTAACAGCATAACTTGTAATACGGCAGGCGGTATATCACTGGGGATGTGGTGGCGTGAACAATGTGGAGTCGGTTCTTGGGCGGTCAAACCTCCAAACTCGTACTAAGGCCCTTTCAAAAATTGCAATTTACTTATTAATCCAAATTTGTACAATGGAAAGCAGGATGTGATCAGTGGTATATGTTGCATGGTATTCAATAATACCAGGGCTCAATAACTTCAACTAATTCACAATGTTTATTTTTCTAATAGATACATCAAGCAGACACCTTTTTATTTGCTATAACTCATCTACACATGACATATTGTTTAGTACTTCATTATCCTTTCTAATGTCCTTTGCTTCTACTGAATAGATAACAGCAACATTATCATTCTCAAGATCACAGGATAGAGGTCTTCAATATCAATGTCATAAAAGCAGTCATGCATAAGTTACCCAGTAACACGTTCGCTTTTGCCCTCCTGTTACATAAGATGTATGTCAGAAAAATGTATAACCTGCTTTCAGCATGCACAATATAAAGAGCAGTACATTTCTGACATTTATGTATCTGATGTCTGGTTATGTAATGCATGGCTTCCATCAGAAGCTTCTATAATTTCCGCCAGATTCTATATCTGGTAACTCGCTGCTATGCCATAGCAACAATTCATATCAAAACTGGTTACCCACTGTTAACCTGAAAGGGCTCTCTGCAAGCCTGCCAGTGCAGCGCTGCTTGTTTGCTTTGCCTGTAATCGTAAAGCGCAACTACAGGAGGAGGAAGTAATGCAGGGAGTGTTCTGGGAGTTGGTTAAGCATGGCACGTATGGATTTATTTTACATTTGGGACAGGGAAGAAAGACCATGATATGTATTGCTCCCTCATTACTCCTCTGCCCCTGAGCAGAAACTGGAGGCAGAGGCCAAACATTTTGGGGCAAATGCATAACATAAACTTATAGATGGGCAAAAAGTGAATTACGGGATGTGTTTTACCTTGGGGTTCTGAGTAAAATCATGGATAACTCGATCTTCAGTCTTGTTGTCTATTTGATGTCACTCAGAACCCTGCCGTGAAAAACACCCTAGTAATTCACTGTTACCCATCTACAATTCTATATTTAATATTCTACTTTGATATTCCTATACTAGGAAAAAAACACTCCTATTTCATTAAACTACAAGGATTGCTTTATAAGTTTTGAGGTGGCAATGTTCTGATTTGAGCTCAGTATTGTCAGAATTTCATAACTGATATTTTCTGGTGGTAAAATATTTTTCCTGTATTTGTATTTATTTTAAGCATTATTATCGAGACATGGCTCGCTAGAAAGAAATATGCGGTGCATGGTGCAACATCGGCTATCGACCATTACAGCACAATTTTACCAAAAAGGTGTACCAAGTGACAAATTGGATTACTACTAACACAGATCATGGTCTGTGATAAAGTAAAAAACCACAGACAGATTCTACCGCTATCAACACAAATCTGTTTACATTGCATGGTCCGTTGCGGCGCTGGGGGGGGTTTGGGGGCAGCGCGGTGGCGCTGTGCTCGTGACGGAACCGCTCCATCACGAGCCACGGTTGAGCTGTGCTCATGACGGAGTGGTTCCGTCACGTCTCCGCCCACTGCGCTAATCGCCCGCACAGGCGGGGAATTAGCGCCGCGTGGGCGGAGCGGCGGCCAACGGCCGCAGCATGACGGAACCACTCCGTCATGAGCACAGCGCTACCGTGGCTCATGATGGAGTGGTTCCGTCATGAGCAGGGAAGGGGTTAAATGTTGTCCTGTTGACAGCAGTAAACATAAAAGAAAACAGCATATGCTCTAACTATAAGTAGCAAATTGGTCCACAACCTGTCCCTTCAAGTCAAACTGATTCAAAGTCAAAGTCATATCTTATGTGAATTTCGTGCATTTATGGATTTACGTTTCACATGAACTTTAGACAGAATAATAAAGGGGAGAGTGAGAAGAGAGAATGCTTGTTCACCTTCCCATCACAATATCCATAAACAAAGTGACGTGAGCAAACCTGCCAAATTCCTTTACGGTGTACCTCACACAGAGGTAAAAACTAACTTTAGTATTTTAAAATTACACCTCACCTACCAACCAAGGGGCATATCATCAAGGGCTTTATCTCTGCTTTTCTGGATTTAAAAGCCAGAAAAGCGGAGATAAAACCAATGCCCTATCAGCAAGAGGGTGCTAACATGCGTTTTCGCATGTTAGCACCCTTTTACACTATGCCTACCTTTGTATCTCTAATGAGATGCAAAGTGGGTGTCCATGACATACACTACATGTCAGGAGAACAATAACGCGTCTTTGCGCTATCAGCAAGGATGCCCTTGCATTTTAGCAGACGTTAGTTTTTGGAGAAAACTGCTGTTTTCTCCAAAAACTAAAGTCGGCTAAAATCCTGACTAAGCCACTCTTAACATTGGGGGTGGATTATGCTGATACGACCACAGGGTCATATCAGCAAGGTTATAGCTCTTTTGCAGGGAACATCGCTGGGAAACCAGCAATGTTCCCTGCAAAACGGCGATAACATCGCTATCTCTGGAATTTGTATCGCTCTGGAGCACCTCGTTGATGATAACGCGCTACCAGGGCGTTAAAAAGCAGAGATAGCCAGCGATAAGAAAATTATCGCTAAGCACGGCCAGCAGTAAACCATTGCAGATATGGCCACCTAGTTGCTGGCAGGCTCAGAGCCGGACTGGGCACCGAAACTGGCCCTGGCCAACTGTCCGGCCCCCATAGGGGAGAGGGGAGTGCGCCAGAGCTGTTTGCAAGAGCCAGTTTCAGCCAATTTTGTTACAGAGGGCCCATATTGCCAGCCCCTGGTGACAAAAACTGCACCCATGGGGCCAAAACTGGTGCCCAGCCTGACGGCCCACCGGGGAAACACGGCCCTGGGCAGTCTTCACCATTGGGGTCCCCCCAAGACAACTAGCACATCACGGGTGTTCTTCAATGCACAGCAAAACAGTTCTTTTTGTCAAAGAAGATGAGGGGGTGAATTGAAATGCTTTTTCCAACCGTAAATGGCGTCTTATTTAGGAATGGTAACCTTGGACAAGTATGTTAACATTATTACCTTTGAAAAATATTTTGTGTTATGTGTGATTGCCACTGATTTAACATTGAGCACCATTCCTTAAACATTAATCGTTGAAACCTATGAGATCATCGTAACAAGTAATAGTAGTGCATGTGATTTCTACAGAGCACCAACCATACTCCGCACGATGCATGGCTGAGTATATGTAATACAGTGCACATTCTTTTACTGTTTCTCTGATGAGCCTGATTACAAAAAGCAATGCTTGCCATAGACATTGCCATGCTCACAAGTAACAGTGCATGTTTAGTCGCCATGCACTGTTCAGAATGCGTCATGGACAGGATTTCTCCTGCACTTTTAAGCAGTCTGCAAGAAGCTGAATGCAGAATCATGAACAGCAGGAGCTGTCTTTTATTTTAACGGGCACTATGGCTAGGTCTTGTTGGGACCTTTTGCATGATGGTTTAAGCATGCTATGAGTGCTCAACCCATAGTTGTATTGCCTACTTAAGTGCAAATTGATATGTTCTCCCCCTTTATTCCCACACAGAAACTCCAATGTGGTAAGTCAAAAAATACATACCTTACGAATTGTAATATATATCCACATGCCTTAGCATGCATTTGCACTTGGTCCTGAAGAAAGCCATCTCGACCCCTCGGGTGGCATTGTTGTTATGGCTGAAACATGTCGGCCGTTTCAAAGGATTTGAGAGGTTGCTAACTCCTCACCAGACATCTACCACTTTTTTTGTCTAAGGGTACCATTATTAAAAAAGACACCACTTATGGTTGGTAACCCAGAAGGAAATTTTAGTACACTCATCATCTTCTTTAACATAAAGAAACACTAAAAAAAACAATAGCTAGTCTGTAATCAGGCATTAAAGCACACCTGTGATGCGCTAGATGTCTCCGTGGCACCCCAATGATGACGCATGCCACCATATAGGTTGGAGGGTGAGGGGTTGTTTTAAAAAAATCTTAAGCTGTTTTTTTCACTCTGTTTGAGGGATACCCTGAAAGAATTTAGTAGCTTTGCTCACTCCACTTTGTTTATGGTTACATGACCTTTAGTATTGATCTATATATTTAGGCCCAGATTTTCAAAAGCGTCACAGAATGCAGCGCAGAGGAAAAAAATGCTGCACTGCGTTGCCTGATAGGGATGGAGCAGGAGAGCACCATATCTGGAAAGATATGGCTCTCGCCTCCCCTCTCCCAGATTTAAGCTGGCTGTGAACCCGGCACACACCTTTGGGTGTATGGCTGAGTCTACCATAGGTTTTGTACTGGAAGGGTAGCCTTCCAGTACAAAATGCTATGCTTAGACACACTTTAAACCTTTTCCTGCTTTGTATGTGTGCTGCACAGTACAGCAGCATGCATGCAAAGTCAGAAAAGAAAAGAGAAGTGAAAACATTTCTCCTTTTAACGCCTCCTTTCAAATGGCGTTACATTTTGGTGCTAAACCCCATCTACTATTGTTTGTAGATAGGGTTATGCGTCTGAAGGGATGGGTGGTTGCATTGGAACGCCCATGGACCACCCATGTAATGCCCCTTTGGCGCTAAGTAACGCAAAGCAGTGCTTCACACTGCTTTGCACTACTTTCAGGATACTTTCCAGTGCAAAACAAGCTTTGCACTGGTAACTAAGGGGCATATTAGCAAGGGCAATATCGCCGCTTTAGCGGGACCTTTTCCTGCTAAAGCGGCGATAATTCTATTGCCCTATCAGCAAGCTGTCGCTAACAGCAGTTAGCGACAGCTTTCTGACGACAGCGACCGGTTTGGGTGCCGCTTTGCATGTCTGCGATATTTATCGCTAATGACATGCAAAGTAGGCGTTCCCGACCAACAGACCTGGTAAACAGCCGCTAACAGCCCTATCGCCTATTAGCAAGGAGGCCCTGGCCCCGGCTAGCGACGTGAAAAGTTGCGCTAACCGGGGTCATCGCCGGTTTCTTAACACCCGCTATTTTCCTGACTTGACCATACCTGTCATGGGGAGTGGATTATTCTGATACGACCACAGGGTCGTATCAGCAAGGTTTTCCCCCTTCCCCATGCTACATCGCTGGTTTTGTCGCGATGTTGGCCCTTCCCTTCTGCTATCGCTGGAATATTTATCGCCATATCGATAAATGTTGCTAATACAGCGTTAGCGTGGCAATATATTCCAGCGATAGCTGTCGATAAAAAATGTCGCGCTCAGCACGCTCTGCTATATTTATTGCAGTTTGTTGCTAATATGGGCCTAAATTACTAACAAAAATATTTTTTCCTGGCTAGCATTACTTTTGTGACGCTAACTGATCGTAAAATGATTGTAAGTCTACCCCTTACTTTCTTAACAGAATTGCGGTCTCCTTGAAATTGTTGTGATCGTAAAAATTATTTGACTGGTGTATCTGTTAAAAGCTGCGCCGCTGGCATTTGTTGAGCAAAGAGACAAAACAAACAAACAACAAGTTAACGAATAAAACTGGCTAGAAGATTCATACAACATATCGTTTTATTTGGTTTGAGTATTTTTATAATATATTTCTGTTATGCACTTTTTAAAATGATGCAGAAATACGCAACTTTTGTTAATAAAGAACGTGTTTTCCTATTTGTATGAAAATATTCCAATTCTAGAGTTATTTAATGTGTAATAAACGGAAGACAGTAGGGAGATGCAGTATGAATATGTGCAGGAATGCACTACATATGCTAAATCATTTCTCCCATCTAGCTCACATGCATAGCAACTCTGAATATCAATTTTGCAAGCTTCCCCGCTCCTTTTATATTTCAGATAAATACCGTGTTCAGAACATAAGTGTTTATATGTATGAAGAAATACTATTAGTAGAAGAGAGAAATGAACTCTGAGCATAGAGAGCTCTAGTCCAGAAACTTGCTCTAGCATCTAATTATAAAAGTCCTTTATGGTGAGTGTCTGGTTGGAACGCACTTTATATTAATTGGTTGTCTCCTCGTCTAGACCATATGTCTCCCTGATGTAACGAATGCTGGCAGCAGCCCTGCTGGTGCACTGTATGCGCGACAACAAAAATGAGTCTTGGAGTGTTTCATTCGGTTTTTTTCTTTTTGTGCTCTGAGCCTGCCTTTGGTCTTAGCTGTAAGAAACGTGGCGCTTTTCCTTTTAAGAGGGGCAGAGATCAAGCATCAACTTTGAGTGTCTGTGCTGTCAGAAGAGCTGCTCCACAGTCTGCTTTAGCTCCTTGGTTTGCTATAATTAAGTCGAATGCTTCTCCACGGAAGAGGTCACGAAAACACTGCACAGTCAAATCTAACAGTGGATACGGAAAATTAAAATGAGAGGAAGCGCTTGCTAGGTTTTTATTGGAGAATGGAACTAGAAGACGTTCATTCCTATGTTTCATGTAAATTAAATTTGTGTATTTATTTTATTTTATTGTTTCTTCTGAAGATTTGTTGTAGCGCCGACATGCTTCCTTTCTGCCACGTCGAAATGCCATCCATTAAATGTAGCCATTACAAAAATGGGGTCACCCATAAGTGGTCATGGACCTGGGTACAGGATGATACAAAAAACAATGGTCCTAAACCTTATTTTGAAAAGAAGTAAATCAGTTTGCCTCTTTGGTATATTCAGTAAACAATTTCCTGAGCATGCTAAACAACGATATGTCAGCTCACAGTACTTGATACATTATTGAAACATAAAAACAGAAAGGTGCAACAAACCGTAGTCTAGTTCACCATACATTTTATTTTCATGTCAATGGTGAAACAATCAAAAACCTTTTGACTGTTCGTTGATATTTATGCAATAGAGGTTGCTCCCAGGGGAACGTGCGTGAAGGAAGGGTGCTCAAGTGTAAAGTAGTGAGGAAGAATAATCAAGGTGGTGACATAAGGAAAAGACTTTATACAATTTGTCAGTCAGTCAAAGCACTTTATTTCGATTAATTAAAATCATAAAAGCAATGGGCAATCACACAAAATTACCAACAAATACAATTCATTGGTAAATAGCATATAACAATTTGAATAAAACAAGTATGTTAAAAACAATAGTTAAAGGAGTTATACAAGTAGGAAGTCATTCTATGTGCAAAGAGCAGGATTCATACGGAGCCACAAAATACAATTAAAAGAAACACGAAAACCCCAATTGTGAAAATTAGCAATCAATCTCCCCAGAGGAAGACAGTTTTTTGTTCTTAAGCCTCATGGCTGCCACCAAGAAGCTAGCCACATAAAAAATATCACGGGTGCTACTCAGCATCTGTAAATGTATTAGAGCTGGTCTAACTTGGATAAAACCTTTCGCTTTTAAAAGTGGGAGCAGGTATTTTTTCCTCATTTCAGAGTAAAAACTACAAAACATGATAAAATGCAGGGTATCTTGGGTTGAAAAATTGTCGCACCTGCAGGGCGTACTACATTCAGGTTTGGCCCACACAGGGAAACTCCCCAGGGAGTAGTGAATTAGGTTAAGTCTAAACCTGGTCAGTAAAAATCTATGAAAAGGTTTAGTTACGAGCTGTAAATATGGCTCCAGGGAGGGCGAGGTGACCAGAACATAGTTCTGTCTCACAACTGGTTTTTTAAGCTCCATCTCCTCCCGGGTCAACCTTGCCTCTTCTAAAAAAGTAGCCCTAATCCATAGGACGTCCTTCTTAACAATATTCTCCGGGGACGTAAAGAGCTCTGGATGACCTAGATCAGCAAAAGTCTTTCTCACATATTCAACCCAGGGGATCCTTTTAGCATTTTCCATGGCAATAATATCTGTAAGTATGGCATGGTTCAACGTAATTTCCTTATTTAACCATGTTTTTGCCCAACAAGCCAGGGGGGCCACCCTCAACTTGTCCGTAATATATCCAATCCCCACCTCTGTATGAGTACTAAATGTGGGGGTGGATTGGGGGACAGACAGGAGGGATCTCAAAAACCTGTTTTCAACTCTTTGTATTTGAACTCGGGCTACGTGGCCCCACAACGGGGCACCATATAAAACGATGGACAAACATTTAGCATTGTAGACTTTTATCAGTGCCTCCATGGGTCTCGCCCCCAACCTTTTAGAGAAACCCAAAAGAGCACTGGTGGACCTTGACATAGAAATGCTTTTTAACTTAATTTGGGGGCCCCAAGAACCCTTATAGTCAAAGAGAATGCCTAGATATGGAAAAGTACGAACCCTTGTCACCTCCGCCCCCTTGCAATGAAAGGTTTTTAATTTACAGCTGCGGCTACTTCTGCCCACGACCATGGTGTGAGATTTGTTAATATTCACCTTCAGGTCTAGCTGGTCCATAAAAGAAGCAAAAGAGTCCAGCATCCTTTGCAGACCCACCCCAGTGCGGGCCAGTAAGACATCATCATCCACGCATAGGAGAACGGGGATTGATAAAGCTCCTACACGCGGAAAATCTGCCCTAGTGGTACCTAGGAAGCTATCCAGGGCATTTATATAAATAGTAAAAAGGAGGGGGGCCAAAATGCAACCTTGTCTAACCCCCCTCTCTGAGCTAAAGTGTCGAGTGCATCTTCCCTCTTGGTTTACCATAATGGTGGCAAAAAGCTTTTCATGTAGGGCCGCTAGAAAATTAATCAGTGGGGGATCAATGTCAATATCATGTAGGATCCTCCAAAGCTTGGCCCTATTCACCATGTCAAAGGCCGAAGACAGGTCCATGAATGCCATAAATAAGGACCCATCCTTTGCCACTGTGTACTTGCTTATTAAGAGATGTAAGTTTAAGCATTGGTCCATGGTACCCCTTTTTTCTCTAAAGCCATATTGTAAATTAGAGAGCACCCCTAGCCTCTCCACATTTTCCGTGAGTCTAAATAGTAGGACTCTGCCCATGATTTTAACGGCAGAGTCTAGCAGGGAAATGGGCCTGTAACAAGAGGGGTCCATGCGCTGACCTTTTTTAAAACACCGCCATAGCTATAGCACGGATTAAATACGTACCAAAGTACCGACAACGAAAGGGTGAACGCTGAATACATCGTTTTTCGGCGTAGTTATTGTTGAAAGAAGAAGCCCGTTTTTTCACCACGGGAGGCTAGGTAAGATTAGTGTCGAAATAGGAGTCTACAAGTACTCTAGGAAATTCAATTATCCTATGACTTCCCCAATTCATTAATTGCACGACGTGATCCCCATTCTTGGAAAAGAAAAAATCCCAAGTTTGGATATAAAATTCCTCATCCGCCATATGTGTTTACATACTGGATCCTATGTGGACGACTGTATGTTTAATTCCGTCCCCAGAAATACAGTCCTGATGAGACCCGGTATTTAAAAGTGGGTCGAAACGCCGTCGACAACATAAATAAGAAACAGCCCTGACTGAATCACTGTATATTGTATATAAACTGTCCTTATAATTTTTCCAATAACCTCTGATATCGTTTGTTTTTTCTGTTTGGTCACAGTACAAAGGTTATGGTGTTTTCACTGGGGCACATTTTGCACTGTTTATGTAAGAAAGAAAAGTATGTATATATGAAATGTTTTTTATATGTGATTTAAAAAGTGTACATTAAACAAAGTCCTCGGCTGAGGCTTTAAAACATTTTTTTAGAAATTATTTTTATGAGGTTGTATTATGATTAGTATTAATTTACTCATATTTTCTATTTTCAATTATTCTTGAATTACGTATGTGAGATTAACTCATGAACAACTATTATTGTTGTATGAAATATTTAAATAATTTTCAAATGAGTTCCTTGTGAATATTGTTTGAAGTACTCTGACCTTTTTTAAAAATCGTGACTATGACCGAGGTAGCCCAAGAGACTGGGAAAGGATTACAAACAGATGCGTTAAAAACATTAGTTAAAATTTTTGCCCAAAAGGTCGGTGAATTCATATATAGATCAGCGGGGACCCCGTCTGGGCCCGGGGCTTTATTCTTTAATGTTTCTTTGATTGCTTTTTCAACCTCCCCCGATTAAAAATTATTGGGGTGGTTGGGTAAGATATTTCGGGAGGGCCCTCATTACTCATGCCCTCATTACTCATGCCACCAACACCGTAAACTTCTTCAAAATGGTGAAGCCAAACATCATCCTGAATAACACAATCGGTGTTAGTATTCTCTTGGCCAGAGAGAAAAGGGTCATTAATGGTAGCCCAGAACTTGGCACTATCCCGCAAAACGTCTATAGACAGTAATTTGTCCCAAGCCTCCTTTTTAATTGACTTCTTTCGCCCTTCAATTGCTAATTTGTAAGCCTTTCGTAAATTGGCTACCAACCCCCTATCTCTAGGACTTGTTGTTAATGCTTGTAGTAGTGCCCGATGTGCCTTGGAGCAACTACTATCAAACCACCTAGGGTCGGAATTGCCACTATTGTTATTCGTATTAGTGAGATCCGCCACGATCCGGGAGCAGATTTTCTCGAAGGCGCTTATCGTCTCACTATCTACACACTCACTATCCAAACAAATGGCCATCTGACTTCCTACCTCAATGGTTACAATTTCTAAGAAAGTATCGGGCACAACCCTCGTCCACTTTATTCTCCAACTTTGGTCCTTTGCAACAAGGGGGGCCCCCACCCTGTATATACGGCTCTCGGGGGTAGGAATGTCCCCCAGAATCAACTCGAGAAACACAGGATTGTGATCACTAAAGGACGACGGGACTGCCCCGTATGTCCCCACCAGTTGCAAAAGGCCCGTGGAGATGAAAAAGTAATCTATCACGGTGCCCGAGGTTAAGCCCTTAAAAGTAGGAACCCCATCCACCCCTTCTATAAAATCGGGTTCAAATACGTTGCAGTTAGCTAGGAGTTCTTCAAGGGCCTCCCCCTGCCTGGAGTGCTCAAAGTGTGGTATCGCAGCTCCAGGCGGACCCTCAAAAACCCCCTCTTAGCAACCATCCCCGCAAGGGTGGATATTAAGATCGCCCATTAAAATAAGCTCGAAAGCAGTGCTTTGTGTAAGACTATATTCAAGTATAAAAGATCCCAGGGCGGCTATGTGTGTATTTATATTTTCCCTCTCCCTGTGATTATAAAAGTTTATAAAAAGAATATTCCTAAAATTGGGAAGAACCCATTCTACTATTAAGTAGTTACGAGAACCAGAGTCCAACTGCCTAAAGGAACCCGCAAGGTTTACGGAAAGCAAAAGGATGAGCCCACCCTTAGGTCTACCCATAGTTCCCATCATGGCTGGGACCGAAAAACTAGTATATCCATCTAATTAAAAACTTGATGTACTGTCCCAAGTTTCTTGCGCCGCTATGATATCATGTTTTTTTATAAAACCAACCCAAATAGCATCTGACCGCTTTTGTCTGATGCCAGCGACATTCCAACTAATAATTTTACAACCTGCCGGACCAACTCTTGTGACAAGATTATCTACAGGGGGCCCGGCTGTGACAGGCCGTCATTCGTTAGAGTCAAGGTCTGAAAGAGAGTTGAAACGGTTACCTAACAGCAAAGGTGCCTGTACCTGTTGTATATGTTATGTTATGTTATAGTGTGTTTATATAGCGCACGGCTACTCCAGAGGAGTGTCCCGGCGCTTTCCACAGGCAGCTCAGTGTAACACAGCAAAACAAACAAACAGCAGAGCACAAGGCAACAGGGAAGAAAGAAAAACCTAAAGGTTAAAAAGCCAGGTCTTCAAGCTCTTTCTGAACTGCAGCAAATTAGCAGAGCTGCGTAGAGCCAGCGGAAGCGAATTCCAAAGCCCCCCAGTGCGCGCCTTCCTAACCCGCGGCACCACGGCCAGAAAGAGAGAATCTGACCGCAGTGTACGGGCTGGACGGTAAAAAGACAACCTCCGTTGCAAATATCTTGCACCAGTGCCAAAGAGTGCTTTGTGCATCAGCGTCAAGGATTTAAACATAATCCGCTTCCGGATAGGGAGCCAGTGGAGCGTCTGCAGCAGCCCAGATACTCGCGCTCGCCTGTGAAGGCCAAAAATGGCACGAGCAGCAGAGTTCTGGGCCACCTGCAGGCGCTGTACCAAATAATCCGGGAGACCAAGGAAAAGGGCATTCGCATAATCCAGCCTGGATCCAATCAAAGCTTGCACAGTAATCCGCCTGTGCTCCACAGAAAGTAATGGTAAAAACTTGCGGAGCATCTTCAGAATGCCAAAACAGGAGCCAGCCAAACCAAGAACACTCAGCAAAAGTTTATTGTCCAGCTTAACTCCCAAGTTTTTGGCAACCAGCGATGACTGTGCAGGAGGACACATATCCGGCGGCCACCAATCCTGCCACTCCGGGTCGGTGGCACAGCCGAAGAATAGGACCTCCGACTTACTGGAATTGGCCTTCAGGCTATTCTGTTGGAACCAGTCGAAGACCATCCCCAGGCACCCCCGAATGCTCTCTCCATCAAATGCCTGATCTTTCCCACATGTGAAGAGGAGTTGCGTGTCATCTGCGTAGGACACGATCTGGGCCCCATGAGCCTCCACCAAGGCCGCCAGGGGAGACATGAAGATGTTAAACAATGTCGGGCTCAACACAGAACCCTGTGGAACTCCGACTCCCAATGGCGGCATCTCGGCGGCGCTCTGGGAGACCCAAATCGTCTGGCGGCGGCCCTCAAGAAAAGATGTAAACCATTTGAGCACCGTCCCTCTGAGGCCGATGGCATGGAGCCTGGCGAGGAGCGCCGCGTGGGGGACGGTGTCAAAGGCCGCCGACAGGTCCAGCATGACAAGCATGGCCTTACCTCCAATATCCAGAGTCTCGCGAATAACCTCCGAGACCTCCAACAGAGCCGTTTCCGTACTCAAATTAGGGCGGAACCCAGATTGGGATGGGTGCAGTAGATTATTGGTTTCGAGAAAACCCGACAAGATGCCATGCACATGTTTTTCTGTGTTCTTCGCCAGAGCCGGAAGAAGAGAAATAGGCCTGTAATTGGCCAGGACCTCAGTATCCAAACCGGGCTTTTTCAGGAAGGGGATCACCATCGCCCTTTTCCAGGTGCGTGGGACACTCCCTTCCCTCAAAGAGGCATTAATAAGAGGATTGACCAGTGGATTCACCACCGCTGCCATCCTAGCCAAAAATTTGGCAGGGCAGGGGTCTAACGGCGAGCCTGATTTCAGGCCGGCCAGCAACAACAGGGACGCATCACTGGAAACAGATGGAAAAACCGACAGTGCAGCGGCAGATATGGGCGGTGGAACGCAACCGGCACTAGGGCCGCAGCACCCCTCCTTCGGCCTGTCCAAGAAAGAAGCCTGAATCGCCTTAATCTTGTCAGTAAAGAAACTGGCCAGATCACGCGCCCACAGGTCAGGTGAGACTGGTAGGGGTAGGTTGGAACTGGGGGTCGTGAACTCCTTCACAACAGTGAAGATCTCCTTACAGGAGTTCCCCGACTCCTCAATCCTCCTAGCGAGATAGGTTGTTGGAGAGATGTACTAGCAGTACCCTCTAGAGTTTGGGCCCCCAGTGTCACATGCTGGGAATCATTATGTTGTGCCAGGTTTGAACTACGGGGAAAAAGGGCCTTATGACGGGCAAGATTGTTATTGGGAGGTCTGGTGGTATCCACACTGGGTGGTGCGGAGGGGTAGAAAAACTGTAGGGGGACTGGTCTTATACCATCCTGTGCGACTTTTGAGCCATCCCAGAACAATTTATATGCTGTATAAGGATTATTGAAATTGACTACAATACAGTCCCCCCTAACTGCCTTTGGCTGATGCCCTATCCATCCCACCCTTCTGGCCATGATTATACTGGCCGCGATGTCTTTCCCTCCACTACAATAATCCCCGGACCAAGAACTGACCTTCCTCATTAAGGCACCTGTTGTTTCAGACTCACCGGCCTGAAGGTGGGGAACACCTACAAAGACTGCTACCAGAGGTGCTGCCTCTGGAAGCAAGTCAAGTCTAGAGGGGTTATCACAAGCCGGATCAGCCAAACTGGGGATAATTGGTCAGGGGTACTACTCAAAACATCTTGCCCTTTACCATAAAAACCCCCCAGTGAATTGCGTCCGGCTGTGGCATGGGGGACACTGACCTTACTTCTCGCAGGATTATGCGTGCTGGAATTGCGACTTAAATAAGGTTTAATCATATGTGCTTCAGCATTATTCCCTGGGGTACTAACAACAGTCGCAGCCAATCTGTTCTGCACCCTATACTTCTTCATAAAATCATCAATTTTAGCACATTTTTCCAAAAGTCCAGCAAAACAAGTATTCAAAGTGTCCTCAATATCCTTGGCCAGGTCTATAAGAATAGGCTCCAACTGTGAAGAGACCAGTGACTCTATCATGTCCCCCAAATTATCATTACCAGGCTTGGGTGGGTCTTGGACTTTAGTCTTCCTGGATTTTTTCTTCTTGGGGCCCATTGCTAAACCCTGTGTAATCGTCGCTGTGGGCTCCTGGTTGACGTCATTAACTCTCAAAGGGGCAGCCGGGTCAGTAGTGGGAAAAGGATTAGCTACGGTGACTACTGGTTCCAAGGGGACACTGGGGATGTTTGCAGGCGGGGTATCAGGCGGAGTGCAGGGGGGAGTGGTCGATTGTAGGCCAAGTTCCAACTCTGCATTTGCTATTTCTTTCATTAATGCCCCCACAGCGGAAGATAGATACGAAATTATAGACTCCGACTTTCTGGGGACTTTGGCCTTTTTCCCCCCTTCCCCGCAATTTAATTGTTTGCGCTTACCCATTTAGGTGATGTTAGATGGGTGGCCCAGCCCGGCCTCCTTCGGCCCCCGACGGCCACAGACGGCCCGCCCTTTGCCCGGGCTTAGCCCGGCGCTCGTCCGCGCGCGTCCCGCGTTGTGGGAGGCGCGGTAAGTTTAAATGTAAGCCCCGGTGTCAGGGGGCGGGGTCTCTGCTGCCTGGAAGACCCGCTGTCTCCTGGGTCCGGTAGTTGCACTGCGCCATAGATCTCCGTGCCCCACTGCTGCCGCTGCGTCTCCCGCGTTGCGCGAGAAGTTTAAATGTAAGCCCCGGTGTCAGGGGGCAGGGCCTCTGCTGCCTCGAGGACCCGCTGTCTCCTGGGTCCGGTAGTTGCACTGCGCCGTAGATCTCCGTGCCCCACTGCTGCCGCTGCGTTTCCCGCGTTGTGGGAGGCGCGAGAAGTATAAATGTAAGCCCCGGTGTCAGGGGGCGGGGCCTCTGCTGCCTGGAAGACCCGCTGTCTCCTGGGTCCGGTAGTTGCACTGCGCCGTAGATCTCCGTGCCCCACTGCTGCCGCTGCCACTGCGTCTCCGGCAACGTCGGCTCGACTTTGATGCGGTATCTTCTTTTTAATGTCTTCGAGGTAGCCTCACGCATCCAGTATCCAGATAAACGAGGCAGAACCGGTATGCGTACTCACAGCGGCTCAAGGTAATTCACAAGCCTAGGGGGGTTTTCTATCTGCTGTCAATGTCATTACAGATGTTAGGCTCACTCCCCTTTTTTAATTTATTTCATTTCCAGCTTTGGAATTAATTTTCCTATGCACCATTTTCTACTGATTTGTGGACCCTGACTGTTTGAAGCCGACTGAAGGTAAATCAGACGCAAAAGTGCCACCTTCACACAGGTTCAGGCTTTTTGTGGAGGTTATTGGGATACTCACTCTCCCAATTTCCTTTCAGATTCCATACCAGTGCAAGCGCGACCACCAGAGGATTCGCCCAAACGGCCACTAAACTATGTGGACCGCCACCCTTTAAACTTGACTATGATCATCACCCCGTGAGTCACAGCGGGTAAGCCAGCTTAGACACACCTTAAGGATGCACTTTTGGCACATTAGTTTTAACCCGTAAGTGCAACATCCTGACCCCATATTCTCCCCATTCATTCCATAGGTATATGACAAGGTCCAATACCTACTTAGGTTGCCTCACCCTGTCCAGAAGAAGACCCGCAAGGCCAAGGCTTAAACCACCCTCATGGCCCCAAGACAGGTCGAAACGTCAATGCCATTTTAACTGGCCTGGACCCCGATTTCAAACCCAACGTGCCACATGAGAATATATTTCAATGCAAAATTGTAACAAAATTGAAGTTGTTTACTAATAACGTGGCCAGGCCCCAAAATGACGGTGATTTACAACCAGTCTGATTGTTTAATTGTATAAAGTATTTTCCTTATGTCACCACCTTGATTATTCCTCCTCACTAATTTACACTTGAGTACCCTTTCTTCACGCACGTTCCCCTGGGAGCAGCCTCTATTGCATAAATATCAAAGTACAGTAAAAAGGTTTTTGATTGTTTGACCATTGAAATGAAAATAAAATGTATGGTGAACTAGACTATGGTTTGTTGCACTTTTCTGTTTTTATGTTTGAATAATGTATCAAGTACTGTGAGCTGACATATCGTTCTTTAGAATGCTCAGGATATTGTTTACTGAATATACCAAAGAGGCAAACTGATTAACTTCTTTTCAAAATAAAGTTTAGGACCATTGTTTCCTGTATCATCCGTTAAATGTAGGCCTGTGCGAAATGTAACTTTCTCTGTGAAATTAGTGAAAATGATGACTATTGTGGTACGATAATTGAGATTCCTCCTGTTACTGAAGTCACACAAGATACCGGCGACCCACATTTTATTACAAAAAGCATAATTTCACAACATTTTCATAAAATTCCATGAACGTTCATGAAAAATGCACAATTTCACAGATATAAAAAAAGATGAAACTGATCATGCATTACCTTTAGGTTATAATGTGTTATGTGATAGGATTAGTTAGGTCCTCATATCTGCAGCAAATAGTAGATATATGCTGTGTATGGTGTTCGTGGTTTTTAGTAGTGGGAGGTGTTGGAGATCTTTTATTGTTTATGTCAGATGGACAGCACTAAGCCGGTTTCTCTCCTTTCTGGTGGATAGGTCCCAGCTCGTAAAATTGGATAGTTACACCTCAGTAGCAGAAAGAATGACCCAGGGTGAACAGCAAAGCTCCGCTCTCTCCCCAATTTTTTTTAAATCTGTACGTGGAAACACTTGAGCTGCTTTTAAACAACAATGGCGAAACACTTTGTCTTCACCCTGACGACACACTGCTGTATTTCAAACTATCATGTGTGCAAGACTTACACACCCTGCCTAAAGGGCATGGAAATATTAATAATTTGATAATGCGTAAGAATCACCCCAAACAGGGTGTCTCGGCTTCAAGTTAACCTGAAGTAGCTGAACGCAGTTCTAGAACAATGCCGTTTTTCAATCATTTTCAAATTTTACTGTGACCAGGGCATGTTTGAATAGAAAATGGCAATTTTTGTTCCAGAGGGTGGGGGCCAAGAAAGAGAAGGCTCTTCCACCACATCTATTTCGTTGTATGCATGTGACCGACAGTAACTCCTTACCACTGGAAAACAAATTGCTAGTTGGATGATAGCGCTTAACCCTCAATCAGGGATGGGTGAACTCGCACTAAAACTGAATCCGCCAAGTACAGAACGCTTACTAATCTCCCAGAAATACTCCTCTGAAACTGATTATTTTCTACTCATTAAAATAACTTTATTGGGTTCAACCCAGCTCAGAGCAACATGGTCAAATTTTTTGGTTTCACAAAGAAATCCGCACTATCTTGGTCAACACAAGTAGAAAAAATGGCAAAATCTGCCAACTACCAACTTCACTATCCTAAGAGCCTCAAACATCTTCACTCCTATGACCAGTTAAAATTAGCAGGTCACATCTTGATCATCTCAAGAATTATTGTAGATGAGGCCATCCTAGTAGTAGTTATGACATTACCATTGCCTCTGCTCAAAGCCATCTTCCTTTCCACTGCTAGACTCATCTCAGAGAAAAAAAGATTCAACCATATATCCCAGATTCTGAGAAACATCATGAGGCATGAGTCATGTTCAAGTTAGGCTGCATCACCTTCAAAGCCTTGCGCTGCAACAGACCTGCATACATAGCCAACCTTCTCAGGGTGACCATAGGAATAAGACAATCTAGCAGCAACAACTCCTTAACTTTAGAAATTGCTACATTCAAATCTGCTTTAACACTGATGAAATCCTTTTCTGGAGAGGCATCCAGTTGTTTAAAATCCCTCCCTCTTGATCTAAGATGCAGCCACAACATCATATCTTTCAGAAATGGACTTGAGCCTTACTTCTCAAAATCTTACCTCTAAGGTGATTAAACAAGCTTCTCGGCTGCCTACCCAAAACACTAGATTCAGTGCATCTAGAATGTATTTTTCACGGTTGTACCAGAATAGACTACATGACTTATATACAGCTGTTTTATATCGTTGATCTTGTCTTCTTCCATCCTACCGTCCCTCCCACAGAGAGCCCTTCTCCCCTGAAAGTCCGAAACCGGTCCTAGGATGCTTGATTCCTGTCCAGGGAAGACATGGTCTGGCAGTTCGGTCTGGACTGTTCCCATGAGGCACAGGGTCAAGACTGATTTGCACATGGCTATGTCTGAACTGGCGTGGTGTGGTGAGAAAAATAACGATGGATTAAACCAAGATCTGTGACTGGGGGTGAATGTTTGACAATGTTCAACATTCCGTCCATCATCTTTTTGTGTTGCATTTTCACCCTAAGTGGGAAGGGTATGCCCAGACGTGGGTCCCATGCTCACTGCTCCACTGGAGTCAAGCTATCCTGGCTGATGAGGGCTGAAAGCCCGAAACCGGTCCTAGGATGCTTGATTCTTGTCCAGGGAAGCCATGGTCTGGCAGTTCGGTCTGGACTGTCCCCATGAGGCACAGGGTCAAGACTGATTTGCATATGGCTATGTCTGAACTGAGGTGGCGTGGTGAGCAAAATAACAATGGATTAAACCCAGATCTGTGACTGGGGGTGAATGTTTGACAATGTTCAACATTCCGTCCATCATCTTTTTGTGTTGCATCAGCCTCTCTCCCCTCCCATGTTTCTTGCTGTTCCTTGGAATGCTCATGTTTGGTTCTATGGAAAGCAGCTTAATACCTTTCTGGTGACAAGCCACTATATAAAAACTTTCAGTAAATAAATAAAAATGCCATACTATATAAATAGGATACATAGCTAGTAACTGTGTAATATGGACCTATATTGCAATCAAGGGCTTCTGGTGGCATTGTTATAACACAAGGCTGAGTTGTGTATAAACGTAACTGGAACCCGAGAAGATAATATCATGCCATTTTACATATGTTATTTGTTACAAATTTGTTATGTACTTTTATATTACATGATTTATTAAATGGTTTGCGAAGGACTTACTCTTCATTGTTTGCCTGAGTCCGCTGATATATCCCTCAATGTTTTAAGAAATGTGTGTTTTTATTGGATATAATGTGCCAATATATATAATGTGTTTTATTATAAGTCAAATTTTAAATGCAGAGCAAGTTGTAAGGAAATGTAAAACATGCTTTCTAAAATTTGATTTTCTTTTGTAGCGTATTGACAATATAGAGTAGTTTCAACAAAACGCATATGATGAAAGAAAAGAAAGTGCAGAGTGTGATGTTGTAACTTTTTGCTGATATTGCTCTGCACTTACTATGTTTATTTTCACTTGCTGACGAGGATTCAATGTAAGATGCTTGCATGAAGGAGGGCCCGCAAAGGTGAGCTCCTCAGATCTCCTGATTAATGCTTGGAGAGCAGTAGTGTCATTATGAAAGTGTTTTTTACGTACACTGAAAGAAGGAGGAAATGTTGTGTTAATCATCTGATAACGCCGGATTCTTATCGTATCTTATCTTATCTTACCACTCCAAAGAATCCTCATCTGACTGGACCTTTTTATCTGCTGTGAAGTGTAAAGGGGAGAAAACAAATTCATTCAAGCTAATCCCATGGACCAATCAGTTCAAATTCTGAAGGATCACTAACTTCAAATTAAATTTTAGGAGATTTATTACAAAGCCAAAAATAATTGAACATACTAGCACCTCATGACGAGGTTAAAGAAATACATGAGCACTAATACAAAGTTCATCCTACCCAGCAACCTAATCCGGTGAAGTATAAAAAGAATAAGAAACTCCAAAAAGATTAAACAAGCGATAACTGCTCCAACGTCTAAATCAGTCTTCATTAGGACCTGTGAAGAAATCCATTATTCTGTCCCTACACTATCACTAAAGTGACATCCCTACTTAGCATCTCCCGAGGCAAGATCAAGAAAAGGTGTCTGCTCGTGAAGACTTCCTAAGAAGTTCACTCATGTTGTAAGGGTCGGTAGTCAAAGCTACATTTCATTCTAAGTCTTTTTCCTCAGCATCGATCCTTTCCTACTCCCCTCTAATGGCTCTCTACTCACATCTGCTCTCTCCTCCCTCGGGGCACTGTCCCTAATACACAATGTACAATACAAAAGACACGCCTCTGAAACAACTCTTCTGGCTAAGCACCTATCGTAGGTAATTTTCCATCAAAACTTGTATTTCGTACAGCAACGGTTGGAATGTCCTTGGGTCTCAGGCTTCTTCCAATTATCGGCATTCCAGGATACTCTGTTGGAGCTCTCCGCCATGCCTAACTCCTAAAACAAAAGGCATCAGTCTAACTAAAGAAGACGGTGTCATTGCACCTGCAGCAGAAGCATGAGAACAGAAAAACCTTACACGCACATAAATTTCGCTGACTACCTCCAAATGAGAGTTTTACTAGGGAAAATACACTTCAGGCCTACAGAATTCCGCTAACATAAAAAATACGAATGGTCCTTTCATAGCAAACGTGAACATTCATTAAGGCCTCTATACATCAAAAATTACACACATTTATAAATGTTGCATCAATAAGTACTACACTTCATCACGTTAAGGCACAATTAATCATTTCTACATATGCATACTTTAAGATGGTGCACATTTAAATCTAATACATTACACTACACATGAGCCACTTCATTAAGCATTTGCAATGAATATCGAAAGTTATATAATCACATTTACATGCCACTTTACTTTCTCGAATGGCACAAATTCATTTTCTGTCACAACAGCTACACATTTCATTATTACTCCTGCATTTCTAATGATCAAAACTTAGTTCAAAACAAGAATATATGCGGGTGCGGACTATCCACGATTATGATGCACCCCTACTATTTACTGAACATCATGATGCTCTATCAGTTTCCCCCTTTGATGACTAATGACATCACAAAAATCACAATTCCCTGGAGAAAGAACCGACCTAAACAGTTGCCATTCTTCCCTGTCGGAACTTCTCTAGACTCTTGATATTCTGGTAGAGACTGTCCTGCAGTCTAGCCATCCTTATCTCTTGCTCCCTAAGGGATCTCTCGACTTGATTCACCTTGTACCACAGACAAGCTCTAGCAAATCCCCACAAGCAACCTACACAAACCACAATCATAATGATAGGCTTCAGAATATAACCAAGAATACCCTTTCCCAAATTCGCAAACCAATTTCCCACTCTGCTACATCCTTTACGAACTTTTTCCCAAGCACCCTCTTCAGTCAAATACTGAATCTCATGATGGATCACAGTGATTTTACTTATATATTTCTCCAGATCTTTGCTGTTATCTGGTATATAAATACAGCACTCTTGAACCTTCAACATTTTACAGACTCCGCCCGCTTTTGCCAATAAGACATCCAAAGCAAGACGGTTCTGCATCACCATCGTTCTTATCAACAACATCTCTCCATCAATAAGTATCAACTTGTCAACAACAGTCACCAACTTTCTAATCTTTGCATCATTCAGATTCACTCCCAAACTTGGTATTACTGCTCCAAAGATATCTCCGATCACTGCTCTTTCACTAACATCCCTCCTTGTTCTAGAACACTTTTCACCTTCCAAAAGTTCGAATTCTCTTCCATGGTGAAAACATGATCACGCGTACTCTGTCCCACATAGACCTTATCATAATAGGTCTGTACGCGTTTCACACACAGCTTCCCCCTCTGCACTAGGTCCAATGCTATAGGGCCATAGCTCCCCTTGGCTCTGTGAGCCCTCTCCTCCTCTGTCCAATCTACTAGACTTTCTCCGGTGTTACGTGTTTGTGTTAGCTGTCTATATCTATCTTCTACTTGATCTACAAATTTCTTCTCTACACTTGTTAGTGAACAGGTCAGATTATGTCTGTGGTCATAGGCTGGGTCTAACGTTGTAGTAGGGATGAAATGCTTCCCAATCCTAACTTCCTGCTTATAATAATCATACTTATTCAGGTGCTTGTAAGCTGGTACCTCTGAAAGCGCTGCATCATAATTCAAAAAGAAGTACTTATAATGGCCTCTCCCATAGAACATACTAAGCAACAAACTACACGAAATTCTGTACGCCATGGAAGATGGTGATATTTAATACCCTTGTCCACTGAGGCAGGCAACTGCATACACACATAACAATCTTTCACATCCATCGCCTCCACGTACTCGTATAGCAACTTGGCATACGCATTACGCTTAAAATCACCTCTAGACAAATCTACATTCAACCTATGCTTATTCTGATTTAGCATAGCCTTTTCAGCTTCTATGATACCCTCTTTCTTGGTTGAAGTACTGGGTGTAGGTGTTTCCTTCACCTCTATGACTTCTACCTCATGTGGAATAGCAACTGACACTAAAATAACTACAACTATTGAAACTATCACTCCCCCATGAGTGTACCTATCATACATTTGAACATACGGTTCGGATTTTCAGCCTCCATTCTCATTGTTAGTTCAGTTCTCAGCAAACAAACACTTAGGGCCAGATGTAGTTGGCTAAATACCGGTCGGTAACGCAGAAAATCGCATAATTTCTGTGTTACCGACCGGTATTTAGCAATGTACAATGTAGGTAACACCAAACCCCCTCGCAAATAAGGAATCTGTAAAAATAAGGGAAACCAGTTACCGAATCCTTAATTTGCGATTAGCAGACACCGAAACCCCAAATACCGAATCGCTAAATAAGAAATCCTTAAAAACATGCAAATCGATGTACCAAAATTCAGATTTTTCAATTTTTCGGTATTTAGGAGTCGCTAATTACCACTGACTCAAAGCAGGTGGTAATCAGGTGCACTGCATTTAAACAGCCCCAAAATGCAACAGTGTGAACACAATGGCGGCCCTCTACGTCATTGCAAGGCGGCTTTGTATGCAAGCAGCAGGACTGAGGATCTGGAGACGGGAGGAATGCGTGTACAGACTGTGCGTTACACTGTTCCAACTGACTGAGGCTGAAATCCATGAGAGGTATAGGCTAGACCCCCAAACCATCCTAGACCTGATACGGGACCTGCACCCACTCCTGGAGCATCAGACACCAAGGGCGCACGCTATACCAACACATGTGCAGGTGCTCTGTAGCCTGCACCTACTTGCATCAGGTAGTTACCAGGGGGTGATAGCTGTGGCAGGTGGTGTGTCACAGAGTTGCCTGTCCCGTTTCTTCAACACTTTCCTGGATGCCATGATTCAAAGAATGCATCACTACATACGCTTCCCAAGCACACAGGCGGTACTTCAGAAAACCAAGATGGATTTTTATCAAAAGGCACAGTTCCCACATGTATTAGGGTGCATTGATGGGACACACATAGCAATCTGCCCACCTGCAGCTACAGAGTACATATATCGGAACCGCAAATCTACACATTCCATCAACGTGCAGGTAATATGCGATGCGGACCACATCATCACTGACGTAGCCAAATTTCCAGGGAGTACCCATGACTCCTACATATTCAGGAACAGTGGGATCTACACACGTCTGGCTGAGGGCAAATTTGGAGAAGGATACCTGCTAGGTTAATCAATGTGACACACCCTGATGTATACCTTGGATGAATGTGTTGGTGACTGTTATTAATGGCACTTCCTTTCTCACTCAGGTGCATATGCCGTAAGGGCATTTATCCTGACTCCATATCTCAACCTATCTACCCCAAGTGAGAGAAGATACAATGTGGCACACAGATCGACGCGCAATGAGGTGGAGCGCACATGCGGACTCCTAAAAAGCAGGTTCCGCTGCCTCCACAAAAGCGGAGGTGCACGGCAGTTCCGCCCCATCATCTGCTGTAAAATAATTGCAACATGTGCCATGCTGCATAACCTTGCCACAAAGAAAGGTACAGCAGTGGAACTAACTGACTCTGAGGACGAGGGTGAGGATTGTCCACAGCCAGAGCAGAGCTCAGCAGGTGTGGCAGCAGAACCAGATGGGAGACACAGACAGGCTGAGATCACACGCAACTATTTCTGAGTAAGTAAGGAGACACAGGCAGTTACTGTAATTGAGTGACAGTGTTTTATTTACCTTAATTCAGGCAATAGCATAGCACACCGCCACAACATGAAGGCCTCAACATTCAAGCCCAATATGCAATGGACATTCCAAAGGCGAAATGGGTTACATCACCCATTTCACAATACCAGGTGATGGCTGGCATTATTTCCTGCGCCCACACGCAGCACTGCTGCGTTCCCTGGGCACACTGTCCTCACTGGCGGTCTGTCCTGTGGCAGCGCTGTGTCGTTCGGCACGCCTCCTGGACTCGGTTATCGGGGGCGTGATGCTAATGCGGCTAGTTGCCTCTTCACGATCCCCCATCACCTGCACCTGTAGTGGCTATTTGGTTTGTTTGTAGCACTTCCAGTGCAGTGTTCACTGTGACCAGCCCCCTTGCCACGTCACGGCTGCAGTGAGCCATCTCCTCCTGCATGGCTACTGAGCGCCTACAGAGTACAGAGGTGGCAGTGGAGAGGCAGTTCACCGCCTTAGTGTAGTTGTCCAATTTCAGGCGCTCCCTGCGCCTCGCCAAACGATCCTCATCCATTTTGCTGCACAGCAGCCTCACTGCCTCTGATATGTCCCTCATGCCTTCAGCCACAATATTGTTCATGGTGTCCATGCCCTCCTTGATTTCCAGCATGTCTCTATTCATGTGGACCATCTGCCGTTGCACTAATCTGATTGCTTTCCCTTGCAGGCGCTGCACCTTGAGCATATTCCCCTCAAGACCGGCGAATACACTTTGATCCTCGCCCTGTGCAACTGGACTGGTTGCCCTTGCTCTGCGGCATCTAACACCTGTTTGGGACTGTGTGCCTGCACTGTTGTCATACGCTGCCAGCGTGGATTGTTGGCCTCCCATGCTGGCCTCCTCGGACACCTCCATCTGCTGGAGGCTAGCCACTGTGTGCCTCCGGGCTCTCGGTGGTGGTGGCGGTGATGGTGGCGGTGGTGATGCTGGTGATGGTGGTGATGGTGGTGGCGGTGATGGTGGTGTTGGTGGGCTGTGCAGGTGACAAGACCTCCTCCTCCTGTGTTTTCTCTCTCCTGGGTGCCTTTCCTGTGTCCCCTTTTGCAGCCCTGCGGGATGGCTCCCCTGTGGAGACAGAATGTACAATTGCTCACTTGTCTGGCAGCATTTGCGTAATAATAAATGTCATGACTGCCAATCAAACTGACTGTCCTCTGCTTGCTAATTGCTGATGTATGTCACATGCATTTGGGTTCAGTGGACTGACTGTTATGATATGTGTTTTCTTCTGACTACATCTCCCATAATGCATTGCTGGTTTTTACTAAAACATGTCCTGGAGTGGGAACCATACTACATTCATTGGGGATTGGGGTTAGGGAGTAGGGGGCACAGCATGCTGTGCATGCATCTTACCTTGCCTGTTGCCAGCTCTGGCTGAGCTGTCTGCATCCCCAATCCCACTCACACTCTCCGGCTGGAGGGTGGACTCCACCAGGAGATCTAGGGCAGTTGGTGCAGGTGCTGTGGATCTCCCTCCACCTGTATGCTTGGCTTGCTTCATTCTCTCTGCCAACCTCTCATTTGCACGCCTCCTGAGGTCATACCAGCATTTTTTAATTTCTTCAATGGAGCGCTGGATGACACCTATGGCATTAATCCTTTCCTGGATGACCAGCCATATCTGCCTCTTCTGTGATTCAGGGACATGCAGGGAATTTTAATCCAAACAGTTTGTCATGGTCCTTTGTAACCTCCTCAATCAGGACCTCCAGCTGCCTCTCACTGAACTTGTGTTTCCTTTTGCGCTATCCAGCCTCCTTATCCTTATCCTGATTGTCCATTTCTGGTCTTGGATGTCAGCAGAAAATTGGAAAAGTTGCTCCTGGCTTGTTTGCTGTGCTCCCTGCCTCTCCAACAGCTTCAGGATCAGTGCAGCTGCATGGGTGTGGCCACTTCCTGGTTGCGGGGTAATGAGGTAGCACAGGATTGGCTGATTCAACAATTAGCGACTTTTCAAATTACCGAATGCGCTAATTATCGAATCGGTATTAAGGAATCAGTAATACCGAATCGGTAATAGGGATTCAGTATTTTTTTTTAGGAATTGTTACCGAATCGGTAAGTTTTACCGTTTTTTAACGAATCGGTAAATTTTACCGATTTTTTATCTACATCGGAAATACCGAGTTCTTAATTACGAATCAGTATAATTCGCTATTAAGGACTCGGTATTTCGATTTTACCTACATCTGGACCTTAGAGTCCTTTTTCTCCACCACAGGTTGCTGTTGAACCAGTTCAAACACCACTCCGGAAGTGCTGGAAATTCCCTTTACAGTACTTTTGTTCCTTATTTACACAGTCCAAAGACACTTTCTTTACCCTCTTTCTTCTTCTACGGAAAGTCCCTGAATTTCTTCTTCTTCCTCTCGGGCCTAGGTTATCTTCTTGAAGCATTTATTTACAAAACACAATTCATTCACAGTCTACGATAAGTTCAGATCCAATTGCAGGTAAAACATGTTGTAAAATTTCAAGGCGAACATCTACCATTTCATGAGGTGGTGGTTCAAATCCAAACGTTGGGAAAACCAATCTGTGCAAGATCAGGATTCGTACTTTGCTCAAAACTGGAGGTTTCGGAAATGTGATGGTCAGCACCCCTTCGATTTCAAGTCCTGGAACTAGCAGTCCCACATCGATTTTCAGTAGAGGATTCCTACTGATCACTTTCACGAACTTCAGCCTCCCGGAACTCACTACTCCCGGCATCAGTTACTGCGTAAGTCCACTACGGGGCAGCGTATCTCTGGCAAGGCACTCTTGTCCTTCTTTACCTCCTCAGATTTTGAGTTTGTTCTTCTTCACTCTCTTCTGATTCAGAAATCTCAGAAACAGGGGCAAGATCTCTCTCGGGAGTCAGTCTCAGATTTAGCCTTCTCTGTCGACCAGGTCACGCTTCTTATGCACGTCTGGCTCTTCTGCTTTCCTCTCGATCACTCTGCACCCACTTCCTTCTGCTGAGTCTGACTCTATGCCACTTCCAACATCACTTTCTTCCTCAGAGTTAATATCTGGGTTGTGTATTGCGTAACCCTCCTCAGCTTGGTCTGTTGAGCAACCAACTTCATCAGCAACCTTTACAGCTTAACCTGGCCCCTCTCGTAGCCCTGCTGCCACAGCTGGATTTTCATTCATGAGAAGAACTATTTCTTCCAAGGGTGCTGAAACTCTGTGGGTGTGGGAAGCATGTACCCAGTTTGGCAATCCTCCACACTTCACTGCTGTGTTCGTTACCAGTATCACTTGGTAAGGGCCTCGCCACCGAGCATCCAGGCATCTCCTCCTCACATACTTGCGGGCAAGTACCCAATCTCCCGGTCACAGATCGTGGCATAGATCACTTGAAGCAGGAACAGCGGCAGCTTGCACCTGCTGAGACACAGAACAGACCACATCAGCTAGTCCTTTACAGTAATCAAGGATTAAGTCGTCAGCGATGTTTATCAAAGCTGTGGATGGAACTGCTGGCAATTGCACCGCCCTCCCCAACAAATTTCATGCGGGGATAGACCGGTTATTCTATCGGGGACACTGCAAACAGTCATCAACACCAAGGACAATGCATCAGGCCATTTCAGAGATGTAGACGAACACACTTTTGCCATCCATGCTTTAAAAGTTCCATTAATCTGCTCCGCTATCCCGAAGCCTCTGGTCGATAGCTACAATGGAGTCTCTGGTCAACATTTAAGGCAGCACAAAGCAGCTTCATGATCTCGCTGTGGAAGTGTGTTCCTGTTTCCGACTCCATCGAGGTTGGAAAACCAAACCTAGGAATCAACTCCCTCAATAGCAGCTTCGCCACTGTGAGGGTGTCGCACCTTTGTGTTGTGTAAGCTTCCAATCACCGTGAAAAAACACACACCACCACTAGAATGTACCTTAATCCATTGCACTTAGGCATCCTGATAAAATCTAACTACATTCTATTGAAAGGCCCTCCTGACCTCCCAATGTGACTCAAAGTAACCACAGTCTTCTTTCCAGCATTCATTTGCTGACAAGTAACACACCTCTGACACACTGCTTCAGCAACTGTACGAAATTGTGGATTATACCACGTCTGTCTGTACACTCGCACCATCGCATCCCTTCCAAGGTGCACGGCACCATGGATCTGCCTTGCCATCGGGCTCAATAGGTCATCTGGTAGCACTGCTTGATAATCATTTGAAACTCAAATGTCAATATCTCCTTTCTCACATCCCGATTTGATCCATACTTCCTTTTCCTGCTCTGAATCCTCTTCCTGCAGGTGCTTAAGCTCATCCCAAGTGTCTGCCATGGATAACATCATGTTGAGCTCGGTTCTTTCTTGGCTCTCTCCTGTATAATCTCCAGTAAAAATACACCCTTGTTCAGCGCAAAAACGTGCAACTTCATCGGCATACTTATTACCAAGAGAAACAAAGTCTTTTCCTCTCCCATGTGCTGCGCACTTTACCACAGCGATTCCCTTAGGACATGGCAATGCTTCCAACAATTGTCTCACATATTCTCCATTCCTGATGGGAGATCCAGATGGCGTCATGTAACCCCTCTGAGACCATAGTTGTCTGAAATCATGAACCACACCGAACCCATACTGGCTGTTGGTGTAGATGGTGATTCGGATCTGATCAGCTGCCAAACAGGCACGAGTCAAGACAATAATTTTGGCCACTTGTGTGGAGTATACTCCTTCTCGACAAGCAGCTTCAACCACTCCCATAATGGTACACACAGCAAACGCTGCTCTCAACTAACCAACATTGTCTCTTAAGCATGAACCACCGACAAAGAAAATTTCATCAGGGTCAGGCAGAGGTTCATCAACAATGTCAGGTCTTGCTTTGGTGCAAAGTTCAGTCACATTGATACAGTCATGGTCTTCACAATCTTCATCATCTACATTTTGCAAAGGCATCAATGTAGCAGGATTTAGAACAGAACACCTTCTAAGAGTCACATTCTCTGTGGCAAGTATAACTTTCTTGTAGCATGTGAGTCTATTGTTTGTCAGGTGCTGTGTTTTAGTCCTCGTCATCAACAGTTCAACAGAATGCGGAACATATACTATCAAAGGGTGACCCATGACAATGCTTTCACATCTCTCAATGCTGACACTGGTTGCAGCGACGGATTTAAGACATCCGGGCAACGCTGAAGCTACTGGGTCTAAAGTAGCTGAGAAAAAGGCAACTGGTCTACGGACACCTCCATGACTCTGAGTCAGGACTGACAATGCGCAACCTTCTTCCTCACAACAGATCAATTAAAAGGGCTGTTGTAGTCGGTCAGTCCCAGAGCCGGAGCACAGCACATGCCCTCTCTCAACTCCAAGAATGAAACCAGACAGTCATGGTCCCATGGTACAGGATTACAAACATTCTTGTGCGTCAGCGTCTGCAAAGGCTTCACCTTCAGGGAGAAATTGGGAATCCATTGGCGACAGTAGCCAACCATCCCCAAAAACATTCTAACTTCCCTCTGAGTGGTAGGTACAGCCATATTCATGATCGCCTCAATATGATCTGGTGACACCTTTCTCTTGCCTCTCTCAATTCGATGACCCAAGTACTGTACCTCGCTCAAAAAGTACTGCAACTTATTTGGGGACACCTTGTTTCCATTCCCAGCCAAATGATTCAGTAGGGCAATCATTTCAATCCTGCAAGCATCCTCAGTTTCTGAGCCGACAAGGAGATCATCATTGTGTTGCATGAGAACTGAGTTCTGTGGCAACACAAGACTCTCAAGATTCTTTTTCAAGATCTGATTAAAGATCAATGGACTCTCTGTATACCCTTGAGGGATACGACACCACGTTAACACACAGTCTTCCAGCCGGAAAGCAAATAAGTATTGGCTTTCCTCATAGAGGGGTATCGAAAAGAATGCTTGACATAGGTCAATCACAGTAAACCACTCGGCCTCGTATGGAATCTGGAATAGTATCACTGATGGATTCGGTACCACTGGACAACATGGAACAACAATTGTGTTGACCTTTCGCAGGTCTTGCACGATTCTGAATTTCCTGCTTGGTTTCTGTAATCCCATAATGGGTGAGTTGCATGGACTGCCCGTTATCTCCTTCAGGATTCCCTGCTTAATCATGGAATCAATTACACGTTTGATCCCTGCGATTGTCTCCAGTGACAGATTATACTGGGGTGTCCTTGGAAACTCAGCATTCTGCTTAACCTTGATATGACTGGCTCAACACCCTTGATTAATCCAATTTCATCTCCCGTAAAATCCCACACATCCAATTGAACAGAGTCTCTGCAAAAATGCTGATTTGCAAGCTTAAAGGTGGCATCGTCATCATTCATCTGCAGTTCTGCTCCCTTGGGCGTGCAGTAGATGGTACAATTCAACTTGCACAGAAGGTCTCGTCCTAGCAAGCAGACTGGACTTGAGTCGCACACCACAAACTGGTGTCGATCTCGAAAGGTTCCTATTCTCACAGGAATCGGCTCGGTCAATTTGCCACTCCTATGCTTTGGATTGATTGTCCCGAGAGGGGTAGGTTGGGAACTACTGCAGATCTTACAGTAGAACAGGTAGCACCAGTATCAAGCAAAAAGGTGGTGGGATGATCGTCAACATCCGCTTCCACAAACGGTCCCCTCTGGCCTACCTCTAAGACTGCCCCAAGAGTGCAATTTTCCTCCCCTCTCAGGCACCGTCATTTCAACGGGTGTGGTAAATATATCTTACCTAGACTGAATTTCATGCGGAATCTAAAATAAAGTAAAATAGCTCAGAATAACAAGAGGCAGAATCCGTGGTATAAGAGATTTTCTGAATGGGCTTTATTCCAAAATGGCCGACTCGAGTGGCGGCCTTCAGGTTCCGTCACCACGAGGGTTCAGGAAGTGAAGTACAATACTTTATTGACAAGAAGTAACTTTTATAGGTCATACATTACAATGAAACGAATGCAAAAGGCGTAACAATTGATAAGAGAAATGACATAGTGGTACGTAATCGAAACTAGGCGTAATAAGGAGCAGAAAGAAACATGATTGGCTCTGATTATCATGCATAGGTGGATCTATAAGATAATACTTAACATAGATGCGCGCGCAGCAGCATGACGTGTGATTGACGTGCAACTAGGGGGTGAAGGGGACTTGACATTTAGCTCTACATGTGGAGACGAGAAGTCTGGGAGGTCAAGTCAACCTAATCCCAAATCATATCTAACATCCTATGTTTAGAGAACTATGTTATCCACAAGAAAAGACTCTCGGACAGAATCTATTCTATACTGACTGTGTGTGCGTGTACAAGCGTCTAAGTGTCTATATGAGATGCGAGGGGCAGAAAACTTTCCATGGCAACAGGGCTATGAATTACTTGCAGGAGGACGGAAAGGCCGAGTCCTTTGCTTGTGAGCTAAAGGAAATGTTTACCTAAATCACTAGACAGGAATGCATCGGCTGAAGAGCAAAGTAGATAATTCGAAGGTGAAATACAGCTTCTTGGCAGGCAGACAAAACTGGCCGAGGCAGGCACCGTTAGCTGCACAGGGAGTAGGACAAAGTTCATGGATACAGATGCGAGCTCAAGCTGAAGCTGTCAGAGACAGAGAGCAGGGAAGGCTTTGAGGACAGAATCGGGCCTACTTGCCTGAACTGTAAAAATGGAGTAACTTAGCCATATAAAGTCGGTGGCCTTTCATACTTAGGAATCGAATATCCAGCCCATTGATGGCGGATCTGACAGAGAACATGTTGACGGTGGACGCACATATGTTTGCGTTTTGGAAACTGGAACTGGAGGGAACATACATGTACTTGTGACATGCACATAGAACCGTTGGGGTCCAAGATAGGGGACATAACTGATCAGGAAAATCCACATTTCCACATTCCCTCCTTGTCCCCTACTTGCCCTTCAAGAGATATCAATCTTCATCATTCCATCGATTTGCTCATGGAGCATCATTTCTTCTTCCTTCTTCTTCCGGCATTCTGAACGAGAACTTTGATATGGAATGCATGATGTGGCACACAGACCACAAATCGCTGGTCCACATTGCAGGCATAAACAACAACTGAAGAGCATAAGAAGGCCAATACCTAGGAACGATAGAACTCTCCATCCCCAGGCTGATATTACACTCCAAAACCACCCGGACCACGTCCAAGTGCCTGGATTCTCGTGTATCTGGCTCACAATCTTATGAAGGCGTGTTATAGCTTTATATACAGATGGCGAATTTTCTGGTATGAATATGCAGCAGCTGGATCCGATGACCCTGCAAGCTCCGCCCCTATCGGCCAGGATGACGTCAAGGACAAGACGATTCTGGAGAATAACAATTCTCATCACTGATTGTTCCTCTGTCAGATTGCCTAGGGCGGCTATAGTCTCGTTTACTACAACTTCAAGAGTCTTGGTTAGTCTGCGTATCAGCTTACTATTTGATATTGTACCTATATAGGGAAAGATGCCTTTATTGAAATCTACATACTTGTCCCATGCCGTCTCAGTATAATCGACAACTGGGAGATCTCTTCGCTCTCTATTGTGTACTAAATGAACATTCCGATAATAATCAGGGGGAGCTAGGAAAACAGGTGGCAGAAGGAATGCTATGTAACAGGTACCATCCCAATCTAGAGGCAGACGCATATATGCCGTCTGACCACATATAAAGTAAGAATGGCGAGAAGCTCTAAATGAAGATTTACCTTGATCACTATATTCTACTGTAGTAACGCATTGGCTATGGCCCATATGTATGGAACCAACTTTTCTTACACATAATTCACCCTTAACTGGAAATACTGACATAGTGGGCAGAATTAGTTCAACTTCGGATTTGACATTCAGAATCATAAGATTAGGTGTAAAATTACCTAATTTATACACTTCATTTTCTAGATCAGTTCCTGTTCTACTGGGGTGACCCTCCTTATTAGGATGACAGACTTTGAATAAAACTAGATTCAGATTTCCCCATATCCAATGTTGTTGATAAACTGCTGTGTCTGGGTCTATGGAATTTAGTAAACTAAACCATGCTCCACAGGAGCCATTGTGTGTGAACGGATGTGGAAAGAAAGGCAGAACTCCTTTGTTATTCTGATAGGGAGGGAGTCGGCCACACACCCAACAATTGGTGGCATTACTAGTCTGATGGGAATGATGTAACATACTAATGAAGGTGTTATTGCGCAGCGCAAGTCTATAAGATAATTCATGTGGCGGTAGGTCACTAAAAGAATGTTCAGCAGCAACATTATAAACATGTCTAGAAATAGGATGATATATGTGCAAAATCACACTCGTAATAATTATTAAAACACTCAATAAAAACAAAATTAATAATGTCCTCATACAGTAGCTACGCAGTGATTTACAATACGCCTGTCGTTTCAACATTTCTCGGGTATTTTCTCTACTCAGGTCCAAGGGATACATGTCGGAGACAATTCAACCGCTTCACCTTGGAAAGGACTTAAACAATCAAATTGCTCGACTGTTTGGGCCTAAGCTTTAATTTATAGCACTGAGAGTCATTCTGTTCAACAAAAGGAAGTTTTGAATCAGTCTGTGAGGGAGTGCAGGGCACAGTGTCTATATCCGAGGGTAGTCCATGAAATTTCTTAATGTGGCTGGAATGTATCCAGCCCTTGCGGCCCTCAACTTTCACGGCTGTTCTTGTGGTCAGCAGGACTAGCTTCGGTGCTTTCCACCTGGGCTCCAACTGGGTCTTCCGATCAAAATTTCTTACAAACACCAGATCCCCCGGAGCAACGTCATGGGGTTTCACCTCAGTGTTGTCAGGAAAAGCTGCAGCTACCTGTGAACGACAAGATTGTAGTGCAGACATCAAGGAAGCCAAGTAATCTGTCAGCATATTACAATTAACATCAGTTATTTTACGTGGTATAGGCGTCCCCCACATATTTGGTGGCCTTCCGAAGATCACCTCATACGGGGATAGCCCTGTTCGAGAGTGTGCTACCATTCTTATGTAAAATAGTGCAACTGGTAATGCTACTATCCAGTCAACACCTTTCTCCTTACATATTTTAGACAATCTGATTTTCAAAATTTGATTATGTCGTTCCACGAGACCTGCTGCCTCGGGGTGTCGGACACAGTGGAATTTCCACTGATATCCCAACAAAAGTGAGACATGTTTCATTAATTCGGATGAGAAAGGCTGGCCGTTATCTGAATATACAACACGTGGTAAACCGTACCGCGGGAAGAATTCTCGAACTAACTGTTTGGCAGTAGTCGGGGCCGTGTAATCTGATACTGGGTACGCCTCAGTCCATCGGGAGAGAGCGCAGACAACTACCAGAACATATTTGAATCCTCGACATCGTTCCATCTGGATATAATCCATTTGGAGCACTTCAAAAGGATGATCAGGAGTCTGGAATCCACCCTGTTCTACGGGAACACTTTTTCCTGGGTTGAACTGACAACATATCATACAGGTACGGACTTTTTGTTTAGCTGCTGCTCGTAAATGTTTATTGAACCAAATGTGTTGAATGCTATCTAGCATAGCTTTCTCTCCTAAATGCGCCGGGCTGTGAATTGTAGCTATAATGGCTTGGACCATAGAGTCAGGAAGAAACCATACAGATTTCTCCTTCGTCATCCATCCCTGATCTGTCTGGATCCCTCCTAGTTCAGTCCATTTCTTTAATTCTTCTGCAGTAGCATGTGTCTGTATGTCAATTACGTCAAGTGCGGGATCCTTAATTGTCATACACTGTGTTGGTGTCTGAACTATTGGCTTTGTCATGTCTAATGTGCGATTCTGAGCAGTCTGTTTAGCTGTTCTGTCAGCTAAATCATTGCCTTGAGAAATGATATCAGTAACCTTCGTGTGTGCTTTACATTTCATAATCGATATGGCAGTTGGTAGATGTATTGCGTCTAACAAGGCATGAATGAGGGTTCCGTGCTGAATGTGGGCACCATGGGAGGTTAAATAACCTCTCTCTCGCCACAGCACGCCGAAGTCGTGTACAACTCCGAATGCATAACGCGAGTCAGTGTATACATTAACTTTCTTATTTGTGGCTTGAATACAGGCTTGTGTTAGAGCAATAAGTTCTGCTGCTTGGGCTGACAAAGTATCTATACAATTTGTCTCAATAACTTCAGTGTCTGTTGTGACTGCATACGCGGCCACTAAGTCTCCTGTACTTGCTCTCATGCACGATCCATCTACATACAACGTCAGGTCTGGATCTAACAATGGAACGTCTGTCAAGTCTTGTCTAGGTTTCGTCTTTATTTCAATAATTTCAACACAATCATGAGCTAGTGGGTCTGTTCCAATTACAGGTAATAGTGTAGCAGGATTCAATGTATTACACCGTCGGATCTCTATGTGTGGCTGAAACAATGTCAGTTCATAACCGGTAAGTCTTGCTATGGTCAAGTGTTGTGTTTGTGTTCGGTTCACAAGAACTTCTACTGCATGTGGTACTTGTACTGTCAATGGATGTCCTAACACTATGGCATCGCTTTGTCTGATTGCTAAAGCTGTTGCTGCCACTGATTTCAGGCACGCGGGCAAAGCCTGAGCTACGGGATCTAATGTACTGGAAAAATAAGCACATGGCTTGCGTGATCCTGCTTGATCCTGAGTGAGTACTGACAAAGCAGTACCTTCGCGTTCTGTAACAAAGAGTGTAAAATGTTTGCTATAACATGGTGTTGCTAAAACAGGTGCTTGGCATAAAGCTTCCTTTAGGCTTTCAAAAGCTTGTGTATGTTCCTGAGTCCAAGGGAGAACAGTCGATGTGGCTGCCTCCTGTGTGGTTAACTGAATGAGTGGTTTTGCTAGAAATGCGTACTGAGGGATCCACTGCCTACAATATGAAGTGAGGCCTATGAAAGCCCGCACCTCCTTTTGTGTCTGGGGTATTGACATGTTAGCAATTAACTGGATGCGATCTGGTGTAAGCTGCCTTCCCTCCTTGGACAGCGAGTGACCAAGATAAATAACTCGCTGGACACAGAATTGCAGCTTAGAAGGAGACACCTTGTGCCCCTTGTCGGCTAGAAAATGTAAAACTGTCAGAGAAGCCTTTTCACATTCAGGTTCGCTTCTCGCGGTGATCAGCAGATCATCGACATATTGAAGCAGTGCAGTGTTGACTGGCATGTGGATACTGTCAAGTTCTCGTTTCAGTGCTTGGCTGTAGATGCTGGGGCTTTCTGTGAATCCTTGGGGAGCGCGTGAGAATTTAAAACTGCGCCCATTTAAACTGAATCCGAACAAATATTGGCTTTCCGGATCTATTGGGACGCTGAAAAAGGCATTCTTGAGATCAATTACAGTAAAGAATGTTGCTTCGGAATCAATTGCTGTCAATAATGATGATATATCGGGGACCACAGGAAATTGTGGCACAATGCACTTGTTTAGTTCACGCAAATCAATAACCAATCGGTATACTGGCGGAGCAGTAGGGTCAGTTCGTTTAAGAATCGGAATTATCGGCGAATTACATACATTGGAGTCTGTTTCTACAACTACTCCTTGGGCAATTAACTCATCAATGATTTTCAGCAAAGCCACTACAGCATCTTGCGGTAACTTGTATTGTCGCAATCGTGGTAATACCACTCCTGCCTTGAGTGTAACTCGGTATGGTGTAATGTTCATGCAACCAACATCAGTAGGGCCTTGTGCCCATAGATGTGCTGGTAAAGTCTGTAGTCGGGGATCCATGTCTCTAGACACATAGTGACCTTTAAAATCACGTAAAAACAACCTTACTCCTTCCGGAGAACAACATATTATGGCTCCTAGGGCTTTCAGAGTTTTAATTCCTAACAGATTTTCTGGGCATGATTTAGTAAGCAATAAATCTGTAGTTCGTGTCAAAGGTCCTATCGTAAGTGGAAGAGGCTGTGATACTTCATTAACAATAGGTTTTCCTGAAAAACCAAGGGAAACATTTTGAGAGCCTGAGAGGGGTGCCCCTGGAACTTCACTACGTTTTATAGTTGTTCGACTTGCCCCTGTATCGAGTAAGAATTTTCTATCTTGACCTAATAATTCACTATGTACATAAGGTCCTTCTTGATCTACAGGAATCTCGATAAGCGGTAAGTCAACTTCCCTCTCTAGGCTGGTTCATGCGTAACGCTGATACTCAGGATATTCATACTGTGCAGTCTGATACATTTGTCGTGTTGTGGTTTGTGTGGCAGTAACAGGCAACGGTGGTGCAGCTGGCACAAACTGTATTGGCTGTTGTGCGGCTGGCATGGCCTGGGAATGCGGCATAGCTCCTTGTTCATTCTGATCTTGTCTGAGTGGCCGTGATCTTTCTTGTGTTTTACCTATGGCGATATTATGTTTTAAAACTGGACAATCGTGTACGTAATGACCTGGCTTTTTGCAATAATTGCATGTCCCTTTTACCGGTCCTGCTGAATCGGACTGTGTCATACCCTTTTTATGTCCTTCAGCCGGTACTGTCTGAGACACTAGCATTTTCATTTTTGTATCTTTCATACGTCTTTGTTCGTGTTCTTGTTCATCTCTAATTCTATTGTGATGATACTGTAACATTTGTAGCATTTGTGACGGAGTGTTACTTTGCCAGGTACTCTCGAATTTCAATATTCTATTCTTTACTGGAGGTAAAGCATTTTCTACTAATTTTGTCACAAATAAATGTGGATACGACTCACTACTTGTTTTTATACCACTATTTATTCCAAAACATTTTTCAAATCGGGCATAATAGTCACTTGTGTCTTCATCATGCTTTTGTTTACAGGCCGTGATTGCACCCCAATCTTCCTTTTTCGTAGTTAATAAACGTGGCAGTACTTGTACTAGTAAACCTGGTAATGCTTTGACTTTATCCCCGAGCCCTGAACCTGCGGCTCGGGCCTTTTCTTCCGTTTCTAATGCTGTCCAATCTATCTTTTGGTCTCCCACTTCCCACTCTTTTTCTTTCAGTTTTTCATAAATGCCAGCAGGTAAGAGCACCTTTAATATCGTCATAATATCAGGATAGGTATACTCTCCCATCAGCAACATGTCCTTAATTTCTCGGTGGAAACCCGCTGGGTCTTTGTCATGACTTGGTACTACTTTCTTCATTTCTAACAATTCAATTTTTGATATGGGTGTGTATACAAATACACGGTGAAACTCATTGTCTTCGCCTTTTATTGGGTGCACTTCTCGTAAGGGATTTTGTCTATCCATATAATACGGCGTTCTTTCTCTGCGGGGCAGCGAGAAAGAATCCGGACTTACAAAAAGGACATACTGTTTACGTGACACTAATATTTCTTTAATTAACTTGTTACTAGAACCTCTCCATCTGTTCGTGAGTAGTTCCGTTAATATATCAGGTAAAGGACCAGGGTCAGCATGTTGGCTCTTATATAGTATAAGGAGTTGCTGAATCATATAGATTCCAGCTAAACGTTGTTCATCTGCACTAAGGTTAAAAAACGTGTGTGCTACGGTCTCATCACCGTATTTTTCAGGACTGTCAATCCAGTGAACGGCTGATCTGGCCAATTCTTGCTCATCCATGGAATCGAGGAGGTGGTAACCCCTTCGTTCTCGTAGTAGTTTATCTGCGGCTTGGAACAAATGTTCAGGAGACTTTAAATTTATTACAGGCGTCGGATACGTTCTGCTATTATTTGGACATTCTGAGTGTATGGGATCAGAAAAGCATCTAGTATTATCACAGGATCTTCCTCTGCCTACGTATGCTATGGTTTCTAACTGTCTTGCGGAATTCCCTGATTCGGATACTTCATCTTGCTCGAACTCGTCTGTTTCCAATCTTTCTTCGTGAATACGTTCTATTTCTCTACGGATTTTTCGGCACATGGCTATTATACAGTTTTTCTTATCGTGTCTCCCTTCTGATATATTCTGGCTCCATCTTGTAAGAATAAGCATTGTATTCGGGTCTACCCCCGGACGGTCTTGATTTCTGATCACGCAGTTTATGAGGAAACGTAACAGTTCCCCCTGTATCTCTACTTTCTGGAATTCCATAGCTCTGTTAATACATTCTGGGTCTCGCCCTGTTTGGACAAAATGATATATTTTATCTAGATGCGTAATCATTCCTGGTAACCTCGCTAAATACTCTGCGGCTCGTCTGATACGTAATGATGCCAGGACCATTTCGTCCTCTTTACCGACCACCGGGTCATATCTACAATCTATAAGGAGTTCCTTAAGCGTACGTTCACTTACGAATTTGGGTGTACGTGAATGCGCTGATTCTTGAAAAACAAGTTTATTTATTCTAGGTGGCGTAAAAGTATTGCTTGCACCTCCCGTGGCCCCTTCAGGGGCGTCGGGTGTGAATGGATTCGTCGAACGTGATACAGCAACTATAGGTGTCGATACCACTGTAGAATCGATTGCGGGGACAGATGCGGAAACAGATGTGCTTGCCGGAGCTCGTGTCGGGACTTGCTGTTGCACGGGGACAGATACCTGATCCTGACGTTGAACCCCTCCGCCAGACGGTCTATGTGGTGTGGGGTTAGCATACTCGGGAGCTGCGTCATCTAGATATGAGGAAAGAAAAACATCTTCTGCGGTTCTGGGATGCCCTTTTGGATGTACCTTAATTGGAAATAATGGGGGTGGCAAGTCTTTTGGCATCTCTGGAACAGCCTTAGGTAGTCCTTCGGCTAGGAGGGGATACATACCACTCATAAGAGCGTTTCTTTGTCTATCTACTTGTTCTGATTTCACTCGGATACCTTCCTCAATTAATATATTTTCTTGAACTTCCTTTGAACTCTCTTTACTCCTCTCTTCTTGTCTACGTGCTTTTTCTGTACGTCTATGAGATTCTTTACGCCATAACTCAACAGCGTCTTTCTGTGACTGTCTGACTTTTCTTTTCCATAACTCTTCCTCCACTTTCATGATGCACTCTGCATCCCAGGTTCCCGCTGCGGGCCACCTTTGACTTTCCGGCAATCCCTTGGTATAATCTACCCATAGATCAAGAAACAATATGGCATCTAAGCCATGCTTGTGATACATAAAATGCCCTGGAGTGTCCCTAGGAGGAATAGGAACTGCTTCTTCAAGCACCCCTTTTCTGGTAGTAATCTGTCTTAACTTCGAGAAGAGCGGCATATTGACAACTGATCTGATACTTAATCTTGAACACACTTAATACAAAAAGCACAACAATGAACAATCATTCATACCACAATATGCAGGACATTTTAACACATTAAACATTAAACATTAAACATTTTAACCTTTAAAAATGACCAACAATGATGACAGTCTGCATAACTAATCACCAAGCAGAATTCTTGACAATAACTAGATACTTCGGAATACTTGATATACTGCTAAACAGTACATATACACTGCTAAACAGTGCAGACCGGATTTGTGTACCCAAATCCGTCTTGACCGGCACAACCTATGTGCGCGTCAGCACGCCTCCCCGGCGATGGTACTCACCGAGTAGCTCCTTGAAACGGAAGGCCTCAGAGAATGGACGGGACTCGATGACTGCGGATAGCGGACCCTCTGGACATCGGGATTTCGAAAACCTGGTGGGCCTCTGTATACCTCGGATCTTGCTCTCTCAGCTAGGCTCTGGTCGGGATACTTCGCACTTCTCACCGCCTCGTCTGGGTTGATCGCAGCCTCAGTCGCCCCCGCTTGACCGGAGGGAGCTTACAGGAAATCCTGCTGGTACGCGTTTATGGTCCGTCCAGCTGTGGCAGGAGACCGGGCCTGCAACGCACCGCCGGCGCGTGAGATGAGAAAGTGTCCCTGTTCGGGCGCCATTATGTGGTAAATATATCTTACCTAGACTGAATTTCATGCGGAATCTAAAATAAAGTAAAATAGCTCAGAATAACAAGAGGCAGAATCCGTGGTATAAGAGATTTTCTGAATGGGCTTTATTCCAAAATGGCCGACTCGAGTGGCGGCCTTCAGGTTCCGTCACCACGAGGGTTCAGGAAGTGAAGTACAATACTTTATTGACAAGAAGTAACTTTTATAGGTCATACATTACAATGAAACGAATGCAAAAGGCGTAACAATTGATAAGAGAAATGACATAGTGGTACGTAATCGAAACTAGGCGTAATAAGGAGCAGAAAGAAACATGATTGGCTCTGATTATCATGCATAGGTGGATCTATAAGATAATACTTAACATAGATGCGCGCGCAGCAGCATGACGTGTGATTGACGTGCAACTAGGGGGTGAAGGGGACTTGACATTTAGCTCTACATGTGGAGACGAGAAGTCTGGGGGGTCAAGTCAACCTAATCCCAAATCATATCTAACATCCTATGTTTAGAGAACTATGTTATCCACAAGAAAAGACTCTCGGACAGAATCTATTCTATACTGACTGTGTGTGCGTGTACAAGCGTCTAAGTGTCTATATGAGATGCGAGGGGCAGAAAACTTTCCATGGCAACAGGGCTATGAATTACTTGCAGGAGGACGGAAAGGCCGAGTCCTTTGCTTGTGAGCTAAAGGAAATGTTTACCTAAATCACTAGACAGGAATGCATCGGCTGAAGAGCAAAGTAGATAATTCGAAGGTGAAATACAGCTTCTTGGCAGGCAGACAAAACTGGCCGAGGCAGGCACCGTTAGCTGCACAGGGAGTAGGACAAAGTTCATGGATACAGATGCGAGCTCAAGCTGAAGCTGTCAGAGACAGAGAGCAGGGAAGGCTTTGAGGACAGAATCGGGCCTACTTGCCTGAACTGTAAAAATGGAGTAACTTAGCCATATAAAGTCGGTGGCCTTTCATACTTAGGAATCGAATATCCAGCCCATTGATGGCGGATCTGACAGAGAACATGTTGACGGTGGACGCACATATGTTTGCGTTTTGGAAACTGGAACTGGAGGGAACATACATGTACTTGTGACATGCACATAGAACCGTTGGGGTCCAAGATAGGGGACATAACTGATCAGGAAAATCCACATTTCCACACGGGTCTGAGCTGTACTCATCATAATTCTCAAAAAGGGGCATCTGCTGGTACGTCCATTTTCCCTGCGGGATTTTCAGAGGTTTCGGGACTTGCACCTGCAGGACCATCGTCCCCCCATGCATGGATCTAGGTCTTGTTACTGTATTGACAACCTCAGGTCCCTGCACTTTCTCTGCCTCTTGTTGAACCTGGTTTGCTGGATTCAATCTACATTCACGCTTCCAAAGCCTGATCTTGTGACAAAGGTGACATGCATTGGTCTTTTTCAGTGTTGCCACATCCATCCCGTCTTGGGGTCTACAGGTTTCCCTTTCCCTCGACCTTGCGCATTCTGAGTCCCTCCTTGATTGTTTTCCTGTCTTCTCCCTAGCGTCCCTCCGTTTGGCTGCGTCCGGAGTTTCTTGTCAGCGGTATGCATTTGGACTAGCATCAGCTTGTCCTTAAGCTTCCTGTGTTTCGAGTCCACCTCATCGCTGCAGTACCTGGCATACTGCAGTATTTCATCCACTGACTTGTTCAGCCAGCAGATCAAATATTGCTGAATAATGAAGCTAACGTCTGGTCTCAGACCCAAAACGAACTTGGAAACAAACTGTCCCATATCTTTGGGGCCTAATGTGTCTAGCCCACTGTACTGCTTAAAGACTTGTAGGAGCCATTCATTGTATTCATGTACAGACTCTTTCGGTTCCTGAACCGTTCAATTTATCTTAACCCAATCAATATCTTGTGGCGATATTTTGGATTTCAGCCATGTAATTACCTGTTCAAACTTTTTCATAACAATAGGTGAAGGACCATTTGTAACTGAATCCCTGCCTGGTTCGGAAGTTGGCCAATCAACTGCAATTTTACAAGCTGCCCACAAATCCCTTGGTACTACAATGTCAAACAATGTATTCAGATCAACCCACAACATCTTCGAGATTTTAACAAAACAATCAACCTGCTTGTACCATTTGACAGGCTTCTCCCTCAGCCTAAGAAAATCATTCGTAAATGCTGCGAAATCACCTCTACTCCAAGGCACATGCACATAACCTCCATTCTGTACTTCTCGTAAAGGGTAATTCTCCATTCCTATTATTCCCCCTCCTGGAGGCAGCGTCTCTCCTACACTCTTTTTAGTGCTTTTCTTCTTGGACCATCCTTCCTCACACTTATAGAGCATGCTCCATGCACGTATCCCTATAATCAACTCTCGAATGTGAGCTTTCAACCCTATGACTCTCTTCTCTTCCAATTACTGATCACTGTAATGCAATCTATGACGACCCTGTAAGATCTTTGTTTTGGACAGATCCACCTCATACCTTTTTGTCAGTTCAGTCAGTTTCTCATGTGCTGTCCTTGCCTTGTGAGTCACATCCTTTGCTACAAACAATAACTTGTCTGGTTCATAAAGTTCCACTCTTTCCAAAGGCAGGTTCCCACTAATTATCTCATCTGCTTCAGCTTTCAATCTCACCACAGCCAACATCTTTGCTCTTATAGCGACTTTCAGGGTGCCTCGACTAGATGCGCCACTCAATTCTTCATTCTCCCTGCTCTGATCTCCACATCTTTTCCGTTATATTCCTAAGGACTGGTCGACTTTCTGAGTCTCCGCAATTCCAATCTCCTGTCATCCTGTCACTCTCTTACTGGTGGTTCTCACATTCTTAGGTCTGATCTTGAATCGGCCAAAGACTTTGGTCTCGCCATTCTCCCATCCCCCTATCCTCTAGAGGAGTCTGCAGTGGCTGGTAATGGCGTACTCAATTCTATGGGTCTCGGGAGGTGAGCGATCCCACTCACCCTGCCATTCCCTCAGGAACTGATCCCTTCTCCTCCTACTGACTGCGCCAAACTCCTATTTCTCGCCTGATCTGAGTCACATACCGACACTATGGGTCCAATGATAACCAGTACTGTAAGAGCATCCGGTAACCTCGTAACGCCGTTAGCCTCAATATTTGCTGGCATCTGTGTTCTCATCCCTTCTGTTCCTGTTGAGATTTTCCCCACTACTCTCGCATTAGGTTGGGCCTGCGATTCTCCGATCCCCTCTGTAGGTACTGACTTTCCTTCTTCTGAGTCTGGGTTATATGGGGGTGGTCTCTCTGATAGTACCCTTCCTAACAAGCTGTCATCTGTGTTACTATCATCTTCTGTGTGTCTCCCACCTTCACCATCAACGGAAATAATCTATCCCCCTCAATAGTTTCCACCCTCCATCTTTTCTCCAATGCATCCCGTCACGCATCTTGAAATGCCCTGATCGACTTTTTCACCCTTTCCTGACTTCGATATAGTTTCCTGTCATGTGCTGCTCTAATCTATGCATGTAGCGCCTCGAACTGTGTTGGTCTGGGCAGAGGTCGCACCAAAGACATCACTGTTTTCAACTGATACAACGCTTCCAACCTGAAAGTACCATAACGCGGAAAAGCCAATTCTCCCTCTTTTTAGTCATCATATGCCAATTTTCAAGCCAAATTATAGTATGCTATCCTACATTCGTAGCCATGTAATGGGCTGGGGTATCCTCAGGCGGGGCTTCTTCTCCTCCCAGAGTAACCACCCTTCTATCTCCTCTACACATATCTCATAAAACTTTAAAACATTTCATGATGAGATCAACTTTCCGTTACACACAGCGTTCATTTTACTTCCTGATATTAAACCACCAATCCTAGCGCGGCTTCACACCAACCGACATATCGCAGCACGGCACTCTCTGACGTTAGTCTTCCTCTGCATGCAGCAGTTCCCCTCCTTCACAATTCGTCTCTCGCACACTCACGTTTCTCTTCCATACAATGAAATAACCGTTTGTCCACCGATGACCGAACAGTCACTTCTCTGACTGTCTGTCCACGAAACGACCAGACAACTGCCTCAGACTATCTGCCCACGAATGGCCGGGCAGTGAAGTACTTAATCGATAGGATCCAAACACTCAATGTTCCACATACAGCAACCCACGACCTGCGTCGGTTACTCACGCACACATTTCCCTATCACCGGTGGGTCAGTCAATGATGTCTCATGACTCTCACAATCACTGGCCAGACAATTTCAACTTTGGGTGTCTTCACACCACAATTTCTTACCCTGGGATGTCAAAATCAAATCTCATGGACCGCACACGTTCGGCCCGAAACCACAATCACTCAACTTTCTTTCCAACTCCGCAAGACATCACACAATCAACACAACACCGCAATCTAACAGGCATCCATCCCTTTCCATACTCACTCTCCCGAGAACTGCTGCTTCCGCCACACCGTTACTCTCCACCAGCTTCCATCAAACGCCATCATCCTCCACTCACGATCAACTGGATCACGATCACTTGGGCTCTATGGGATTTAATGACTACTCTACATCTCCCCTTACTACAGAGATAGCCATCCTACTCTGCTACCAACTGCAGTGAAGTGTAAAGGGGAGAATACAAATTCATTCAAGCTAATCCAATGGACCAATCAATTCAAACTCTGAAGGATCACTAACTCTGAATTCAATTTTTAGGGGACTTATTGCAAAGCCAAAAATATTTAAACATTCAAGCACCTCATGACGAGGTTAAAGAAATACATGGGCATTAATACAAAGTTCATCCTACGCAGCAACAGAATAAACAAGCGATAACTGCTCCAACGTCTAAATCAGTCTTTATTAGTACCTGTGAAGAAATCCATTATTCTGTCCCTACACTATCACTAAAGTAACATCCCTACATAGCATCTCCCAAGGCAAGATCAAGAAAAGGTGTCAGCTTGTGAAGACTTCCTAAGAAGTGCACTGATGTTGCAAGGGTCGGTAGTCAAAGCTACATATTCATTCTAAGTCTTCTTCCTCTGCATCAATCCTTTCCTACTACCCTCTAACGGCTCTCTACTCGCATCTGCTCTCTCCTCCCTCGGGGCACTGTCCCTAACACAAAATGTACAATACAAAAGACACGCCTCTGAAACACCTCTTTTCTTGCTAATCGACTCTCGTAGGTCATTTTCCACCAAAACTTGTACTTCGTCCAGCAACGGTTGGTATGTCCTTGGGTTGCAGGCTTCTTCCAATTATCGGCATTCCAGGATACTCTGTTGCGGATCTCCTCCATAACTAACTCCTAGAAAAAAGGCGTCAATCTAACTAACGAAGAAGGTGTCCTTGAACCTGCAACAGAAGCATGAGAACAGAAAAACCTTGCACGCACATGATTTTCGCTGACTACCTCCAAATGAGAGTTTTACCAGAGAAAATACACTTCAGGCCTACAGAATTCAGCTAACATAAGAAATACGAATAGGCCTTTCATAGCAAACGTGAACATTCATTTAGGCCTCTATACATCAAAGATTACTAACCCTGGGCGTAGTTTGCGAAGTAGCGCAAAGCGTAGCTACGCGAAGTGCACTTCGCACTACGCGAGCTATGTGTAGCTTCGCAAACTGCGTAGTGCGCTGTGCAAGATGCTGATCACACTGATTGCACAGTGCCGGATGCTTGTCCACACTGTGCAATCAGTGCAAACTACATCTTGCACAGTGCAAGTGGTCGTTTTCTGCCGCTCGAGTAGATTTCTACTCCAGCGGCAGTTTTCTCAACGCGGACTGGTAGCTTCTTATCGCGAGCGGTCGCGAGCATACGCGACCACTCGCAATGAGAAACCTGACCTCTCCGCATTGAGAAGCTCGCCGGGAGGTTTGTTTTCCATGCTCGCGATCGGCAACTTGATGTTGCTGATTGCGAATGAGGAAAAAGTCTCGCCAGGATGTCATTTTGCTTGCTCGCAGTCGCAAACTTGATGTTGAGGACTGCGAGCAAGCAAAAATTGACCGCTGCACTACGCTACGCTAGTGTACTGTGCTATGTGCAATTCGCACAGTGTGAAGTAGCGCAAACTTCACAAACTACGTGAGCGTAGCGTAGTGCTTTGCTCAGGCTTAAAAATTACATGCATTAATAAATGTTGCATCAATAAGTACTACACTTCATCACGTTAAGGCACAATTAATCATTTCTACATATGCAAACTTTCATATGGTGCACGTTTAAATCTAATGCATTACATTACACATGAGCCACTTCATTAAGCATTTGCAATAAATATCGAAAGTTATATAATCAAATTTAAATGTCACTTTACTTTCTCGAATGGCACAAATTCATTTTCTATCCCAAAAGTTACACATTTCATTATTATTCCTTCATTTCTAATGATCAAAACTTGGTTCAACACAAGAATACATGCGGGTGCGTACTATCCACGATTATGATGCACCCCTACTATTTACTGAACATCATGACGCTCTATCACATCCATTCATTAAACATTTGTATATTTTTAGGGAAGTTATATATCTATATATATATGAAACCCAAAGATGTCCTGTGCATGAAGACGCACTCGACAGCAAGCACATTTTCCCAAATGCTTTAATCAGGGGAAACCGGCAAATGACATCCAGAACACAATCGCCTGATGCGTTTCAGGGCCCCCTGGCCCCTTCCTCATAGGCAGTCCGCTCTGATCACAACCATGAATTCAAGGCTGGCCTTTATTCTACAGCTCCGCCCTCTGGTGGGTTTCACAGGTGAGTTAGTTCCATTTTAAGGATTCTGGTATCCGTAGTTTATCCGTAGTTTCTAGCCTTGAAGTCTTAGTAAAGCCCTTCAGTGGGTGATGTGATTAGGCAGTTATTTATCTTATTTTGTCAAGCCCTCTGGTGGGCCTCTGGATATTCTTTGCCGGTTTCATTTCAAAAAGCTTCTGTCTCGCATGAAAAGCCAGAGACGTATTCTCTGACCTTGCGACCCCTTTTCCATGTTTTCCAGGGAGGTGCAGTCTTCCACGGCCGGACTGCCGTGTATTTATGAAACCCAAAGATGTCCTGTGCATGAAGACACACTCGACAGCAAGCACATTTTCCCAAATGCTTTAATCAGGGGAAACCGGCAAATGACATCCAGAACACAATCGCCTGACGCGTTTCAGGGCCCCCTGGCCCCTTCCTCATAGGCAGGCGCTCTGATCACAACCATGAATTCAAGGCTGGCCTTTATTCTACAGCTCCGCCCTCGGGTGGGTTTCACAGGTGAGTTAGTTCCATTTTAAGGATTCTGGTATCCGTAGTTTATCCGTAGTTTCTAGCCTTGATTAAAGCATTTGGTAAATGTGCTTGCTGTCGAGTGCGTCTTCATGCACAGGACATCTTTGGGTTTCATCTATATATATATATATATACATTTCCACAGAAAATTTGCCCTCAGACGGTAGCGCACACTCAAAACAAGTTTGGCTTTTTATTCTGAACTGCAGCAATACCAAGCAATTTGCAAAGAATTCATTTTCAAAGACCTTAAGCTTTACAGACTTCCTGGTCCTTCTTTACAGGCCAAATGCGTGGCTATCCAGCAAAAGGACTTGTAAGGATTTGTAAGGGCAGAACTATAACAGATGCCTGCAATGGTTTTACTGGATAGACACGCATTTAGACAGCGAAGTCTGAAACACTTACAGCCTTTGAAAATTCAGTCTTTGCAAGTTGCTTGACTTTGCTGCAGTCCAGAATATAAAGCCAAATCTGTTTTGAGTGTGTTCCTCTTAAACAAGGGCAACCTTTTCTGTGGGTATGTATATTACCGACTGGCGGTCGCCAGTAGGTTAGTTATAGTTAGGACGTACTTTCCATAGGAAAAGCGTTGTTTGATTTACCAATATCTTTGGTGCCATTTGATGAATCTTTGCAAAATTTACAAAAGTAATGGGGCACTCCGGCCGCTCCTGTCTTGACAGTTTCAGGGTGATTCTTCAAGCGGGGTCAGAGAAAAAAGGGGGTCCAAAAACGCGTTTTCTCCATGTTAATTTCCATAGGAGATTTTGGAAGAGGCTACACCCCAAAATGCTGAATGGAATTACACCAAATTTGTCAAAAAGGTAGCTCTTGGTTCAGAAAGCGAAATTCAAAAAACAAATGCAAACGATATCTGGTGCCCGCTGTGGCTCCGTGAACCCTCCCGATTACGACTTTAAATCTGATTGGCTAACCACACTCTAAACCAAAAAGTGTTGGCAGCCATCTTGTGACCTGGTTGAACCGAGTCACAAGACCCTGGGCCCTGGGGGGTCCCACAGGGACCCCCCAGGGCCCCAAAAATAATTGTATTATTTTTTCAGCGGGATTCGTGTACGATACGTGAATCTCGCCGAAAAAAAAACGAAGAGCGGTGTCCCGCGGTTCATTTTAATAAGCCCCCAGGGACCGCCACCTCCATGAGGCTTTTTAAATATTATGCGGGGGCACACGGCCCCCCTGCAGCCCCAGGGACTGCCACCTCCATGGGGCTTCTTTGTAGAATGCATATGGGGGCTCCTGCCCCCCATGCTGCCCGGGGACCACCACCTCCCGGGGCTTAAATTTAAACAAACCAGAATTGCTTTTGGGCAAAGGGAGCAACATGTCAGCAGCTCCCTTTGCCCAAAAGCAACGCCAGCTCGCTCAGGAGGTGGGGATCCGGCAGGGACCACAGGGCCTTGGGGCTCCCCCCACGGTCCCCAACGTTGAGGTCAGGCCCCAGGGGATGGGGTCTCCAGGGCTAAAAGTGGCCCAGGGAAGGGGTGCCACACGGCCCCCTCCTGTGTACATAGAAAAAAAAAAGAAACGAGGCAATGCCCTGGGAGATGGGGTCCCCGGGGCCAATAATGTGCTCAGGAGGGAGGCCGCACGGCCCCCCTCCTTAAAAATAATTTTTTTAAATAAAAAATTAAAAATGTGGGCATGCTCCGGGCGATGGGGTCCCCGGGGCCAAAATCGACCCCCAAAATATTGAGAGAAGGGGGGCCACACAGCACCCCCTTCTAATAAAAAAAAGACAAAAAAGTCAGCATCTTGCTGGAGGTCCCTGCCGGCTCCCTGCTCTGCAAACATGTCTCCTGGCACTTTCTGGGTTGTGGGATTAAGTCCCCTAGAATCTTTAGCGTCCTTAGGGGCCAACTAGCCCTCCAGTAAGCCCCACACAGTGGGATTGCTGGGAGGTGGTCCGAGACCATGCCCCTTTTTACACCACTCTGCAAACGCGCCTCTTGGTGCACTGCTGGTGGGGCGATGAGGTCCTCTTGTGTCCTGAGGACATCAGAACTAAAGTAGATTTCGTCCCCCGAGCAGCAGTGCACAAGGACGTGTGTTTGCAGAGTGGTGTAAAAAGGGTGAGTGGCCTCAGACCACTCTCAGCAATCTAGCTGTGTGGGGCTTACTAGAGATAACAGGATGGCTAGTGGGCCCTCAGGGACCCTCAGGAGGAAAGGGTACTTCATCCCTAGCCAAGAGCGCACCAGGAGGCGTGTTTGCAGAGTGGTGCAGAAAGGGTGTGTGGCTTGTGTCCACCTCTCAGCAATCCCACTGTCTGGGGCTAACTGGAGGTAACAGGTAGGCTAGTTGGCACCTAAGGACCCCATCAGCGAAGGGGACTTCAAAACCCATCCAAGAGCAGGCCAGGGAGCGCATTTGCAGAGTGGTGGGCAAACGGGGCATGGCCTGCTATGTCAACTTACCAATGCTGCTGTGTGGGACATATTGGAGGTAATAGGAGGGGTAGTTGGCCCCCAAGGACATCCTTGGGGGCCAGCTACTCCTCTTGTTACCTCCTATTTGCAGCTGTTGCCACACAGTGACATTGCTAAGAGGTCTTCAGAGTCCACGTCCTCTTTCTCTACCACTCTGCAAATGTGCCTTTTGGTACACCACGGTTTGGAGGATGAAGTTCACTTTACTCCTGAGGAACTTTGAGAGCCAAGAAGCCCTCCTGGTACCTCCTGTAAGTCCTACACAGCGGACTGCCTGAGCGCTGGTCGGTAGCCCATCCTCCTTTCTACACCACTCTGTAAACGCAACTACTACATTATAGTTATATAATAGCATTTAAAAAAGTTTAGAAATTTATTGAAAAAAACATGCTTGTGGGAAGTTATAGTTAGAAATTAGCAATAAAATAACCTATGAAATTCACTGAAAGAAGCACAGTTTTCAGGGACGTTATAGTTAGTCTGACATTTCACTCGTATAAAAACTGAGAAATTCGGCTGTTATAGTTAGTTGAGCTAACTATAACTCGCGCCCCCGCAATGCACTGCAGATGACGTCACACATTACATCACTCATGACGTGGTCAGTGACATCACTGGTGACATCACTGATGACATCTTAAATGACATAACTGATGACATCACTGATGACATCATCCACTTAATATCTGATGCACCTTCGCACACCCTAATATAACCTTTCATATATCCACTTTAAAACACAGAGTACTATTCTCGAAACAATATACACCAATACCAGATGTATCAGCCGGCTGACCACCTTTGAAGCAGCAGGGACCTAGTGACCGCCATTGCTATATATAAATTTTAACATATTTTTAGGTAAGCGAAGGGAGGGATCGTAACCAAGGATTTTCAGCCAACTGTTAGAATGCAATTTAATTAGACATTCGGCCTCTAAATGTTAAAAAATATCATTCCAAAACCCCTGAATTGAAGGGTACTGTGTAATGATATGCATCCAGTTGCTTGTCGGCTGATTTGAGCAACAAAAACACTGACTAGATTGACTAGAATAAACCTAGGACAGAAAGTGTGGGGTTCTATTTAGGGGCCATTTGCTAAAACACAGCATCCAGCGTCAATTAGCCCCCCTTAACATACTGAAATTAAGTTTATTTACGTTGTTCCACATACTTGCTGTTACATCCAACCCTTAATGTTTTTCCCATTTTATTATTGCATTCTAAGACAGATCTGGACCTTTGATAGGGGCTAAAAGGTTTTTCCAATCCCCGGGTTTTCATACTACACTTTCTTGAAATAGCGCTTGCTCATTAATCTGCGTCAGATCCAGATTACTAAAAAACTTGATGAGCATGTTATAGGACCCGCGAAGAATAAAATAATTTGGAATTAGATCATACATTTCGGAAATATTTAGCCACATATCAATCGTAATAAAGTCAGAGATTGCAATTGTTCAATGGAAAGGAGATTCAGCTCAGGGAATCACCTCAGTTACCATGCCTCTTAGCATCCATGTAACAGCTATCAGGGCTACTAGTGGGACAGATAATTCTTTCTGCGAACATCCATGGATCAAAAGGTCTACAGGGGCTTGACTCTGTGCTTCAGTTTTCCTGCCACAGTAACTCTGGCCCAGGCTGGGACACGGCCCAGACTGCCCACATAGTAATGTCATGCCTTGCTCTCTGTAGGCTGAGGCTGCTATACCATAATCAACTCACTTTTTCAACCAAATTAATACAGAAATTTCAAACTGATGGACATTCCATATGTGAACATATGTTTGTTTGAGACTCTGAAGGGGTCTGTGAGGTATAGCTACTTCCCAGACAACTGTGTCAGAAGTCTGATATGGGCTGAGTGATAAGTGGGACGGTGCACTTGGCTAACTTCATCTTCAATGCTCATAACAGATCAAAGACATGGCTCTTGGTGTGAACCCATACAGTACACATTTATATATAACATCATGTTATTTCAGGAACAATTGTAGCTACGGTACTCAGAGCCAGATTTTAGCCTAGGGGAAAAAATTTAATTAGTTACCTGTTCCTCTGGTGAGCCATACAGATGAGTTTACAGGGGAGGATCTCATTATTAGGCTATCCAGCTCCTCTGGAGTGAAGGGACAGGCCATCTCCCCTGTAGTGCATGACATAATTGCTCCTAGAGGTAGGTTTAAAACAGCAGCAAAATATGAGGAGGTCTTGATAGCAGCAGTGTCAGTAGGCAAGTGAGCTATTTTCTAACCGCCTCGTACCTGTATGCCATGTACAGGGTCATCAGCATGGCATAAACAGCCATTGGCCTGCGACTGTCACTTTCCCCAATGTAAGCCAATGGCTGCAACCGCCATGCAGGCAAACGCAGACCGCGTGGCCAACTACCCCCGGCAGTCAAGGTTTGACATCTCTTATTAGCGAGGTCAGGCAGCCTCCATGTTAGTGGTTGGGAAAACTGTACATATTCCAAATCTGCGCTGCACACTGTACATGTTCTGCTAACCATAAATATAGAGGAATTTTTCAAAAGTCTGAATTGATGATGTTCATAGGTCTAGTACAAACCTGTGAAGGGCACCTTGGGGATGACAGGTGGATGTTAGAGATTTGACAATGATAAAGCAAATTCTGTACTACTTCATGGATCCTTGCTGTTCAGACACATGACGTCTGACTCATTATTTACACGTGTTACTCTGCACACTGGGACCTATGTACATTTTTGTGTTGCTCTTTACATATGTGCCCTGGGAGAGGGAGGAGACATCAGCCACTGTGTACCACCGATTTCCCAACCTACACCACATAGAGAAACGCCACCTCATCACAAAATTCAGATTAAATAGGTAAACAATTGTGGACCAATGTCATCAGTTGGAGCTCCTACCGCAGATCAATAATCCTAAATCAATATCTCCACTGGTGTAACTCATGTCAGTTTTGCATTTTTTGGCCGCAGGTTCATTTCAATTCACTGTTGCTATTTCTGGTGAAATGTCACAACCTATGTTCAGTCGGGTCCTCACTTAGGTGCTTACAGCAATGTTGTGACAAGTGGCAGCTACATTCAGTTCCCCAGATGTGAGGATTTAACCACTGTGAAGGTGAATTTCTATGGAAGAGAACACATCCCACATGTGATTGAATTTATTTATGGCACACATTTACGCTTAATACCACCCCACCACAGGGAGCAAGTCTACCAGAACAGGAAGCACTACCATGCTATCAATGTGTAAGCTGTCTGACTAGTGGATTTGTACATCTCAAATGTCTGTGCCCGGTTCCCAGGAACTGCACATGATTCCTTCATACTGTGGAACAGCAGCATACCTCAGCTGATGTCACAACTACTACCGGAGAGGGCCTGGCTTATAGGTAAGTGTGATCTATCCTAACTTTGTGTAGGAAATGTCAGGTAGTATGATCTAAAATTGTTGACTGTCCATCTATATTGCATCTAGGAGACACAGAGTATCTCAATCAGCCATGGTTGTTGGTACCGCTGAGGAATCCTTCAACGTTAGGGGAAGTCCGCTACTATGAGGCCTGTGGAAGAACTTGCCGGCCAGTGGAGCAGGCTTTTTGGCTCCTGAAAGTCAGATTCAGATGTCTGGACTGGAAGGGGGGAGCCCTCCTCTACTCACCCAGGAAGGTGTGTGAGATCACCAGGGCCTGCTGCATACTCCACAACATTGCCCGGCAATAAAACATACCTTACATCGCAGAGGATGCGGGCCATGAAGTCCCACAAGGTGGGGACCCTTGAATGCCAAATGAAGATGATGATAGTGGTGAAGAGGACGAAGCCGACTTGCATCAGGATCTGATCTAGAACAAGTTCTCCTGAGTGCAAGTATGATGTGAGATGTGATGACTTTGACTAGTCTTGCAACTCTTGTAGTGATGTTGTGAGGAGGATGTTATTGCTATTTACTAGTAATATGTTGCTCTGACAATATCTGGGGAAAGGTGTTTGTATTGTAAGTATAGATTTGTTCATCTGTAAATGATGTTTAGGACTGTGTTCTCTACAACTTGACAATGGGAGGTGTGTCATATGTCTGTTTCCTTAGCTAATCCCTCTGTGTTGGTCTGTTGTAGGTCCCTTCACCATGTCATCTTCATTTGGACATTCCAAAGGACATGGATTGCTCCTGGGAATATCTGTCACAGAGTTTGGGTGTACAACGCCGGTACCAAGATGGCTTGCACAGTGATAGGATGGAGGTTACCTGGTTCCATTGGACTTGCTCCTTATGGCATGTCGTTCCTAATGCAATATGTGTGCTATCATGTGATCCAACACAATGTTGTGCTGTGCCCAATTCATGCTATTCTGCCTTCACTTTGGATAATTCCTTATTGTTTATGAACTGGATGTAGCTGTTGATGTTTCTCCTCATTGCAGGTCTAAGTGCTTGTAGCACATCAACAACATTTGTTTGTGACATTCCACCAGATGCAACCAACACTGGATTAAAATGACCCTGTGGTCAGAAACTGTTGCACTGACATGTGTCTGTCTTTTCTTTATTTGATGTAGAATTCCTTTTGAGATGTAGGCAGTGTGGCTCCAGCTGATGATGTAGACCTAGGTTATTGTTGCCTATTGTGCAACATATTGTCAGAAGTGTCCCCTCCTTTCATCCTGTGAAAGTCTGCAACTGATTATGTGATCACTAACTTTGAATTACTGAGTCATGTCTTATTTGCCATGTTTCTGACATCGTGTCAGCCTATGATTTGAACAATGGAATATAGATGTTCTGAGCCCAGACACTTGTATGCATGTGTTGTTGTGACATGGGATAGATCTTAAGTTGAAAATTGTTTACATACAACACATCCATGCTTCCAGAGGTCCTTACTTTTGACATAGCACAGTTCACCTGGTACTACATTCCCATTATTAATTGTGAGAATTATAATAGGAGACAATGTGTTGCTGGTGTGTGCTTTTAATTAAGTGATGAAGGTGAAGTGAACAATATGAAATGAAATAGTGCCAACAGTAAGTGAAGTCTTCAGTCATGGTGGAGGAAAACATTGTAGTAGAGTCCAAATGGTCATGAGTCCAAAGTTCAACATACTCCTCCCATAAGATATGGAAAAGTAGGCAGAAATTGTCGAACAAAGTGAATGTGTAGCACACATAGGAGGACATTAGGGTTGAGGTATTTTGCTGGCAGTGTTTTGCGCTCCTTGGGTTTTGGGTGGACGTCCCCTCTGTGTTCTAGAGGTGGATCTGGAGCTGCTGAAACAGGGTACTTGCAGGTGTATCGTCCTCTGGAATGGCCCACCTGACGGAGACTGTGGAAGATGTTGATGGTGACAATGTACTTGAATCACAGAAAGGAGAAGATGTATAAGAGAAAGCCCTGCAGAGGGTAATGTTTATGTCCTGCAGCACCTCAACAAGGGAGACCACCTCGGTGCGGATGCCGGCCACCTCTGTATGCATGCTGGCCACCTCAGTATGGATGTCGCCCACCTCAATGCAAAGGACACACGTATGATGGGCGGAATGCAGAGCAAATCAAACATTCACCCCCAGTCAAGAGATCTCGGTTAAATCCATCGTTCTTTTGCTCACCAAGCCAACCTAGTTTGGGTCCAGCCAAATGCAAATCAGTGTTGACTCTGTTCCTCATGGGAACAGTCCAGCCCGAACTGCCAAGCCAGGTCTTCCCCAGACCGAAAACAATCATCCTGGTACCAGTTTTGGGGCATCACCCCTCATCAGCCAGGCTAGCTTGAATCCAGTGACACAGTGAGCCTGGGGCCCACGTCTGGGCACACCCGGCACACTTAGGGCAAGAAAGCAAAAGACAAACAGATGATGGACGGAATGCAGAGCAACTCAAACATTCCATCTATCATCTGTTCTTTTTACACTATTCCATCGATCATCTGCTCTTTTTGATCAATCCTTTCATCATCTGTTTTTTGCCCATGGAGAACCTGGTCTGGCGGTTTGGGCAGGACTGTTCCCATGGAGAACAGGGTCAAGACTGATTTGCATATTGCTGGGTCTAAACTGGAATGGCGTGGCATGCAAATAAATGATGGATTTAACCCAGATCTGTGACTGGGGGTAAATGTTTGATTGATTTAGCATTCCGTCCATCATCAGTTCTATTTGCACCTCGTATGAATGGCAGCTACCTCGGTATGGATGTCAACAACCTCCCAGTATGTGTCCCTATGCAGCTTCTTCATGTACCGAAGTTCAGCTACTACCTGGCCCATGACACTTTGGGAGTCCTGGTAGACTCCCACGAATTGGGTGAGGGCAGTCTGGTTGATTGTGTCCTCAGTGGTCTCAGTTTGTCGGCCCACAGTTACCCTCCCACTACCCTCTCCCCAGAGGCCTGTGCCCTTGGTGCAGACTGCACCCTTACACTGGGCCCTGGTTACTCTGTGACTGGGCTGGTGTTAACCATTGGAGAATCTAGGACTGGGGGGCACAGGATGGGACTGACTGTGCTAGGTGCACAGGTTGGGGTAGTGGTTGGCAGTGTTGTTGATGCTGTGGTAGGAGGTATTGTAATGAACACAGTGAGCCCTACTGTTGCCATCTGCCTAAGCTGACCAGATGGGCCAGGAGCATCAGCAACGTCCACCTCTTCAGGAGCGTTGTCATCACTGAGGGCGTCATCCTGTGGGGGTAAGGAACTATGTTTGGTTTCCAGACTCTGTTCCAGTGCAGAAGGTGGATTGATCTGTTGAGAGACAGAGAACATTGTTAATGGTGGAAGTGAGGTATCTACATCCACGTTATTTGTGTCAAGTTAAATGGGGACCTAGAATGGAACAATGTAGCTAGAGATTAGTATTGTCACCTATTTGCATGGAATAGAAGTTGGTTACTAGACAGTTGTAAACATTCATTAGATCTAGTAGATTTCCTCAGCTCAAAAGTTGTGCAGATATGTGGCATTTTGACTTTAGGGATAGACATAACATCTAAAAAACCCTGCTACAAACAACATTTGGTCCTAACATGTGTATCTGTCCATTCCAATGAATAGTTGTGCCTAATACAGGCAAACACCCAGCTTGTTTATACATGTATAGCATTGTTCCTCATGTTGAGAAGTGCAGAGTCAGGGCTGACCAGGCAGTGCTAATGAGCTGAGTTTTTTTCATGGCCGACATAAATTAGGGCTCCACAGTTGTTACTGTGTTACTGATGCCATCATTTGTTTCTCCTGATGGGTGCTGGATACCATTGTGCAATGTATTTAGATGTTTATCTGAGTGGAGGATTTTCTGTACTTTGCACAGTCCATGATGAGTGAACTTCAGTAGTGACATGGGAAAGTAGTGAGAAGGGCCAAAAGGAGTGCAGAATGTTGGCTAGAGTAGGAGTGACAAGGCCTCATGGTAGTTGTAGTCACTTCAGTGAGACTTTAGCAACACTTGAGTCATGGAAAGGTGCATGAGTAGTACACTTCAGAAGTGACATGGGAGAGAGGTGAGAAGGGCCAAGAGGAGTTTAGGACGTTGGTTAGAGTAAGATTGACACAGCCTCATGGTAGTTGTAGCCACTTCAATCTCACTTTACCTACACTTGACAAATGGTAAGCTCCATCAGTAGTGACATGGAAGAGAAGTGAGAGTGGGCAAGATGAGTGGGCAAGATCAGCTTGGTGAGTTGGAGTGACAAGGCCTCATGGTAGCTGTGGTCACTTCAATCTCAGTTTACCTATACTTGACAGATGATCAGTATACCATATTTTTAGGCAACATGCATTAAGGATTAACCATACATTTTGATGGTAATCCAGTTACAGATGACATTGCAATATATGGGTATGCTATGGATTTGGATACACATGCTCTTTTATGCAACAATACACATTCCCACAGACAAACCAACATTTCTGATACTTTGAGTATTGCATGTTGGGAAAGTAGGTGGAGAACAGAATATGACAAGTAGATTTGAGAGCAAATAGGACATTGTGATATTGGGGCAGCTTTTGATGTGTGACTTACCAGAATCAACTCCCCCAGATATTCCTGACAAGCCCTCAGTATGCAGGATGGCCAAGAACTTCTCCTCACAGGGTAAGAGTTATAATGGTGTGCTGGGAGCGCCACCCCCAGTCCTCTGTGCCTCCAGATAAGGGCTATTGTACTTGCACGGTACCTTCAGCCTGAGGTTTAATGCCACCCTGTACTCAGGGTGTGGCCAGCAGCATTCACTCTGTTGACTATTGTTGCAAAGTCATCCTTGTGCCCTGGACACCCCCTATTTTATGCTGACAGGTACTGGTGGTAACTGATTCTGACTGTCCCTGGGCTCTGCTTAACCAGGCCCTGGGCTAGTGCTATGCTGAAAAGACAATTAGAATACAGTGAAACACATACATAATCTGGGGTACACTATGGGTTAGAGTACCCCTATGATTGGCATGACTTTCCCTAAAAGGCCCGAAAATATAATAGGACTGGGGGATCAAAACTACATTTAAGTCCCTAGTATATAATAGGGAATGGCAGAGGCTAGCAGCCCTTTCTGCAGTTGCCTGTGTGCACAGATGAGGCCTGAGGTCAGTTTAAAAGCCTCTCTGTGTTGCAGGACTGATTTTAAAATGCAAACTGTGCCCACACACTACTTTGGTGTTTAGGGCTCTTAAAAGTTAAGCTACAATGTGTTAGCATATTATGTACCTCAGGGTCTCCCCTGGGTGTCCCAGTGTCGGGGTCTCAGGTATTTATAAGTAGGAGCCTTATAAAAATAAGTGTTATATACCTCGGGTTTAGTGAAATTGCTAATTCCACTACCCACATTATAGCAAAGTGCTTCCCAAAATCAACGTTTGTGGTAGGAGCACTAAGGAGTGAGGATCTGCAATATTTTTACATATTCAGAACCCCTACTCTCTCCCCTAGGCATCCCAGGGGGGCTGTGTCCTGCAGATATAGGCAGGCTCCGTATAAAAGATGTTTTATAAGCCCTGATGTCTCAAAAATTCCCCACGTTATTTTCCCCATTGCAAATCCCCGGCCACATAGGTTAACATGGCAAGAAGATATTAAATGATAGTTAATGTTAAGGATGTAATAAAAATATCATTCAAGGACTTCCTAGAATGGTAGCAATTTATTCAACAATATGCTATTGTTGAATTTATCATAAAATGTACAGACAAGAAGTTATAAGACTTTCTTGCTGTAAGCCAAAATTCAGCCTTCCAGTGGTCTGTCCTGATTGTTCAGAGTTAAGTGGATTAGGCAGGCTGCTTTAATGAGGTGAAAAAAAGCCCCTGGGGTTAGAGAGTCCTTCTGGGAGGGCAGGGTTCTGCTACATGGGAATGCCAGAGCAGTGGGTGCGGTAGTAAACAATAATCTTCAAAAGAAGCAGGAGACAGGGAGGAGAAGCCAGTTTCATTTACATACCTACTCTTTGAACCCAGTCAGATGGCTGGATTAAGGAAGGAATGAGCAGAAGCAAGGGGGAGGGACAATATGGAGATGAACCAGCACGAAGATTTGCTTAGCCAGCTCTTGTCTCTCTGCTTGAAAATCAGCCATGGTGAATTTTTGAGAAATGGTGTGAGAAATGGTGTTCTCTGGCAGACTATAGTGCCACACTTTGGAAGATATGGTCATGCTCTGGGGTGTTGCCCTGCACCTAATGGGACTGGAATGCCTTCCTGCTTGACCCATAGAACTCAGAATAAGTATATGAGAGGGACAGAGCCTCTCAGATCTAGTGCTTGAAACTTATGGAAGAAGAAGGGTCTATGCTGGGAGTTTGATTTGCACCAACCAGGCCCTGAAGCTGACTCACTGCGCCTGCTGCACAATCTGGAACTACAGCCCTGTGGATATAAACTGCTTCAAAAGAACTGAAGAGTAGAATCCCTGCAAGCTGCAGGTTAACAGAGCTCACCTGGACCATCGTCACCAAAAATCCCCAGCCTGGTACTACCAGTAGATTTGTAAGGGTTTTGTTCAAGTGGATTGTGGGAATTAAAGTCCCAAACTTCCAAGGACCATCTTGAAGCTTCCAGACCCTTGGAATAAGTTTTGGACACTTTGGGACTCTCTCAGGAACTTTAGTAAGAAGTTCCAGAAGTTTTTTTTAATTGTCATTTTCATCATAATATACATAACATACAAATCAACATATGTTGTATACCAACAGTACCTAACACATTGTCATTTGCTAGTTCAAAATATACCTTTGTTTACTCCCAGTATTGCTGATATTGAAGTCTTACAAACACCATCACATACATGCTTAGTGCGAATAGTGATTTAAAATATGATGCATATCTTTAGTAACAGCACTCTGGTGTTTTCCATTCAATGCCCTACCCACAATTCCCTGTATTTGATTGCAAATGAGCCATCAACGGCCCCCAATAGTCTTTTGGTCTTGATGTAATTGGTTGCTCCAGTTGTGTCTACAATGCGCCATGTCAGACAGCCAAGCCGCTTTTCTAGGGCTAGTTTAACTCTCCCAGTGTAATGCCACTCTACATTTTGCTAGCAGCAAACTTACTGACAGTAAGTTCTTATTAAGTGACCAGAAGTCTCTTAGCAGTCCCAGCAGGCAGACCGCTGGTTCACACACCACACGCGCTCCGATAATTTCAGATAGTGTGTCTGTGACTTGTGCCCACTATTGCTTTACTTGTTGGCAGGACCATGCCAGATGTATGAAATCTGCCTTTTCTACACTGCAGCGGGTACAATTTGAGTCTCCCTTTCACCCATATCTATATACCTTTATTGGGGTATAATACATTTGGTGTAGGAATTTAAACTGAATTATCCTTAAATTCCAATTTGATGTCAGTGTGCTTAATTGCTCACAGCAGAACCTGCAGTCTTGTTCCCCCATGTGCTGTGATAATACTGTGTCCCATCCTTCTGTGCTGCAGCATATAGTTTGGTAATAAGGTGTTGGCATGTCACACTGGTGAGCAGCACTTGTAGTGTCGTGAGGGTAGGGGGTTCACTGGGGAAGTGTGGATTGTACACACATACAGCTGCTCAGAGTCGATAGTGTGGAAAGGTAAATAATAGGGGGTTTAGCCGCAGCACCGTTGCATCTGACAGTGTTAGAAAGTTAACACAAGACAAAAGTTCCCAGAATAAAGCAATTATGCTAAGAAAAGACTTGTTGGGTCCTTGGAGTAATGAAACTCATTGGGTAAATCTCTTTTACCTCTATGAACATCTATCAATAACATCGAAACCCGGACATCCGTTGACGCAGGGAGGCCGCATGCATTTATACAGGTACGCCGAATCGACTTAACACCGATTTTTTCTTTTAAACTTCTAATTTTAAGGTTTATAGTTTATAAAATACCGCTTAATACTATAGGAAGCTTAAGCTCCCCTTTCCCCATTATTTATGGTATAAATTTTGTTGCCGGTAAAAACCACGGTCGTGTTTAAATATGCACCTTTGATAATAAGAATCTTTCTTTACCGCGTTTCTAGTCTAACTTGAATGTTTTGACCCTACAACGAGATTATAAATGAGACTAGAATACTAATAGTAGCGCATTAAAAACAAGTACTGTACATTAGACAAAATTATAGCAGCACGCTTGATAGGTTATGACCTTAAATCAATTAAATCAATTTTTTCGTTCCAGAACTTAAACATGGTACGATGAGAAGTACATATCTACTTGAAAAAATCTCAAAATTATAAAGTGCCTGACTGCCATTTGAATAGGTGAGGTTCATTTATTACAAATCGTATACTGATATAGCCCATAAAAACTCAAGTAGATAGACTTTTGCTCTTTTTTCTCTCATAGAATCCTCTATATTAAGGATTTGAGATCAATAACATGTCTCCGCCCTAAATTGAAATACGGTGGCGACAACGGGTACTGAGCCAAGTAACCACATTGTCAGAGGTAGTAGCACTTTTATTTAACCAAAGGGAGATGTTTGAATTAATATAAACCGAGAACACTCTGTATATATTTTCCTTTTTTCGTTTTTATTATCATTTAGAACACCATACATTGAGAATATAAAGGTGTTGGAAAAGGTGCTTCAACAAGATTTTGCAATTGAACAATCATAATTTGTCGCACAATTAAGGTATGAAAAGAAGCTTTACCAACAAAATAAATTTTGTGCATTGCTAGCGAATACATGCTAATTTTTAAAATATGGACTATATAATTACCAGCTTTTGGTCAATAGATCCAATTTATTCTGTGGTCAAATGTTAATAGCCTGTATCACAAGAAACAGGGTTAATGTGTAAAAACCTTTGTTTAACTAAATATTGAAAGGATTAAACATCTAAGGAGGTTTAGATAGATTGACCCTATAATAAGACACAATACATGTTAGGTTTTTTGATTTATGTATGACACATACTTTTTATACTTTTTATGTTTAGATTTTATGAAAACTCTTTGTCCTGAAGAAGGTGGAAATATTGAACCAAACACCGAAACGCCGCGTCGACTGTTTTTTTTAATTAATCCTTTTAAATTCTTGTATTTGTATTATTAGATTGTAACATTTAGTGGGAGGAAGGCCACATATAGCATTTTATCGAATACATAATTCTGTATACATTTTTTTCACACAATAAACTGATGTTTTAACCGTGATTGTACTTATAGTATGTTTTTAATATCATAGATTGTGCTGTGTCATTACTAATAAGAATTATTGATAGATGTTCATAGAGGTAAAAGAGATTTACCCAATGAGTTTCATTACTCCAAGGACCCAACAGGTCTTTTCTTAGCATAATTGCTTTATTCTGGGAACTTTTGTCTTGTGTTTACTTAAATACCTCGTCCCTATAAATACAAAGGGGTAACTACCTTTCTTCTTTGGATCTTAAGTGTTAGAAAGTTACCATTCATATACAAATCGTCCATAGTGTGCAGTCCCACCTCCTGTAGCATCTGGAGAGATCTATCTTCCTCTTTTACTGTTATGTCCGGGTAATGTAATAGAGGCATCGCCGGGGCATACAACAGATTCTTTCCCGCACTCCTAACTAGTGTGCGCCAATCTGTCAATGTGGTGTGCAATGTATTTATCTCATTTCAGGAAGTCTCATCACGCTTGTGTGGTAGGATGGCCTGAGCAGGATCTGAGCACCGTCATCGTGTTCGATTGCCACATGGGGTTATGAAATCATGTGTCGTGTACCAGAAGTGTGCAAAGTGTGCCTGCGCGCATAGATAATATAGCTTAAAATATGGGACGCAGAATCCTCTGTCCACATATGGGAGGGTGAGAACCTTCCAGCTGATCCTTGGCTTCTTGCCTGCCCATTGTAGTGTGATTAATAGGGAACACAGTTGTTAAAGAAGGATTGGGACAGCACTATTGGAATGTTAATAAATAGGTATAGGAATTGTGTAAGTACTACCATTTTGGTGACAGCTAGTCTATCCGCCAGGGAGAGAGGGAGAGTCGTCCAGCGTGCTACCCGATCCTCTAATGTGGACATTGCATTACCATAGTTTTCACAAATCACAATGTTAGGATCTCTATGCACACACCCTCCTAATTATTTAACAGGACCAGTGGCCCACTCCAGCAGAAAGTCAATCTTGCAGAGCTGTGTAGCAGATGTTAGCAGGAGAACTAAAGATTTTGTCTAGTTAATACACAACCCAGAGTAGTACTCAAATGTGATATACTCTCGAATTACTGGGGCTAGATAGAAAGACGGTTCTTTAATGTACAACACCATGCTTTCTGCATATAAAGAAATGTTCAAGGGTCGCAGGTGGAATCTAAGGGCAGCAGGTAGCGGGTTTCTGTCAAATAATGCAGGCAAGTGGCTCCATGGTGAGCACGAATAGGAGCGGTGATAGGGGGTAATCCTGCCAGCTCCCCCTACCAACGCTAAAGATATTTGATGTTTGATCATTCATACATACCAGTGCTGTGGGGCACTCTTATAACAGAAGAATTCATCTTAAAAACGAGTCTGGCATCCTCATGCAACCTAATACTGTGAACATGTATGTCCACACTATAGCATCAAAGGCTTTAGCTGCATCTAATAATACAGCCCCCGCCTGCAAGGTAGGTTCCACTTGATGTAACAGCCCAAAAATAGAATGTAGGTTGTGTGTAGTTGATCAAGCAGTTATAAAGTCTGACTGGTCTGATAGCACTAAGTGGGTTATCAGGGGCTGTAGGTGCATTGTAAGCACCTTGGTTAAAATGTTGGCATCTATATCAATGAGAGATAGTGGCCTAAAAGATTTGCACCGCTCCAGGGGCCTTATCTGGTTTCAGCAGTGTCACTATCAATGCCTCTCCCAATGATGGCGGTAGTGTGTGATTTACATAGGCTTCCTCCTACACTGCATGTAGCTGTGGGGCTAGCAGTTCAGCATACTCCTTATAAAATTCCCCAGTAATCTCATCAATGTCAGGGGCTTTACCACTCGGTAGGGCCCAGATAGCTTCCCTAAGGTCTTCAACTCTCACTGGCTGTGTTAAGTATCCTCTCTGCCCTGGTAAGAGCCACACCATTGTCACCTCCTTGAAATATTGTATAAGTTCGGTAAATGATGCCAAGTTCCATGACACATATAGTCTCACATGGAATCTCCTGAAGGCCTCCAGTATATCTAAGTTGGAGTAAAGTGTGGTGCCATGATCGTTCACCAAGTGGACAATGGGATCCCTGCCTTTCTGTGGTTTCAGTTTTTGAGCAAAGGCTGTGCCCAGTTCTCCTGCCCTCACAATACGTCGGAGCGACATGGCGTTTAGACATGAATCGCGCCTCTTGTTCTCAAATTCTGTCAGGTGTTCCCTAACAATATAGCCTCTGTTGGTTGATATTTATGTTCTTTCTCGAGGGAATTAAGCTTATCTTCAGTATTTTTTAACTGTGTCCGGATTGTTTTCAGTACCCCCACTTAAGTGCCTATACATGTCCCGCATATTGTTGCTTTGAAGGCTTCCCACAAAGAGCCTCGACTTGCCACAAAACCAGTGTTCAATGCAAAGTATTCTACTATTGCTCTTCGCACCTATTCCATAAAAGCAGCATCTAGGAGTGCAGCCGGGTAAAAATGCCAAGTGAATGGTGTAGGGCTTACATTCTGCAGTTTAAGCGGTAAAAGGACTGGTGCATAGTCTGATAATGTCTTAGGCAGGTGACGTACATCTTCTATCTACTGGAAGACCTCAGTAGATATGAGCCAATAGTCTAATCTGGGCCATGTACCATGGACAGAGGAGACAAATGTGCCCTCCTTCTGTGTAGGTTGTCTCAGTCACCAGGCATCGACCAGGCTGTACTCCCCCTTTCCACCCCGTATCACCTTGGTTGCTTGCTTCCCATGCCACTCAGTATCCGCAGAGTGATCCTCCACAGGGTTGAGGTATGTATTTAGATTTCCTCCCTAAATGATGTGTGTCGGTGAGGTGGAGAGCATCTGTTTCCAGGTGGCCATGAAGAACTCAGGGTCATCTATGTTTGGTGCGTAAGAGTTGACTAATGTGCCAGCAGCACCTGCCAACATCCCTCGCGCAACTAGGAGCCAGCCCTGATCCTCTGCATAATGAGCCATGAGCATGAATGGAACCCCACACTTAATCAATAGTAGCACCCCCTGTGAGTACGTGGAGTAGGAGGAGGCCAGCCGGCACGATGCCCAACATGTGCCCATAGTAGTCTGAGCGCCTGTCTAAGTGTGTTGCATGTAATAGACTCACGTGAATATTGTGCCTGTCTAGAAACTGGAGTACTAACCTCACCTTGTGGGGATCATTGAGGCCACTTACATTCCATGTGATGAAATCTATGCTATCTCCTACACATGCCATGTTGTTGACTTGTTGCAGAGGGAATGGTGTATGTGCTTTATGTTGCAGTGACTGTATGTCCCGGGTAACAATGTATGTTATGTATGGGTATACAACATACAAACAACCCAACATTCTCCCCCCTCCCACTTCAGCAACCCCAACTGGCCAAAGACATCCCCAGTAAACAATAAGCATCCACAGTTTCAGCATTAGCATTACACTCAATAACAAATAAATTGTAGCGCAATGTGCTAGACACATCTGGGGTGCTCCCTCTGGGGGGTTTCTCCAGGTTCCCAGTCTCCCTCCAGGTGTACGGAGGTGGCCGAGCTCACAGGATCAGAGTTGTCCATCTCCAGTCAACTGGAATCTATCTGCATCCATAGTATTTTTATGGCCCCCGTGTCAGAATGGGTGTTGCTATGATCACTGATGTCCGCAGAGCACCCACACATAGCCCCAGATAAGGCCCAGTGTTTAGTCAACTTGGTTAAGCCTCTTCACCATCGGCGTTCGTTGTGTTCTGAGCATGTTTAGCAGGCGAGAGCATCTTCGGGTAGTCCTTTGCCACTTTAGGCGTCATGAAGATTTTCTGTTGACCACGATGTTCCACACAAAGGCACACTGGGATAGCATGGCATAGGGCATATTTGCTTTTTGTAGCTGGTGATTGACCAGGAGGAACTCTCTCCTAGCCAACTGTAGCGCACTGTGAAATCAGGGTGTCGAGGGGAGAGGAATGGACCCAGCAGACGGTAGGTTTTAGGAGGTAGTGTTTTATTTTTGTTCAGACAGAACAAATGAAAAAAATACAAGGCGTTTCTCCAGGGAATTAGGACAGTCTCGTTAATGCTCCTTCCACTCAGGAACTTCAGAGGGGATATGACTTCTCCACCATAGACTCCTTTCTCTCTGGACGACTTGTCTGGTAAGGAGACCCACGTCCTCCTTCGGACTCGTTTCTCAAAAGCAAACAAAAGAAAAACACACGTCTTAGTGTTTTATCCAAGCATGGGATGAAAAGGGAGTGTGTGAAGGGGAACACCCAGCGAGCCGTCTAGTGCAAGAGCTTGTGAAAAGGGGGGGGTCCGTCACCACAGGGTTTTTTTTTGTCGGGTTGCGGAGTTCAGCGCTTCGAGGGGGAAGTTACGCTGCGCGCAGTCGGCGACTCCTTCTCTCTACCCCGGCTTACCGGACTCCCCTCCCGCCTCCCACGAGCCTCGTAAACGGTGACGTACCTGGCTGAGCCACGACCCTCCAGGGCAGTGGCTGGGCGAAGAGCAGGAACGTTGGCCTCCTGGCTTCTCGGTGTTTGTCGCTGTAGGTGTCTGCTTACTCTCGTTCTCTCTCTCCGTCTTCTCCTCCACACGTCCGGCTCCTTCCTCCGTCGGGAAACTTCCGCCTTCCTGTCCGGGTGGCCAATCCTTAACGGCCGAAGAGGGCCCGTGGTCACGCCCCCAGGTGTTCGTCATCGGTGATTATGTCTCCGTCTTAAGGGGCCAGTGACCTGTGGTGGGGAAGTCTGCCAGTCTCGTTCCGTCGGTCTGCCAGTCCCGTGGCTGAAAAGGTAAAGAAGGGGGGGTGTCGTCATCCAGGTCTGGAGTCAATTCTTGGAGGGATGGCTTCCGACACACCCCCACCCCAGATCTGTCCCGCTCGGGGACGATGGGCAACCGGGAGAGAAAGTCCGCATTGGCATTTAGAAGACCCTTACGGTGACAAACCTCAAAGGCATATGGTTGGAGGGAAAGGAACCATCTCAGGATACGTGGATTATTACCCTTGTTACGGCTCATCCAGACAAGGGGCGCATGGTCTGTGTAGAGGAGAAAGCGCGTCCCCTCCAAGTAATACTGGAGTTTTTCTACAGCCCATTTAATGGCTAGACACTCCTTTTCTATCACGGGGTACGCACGTTCACGTGGGAAAAGCTTTCTGCTGAGGAATAGGATAGGCTTCTCAATGCCATCGCCGGTGGTTTGGGAAAGAACGGCACCAATGCCTATATCGGAGGCGTCGGTCTGAAGGATAAAAGGACGGGAGTGGTCTGGGGAGATCAGGACAGGGTGGTTAGTGATGGCGTGCTTCAGTGCTTGAATGGCTGAACGAACTGCAAGGGAGGGATCAGACAGGGCGGTTTTTGGGGTGTTTTTCTGTAGGAGGTCCGTGAGGGGTGCTGAGATCTCCGAATAGTGTGGGACGAATCTCCTATAATAACCCAACAACCCAAGGAAGGCTCGGACCTCCTTCTTGGTGGTTGGTAAGGGTGCTTCTTGAATGGCCCTTATTTTCTCTTCCTGGGGTTCGATACACCCATCACCAATGTCGAACCCCAAATACTTTACCCGGTGAAAGGCTGCCCTGGATTTTTTTGCGTTGACATGGAGACCTGCTTGCTGAAGAGAACCCAAGACCCTGCGACAGTCCTCTAGATGCCGTTCCCAAGTGGGACTATGGATGACGATGTCATCGAGATATGCGGAAGAGAACGATTGGAAGGGTCTTAGTATGGTATTCATCAGCCTTTGAAAGGTGGCTGGAGCCCCATGCAACCCGAAGGGAAGGACGTTGAACTCGTAAAGACCGTCAGGGGTGGAAAAGGCGGTCTTCTCTCTATCTGAGGGGCGTAGCGGTACCTGCCAATAACCTTTGGTCAAGTCGAGTGTCGTGATGTAGCGAGCCTCCCCCAGTCGTTCTACGAGATCATCCACTCGGGGTAACGGGTATGCGTCCAGCTTAGATATTGCGTTCACTTGCCTAAAGTCAATACAGAAACGGATTGAACCGTCAGGTTTTGGTACTAAGACGATGGGTGAGTTCCAATTACTAGTCGAAGGACGGATGACTCCCATTCGCAACATTTGTCTAATTTCTTCGGAGACGGCTTTTTGGCGTGAGGCAGGAAGCCGATACGGCCTTTGTCTCACGGTTCTCCCTGCTTCCGTCTCAATACAGTGTTCAACCAGGTTAGTCTTTCCTGGTTGGTCCGAAAAAAGGGAGCGGAACTCCGAGAGCATGTGGAGTAACTCATCTTGTTGTTGCGGAGTTAAGGTTTCGTTGACTGGGAGGTGGGGAAGGGTACAGGAGTCGGGTTGGAGGGTCTGCACCAACTGATTTGGGAGGGGAGAAGGGCCTAGCCATTTTTTCAATAGATTGATATGATATGTTTGCACTTTCTTGGGACCTAGGCGAACTCGATAGGTGGTACGGCCTAGGGTGGCCACGACCGGAAAGGGCCCTTTCCATTCGGTCTTTATGGCAGACAGAGACGAGGGTAAACAAATTAAGACCCAGTCCCCCACCCCCACCCCCAGGGTTCGCATCTTCTTTCCTTTGTCGTAGGCTTGTTTTTGTGCGGTCTGTTTTCGGTCCAAAGTGGCGTGGGCCAAATCCCGCAGCTTGCCTATTTTTGTCCGTAGTTGTTGGGTATATTCCAACATCTCGAGGTTGTCGTTTTGTCCCCTTTCCCAGGCTTCCTTAGTCATCTCCAACAAGGTCCGGGGTTGTCGCCCGTACAGTAATTCAAACGAGGAACACCCTAAACTGCTCTGGACTTGGCCCCGAATCACAAAAAGAGCAAGGGGAAGTAGCCTGTCCCAGTCCTTTCCCTCCCCAGTCAGGAGTTTCTTTAAGGTGAGTTTGAGGGTCCCGTTGTACCTTTCCAGTAGGCCATCGGTCTGGGGGTGGTAGACCGAAGTTTTTAAGTGCCGTACATCTAAGGTTTTGCAGACTTGGGCCATTAACTTGGATACAAAGGGGGTGCCCTGGTCGGTTAGGATTTGTCGGGGGAAACCCACCCTAGAGAAGAACTCTACTAGTTTGTCTGTGATGTTTGCAGTAGTGGGGGCTCTGAGGGGGAAGGCATCAGGGAAACGGGTACAGTAATCGACTAAGACAAGTACATACTGAAATCCTTTCCTGGATCGGGGAAGGGGTCCAATGAGGTCCATCCCTATTCTTTCAAATGGTTGACCTATGATAGGTAAGGGTTGTAGGGGGGCTTGCGGAGGGGTGTAAGGGTTTACTTTCTGACATATAGGACACTCCCTGCAGTATTTTCGGATCTGCGCATAGATACCAGGCCAGTAGAAAAAGCGTAGGAGGGTTTGGGTGGTTTTCTCCGCTCCCGTATGACCAGCAAGGAGATGGGAGTGGGCGTAGAACAGTATTTTTTCTCGGAAGTCCTGAGGTACTAGGAGCTGAGGGTGTTCTCCGGGTCCCGCTACTCTGTATAACAAGTCGTTTGAGATTTGAAACTTTGGATAAGAGGGATTGGTGGGTTGTCGAGCTTCCGACCATGCATGTAAGAGGGAGGCATCGTTGTTTTGGGCCCATCAGTCAACCAAGGTTCTTGGGTCAATAGGGCGCCTGAGACGGGGGTTGTTGGTGAGTGGCTGCACCTCTCTTTTATAGTTTGGAGAAAAAAGGAGAGAAAGGTGGGATTGTCTGTGCCGAGGATCAATTTTTCGGGTAAGGTGTCTAACACCCCCACAATCACTGATGAGAGGTCCCGCCCACTTGCTTTCAAGCCAATCCGGGCCATGGGATAGGAATGGACATCCCCATGCACACACCGAATTAGAACCCTTCTACCCGGGAGGAATTGGGAAGGTTTCACCAAGGAAGCTTTTACCACGGATTGGCGACAACCAGAGTCAAGCAAGCCCTGGACAGGAACCCCATTCAGATAGAGACTTACATAAAAGGAGGTCCCCATCTCGGCCGTATACATGAGACTTTGTGGAAGGTAACTGACGTCCATTGGTTCCTCCGTTTTCTTTCGTGGGCAGAAGCGCGCGATATGACCCCAATCCCCACAATCAAAGCATTGGGGGCTTTGAGGGGGAGATCGCCTCGCGGGGGTCGCATCTTCTCTGGTTCCTTGATGGGTCGGAGGGGTTTTCTCGGGCTAATGGTTGTTCTTGGTTTTTCCGTTTTCCAAGGAGAGGGCCTTGGTTGAGCCCGTGAGAAGGCTGTGGCTAATTCAACAGCTTGTTCTGCAGTGAGGTTCGCGTGTTGTCTTAACCACCGTTGTGTCGAGAAAGGAAGTGCTTCTAAAAACTGCTCCAAAATCACAGCCCCCATAAGTTCGTCTTTGGGGCGTTCGGCTGGTTTTAACCACTTCTCGGCGGCTAATTTAAGTTTGTAGTATAAGGTTTTCGGAGTGTCTGCAGGAGTTCCTTTCTCTTTTCGAAACCTTAAGCGATAAGCCTCCGTGTCCATGCCTAAGTGGTCGAGGATGAGGGTTTTAACGTCTTCATAGGGTGTGACCCCACCCGCGTTAGCGACCTGGTACGCCGCTTGTGCCTCGCCGGTCAGGAGAGGCGCAAGAAAAAACGGCCATTGACTGACTGGCCAGCCCGAGGCCCGGGCAGCCCTTTCGAAATTTAATAAGAAGGCATCCGGGTCTTCCCTGGGTACGTATTTTTGTAACGAGACGGTGGGGAGGGCGGATATCGGTTTGGTGATTCTATGGCCCGGGACTGAGACCGGCTCTTCCTCCACCTTCAACAAGGTCTCCATCTGGGCCTTCATAAGGTCTTTGAAAGTGTCTCTATCCGCCTGGGCAGAGGTCAGCTGGCGTTCGACAGCCCATTCTAGCTTCTTTTGACCCTCGACTATATGCTGTATAAGGGCATCCATGGGGACTCGAGGTGCAAGAGGTTAGTCTGCCGGCATTCTCCACCATATGTCGAGGGGAGAGGAATGGACCCAGCAGACGGTAGGTTTTAGGAGGTGGTGTTTTATTTTTGTTCAGACAGAACAAATGAAAAAAATACAAGGCGTTTCTCCAGGGAATTAGGACAGTCTCGTTAATGCTCCTTCCACTCAGGAACTTCAGAGGGGATATGACTTCTCCACCAGACTCCTTTCTCTCCGGACGACTTGTCTGGTAAGGAGACCCACGTCCTCCTTCGGACTCGTTTCTCAAAAGCAAACAAAAGAAAAACACACGTCTTAGTGTTTTATCCAAGCATGGGATGAAAAGGGAGTGTGTGAAGGGGAACACCCAGCGAGCCGTCTAGTGCAAGAGCTTGTGAAAAGGGGGGGGTCCGTCACCACAGGGTTTTTTTTTGTCGGGTTGCGGAGTTCAGCGCTTCGAGGGGGAAGTTACGCTGCGCGCAGTCGGCGACTCCTTCTCTCTACCCCGGCTTACCAGACTCCCCTCCCGCCTCCCACGAGCCTCGTAAATGGTGACATACATGGCTGAGCCACGACCCTCCAGGGCAGTGGCTGGGCGAAGAGCAGGAACGTTGGCCTCCTGGCTTCTCGGTGTTCGTCGCTGTAGGTGTCTGCTTACTCTCGATCTCTCTCTCCGTCTTCTCCTCCACACGTCCAGCTCCTTCCTCTGTCGGGAAACTTCCGCCTTCCTGTCCGGGTGGCCAATCCTTATCGGCCGAAGAGGGCCCGTGGTCACGCCCCCAGGTGTTCATCATCGGTGATTCTGTCTCCATCTTAAGGGGCCAGTGACCTGTGGTGGGGAAGTCTGCCAGTCTCGTTCCGTCGGTCTCCCAGTCCCGTGGCTGAAAAGGTAAAGAAGGGGGGGCGTCGTCATCCAGGTCTGGAGTCAATTCTTGGAGGGATGGCTTCCGACACAGGGTAAAAGGTGATCTGGTTTCCTTGGTATTGGACTTCTTTTTCTCTGACCAGCCGGAGGACGGCTTGGTAATTCAAGAGTTTCGCTATGATGGAAAGCAGGGGAGGCTGAGGCCACATCATGAGTGCTCGGTGTGCACGTTCTACCACCAGTAGTTGGGCTAAGTTCTGGGCACCAAATTTTGTTGTTAACACGCCCTCAATACAGGTTGCCATTTTGCATGTATTGGTAGAATCTGGAATCCCATTTATACGTAAATGATTGCGGCAAGAGCGCGCTTTCAAGTGCCCATTCTTTGCTTGAATGACTGTCAAAACATGCTCCATGTTTAGACTTTTCGAGCTCACTGTTTTGAATCTGGTCTTCAACCTTAGATATCCTCTGTTCTGTCTCTGCGATCAGTGAAGACTGCTTGTCGATTTTTGCCGCCAGTTTGTTGATATGTATGTTTACCGTGTCAATCTTTCCAGCGAAGGATTGCAAGCTGTTCTGCATGGCCAGGGGTGTTGCTTCTATGGTGCTCCCTTCCACTCCCCTGGTGGATCAGTATCCGGAGGTTGTTTATCTGAGCCTCTTGTTTCAAAATTTATTCTTGCCTGCATTTTGCCTGCCTTCCCCATTGTGAGCCTGTGCAATGAGGCCTCAACACGTCTCTGTCTTGTGTTTCTGTAGTAGTGGCACGCACTCCAAGCTCGATTCACAGCTACGGTGCACTGTGGGTTACTGCCTGTTACATTAGCTCTTTGTGCCCCCCTATGGATGCTGTTGCTTCCTGTGGTGCCGTTACCTGCACTCCGGCACAGGCAGCATGTATTCTCTATGGCATCCGCTTTTTTTAGGCTGACAATGCGGCCTCGATTTGCATAGCCCGCAAGGTCGCTCTGTTTCACTTTTCCACCGCGCATCGGGTGGAAGGCAGTGCTGTCTCAAACTCCCTCTACTTCACTGTGGATCGTGATGTCTACTCTGCCTCGTTATGCCTCCAGCAGCGTCCTTACAGATTCTCTGGCCTCAGGTTTCGACTCTAATGTGGCAATCTGGAAACCACTGCGGCTTGGGCGCCAAACCTTAGCTCCCAGTCCGGCCATGCCGATCTCTCCCCCGCCTCTTCGCGATGTCACGTGCCATACTGTCCAGTGAAATGTCCCCCCACAGACCAAACGAGGCAGTTTGTGCCAGCAAGGGGGGTATAATTTATGCAAGTTAGAGGAGGATGGACGGATCGATGACGGATATTCAGGACCCAGACGGTAGAGCTACACTAATGTGTGGTCACCTTGCTGTGGGCTCTCTGGTACCCCCCCAAGAAGTTACAGAAGTTTGAAGACGTTTTGAGCAACTTTGGAAAAAAGCTCCATAAGTGGACTGGCTCAACCTGGCCAGCCAAGCCAGTGACCCTCGGCCTGCCATCCAGGTTCATCCCGCTGAAAAGCTCCAGACGTCTGACTTCCAGAGTTTGACAGGGGATTGGTGGAAACTCAAGCCAGTGAACCCTCACCACATCTGGCCTGGTGAAGAGCACTGAGGGACCCTGCAAGAAAAAGCCCTGTAAAAGTTTCTAAGTCCGTACGTAGGAGAGGGGACCAGGACCAACCGTGGGAGTCAAGCCACCCACCTTCAACCGCGAGCCGGCCTGGATCCCTGTATCGTCCTGGTGTAAAGCTTCAGAGATCGGACACCCACAAGTTTGACTGGGAGCTCATCGTAAGGCAAGCTGGCAAACACTCACCAAATACAGACTGGCTGAGGGCTTTGAGAAACCCTGGGAAGAAAAGCTCCAGAAAAGCTTCTTAGTCCGAAGCTAAAAAGCTTTGACCAAGACCTACTGCGAGTGGTAGCCGTGCAGGGCTCCATCGCGATTGGCCTGAAACTTTGACGTTGTCCCAGTCTAGCTCAACCAGATGTCCCAATAGGTGCCATAGGTTTCTATGTGCTACATATTGCTAAATCTTTAAAAAGTCATGTCTCCAGTTCCCTACATTGATTTATTTTCCTTTTGGTGTCATTTTAAAGATAAAATGGTTCTTATCTTTATAACCTGGTGATGGAGTTTTATTTTGAGTTATATTTTAATGATTTAGTGAATTGGTGTTTTTTAAATGCTTTACATACATGTTTCTGAAGTTAATCCTGCCCGATCACAGCCAAGCTAGCAATGTTTGAGCATGGAAATCATTTTCTGAGACCTATTATGAGCCCTAGACTGTGTTAGTGGCCTTATTGCCTGTGGTAGATGCATACTTGCCACAACTAATAACCTACTTTCCAACAACTATCCTGTCTCACATTTCTATTTTAGTGCTGTAAAGAGTCTGCTGGACTAGGGACACAAAGATATGTGGCTCTCTCTGCAATGATTTGTTCCACCATGACTGTCAATTGTTGCTCAATGAAGCAAGGTTTTTTTTGGCAGGCACGGTGAATATTAGAAATGGGGGTCTCTAGTTGGCAGAGGTAGGTACCTTTGTCCAAATAGGGACCCTTGCTTCTAGTCAGGGTAAGGGGGATACAAACTTTAGATAACCCCTGCTCACCCCCTTGGTAGCTTGGCACACGCAGACAGGCTTATCCCAAAGGCAATGTGTAAAGTATTTGTACTAACACTCACAGTAACACAGTGAAACACCACAAATGGACACCACACCAGTTTAGAAAAATTAAATATCTTTCTCTAAACTAAACAAGACCAAAATGACAAAAATCCAACATACAGATACTCAGTAAAATGTCTTTAAAAAGGATGCTGCAAAAATAAGCTTGTAGATATCAAATAGCACCAACTGGGGCTATCACGACGCTAGGACAGAACAAAATCAAAAGTATGGTGCCACCCGCGAGGATAGAGGCATCTGGCGTGGAGTCACACAGACCCCCAAATGACAGTACATTGGAAAAATGGAGTCGGTGATGCACTGCGTCAAGGAGGACCGATGTCGGCTTCGGTGATGATGCGATGTCAGTGAGTTTCTCTAGTCACCCTCAGTGGTTATCGGCACCACGATAACAAGATGCAGGCACTGGCGAAGACGGATTGGATGCGAGCACTGGCGTTGGTCACGGCCGTTCACTGCCGGCATTCACTTCATGAGCGGCTCCCCGGACCTCGGTGCAGGTCGCGGCATCACAGCTGTGGCGTCGATGGCGTCGGAATCAGGATTTCTTCCTTCTCTTTAGCTTCTTCCAGCTCCCAACAGCAGTAGCAACCTCCAGGGACCTACACACGGTCAAAGGCACCTCCTGGCAGTTCAGAACTCCAAGCAAGGAAGTTCAGGGGAGCTGGGGGTGAAGTCCTTTTGTTCCTGGGACTTCAAAACAGGAGGCCAGCTCTTCTTCAGGCCCTTGGGAACTTTCCTTAAGCAGGGGACACAGCACACAGCAAGGTTCCTATTCAAGCAGGGGACACAGCACACAGCAAAGCCCTTCTCCTTTCTTTGGCAGAAACAACAACTGCAGGCCAACCCCAGACACACAGCAAGGGCAGTACTTCTCAGTTTCTTCAGCATTCCCTCCTTTAGCAAACGTTCCTCTTGATTCCAGCAATAGCCTAAAGTTCAGGGGTTTTAGGTCTAGAACTTATACCCCAAAATGTCTTTGATCCCTTTGTGCAAGTGGCTCTGGGCCCAGCCCAAAGCCCTCCTGGGGCACTCTGCCATTGCACAACAAAATCCTTTATTCAGTGTGAGCCTTGGTTTCAGATGCACCACAGGGGGGTGGAGCCATCATTGCGGAGGCAGGTACAGCCCTATTCAGGTACAGGTGCTACTCCTCCCACCACTCCCAATGCAGATCGGACCCATTCAGCCTAGTGCTGACTCACCCAGACTCCTGGAGCCACCCCAGCCTCTGTCACTCCAAAGCCAGACAGTCAATCCACAAACAGGCAGAGGCACACAGAAAGGTTGAACAAGAAAATAGCCACTTTCTAAAAGTGCTATTTTCAAACGCAGAATTTAAAAACCATCCTTACTAAAATATGTGTTATTAAATTCTGAGTTCAGGGCTACCAGACACTTTTCTATCTTACTCCTACGGGAGGATATGCTTGTAAAATGTTACAGAGCATTCCCAATTCTGTCCTAGGGGCAAGATAGCCTTTCAATAGTAAAAAACGAAATTGGCAGTATTTCACTATCAGAACATGTTACACACAGCAGTACATGTCCTTCCTTTCACATACATTGCTTCCTACCTTTCACATACACTGCACCCTGCCCAGGGGGGTACCTTGGGCCTACTAAAGGGGTGTCCTATGTGCAAGGAAAGGGAAGGGTAGGGCCTGGGAAGTGGGTGCACTTGCCAGGTCGACATTGCAGTTAACAAACTGTGCGCAGGCACTGCGGTGGCAGGCCTGAGACATCTTTTCCGGGCTACTCATGTGGGTGGCACAATCAGCGCTGCAAGCCCACCAGTAGCATTTGATTTACCAGCCCTGGCACCTTCAGTGCACTTTACTAGGGACCTACTGGTAAAAAAAATGCCAATCAGGGAGAACCAATCACAATATCAATTTACACAGGGAACATATGCACTTTAGCACTGATCAGCAGTGGTAAAGTGTCCAGAGTCCTAAAGCCAACAACCACAGGTCAGGAAACAGTAGGAGGAAGAGGCAAAAAGTTTGGGGATAACCCAGCAAAAAGGGCCATTTCCAACAGTGAACAATGCAAAAAAGTGAGGGAGTATGTGAATGGCTGACAAATAAGTAAAGAAGGTAAAAATGTGCAAAAATATAACAAGATACTGGTTGTGGTAAGATGAAAATGTGTAGCTGAGTAATGGCTGGATAACTGTCTTTATGTGCTGCAGTTTGGGAGTAAAGTATGCTGGTCAGGAATGGGGTGTGTTTTATTGTGTGATTTGCAGGTATGTCCACTTGCCAAATCGCACCAGATATGTATTTCTTCAATTCATTCAATGGTCACTATTAGTTTTTTTCTTTTGGCGCATACCGTGGCGGTCACCCGCCGTTGGGTAACCACTGTTTTTTGAGCACCGCTGTAAGACCACAAGTTCAAATGTGTAGTTGTAATACGCAAGGCGGCTGGACTGCAAACCCTGTGGAGTCTTTGGATGCACCACCAACATTTCAGACTGCAGCGGTCCTACTGAGTAGACCATGGTGACCACGGGCGGCATTTTGCAGAGCACAACTCGTAATACAGTGGGCGGTAGAATGCCGGCGCAGCTGCGGCTTGGATGACGTGGATGCGGTTCTTGGGCGGTAGGACCCCCAAACCCATAATACTAACCTTCATCACTCCGTGAAAAAAAACACGTGATCATGCTGATGTGTTATGTAACTGGCTCTCATGTAAAGAGCTCCATACTTTCGCTAAATATAACTGCTAAAATAATGTAAACCACCAATATCAATCAATCAATCAATCAGTTAATTTGTTAAGCTCGCTACTTACCCGCAAGGGTTTCAAGGCGCTGGGGGGGTGGTGCTGCTGCTACTGGTTGAAAAGCCAGGTCTTGAGTTGTCTCCTGAAGGTCTGTAGGTCTTCGATTTGTCGCAGGTAGAGGGGGAGGGTGTTCCATGTCTTGGCGGCACGGTGGGAGAAGGATCTTACCAATACTTACCAACAACAAATCATGCACTATAATTTTTCTATTTCAGCTGTTTCTATTAATAGAGTATACCACCTAAAATAAAAAATATCAAATCACACTTCAATCTAACGTGAATGTCAGTAAAGACGTTTCTAACATACTTGTCCCTTGGATGGAATACAACATTTTGTCTTCCTGCAGCCCATCACCAATACACTACTGGGGATGGATCATGAAAGCATGTGGTCATGCGGGGCCAAGCTCTGTTTCTATTTTTATTTGACTGCTGGTTCTAAAGCACCTACATTTATGTCAGAAATCTTCTGAATAAGTGTGTGTGCTGCATCCAACAAAGCGCGGAAACAGCAACCAATGATTTCTATTCTTTTTTCCAAACTTTTGTCTGCAGCATTATCGAACTCAGAGAAATTCAGAGTAAAATGTAAGCACTCTTGTAAGTACAATTGCATAAAAACAGGAGAACAGGATTTGCCCTACCTGAATGCACTTGTTCATGCTCCAAACCCAGATAGGCATTAAGAGGCATGCAGTAATGTGTTAGAACCTCTCTTAATTGACATTAAGTTTACATCCTTGCACATGATAGCTATAGATAGTGTAGAAAGCTACAAACTGTATTCCCCTGATTATGAGTGGGTTGCTATTTCCTATCACTTGCGCAAACCCTTGTTTGCACAGGAGCTCAAATTCTGGGTTGTGGTGATTTCCAGGTGCATTTGATACCTCACCCTTCAGTAAATTTCAGGTGGTCAAACCTGCGGGAATTTAAAAGGCGAAAAAGACTACGGTATTTACTGTAACATGCAGATTTTGGTGTATTACGCGCCAACATATCAGTTGTTTACCAAAAACTCAGTATAGGTTCTATTTATCACACTCAATAAAATCCAAACCCTGGGGAATCCATTTTTTTCAGGTGCAATAAATAGCACCTACTTCTCCTATACACTGAGATCCATAATCATATTTTTTTTCTTGCAAAGCAACGCAACAAGACAACTTGCTGTGTTGCGCTGCATGAAAAGGAGAGGAAATTATTGCACCATATTTACCATTATATGGCTCTTTCGTGTCCTCTCTTTGCACTCCTTCGTGCTCAAAAACAATCCATTGAGGCAATTTCTTCTAAGTGTGCTACAGCAGCACACTTAGAGGAAACAATAAGGAGAAATAAAGACATTGCTCCTCGTTGTGCCTCTGGTGGAAAGGTGTACAATTCTGATACATTCCCAGGCCTACCAGTGTTGGTTAAGTCTGGAATTGTGTAGGAATGATTGGGGGGATGTGTGGAAACACCCATGCTCCACTCATGTAATTCCTCCACCATGCAGTGTAAATCAAGGCAGCAACTTGAGCTGCCTTACTTTTCACTAGAGTGAGAAGTTGTGTAGTGCACTCCTTATTTTAAACCCAATATCTAAATACTAATCCTTTTGAATTTGTGTGCTAGACTGGGAGGCATGCTGTCTAACATGCTTCAAGGTCATCAAAATCACACATCCAAAGTACCTGTACTTGATCCAATGTGCACAATTCACAAAACAAATGTTGACAATTGTTTTCAATGTCTTCAAAATAAATTATATTTAAATGGCATTTTTTCACTTCAATTCATGCATAAAATTAGAATATCACATACATATATGCTTGAATATGTATTTTAGCACATCTGCATGTTATGTTACATCACATTGCAAGATATACGTTTTTTTCAAGTTTTTTTGTTTTCAAGTTTTATTTGTTTTGGTATTCTACTGAGGACCACAAATTTTATAAGATAAAATTCAGTTACATATACTTTTAGAATTTCATATTAATACAAAGCTAAAAAAGGTTTTAAAAATTTATAAAAGTTATAACAAACTAGTTCATTCGGAGGAAATTTGCATACTGTGATCAGATCCTTTACGGTGGTGATACGGCAGTTAATGTATATAGGATACAGATGTTTTGTCCTAGCTGCCACTACTTTTGGGTTAGGGCATATGAATATAAGATGTTCTACATCCTGCTCCCCTCCGTGGCAGAAGTTACATAATGAAGATCCGTTTGGAAGCCATCTTGATGTTGTAGTTAACACCGGTAAGATGCCGAGTCTTAACAGGGTAATTGATCTCCTTGCTCCGTGCGAGAGATTGAAGTATATGTATTGTTGCACTTGCTTAGGTGCGATTGTTTCCGTGAAACTTTTATACAGAGTCAATTTCTCACAGTGTAAAAAATCAAGGTCATAACTGAGTATGGGGGTGAAACATTTAAAAAAAAGTTTCAGTTGTGACGGAGTCCACGTGAGCAACAGGTTAGCATTGATCTCAGCTAGTTTAAATGCAGTGGACATGTTGCTGAAGAATACTTGTTTCGGAGCGGCACAGTCAAAGGTCTCGATTTTAAGTAGTGAACGGAGAGTTCCAGCCTTTGCGTGCAGCAGATTATATGCCCACCTGATGACGTTTGCGATAGCTCTTGAGTAGGAGCTAGTGATAGAGAATTCGAGGCGAAGAGCTTGCACCGGGATGGAGTGTGATACCTTCAGCATTTTCCTCAGTATGTTCCCTTCTTTTTGGTCCAGGAATGACCACTGTTTTATTGGAATATATTCCAAGGCAAATGATAAAACTGGAGGTATCTTTGTACTATATACTTTAAGAAGGGATGAAAAATGTCTGTTGCCTGAAGCCGCGTATAGTCTTTGAAGGGCTCCGGCATGCACCTCGGATTTCCTAGTCAGGTTATTAACCTGTAAATTGTTTTTTAATGTCTTAGTGAAAATCCTGCCCAGGTATGTGTATTCCTCTGTCTCTTCTATTGTTCCAGCGCCGAGTCTCCAACAGAATTTGGTGCTTCTTTTTTTTCCTGAGAAGGAGACTATTTTTGTCTTGGTGAGATTCGGAATTAAGAAGTTTTCCTGACTATATTTGTTCAGAGTGACTAGAAGTCTTTGCAGGCCAAAGGGCGTAAGATCTAACATTACGATACCGTCTGCATATAAGAGGGCGTGAATATTCTGGGCTGCGATCTTAGGAGGCAGACTTGGCGTTTGTTGCAGGTGCTGAGGCAAATCACTAAGATATAGTGAGAATAACAAGGGGGCTAGGAGACAACCCTGCTTAAGACCATTTGCTGTTGGAATTATGTTGGTCAGGCCCTTTTCACTCCCCGTTTGCACTTGACACCACGTGTTCGAGTGCAGTGTAATTATAATTTGTAATAATTGTTCAGGGATTCTTAACTTCCTCAGTTTTTTCCAGAGTGATGGTCTGTCTACTCGATCAAATGCGGTAGAAAAATCGATGAATGCTGCATATACCGGTTGGGATTTTCCTACAACGTATTTGTCGAGGATTGTTTGTAGGATCGCGATATTATCGATAACCGAATGGTTAGGCCTGAAGCCGGCCTGATATAAGGGGATTAGATCCTGAGAAAATGCCCAATTTTTAAGTTGGTCCAACACTTCGGCGGCGAAGATTTTCCCCGTAGCATCTAGTAATGCTATTTGGCGATAGTTGCCAGCCTGATGTCTTGACCCTTTTTTGAAGATCGGTATTATGATACTCCCCTTCCAGGATTTTGGCACTGATCCTGTTTTAAGGATGAAATTAAAAAGGGGAGAGAGCATCTTACTCCAACCCTTAGGATCTGCCTGTAGGACCTTGATTGGAATTTGGTCTGGGCCGGAGGCTCCTGTGGATCTCCCCTTTCGGATGTGCATTTCAATTGAGAACGGGGAGGCGGTTCCGATCAGAACGTTGTTTCCTTCGCTGTTATTCCCGGTGTTTACCGCCTCTTCATTACTCGTGTTTGCTCTGTACAAAGCTGTCAGGTAGATTTCCCATTCTTGAGGTGGAACTGGAATGGGGTGCAGGGCCTTTTTCGTTCCGGTTTCCTTTGCGATCAATGACCAGTATGATCGTTGGTTGCGCTGTTTTGCCGCGATTTGTAGATCGACCCAGTATTTGTCCTGTGTTATTCTTTTTAAGCGACACTTTTCTCGCTTGAGTTGATTTTTCAGTTTGTTAATTTCTGCCTGTCTTGTGATTGAGCGGTCCACATATTGTGCTCTGATAAGTTTGTTTAGTCTTTTTGCAGTTGCAGAATTTGAGGTTTTATTTTTGTTTTTATTCGTTACTGGTACGACTTGTTGCAATATGTTTCGAAAAAATTGCTTTAAGTTCTCAATAATGGATTCAAAGTTTGTTATTACATCAGCGGAGAATTCTATAGTTAGAAGATGATTTGTATCGATTAGAGTAGTTACTTTATCTAACATAGATGAATTCCAGTAGAGCCTCCTTTGGTTTGTTTTTGCCTCCACTGTGCTATGTTTATTCATAATTTGACTAGGAGAGGAGGTGCTTTTCTTCCATTGGGTATGTAATAGGAGGATTGCGTGGTCACTCTCTTCAGTGAAGTAAATGCGGAGGTGTGAAGCGGACTCAAATGACTCCATACTACTGATCATATAATCTAGGATTGAGAGGGTACTGTTTTCCCATCTGGTATGCGATGCTGGAATGTCACCTTCCACGTTCCCATTCAAAATAATTCCATTTAGTATTGGAAGTGACGCTAATAGCATTTTCCCCCTTTTATCAGCCCTGCTTCTAGTCGGGAATGTCGGCACCGGTATTTCTAGAGCTTCATCTTTGTACCAGTTCGCCCAGTTGGAAATTTCGTTGTTTGATATTTTTCCGTTGAGATCACCCATTATCAGGAATGGCCGGTAAGATTGAGCTTCAATTATTTGTTGAATGGTTTCAAAGGTTTCCTCAAATTGGACATCGTTCATTGGTCCGGGAGGGACGTATACGTTAAAGAGTAGTAAACCTTTTTGGGGGTCTGAGGAGTGAATCTGCAACCTGATTTTTATACACTGGAATTGCTTAGAATTGGTGTCAACGATCTCTTGAGCCCAGAGATCCTCTTCCCTTAGTAGGATAGCTATCCCTCCCTTAGCGTGTCCCCGTTTAGCTTCCTGCGCAGGGGTGTCATAGACGAAGTATCCGTCCTGGTAAAAAGTTTTTATGGACCAAGTTTCCTGTAATGCCAGTATGTCCGGTCGATTTTTTGTGACTTCCGTCATTTTTTCTGTGGTTTTCCCTGCCATGTTCCAGGATTTTATCGAAAGGCCATTGCTAAACGGGTTGAGTCGGGTACTTCGCATTTTTACTACCGTTAAGTGACTCTGAAATCCATGACCATGAGTGGAACGTTTTTGCTGCTTCCTTTGCTTCTGCATCATGGCTCCAAACTTCTCTTTCTCCGTTCTTTACTAAGATCCTTAGCTTTTGGTCTGAATTAGGGTTTGTTTCTGAGTCTTAAATGTTGTAGGTAGTTTTGTATTGAATTTGAGGGTTTTCCCATAAGGGTCCTTTGGACAATTTTTTCGGGTGGTTAACTGTGGTTTGCTGTGTAGGGACCAGATCATAGCCACATTTTTGTAAGGTCTCCTGTTCTCTTAGGATGATCCCTGGTAACACCGGTTACCGAAATGCTACCACCGCTATTTTGGTATTTTCTTTGTCTGGGAATATTACTAAGTCAATCTCATTACTTGTTAAGGTTTGTAACGGAGTTATGCGTTGAAGAAGGTTAACTATTCTGCCTCGATTTAGTGGAATGCTGTCTGTAGGAAAAAGCTCTGTTATTTGTAAAAGTTTTGACGATGATTCATCCCCTAGAGGGGCTTTTTTGTCGTGATCATCTGGCCCTTTAAAGCGCTCCCTTGACCCTGTAGTTGTTAGATTGAGGTGAAATTTTTCAGCTCTTGGGTTTAAAGTGATATATTGTCGAGGAATTTTATTGTCTGTGTTTTCCGCCGCGTTTCGGTGTGTTCCCTTTGTGGGAGTCGGTGTTTTTGTGCTTTCTTCGTGCTCGTACTGGGATGCGGGGGAAGTTATTACTTTCTGGAATTTGAGTCTACGCGCTTTCTTCTTATTGATTCTACGTTGCGGTTTTCCGCTTTTTTTCCTAGCTCCTTCTTGGTTCTTCTTGATTTCTTGTGTGTCTCCCGCTTGTTCACCGTCGAGGATGATGTTTGCCTTCTTTCCTTGGTCGTTCACCGAACCGGACGTTGATGATTTATTTTTGGTGTTTGTGAAAATAGGATATAGGTTGTGGGCGTCAATGGTATCTTCTCTGAAGAGTTTCTTTAGGGAATATATAGTTGGTTCCTGATGGTTATTCTGAGTTCCCTTATTTGGTCTTCCTTTCGTTTGAGTACCTTTCGTTTGAGTACCGGTGTCGCTTTTTCCCTGGACTTGCAGCATGTTGGTGATATTATTATTTTTACCTGTTGCCTCTTGAGAGTTTACTGGCTTTTCTTGTGTTTTTGTTGACTCGGTGTGATCTTTTTTTCTTTTTTCTTCTACTAGGAATTTTAGTATTCCTATTTGAACGTCAAGGGTTTGGTCTGAATTCTCCAGAATATGGCCTAAGAGTGAGAGGACTGATTCTAGAATTTCTTGCAAGATAAGGAGTGATTTGGACACAGGAGTGTTGTGATTAGTTAGGCTGGAGGATTTAAATATGTAAAGGTCTGGTGAGTATTCGAGTTCAACTACTCGATCCGGGGATTTTTGTAGTGTACTAGTAAGTATCTCCTCTGGCCTTATTTGCGGTTCAAGCTTCTTATCGTCCTCCTTGACAATTATTTCTGGGCATAAGTTGTTACAATCGGTACTGCGTTGGATGTTTAATAGACTCGGAGTAATTAGACCAGATACGTCTGATTCCAGAGGGGATTCCTCAATAACAGAAGGGCTAGAATTTTGTTCTAGGTCAAATTCAGGGTTTGTTAGGTTTTGTTCACTTGATTGGTCGTGTAATACTCCCGATATGTCTTAACCACCCTCCTTGAATTCGGGTTTAGTTCCTTTATTTTGCGGTTGACTTTCTGTTTGGTCTTTGGTGGTAAGTGTGGAAAAATAATTAGTTATTGCGGGAGTCCTTGTTATCCGTCCACTTTTCACCGCTTTATTGGAGGACTTCCTGATTGCCTCTTCAGTTCCCATTCGTTTCATAAAAATGGTTCGCGACCTCAGTTTCTTAACAGCCATATCCTTATCCTGATGCGGTAGATTGTTCCGCCTTCCCGGGGGGGTAGTTGTTTTGGGCTTCCCCACGTGTTACGAGGCGAAGTGCGGGCTGCGAGGAGGCGCCAAAGTCCCTTTTGGCGCAAGACAAATCACTGGGTGGACTCTCCCTCGAGGGCGCAGGGCATTTTGGGGGGGGCACTGGGGCGGGGAATGGTAGCGCTGACCACTCAAATCACCACCACCCCCTTCCCCGAAACCCAGGCACCCCTCTCACCGTCCCTCCGCCGGAGGCCTCCACTCGAGCTGACCGCCTCCTTCCTCTGAGTCCACCAGTTCCCGGGGATCCTAACCGACCCCTCTAGCCACTCCGGTGCTGGGGCTCCGTTGGCGTCTCTGGTCCTCTGCTCACACTCTGGTCCAACTCAGACTGCTCCCTGATCTCCTCTGCTCCACCGGTCGATGGCAGGCCTCTAGCTGGTCAGGCCGTATTCGCCGCTGCAGCCGCCGCCATTCTGCGTTTCACTCTGTTGAGACCCGAGTGCTCGGTCTCGCGTTAGGGGTTATCAGCAAATTGGTGGTTATTCACTTCGCTTGGGCTGCCGGCTGAGCCTCAAATCGTGTTGCGGGTGCCCAGCGGGTGGCGGGCGGGTGGGGTTGCCTTCGGGCGCGGAATTGCCTACAAGCTTCCTAGTCCGCTCCGCTTCGCTCCTGCTCCACTCCTCCCTGCTTCGAGTGCTTCGTGTGTTGAGACTCGACTTCTTGGTCTCAATATTGGTAACCACTGCAGGGGCGGGTTAGTACTGCTGCTTAGGCTGCTTGAGTTGCCTGCAGGTCACGTTGCAGGGGCCCGGTGGGCCGGCGGGCAGGCGGGGGGTTCTTTCGTTCTTTCTTTCGTTCGTGAAGTTGAAGCTGACCTCCCGCTCCGCTCCTGCTCCGCTCCGCTCCTGCTCCGCTTTGCTCCGCTCTGGTCAGCTGACTGTCATTAGCTCACAAAATATATCATTGGTACTGATCCTTCGTGCCCTCGCTATCAGAACGAGCAGTGTGGATGACTGGATATAGCTCTCGCTAAAGCCTACAGAAAAGGTTGCAAGATATACATGTTTCACCCCTTCCATGCGAGTGACGGAGCGGTTCCGTCATGCGCGTCGGTTGCGCTGTGCGCATGGCGGAACCGCTCCATCACGGCCCCGCCCGCGCACGGAAAATTCAGCACGGCGCGGTAATCTGCGCCGCGCTGAAGGGGTTAAATGCTTTCTTTCAACAATCATATTTTCTTTTCTTTCATGCCAATGCATTTCGGGACATGTGTCCCTTCGTCAGGGGTCAATCTGTAACGATAAAAATAACACTGTACAGGGCTAAAATGTCATCCTCCTATCTGCAAATAAAAGGTGATTGATGTGGTTTAACAGGTGAGTATGGTGCTCAATGAAATCGGTAATGGTGCTCATTAATAGATTAGATTCCAACTCTCGGTGTGCAGGTGCATAATCCAATGTCTAATTCCAACAAACGTCACCTCATATGCATACAGATTATAAAACAGTGACTGTTACTCAGGCCATGTGTGGTATCTGGTTCAACAACGTCATCACCCATGTTCTATCATGTTTATGGTAACCACAGAAACTTACTCGATAAAAATCTATTGTAACTCCATACATCAAAGGGACACATGTCCCGAAATGCATTGGGCATGAAAGAAAAGAAAATATGAAAGGTTGAAAGAAAGCATTTAAACATGTTTATCTAGTAATATGCTGTAACATAACATGCAGATGTGCTAACATACATATTGAAGCACATATGTACGTGTTATTCTAATGTTAATGTTATGTATGAATTGAAGTGAAAAGGTAATATTTAAAAATAATTTATTTCAAAGAAAAAGAAAAGAATTGTAGACATTTGTTTTGTGAATTGTGCCATTGGATCAAGTACAAGTACTTGATTGAATGTATGATTTTACTTTACACTGGGCCATGGAGGACCAAGCATGGTGGCCTCACGTGGTTTGATAAATCTGATCCTAGGTTTTGTGTCACAAATAGGTTGCCTTACAAGGGCAACGCAAAAAAATGAAAATCTGCCCCTCAGAATCATGAGCTATGTTAAGTTCGCTGTTCTGTATTGAGCTGCTACAAATAGCCGCCTTTGAGAGAGATTCTCCCGGCATTCAACGATGCTCCGTGCATAAGTCAATATGTGGCCTCGTGCTGGTGTCTGAACCTCAGGGACAGTAACACCAGTGCTTTAATTGAGCCGGTGTTTCCGGTGCTCCGCACCGGCACTTAAACGTCAACACCGACTCTAGTGACAGTCCACCACATGGTGGCACTGTCTTTAATTTTTAAATGAGCAAAACAACGGTGTTTATTAAGAAAATACGCATTGAAAAAGAATAGCACTAGCCTCTCACGCCATTATTATAGTTTTGTGAGACCGAAAATAGCCTGAATTCCCACACTTGTAGGAGTGAGATGGCTAGGTGTTATGTTGGTAATGTCTTTGGCAACGCTGGCAGGGGCAATGTGTGGTGCAAGCTGCAGTAGCCTTCCGAGAAGGGCCCCGGCACTTAATTGTTCACAAATTAAGCAGTGAGTAACACCCGATACTGGAGCCAATGCACAATGATGACTAAACTCATATTTGGGCCCTCCCTGCAATCTGATTGTGCATGACTTTATAAGAGCGCAGAGCATGACAAGTGTGTCCGTGACAGCAGTGGCACCCAAAATAAAGCAATCTGGGTAGTTTCATTCCCCCTGAGGCTCAGAAATCCTGAGAGGGAAAGGAGAAAAAAATATCTGAGCTATGGTTTTGCTTTTGGACACGGAGTCCTTTGTGAACAAAAGTTGTTTCCTAAGTACACAGTCAATCAAAACAGATTTAATAGAGAATTTCATATTTGAAAGCACGAAGGAAGATGTATTCGTTTCGGTTATAACAAAGCTCTCCTCTTCTCTGGATCGAGACAAGCACGCGCTGCTTTGTGTGATCCAATATTGTCTAACCTTCAGACAACATCTCCATTCCTGGCTGAAACAATGATATATTTTGCTTTCTTTACTAATACAGATTAGTGCCTTTATGGAAATGGCAGTAAATTGTGCTAAAAAACTACAGTTTGCAGCACTAGAGGGAATAAATGTTTTCCACCAACCCTAAAAAATGTACGTTCTGCACTTAGATTTTTTTTTTAATCTTCTTAGAACATCGTATAATATCCATATGTTTAACATATTAGCACATCAGTTTGAATAAAGTATATCCGTTTTATAGGCACAATCGCTACAAATAAGCAAAGCAATTTAGCACAATGTCACAACAATTATGAACGGCATATGATGTCCGAAGTATTTATTCATAAACTTAAAAGAATTTGGGTCAGATGGGACTGAGGGAGCTATTCACAAGAACGTGTGCTAAACATCACCAAAAAATGCTAACGTAACTTTACACAGAGCAGCCTATCGCAGGAAAATAACTCTGTGTCGACGTGGAATTCACAACACGGCGGTACCATGCAATAGTCCGCTGAAAACGTGGCCAATGTCCGCGATACAACCACCGTGACGGAGATAAAAACACAAAACCCAACGCGTAAAAAGACACAATGTGCCCAAACGCGAAAAGAAAACAGTGACAACCATCAAGAGGCCAGCAATACGTAGTGCGGGAAAAAGCACGAGAACAGCATACGGAAAATGCCACTAAAAGACTACATCACCTGAGGAGTACCACGGATGCACCCTGACCGACTGCAGAGGACAACATGAACCCCACAATCCCCATGGAGGAACACCCAGGAATACAGGGCCCGTGGAAGGGCAATGAGAAGAGAAAGAGGAAGACGGGGTACAGTCGCCAGGAAAACCTGATTATCGCCACGGATGAGCCAGAACACCACCACCAACTGTACGTCACCTCCGACGTGCCATTGGCAACAAAGAGGCAAAGATGGCACACCACCTCAGACCATGTGAATGCCGTCACATGGCAGAGGAGGATAATGGAAGAGCACAAGAGGCTCTGGACTGATGTGAATGACAAAACCAAGCAGAAACTCGCTGCCAACACAAAAGCAGCAACGCACCCTTGAGGAGGGGGGCCAGCAGAACACCAGGAGCTGAATGACATGGAGAAGATGGTGGCCGCAGTCACCAGTCGGGAGACGGTGACAGGAGTCTGGGATCCGGACTCTGTCCAACATGACCTGACACCACATCAACAGAATGTGCACCTACCAGGGAGTGGGTGGACGGGGGAGATGGGCACAATGGCACACATGCACAATTAAGCAGAGCACACTGCACACCCACAATGACTCAGGATCATGTCCCTGATCCCGCAGGAACACTTCAACACACACACAAACACCAAGTAGTCCCACGTACACCATGTGCCCAAAGGGGCACCCACCCAACACATCACCAAGCACACAACCAATACATGCACACTTGCGAAACACAGCAAACATGCATACACATCAGCCACACTGACAATGCAAGAGACACCACATGACGAGTAGCATGGCTGCAGTCCAATCACCATGACAATGTACACGGCACAACACAGGAGCAGGTCACACTCAGACACAACCACCTGCACAAACAACGCCTGATGTCAAGGACACATCTGCAGACAAACCATGCCCAAGAGTCACAACTCGACAAAGAGCACAAGTTACCCAAGTCTGCAACATCTCAGCACCGTGGAAGCACAGAACTGACAGGCGCACCACATGAAAGGGACCAATGGTGGACAAATCAGAGCCGCAGGAGAGAATCACCCACCGTGCAGCATACGCACATAAGTATAAGTGCACCTCGACATCGACAACATCCCAGTAAAAACAGCAACACCTCCACAAGAGAACACAGGACACAACTGGTGCCGCAAATGTGCACAACATGGCAAATCACATCTGGTACAGCAGGAAACTGTGACATGACAATGTACAAGTACAACCTGTAACCTGCAAATATGTTTCATACACACATGCTGTGCTTTTGGACATTTTGTACTGTTCCATGATTGCCAGGGACAGCCACAATGAGAAGAAATTGTCAATGATGGTGTTCCTATGGGCCATTCCTGCCGCAGCTGCCATGGAATGTGGGCCACCTGCCCCATCATCATCATCATTGTCTGGTACCTCTGGAGATGGGATCCATGGGGCATTGGTGCATACACAGATGTTGTGCAACACACAACATGCAATGATCATCTTGCACACGATGTCCGAGCTGTACAGGAGTTTTCCACCTGTGCAGTCCAGGCACCTGAAACATAACTTCAACACGCCAAATGTACATTCAATAATGCCCCTGGTGCGTATGTGGGCCTCATTGTACTGTCTCTGGGCGGGTGTGTTCGGGTCTCGGAGGGGTGTCATCATCCAAGGGTAGAGTGCATATGCTTGATCACCTGTGAAAGTGCAGGGAGAAAGGAGTCAATACTTGGTTCGGCAGAATGTGATGGCAGGCCCACTAATCCAGTGACGCCTGTGCTGGCTGTATGTGGGGTGAGTGTAAGCCAGCCCCCAGGGAGTAGCTGGTGCTGGCAACAACTCCAACAGTCATCAGACACTCAGAAATGCAATGTCAGAACAACAAGGGGAAATGACTTGAGTCACACAGGGTTAGTGGCCCTGGATGCACAGCGGCCGACACTGGCTCACCGCCATGGGGCTCTGACTTGCGGGAGACTGGGGTAGGGTCATGAGGGCAGAGCAGGGTCTCGTATGCATCTTAGATGCCTTCCGTGGTGTCCCGGGGGAGAATGGGAGGTCTACCCCCGGGGCATGATGCAGAGGGCACATGCCAGCTATGTCCGGCAACATGGCTGGTATGCCACAGACTCATGCCAGACACCAAGTCCGTACCTGCCCATTGCTGATGACAAGCCACAGGCTCAGACACCAACGATGTTCTGCCAGAGGCTAACGGTCACTCACGGTGCACAGGGTTAGTGGCACCACGTGTCGCCGGCTTGCGTTGAACAGGGTTAGTGGCACCATGTGCTGCCGGCTTGCGTTGAACAGGGTTAGTGGCAGCACGTGTTGCCGGCTTGCGTTGAACCGGGTTAGTGGCACCATGTGTCGCAGGCATGCGATATGGAATTATGCCTCACTGATCGAAGGAAGTCTTGGGGTCACTGCCATTCAAGACTCAGGACACGGTTCCACATGTGGGACCTACTGGGCCTTAGGGGACGCTGTTGGAGTATGTCAATGAGAAAGGTGTAATGTGGGTCAGCGTCGGGGAGCCAGCGATGGTCTGCGGAGGCTGCAGTGGTCGCGGGACTGGGGCTTGGAGCTTGCACCGGCACGTGGTGAGCCCTCTTTGACACACAACGGTGTCAGCAGGTGAGCAGTGTGGCCTTGGAGCGCTGGGGCAGCCAGGCCTGGTCTGGGTAAGAGCATCCTGGGGTGCAGCAGGCGCACAGGGTCGTAGGCCCTGCTACTCACGACATCAGCCTCATGGAGGACTGCGAGGTGCCGCCCTGTCAGTGACATTGGCCTTTCTGGGAAAGAACCACGCTCTGCACCACAGGGTTTTTGTCTCCCCTGCTCAGCCCTGGCGTACTCAGGGCCAACCCACTGTGCTTACGCACACAGGGGGGACGCAGCGAGCGACATTTCCACTATCTGACCCAAGGCCCGGGGTGACATGGTTGCGTCCACTGTTCACTACTCTCCAGTCACCAGCAGTTGTGGTCTGCATGGACATATCTGTGGTTTGCATACTAATGTTTGTCCTGCACATCCATGCCTCACTTGTCGTTGTGTACATTCCCTTTCATGGGTCACTTGCATCGTTTGCACATGGCTGCATTCCGCATCTCCACATGTTCAGCTGTTGTGTGGTTGTGGTGCCATGATATAGCTGCATCATGTGCAGGGGTAGCCCAGGATCATCATGGAGTAGCGTTGTCATGTCTGGCAGGTGGTCATGTTGATTGACATGTTGTATGTGGTATGGTCACATGTGCATTCCCACAGTTGTGCTTTGTGTGATTGTGGCTTTTAAGTGTGTGGTGTGTTGATTTGGCACTTACCAACGAGCAGTCCAGTTCCATATGTTCCATCCTGGAAGCGCTGGTTGATGATGGACTGTTGGAAGATGTAAGAATCATGCACACTGCCGGGGTAGTTTGCGACAACATTGGTGATTATTCCCCGGTGGTCCACTATTGCCTGCACATTGATGGAATGTGTGTGCTTTCTGTTGTGGTAGTGGTGTGCCGTATCCGCAGGGGGCACAAGTGGAACATGTGTGCAGTCTATTGCCCCCAACACTGCCGGGAATCCAGCAATGGCGTAGAAGCCTTGCTTGGTCTCCTGCTGGTCCTGAGCAGTGTGGGGGAAGTGAAGGTACTGGGCTATGAAGCTGATGATGGCATCCAGGACAGGTGTGATGAACTTTGATAGGGCTGGCTGTGAGACCCCTCCGATTCTGGCAGTTGTTGGTTGGAAGGTACCAGAGGCCAACAGGTGCAATACAGCAAGCAGCTTTGTCTGCGGAGGGATGTTGGTTCTCCGCTGTGTTGGACTGTCAACCTGTGGGTGATGTGGGTCATGATGCGGATGATGGTTGACCTTTTGAGCCTGTAGTGGGCAATGACTTCCTCGGGCGTTAGGTCTGTGAGAGTGATGTGTTTTCCATAGGTCTGCTGTCTTACTCTGCGCTGCCTCTGTGGTGGTCTGGGTGGGGGGGGGCTGGTCCAGGTCCTGGGAGTGTTGGCAGTCCTGGGGGTGGTGACGGGGGTGTTGTGGCCCTCTTGGGGCTCTGAGCTGCGTGATGGGTAGCTCTATGGCATCGTTTGTTCTTCGGATGTGGATGTGTGCGGGGCTCCATTGCCTACTGCAGGTAGTCGTCCGGCTTTACACCTGCAGGAGGCAGGTGTTAAATACCTGTTGCTACCGCAGCTCATTGCATGGTTTTGACTCGCATCGTGGATCTGGCAGTTTGTTGTGAAAGTGGTGTTGTGTTTTTTGTGTGTGTTTTTGCACGGGAACGCCTACTCTTTATCTCATTGGGGTTAGTTGGTGGTGTCCACCGTGGAGATACATTTTGGGGCAGTTATAGTGGGAATAATGGCGCTGTCTGCAGTTTGCACTGGCTTGTGAATGGGGTGTTAAATCTATCTCCACTTTTGATGCGTTAAGGTGGAGATAAATCGGAGATAAGTCCTTGTGAATATCCCCCTGAGTTTCTCTTCTTTTCTCCCCAGGGCCATTTCTAGGATTGCAAGATTAGAAAAATCAGACACCCATTCCTCTGTATTTTTTTACATTTCTAATATTTTATCGTGTTATACTTCTATAGTGACCATTTATACACCACAAATGCAAATAAAGTTTGCATTTAGCAAGCTGCATTAGGTAAGTAACCAAGGGCACCATTTAAGAATTTCTTCTGTAGTCAAGTAAATCCTCTGAATCGCTTACGATACACAGCCATTATTTATGATCAATTGATGGACTTGTTTGAAAATTCACTTTTCTTTCCAATCTTCCCAACATGGGTGGCGGTGAATTGCTAGGTTCACATTTTCCCATGAGACCAATGTAAATGTAATTGTTTTCGTTTTGCCCCGATCTGGGTCTCCTCCGAAGATATTCACCAAAAGCATAAACATAGACCATTTTATTTCATTAGATTTTTCTTAGTATTCGAATATTGTCCCTACAAAGAACTCCTAAACAGATTCATTGTTTGAATCTGAGATGAAGAGATGTCATGGTCTGAGGTGTCAGTTATTAACAAAACAATCCCAAAATCGAGGTTTAGAGTTACTGGGGCAGGTAGCATGTTCCTTCCCTTGCTGCTTGCAGATTAGAGAGACACTTTCTGATATTTTCATCCTGTCTGAACCAGGGAGGTAGATCGGATAGATTGAACTCTTGACTTTACCTGTTAAAGAAATTCAAATACTTTTGGGGAAAAGAACCTGCTTTCCTTCAGGAAAATGACATATTCCAAGTAGTGCTTGAAGCTGTGCACTCCATAGCCTCCCTTCACCAGACAGTGACACTACTGCATTACATACATCAACCGAAAGTTCACAGTCATAGGAACTGCGTCTAACTTCTGTGAGATCCACATAAGTTAGGGAAAGGAACTTAAGTTGGAGAAGAGAAATGGAGATTTGGAGAATCAGCAAGAGGTTGAATAGCAGAGCATCAATGCCCGAAAGATTGTTAGCACAATATACAAGCAGAGGAAAGATTATACAAGCAGAGGCCCAAGCAGTGGCGGCTTGCCATGGGAGTGCTGTTAGGCGGAGAGGTGAGGCAGGGGAGGGACAGGGTGGGGGGGTAGTGGAGTCCGACATACGACAGACAGGAGTAAGGTAAATAATTTAATAAATAAATTAGCGATGCAGCGCGCGTAAGGTAAATTGTTTTATTTATTTAATTACTTACCTTACTCCTGTCTGTCGTAAATCGGACTCCACTAGCCCCCACCCTGGCCCTCCCCTGCCCCGCCCCACTGACCTGCAGCACTCCCACGGCAAGCCGCCACTGGGCCTAAGAATAGTGCTCATCAAGAGAGCAAAATATTACGGTGACCCATTTGATCTACAATGACTTCAAAAAGCATGTGGTACTATTTTGCCAAGAGACATGTACATCCATAAGGCATGACTACAGATTAGTTAATTGAGTAAATCAAACAGGTCTAGAATAGCTCCGTAAATACTTCAGTCTCTGCCAGCCAGCCAATCACACCATTGTTTTCTCTCCACAAACTGGCAATAGACACAACCAAGTGATCATGTTTTGGAAAACGAAATTACGGCACTCCCCCTCGAATTCACATCTCAAAACTATAATGTTACCAGAATTCAGGTAAATTTAGCTAATAGACTACTGAAGCAGATTCCTGAACCACTTGTAGTTAAATAAAATACCAAAAGAAGAATTGCAGTAATCAAATGTAGGAAAGTGGAGAATTATGTGGTGTGAGGGTATGTCTGCACCATGTAGTACTATCACGATACCCCAAATATGGTCCTTGGACTCGCACTAATAAATCCTTAGCTCATACCTGGTAGTGTGGCAAAAATCAGTCCAGCTTTAGTATAGGAACACGTGTTAAGCATTTCAGAGTACCAACATGGGGGATAAGTTATTGACACAACTCGAGAAAAATCCGACTACAACTCATAAAAATGAGTGTATTTTTATCTTAATTTAGACACCACAACAAATGGTATCGCTTCCATACAACCAGAGTTATAGATTTTAGAAGCAATAGAAAATTCATGCAAAATAATGCAGTGAAAATTTAACACTGTGGACAAAGGGAAAAACCACTAGTGACAATCGATCACTTGAAGGTCAAGTTGTGTTGTACCCTTGAAGGGTAAAGGTGATGCGGGTCCCAGGACCAAGCCACGATAATCAGTTCAATTTTACCTGGCCCGTGGCGCCTAGGTGCAGAGTTATCCTGGCTGTCCCTGGTCTGGTGCTGAACAGGATCCGCAGGAGAGTTTCTTTCACCTCCGAGACGGTGCTGTGGTGGAAAAACATGCAAAAAGACAACAATATGGTTGCTGACGTTGGTCAAAGGTCAGATGGAATTCCCTAATAATGCAGTATCAAGTAAAGGGGTCGGTTGCAGGAGTGGTGAATCAACAAGCCTTGGCAGCGGTAAAGAGAGAAAAAAATAACTTTGACGTCCGGTGTTCCAAGGCAACGTGGTAGCTGCATAAAACTGCATGAAGGCAGGACAACAGTTCCCACAATGCACTAGACCATCTGAATTTTGGCAATCCATCAGAGGTCCTGACGGCCAGTCATACTTTATATCCTGAGTGTTGTTCTACTTGCAGTTTGCAGGGGACTAGTGCCACTAGTCTAAGGGAGTCTGAGGATGCTTCAGGCTTCTACAGGGATCCCTTTGTCTGGGGGAATCAAGAGATAGCCTAGGACATGTCTTGATTAGGCAGTTCCAAAAGTGTTGCCACAGGTGTGGGGTACCACTCTTTTGCTTTGGGCAAGTCTTGTTATCACTATTGCAGGTCTCGTCTTCTGTCTTCTTTGATTCAATTTGTTCAAAACTGAGGTTCTGGTGTCAGGGGTCCCTTAAATCTGAGATTTAGGAGAGATAGGGGTGTGGGAGCTAGTAGCCAATGAGCAGCTAGTCCCTGCAGCTAGTCTGCCCCTGAGGCGACCACATCCAGGGGTGTGGGCCACATTTTCTACCCAGAACCCTCTATTCTGCCACTTCTAAAGATGGCAGGAATCTAATTTTAGAGTACAGACCAGGCGTCTCACCTTGGAGATGTGTCTAGCCTTCTGGGGATGTACACATCCTTGATTAACTAATTTCCCACCTGCTTTGGGTGTAAATGTGCTTGAGGCAGGGGAGGGCTATTTCCTCCACTGGGAGTTACCCCTGGTGCATATCAGAGGTGGTGTAGCCTTTGAAGCTCACTACCTTGATGTGCCACTTCTCTAGCCTGCTTGGAAGGAGGTAGGTGTGGCTTCCCTCCTGCTCAAGCATTTGTTCCTGACTCCTGGGAGTGATCACACTGCCACGCAGGAGGTAAGAATCCTGCATCGGTGGCAGCAGGTGCAGGAAAATCATGTTTGCCAGCCAGAGCACAAAGAACTGGGGCAACCAGGTGGGCCACATCACCCATGGTACATTATTTATTTCAGGAGTGAGAAGGCACGTTGTGTGATACCATACATGACATATTTCGGCAATACCACAAAAGTGCAACAAACCTCGAGAATGCCCTGGTAGCAGACCATTTTATCATATTGTCATCTAACACTTTTAATAGTTTCAAATTGGGAACACCACTATAGGGACATATAGACTTGCACTTATATGTCCTCACCTTTAATGTACTGTACTCTGCCTCCTGGGCTCAAGAGGCCTTCCTTGGGGGTGCTTGACATATATTAAAAATAGTGTATTGGCTCTGCCGCATATGGGAGCGCACAGTCGAGTTCCAGCAGTTTGTACTGTTCCTGGAGTCTGGAAAGGCAGGCCTGCTGTTAGTGGTTTACTTGGATCACTCATGGTGGAAAGAAAATGTGCTGCAGTCCTGGGGGTCCCTTGACCTCCTATGCCCTGGGTAACCCTGGTAATATATACTTGGGACGTATAAGGTATTAAGTAATCCTATATTCGACAGTTTGAGGTAACCAAGTTGAACATATCAGTTTTGGAACGAGCACAGGCACTGTGGTCTGGGCAGCAGACTCCAGGGCACTATCACAGTCATATCCACCAACATTTAGAGGCAAAAAATGTGTGGGGTTAACCATACAAAAAGTGCACTTTCCTATTTTCTTATACCAAAGATTCTAAAGTGATGGTCTTGCTCAACCCAATCTTACACAAAAGGTACAATCTGCAATACTTCTAAGAATCTCCTGTTTGTTTTTCTTTCTGAGATCAATGAAGCGATTTCCTTCACCACAGGTTACCAGTGGTGGCTCCTCCACTATGGTGGAGGAGCGTCACCCCACTGCTTTTAAGCAGTGCAATTTAAAGGAAACAAAATGATAATACCTTTGAGTTATTATAATTTTATGTTTCCATCAGTACTGGTTTCCGTGCTGCATTGCGGGCCGGTGGATGGTTGGGGCTGCTCTGCTCTCAGAGAAGTGCAGGGAAGGAGTGGTTTGCCCACTCCTAAGTGGACATGACTATTTGGCCGGCCCTCTTGGGCTGCCCAAAACAGTCATGCGCATTTTCCCTGTTTTCCATGCAGGCTGTATTACAGCTGCGTGGAGAACCTGCTCATGCTCCCATTCCCTGGCTGAGCGTCGAACCAGGACGCTCAGACCAACCACAATACTGCATTGCAGCGTTAGTATTGGTCAAGAGAGCCTGGGTTCGTACCAATCACAATGCTGCATTGCAGCGTTGTGATTGGTCAGGGGAGCCTGGTTGTGCTACCTGTTCCTCAAGTCCCAAGAGGAGTGCAGGAGCAGATCCGCGGGACCTGGCAGCAAGGTAAGTGTTTTTCTTTTCTTTTAAATTTTCCCCCACACCCTTCCCTGCCATACCACCCACGAGCCATGCTGGCCACCACTGTTTTCAGCATGGGAGTCATGACATGACTTCCTTGTTCTGTCACCCAGGGCCAAGGTTCAAATTGGTGTGAATAATGTGTAGGAACACTCACCATAGCATACAGCATAACATCAGCTAAAAGACCAATATAGCATATATGATATACAGGCAATGAAGAAGTCAGGGCTTCCCTTTAGAAGCAGGCATCTAGTGGTTTATGAAGGTATACATTTAGAAAATGTTCAACAAACATGGTGATTAACCATCTATCAGCAGGCTGTGCTGTCAATATATGTTGGTATATTTGAGGGCTGATTGTATGCCTACGACTAACCATGCATTGGCCTCACAACTATCTTGCATAGCTGTGCTGTGCCAAACTTTGCATATGGCCTTTTCTGCCTTTTGATCAGTGTTGTTATTCTTCCTTATGGTCAACCACCTTAGCCAATCGATCTGTGCATTACCGCCACCTGAACAGATGTGTTGTTGTTTTCTATTTGCTATCATTGACTTTGCGTGTTGCACACACTTGCCAAATGACTACTGCTTCACTGCAAGACTGTGATACAAAAAGATTGCTGCTTAATGAACCGCTCGAGTTTTTTTCCTAACGAACAACCTTGATAATTCCCTTATGCTACTTGCATGTGCTTTTCTAATGTTTGATATCACTCACAGACTATGCACATGGGCTGCTTGCTAATCACTGGCTAGCCCAAACACCACTAATCCTGCTGCCGTGTTTTAAATTAATTAGATGTCTTTCATCAATGAATGGAGGTAGAGTCAGGTGTTCAGTGGCATACAGCTCTGCTTTGTTTTCAATTCCATTTAACATTTTTTTCTGCCATGTTAGAGTAGGTATGTATCTGCTTTTTTAATTGTATGCAAATTAATCATCAAACGAATGAGCTTGCGCTCATCAATTTTGATACGATTGATACATTGGCAGAAAGTGTTGACCCTTTTCAACCACACTTCAATAAAGATATACAGGAATCTTTCAAAAGTACGTTTTTGCGAATATTTTGCATGGTGTAAGTAAACTGATCCGATTCCAGATGTCAATCGTCAATTAATGAATAGTAGAACATCCTGAGATGTATGTGGCATTTGTCACTTGTTTGTTAGGTACCGGTCTCCATAAAATCATGTGTGCATTGTTCTAATACATATTCGATGTGTCCTAGCTTCGGAGCTGCATTGAAGTCTGTTACTAATAGAGATTGTGTTAAACACTAATAATACACATATTCCATGCACATTATTTAGAGAGCATGATGATAATGTTTGAGTACAACCGCAGGAACCGAAGAGGAAATTAAAGCAGTGTGAAACAATATATTGGAAGAGTCAGATTAAATGACTCATATTTAACCAATGCCAACTAAACAACACCCTCGTCAATGACACTTATGAAAAGGGCAGAAGGAAACAGTCTTGAGTGCGGAAGAGAAAATGTTATGCGATTTATCTCAGGACTATTTTAACCCTCTTAACTCAGTTAACCATGATATTCACCTTGCCCTATGTCTAGGAGTCACATCTTAATAATTAGGTAACACAGGAATGGGAATTTAGGAGATCTTTGTGACTGCTGTCCAACACATGGGATTTGAAAATGTAGAATAATTGTTTATTACAATTTATCAGGATTTAAGAAATAATCTCGTTGAAAGATATGAAGCACTGCAGAGTGACGAAAAATGTGTGTCAAAATTCACCATAATTATGTGAAAATTGAAATAATTATAGCCTTTGAATTACCGAACTTTGACTACAACAAGTCCATATGCACCAATTGTATTTTTACACATACATTTACCCAGGTTCTCCTGGACCACAGGGTCACCCTCTTTCTTGCACCAGTAACTCTCTAACACATCATACAAGGTGTAGTTATGTATGTGGTATTTCTATGGCGTAAATGTAGCCAAAAGGCAGCAAAGTGGGGTAGCATTTTAAAAACAATGAGAAAAAATAACATGTGGTTAAGTAGAAAAATTACAGTCGACATCCATATTAATCCTACAAGGCTTCAAATGGTTTGAACAATACTACCTCTTCTCTATATTTAAAAAGCACGGAACCCACTGAGCGTGAGCCGTAAGTCATAGGGTGGGGCTCTTCATGGAACTGCGGATGCAAGGGGTGCTTACCGACAACACTGGCCGCTACTGGGTGCCAAAAAATACCACCAAAAACCCGGTAGTCCTCCTCGAGGACCTTCACCCCCCCTTCACCGCCTGAATGGAGGAGAGCGCGGCATCGAGATTTGGGACAACAGCAGGCAGGGGGTGAGTGTAGAGCGAGTGTGTACCCGAGCGCGGCAGCTTTAGTAGTGAGGAAATATGAATTTTGTGATCAGTTATGTCCCCTATCGTAGACCCCAACGGCTCCATGTACATGCTATAAGTACATGTATGTTCCCTCCTGCTCCAGTTTTGAAGATGCAAATATATGTGCGTCCACCGTCAATATGTCCTCTTTCAGATCCACCATGAATGGGTCAGATATTCCTTTTCTAAGTATGAAAGGCCACCGACTTTATGTGGTTCACTTTCCACATTTTACAGATTCAGGCGAGTAGGCCCGAATTCTGTCATCAAGCCTTTTTCTGTCTTCTCTCTCTGAAAGCTCCAGTCTGAGCCTGCATCTGTGACCATGAACTTTGTCTTACTCCCTGCGCGGCTAACGGTGCCTGATCCAGCCCGTCGCCTGCCAAAAACTGTATTTCACCTTCGAGATTATCTCCTCCGCCCCTCATCCGATGCATTCCTGTCTAGCAGTTTAGGTAAACATTCCTCCAGCTACCGTGCAAAGGGGCCAGGCCTCGCTGTCCTCATGCAAGTAATTCATAAGCCCTGTTACCATGGAATATTCCTACCCCCTCGTATCTAGTGTAGACACTTAGACGCGTGTACACGCACTAACAGTCAGTATAGTCAGTATAGAATAAGATTCTATCCTAAGAGACCTCTCTTTGTGGATAACACAGTTCTTTAAACATAGGATATTAGATATGATTTGGGATTAGGTTGACATAACCCCAGACTTCTGTCTCCACATGTAGAGCTAAATGTCAAGTCCCCTTCTCCCTCTAGTTGCACGTCAATCACACGTCATGCGGCTGCGCACGCATCTCTGCCAAATATTTCTGCTGACATTGCAGGATTCTCTTATGGATCCACCCACTTGTGACATCATGTATAATGACGTTTTCTAGTTACGCCTATTCTAGTTACGCATGCATATTATATTTTGTCTTATCAGTTGATACGCCTACTACATCTGTTTCACTGTAAATGCCTTTTCTATAAAAATGATTACCTGTCAATAATATATGCCCTTCCTTCCTGAACTTTCGTGGTGATGGAATAGAACGCCTACAATTCGAATTGTATTCCTTTGTATAGGAATAAAGCCTTTTTAAAACCTCTAATACCACGGATTCTGCCTCTCATTTTACTGAGTTATTCTTAATAGACTTTACCGCATAAAAAATAGTACCGGTAACGAAATATTTACCACATAAATTGGCACCCGAACAGGGACACTTTCTCATCTCACGCGCCGGCGGTGCGTTGCAGGCCCGGTCTCCTGCCACAGCTGAACGGACAAAAACGCGTATCTGCAGGATTTCCTGTATCTCCCTCCGGCCAAGCGGGGACGACTGAGGCTGCGATCAACACCCAGACGAGGCGGTGAGAAGTGCGAAGTATCCCTACCAGAGCCTAGCTGAGAGAGCAAGATCCGAGGTATACAGAGACCCGCCAGGTTCCGAAGTTCCGAAGTTCCGAGTCCAGTCGAGTCGAGTCCAGTCCGATCCAGTTTCGATTCCGTTCCGAGGCCTTCCGTTCCGAGCTACCCGGTGAGTACCATTACCGGGGAGGCATTTAACGTGCACATAGTCTGTGCCGGTCAAGACGGGTTTGGGTACACAAATCCGGTCTGCACTGTTTTAGCAGTGTATCTGTACTGTTTAGCAGTATATATAGTATGTTCTGCATATAAATAAATATAAATAAGTATTATCTAGTGTCAGTATTATGTCAGTAACTAGTTTTCTATTAGTTATCATTGTTCGTAAAACTGTTAAGTGTTAAATGTTTTTAAATACGTTCTATATACTGTTGTGTGAATGACTGTTCATTATTGTGTTTTTATAAAGTGTGTTCTAGTAATAAGGTCTAAAAATGCCACTCTTTTCGAAACTAAGACAGATCAAAACTAGAAAAGGTGTACTCGAAGAAGCTGTTCCCATCCCACCTAGGGACACTCCAGGGTACTTTATGTATCATAAGCATGGCCTAGATGCCGTATTATTTCTTGATTTATGGGTAGACTACACCAAAGAATTACCAGAGAGTCAGAGATGGCCCGCAGCGGGGACCTGGGATGCAGATTGCATCATGAGAGTAGAAGAAGAATTATGGAAAAAGAAAGCCAGACAGTCACAGAAAGATGCCATTGAATTATGGCGTAAAGAATCATATAGACGCACAGAAAAAGCACTCAGACAGGAAGATAAGGGTAAGGAGAATTCAAATAAAGTCCGAGAAAATCTATTACTTGAGGAAGGTACCCGAGTAAAATCAGAACAAATAGACAGACAAAGAAATGCCCTTATGAATGGTATGTATCCACTTCTGGCCGAAGGGTTACCTAAGGCTACTCCGGAAATACCAAAAGACTTGCCACCTCCATTGTTTCCGATAAAAGCACATCCCAAGGGGCATCCTAGAACCGCAGAAGATGTTTTCCTTTCCTCTTATTTAGATGACGCAGCTCCCGAGTATGCTAATACCGCACCACATAGACCGCTTGCCGATGATGCTCATCGCCAAGACTCTCCGTCTGTACCTCCACAACAACAAGCTTCGACACACATTCCGACAAGCACATCTGTTTCTACAGCTTTTCCCGCAACGACGGTTGCTGTCTCACCTTCAACAAATCCTTTCACGTCCAGCATCCTAGACGGTGCTACAGGAGGTACGACAGACATTCTTTCTACGCCACCCAGAGGGAATAAATTTTCCCTTAGAGAATTAGCACACCAACGTACGCCCAAACTAGCAACTCCCGACATGCTCAAGGAACTTCTAGTAGATTGTAGATATGATCCTGTACCCGGTAAACGGGACGAAATGCTGCTGTCATCATTACGTATTCGACGAGCTGCAATATATTTAACGAAGCTACCAGGAATGGCTACACATTTAGAAAATATATATCACTTTGTCCAGTCAGGACGAGGTCCTGAAAGTATTAGCAGAGCTATGGAGTACCAGAAAGCGGAGGTACAGGGACAATTGTTACGTTTCCTTATAAACTGTGTAATCAGAAATCAAGACCGGCCTGGGGTAAATCCGGAAGAAATGCAAAAACTTGTCACTTGGGGCCAGAATATATCAGAAGGGAGACATGATAAACAGTTATGTATAGTAGCTATGTACCGAAAGATCCGCAAAGAAATAGAACGAATACACGAAGAAAGATTAGAGGTAGACGCCACTGACCTAAACAGAGAGGAGGGGGAGCAAGAATCAGACCAATTAGATACAATAGCTTATGTAGGTAGAGGAAGACCCCATAATAACACCAGAGGTTTTAACGACCCAATACGTCCAATACGTCCAGAATGTAATAGACATCTTCCAAATCCTATGCTAAATACAAAATCCCCCGAACACTTATTCCAAGCCGCTGATAAATTACTCCGAGATCGAAGGGGGTACCACGTGCTTGATTCCATGGACGAACAAAAATTAGCCAGGTCAGCAGTACAATGGGTTGACAGTCCCGGCGAATACAATGACGATGTACTTGCCCACACGTTTCTGAATCTAGACCCATATGAACAGCGTTTAGCTAGTATATACATGATTCAACACCTCCTTATATTATATAAAGGCCAACACTCCGATCCAGGACCCTTACCTGACATATTGACAGAACTACTCACGAATATATGGAGAGGGTCAGGTACTGATTTGATCAAGGAAATTCTAGAATCCCGAAACCAATATTTAAATTTCGTATGCCCAGAACACGTTTCAGTTCCCATTATGGGAAGAAAGATGTATCACATAGATAGACAGAATCCGTTACGCGAAGTGCACCCAATCAGAGGTGCCGGTGATAATTTTACACGCGTGTTTGTATACACGCCTATAACTAAACTGGAATTATTAGAAATGAAGAAAGTAGTACCCAGCCATGACAAGGACCCAGCAGGTTTCCACCGTGAGATAAAAGACATGTTACTCATGGGAGAGTATACCTACCCCGATATTATGAAAATATTAAAGGTCCTATTACCCGCCGGTGTTTATGAGAAACTCAAAGAAAAAGAATGGGAGGTGGGAGACCAAAAGATAGATTGGACAGCATTAGAAAACGAAGAAAAGGCCCGAGCTGCAGGAGCAGGGCTTGGGGAAAAGACTACAGCACTAGCAGGATTACTAATACAGGTACTGCCACGTTTATTAACTACGAAAAAGGAAGACTGGGGTGCAATCTCAGCCTGTAAACAAAAATCAGATGAAGACACTAGTGATTTCTATTCCCGATTTGAAAAATGTTTTAGTATAAATAGTGGCATAAAAGCCAGTAGTGAGTCATATCCACATCTGTTTGTGACAAAATTAGTTGAAAATTCTCTGCTACAAGTCAAGAATAGAGTATTGAAATTCGAAAGTACCTGGCAAGGTAATACCCCATCACAGATGCTACAGATGTTACAATATCACCACAATAGAATTAGAGAAGAACAAGAACACGAACAAAGACGTATGAAAGATACAAAAATGAAAATGCTTGTTGCACAATCAGTTCCAGCCGATAGTCATCAAAAGGGTGATTCCGCAAGTCCTGCGAAAGGGACATGCAACTACTGTAAACAACCAGGTCATTATATACACGATTGTCCAGTCCTGAAACATAATATTGCCACAGGTAGAACACATGAGAGACCACGTCCACCTAGACAGGATCAGAATCAACAACAAATCCCTCAGAATGCACAACCTAGGTTAGCTCCGCAACAACTAGCTCCGCAACAGGCAGCTCCACAACAGATCGTAGCGCCACCACAAGTGCAGCCTACTGCTGCAACTCAAGCAACAACACAACAAATGTATCAGTATGCACAAACAGATTATCCCGATTATCAGCGATACTCATGATATAGCCTAGAGAGGGAAGTTGGCTTACCCCTTATAGAGGTTCCTGTAGACCAAGAGGGACCTTATGTACATAGTGAACTATTAGGGCAAGACAGAAAGTTTTTACTTGATACAGGGGCAAGCAGAACAACTATAAGACGCAGTGAAGTTCCAGGGGCACCCCTCTCAGGCTCACAAAATATTTCCCTTGGATTCTCAGGAAAACCTATAATTAATGATGTAACACAACCTCTTCCACTTACAGTCGGTCCATTAACACGTACTACAGATTTATTGCTTACCAAATCATGTCCAGAAAACTTGTTAGGTATAAAAACATTGAAAGCTCTAGGAGCCATAATATGTTGCTCTCCGGAAGGAGTACGACTATTTTTACGTGACTTTAAAGGTCACTACGTATCCAGAGACATGGATCACCGACTGCAGAATTTACCTACACATTTATGGGCACAGGGCCCCACTGATGTTGGTTGCATGAACATTACACCATATCGAGTCACACTAAAGACAGGAGTGGTACTACCACGAATGCGACAATACAAGTTACCACCAGATGCTGTAGTGGCTTTACTGCAAATCATTGACGAGCTAATTGCACAAGGAGTGGTTGTCGAAACTGACTCCAATGTATGTAATTACCCGATAATTCCGATTCTTAAAAGAACGGATCCAAAAGCTCCGCCAGTATACCGATTAGTTATTGATCTGCGCGAATTAAATAAATGCATTGTACCACAATACCCCGTGGTCCCAGACATCTCTTCATTATTGACAGCCATTGACTCAGAAGCAACGTTTTTCACTGTAATTGATCTCAATAATGCTTTCTTTAGTGTCCCAATTGATCCGGAAAGTCAATATCTTTTCGGTTTTAGTTTAAATGGACGAAGTTTTAAATTCACACGCGCACCTCAAGGATTTACAGAAAGCCCCAGCATCTATAGCCAAGCACTGAAACGAGAACTTGACAGTATCCACATGCCAGTTAACACTGCCTTGCTTCAATATGTCGATGATCTGCTGATCACCGCCCGGAGCGAACATGAATGTGAAAAAGCGTCACTGACGGTTTTAAAATTTCTGGCCGACAAGGGACACAAGGTGTCCCCTTCCAAGCTGCAATTCTGTGTCCAGCGAGTCATTTATCTTGGGCACTCGCTGTCCAAGGAGGGAAGGCAGCTTACACCCGATCGCATCCAGTTAATCGCCAACATGCCACCACCCAAGACACAAAAGGAGGTGCGGGCTTTTATAGGCCTCACTTCATACTGTAGGCAGTGGATCCCTCAATATGCATTTCTAGCAAAACCACTCATCCAGTTGACAACACAGGAGGCAGCCACGTCGACTGTCCTCCCTTGGACTACAGAACATACACATGCCTTTGAAAGCTTAAAGAAAGCTTTATGCCAAGCACCTGTCCTAGCAACACCATGTTACAATAAACAGTTTACACTCTTTGTTACAGAACGCGAAGGTACTGCTTTGTCAGTACTCACTCAGGAACAAGCAGGATCACACAAACCATGTGCTTATTTTTCTAGTACATTAGATCCAGTAGCTCAGGCACTTCCAGCGTGCCTGAAATCAGTGGCAGCAACAGCTTTAGCAATCCGACAAAGCGATGCCATAGTGTTAGGACATCAATTGACAGTACAAGTACCACATGCAGTAGAGGTTCTCTTGAACCGCACACAAACACAACACTTGACTATAGCAAGACTCACCGGTTACGAATTGACATTGTTTCAGACACACATAGAAATCAGACGTTGTAATACGTTAAATCCTGCCACACTGTTACCAGTAGGCGGAACAGATCCATTGGCACATGATTGTGTCGAAGTCATTACTATCACGACGAAACCCAGACAAGACTTGACAGATATCCCTTTGACGGATCCAGACTTGACATTATATGTAGATGGGTCATGTATGAGAACAAGTACAGGAGAGTTAGTGGCCGCTTACGCAGTCACAACAGACACTGAAGTCATTGAAACAAATTGTATTAACACTTTGTCAGCTCAAGCAGCAGAGCTCATCGCTCTGACACAAGCCTGTATTCAAGCCACAAATAAAAAAGTCAACATATACACAGATTCACGTTATGCATTCGGAGTCGTCCATGACTTCGGCGTACTGTGGCGAGAGAGAGGTTATTTAACTTCTCACGGTGCCCACATCCAACACGGACCCCTCATTCAAGCACTATTAGACGCGATTCATTTACCTACTGCAATATCGATTATGAAATGCAAAGCCCACACAAAAGTTACCGATATCATTTCTCAGGGTAATGACCTAGCTGACAGAACAGCTAAACAGACTGCTCAGAATCAGACTCACACAACTGACATGACAAAGACAATAGTCCGGACACCAACACATTGCATGACAGTTAAGGATCCCGCCCTTGATGTAATTGACATACAGACACATGCTACACCAGACGAAATAAAGAAATGGACTGAATTAGGAGGGATCCAAACAGATCAAGGATGGATGACGAAGGAAAAATCTATATGGTTTCTTCCCGACTCAATGGTCCAAGTCATCATTAACACAATACATAGTCCAGCGCACCTAGGAGAAAAAGCTATGCTAGACAGCATTCAACACATTTGGTTCAACAAACACTTGCGAGCCGCAGCTAAACAAAAAGTCCGTACCTGTATGATATGTTGTCAGTTTAATCCAGGTAAAAGCATCCCCGTAGAACAGGGTGGATTCCAAACTCCCGATCATGCTTTTGAAGTCCTCCAGATGGATTATATCCAGATGGAACGATGTCGAGAATTCAAATATGTTCTCGTAGTTGTCTGTGCTCTTTCCCATTGGACAGAAGCATACCCGGTTTCAGATTACACTGCCCCGACTACTGCCAAACAGTTAGTTCGAGAATTCTTCCCACGGTACGGTTTACCACGTGTTGTCTACTCAGATAACGGCCAGCCGTTCTCATCCGAACTAATGAAACACGTTTCCCTTCTATTAGGATACCAATGGAAATTTCACTGTGTCCGACATCCCGAGGCGGCAGGTCTCGTGGAACGCCATAATCAAACTCTGAAAATTAGATTGTCCAAAATATGTAGAGAGAAAGGAGTCGATTGGATAGTAGCCTTACCAGTTGCGCTCTTTTACATGAGAATGGTAGCACATTCTCGAACAGGGTTATCCCCGTATGAGGTGATCTTCGGTAGACCACCAAATATGTGGGGGACGCCTATACCTCGTAAAATAACTGACGTTGACTGTAATATGCTGACAGATTACCTGGCTTCCTTGATGTCTGCACTACAATCTTGTCGTTCACAGGTATCCGCAGCTTTTCCCGACAATACTGAGGTGAAGCCCCATGACGTGGTTCCTGGTGACCTGGTTCTGGTCAGGAATTTCGACCGGAAGACCCAACTGGATCCTAGGTGGATGTCACCGAAGTTGGTTCTACTTACCACAAGGACAGCTGTGAAAATCGAGGGAAGGAAAGGGTGGTTGCACTCGAGTCATATCAAGAAATTTTATGGACTACCATCCAGCGTAGAGACTCAACCCTGTCTTCCCTCACAGACAGACTCAAAGCTCCCTTTGGCTGAATTAACGAAACCAGAACTGTATAAACTAAAATTGAGGTCTAGTAAGTCAGACAATTTGATTGTTTAAGTCCTCTCCAAGGTGAATCGGTTGAATTTGTCTCTGACATGTATCCTCTAGACCGGAATAGAGAAAGAAATAATCAAATGCTGCTCAAGAAGCATGCGTATTGTAAATCATTTCGTAGTCACTGCACAGTAACATTTTTAATTTTGTTTTTTCTAAGTCTTTTGATCATCATTGTCAGCATCCTATTGCACATGTATTACCCTATTCCTAAGCGTACTTATAATATAACTGCAGAACATTCTTTTAGTGAATTACCTCCACATGAATTGTCTTATAGATTTGCGCTGCGCAATACCACTTTCATTAGTATGCTACATCATTCTCATCAAACCAGCAATGCCACAAATTGTTGGATATGTGGCCGACTTCCTCCCTATCAGAACTATAAGGGAGTTTTGCCCCTCTTTCCCTATCCGTTCACACACAATGGCTCCTGTGGAGCATGGTTTAGTTTGATTAATTCCCTAGATTCAAATTCCGCAGTTTATCAAGACAACTGGGTATGGGGAAACCTGAACTTAGTTTTGCTTAAAGTCTGCTACCCTAACAAGGAGGGACTCCCCAAAAGAACAGGAACTGATCTAGAAAATGAAGTATATGGATTAGGTAATTTTACACTTAACCTCATGATCTTGAACGTTGAATCTGAAGCTACACCAATCTTGCCCACCATGTCAGTATTCCCAGTAAAAGGGGAATTATGTATAAGAAAGAATGGTTCCATACACATGGGCCATAGTAAATGCACCACTGTAATAAAATTCAGTGATCAAGGCAAGTCTACATTTAGAGCTTCCCGTAATTCCTACTTTATATGTGGCCAGACCGCATATATACGTCTACCTTTAGACTGGGATGGTACCTGTTACATAGCATTCCTTCTACCACCTGTTTTCCTAGCTCCTCCTGATTATCACAGAAATACCCATTTAGTACACAATAGACAGCAGAGAGATCTCCCAATTGTTGATTACACTGAAACAGCATGGGAAAAATACACAGATTTCAATAAAGGTTTCTTTCCCTATATAGGTACAGTCACTAATAGTAAGCTGATACGTAGATTAACCAGAACCCTTGAAGCAGTAGTGAACGAAACTATTTCCGCCTTAGGCAATTTAACAGAAGAGCAGTCTGCTATGCGGATTGTTGTGCTTCAAAATCGTCTTGTCCTTGACGTCATCCTGGCCGATAGGGGCGGAGCTTGTAGGGTCATCGGATCAAGTTGTTGCATTTTCATACCAGAAAATTCGCCGTCAGTATATAAAGCCATAACCCGCCTTCATAAGATCGTAAGCCAGATACACCAGAGTCCAGGCACCTGGACTTGGTCCGGTTGGTTCTGGGGCGTGTTGTCAGCCTGGGGATGGAGAATGCTCTCCTTCCTAGGTATTGGCTTTCTCATACTATTCAGTTGTTGCTTATGTCTACAATGTGGGCCAGCGATTTGTGGTCTGTGTGCCACCTCGTGTATCCCACATCCAAGTTTTCGTTCGAGATCCCGGAAGAAGAAAGAAGAACAAATGATGTTATATGAACAGATCGATGGATTGATGAAGATCGATATCTCCTAAGGGTCCGAAGGGGACAAGGAGGGAATGAGGAAATATGAATTTTGTGATCAGTTATGTCCCCTATCGTAGGCCCCAACGGCTCCATGTACATGCTATAAGTACATGTATGTTCCCTCCTGCTCCAGTTTTGAAGACGCAAATATATGTGCGTCCACCGTCAATATGTCCTCTTTCAGATCCACCATGAATGGGTCAGATATTCCTTTTCTAAGTATGAAAGGCCACCGACTTTATGTGGTTCACTTTCCACATTTTACAGATTCAGGCGAGTAGGCCCGAATTCTGTCATCAAGCCTTTTTCTGTCTTCTCTCTCTGAAAGCTCCAGTCTGAGCCTGCATCTGTGACCATGAACTTTGTCTTACTCCCTGCGCGGCTAACGGTGCCTGATCCAGCCCGTCGCCTGCCAAAAACTGTATTTCACCTTCGAGATTATCTCCTCCGCCCCTCATCCGATGCATTCCTGTCTAGCAGTTTAGGTAAACATTCCTCCAGCTACCGTGCAAAGGGGCCAGGCCTCGCTGTCCTCATGCAAGTAATTCATAAGCCCTGTTACCATGGAATATTCCTACCCCCTCGTATCTAGTGTAGACACTTAGACGCTTGTACACGCACTAACAGTCAGTATAGTCAGTATAGAATAAGATTCTATCCTAAGAGACCTCTCTTTGTGGATAACACAGTTCTTTAAACATAGGATATTAGATATGATTTGGGATTAGGTTGACATAACCCCAGACTTCTGTCTCCACATGTAGAGCTAAATGTCAAGTCCCCTTCTCCCTCTAGTTGCACGTCAATCACACGTCATGCGGCTGCGCACGCATCTCTGCCAAATATTTCTGCTGACATTGCAGGATTCTCTTATGGATCCACCCACTTGTGACATCATGTATAATGACGTTTTCTAGTTACGCCTAATCTAGTTACCCATGCATATTATATTTTGTCTTATCAGTTGATACTCCTACTACATCTGTTTCACTGTAAATGCCTTTTCTATAAAAATGATTACCTGTCAATAATATATGCCCTTCCTTCCTGAACTTTCGTGGTGATGGAATAGAACGCCTACAATTCGAATTGTATTCCTTTGTATAGGAATAAAGCCTTTTTAAAACCTCTAATACCACGGATTCTGCCTCTCATTTTACTGAGTTATTCTTAATAGACTTTACCGCATAAAAAATAGTACCGGTAACGAAATATTTACCACAGTAGTCTGCTGCATAATGTGAGCCCAGGACCCTGCAGAAGCGGCCCAGCTAGATCTGGGTGCAGCTTGCAGGCGCCTGGAGAGCTCCAGCTTGGTCCTCAGCTCCATACCACAGGTCCACACCGCCTCCTTGCTGCATCCTCATCCCCTCCTCCCTCTCTACTCTACTCTATACTCTCTGGAGTCGGCAATTGGTGCCAGCCTGCGGCACAGAGCTTGGTCCTTGGAGTCAGGGAAATGACTTGTGGCAGCTGTGGTTGAGGGCAAGATGGTAGTGAGGCAGTGAGTTGGCGGAGCCTGATCCCTCCTAGTTTTCCTAGTGGGAGCCAGTTGGTCCTAGCCAGGTGTCGGTTGGCACATTTGAGTGCCACCGAGCCGGATTATTAAATTATATCATACGACAGCAACTATTTGTTTTGTCACAGTCAAAGTGCCCATTATACAGCTGCTTGAAGTCTGCCCATGCTCTCCGTAGGATCCCATTGGATATCCTTGACCATAGGATTGCACCGTGCCACTTTCCAGCTTCTCTCCAGCTACCCCCCACTAATTCTACGTTACCCCGGCTAACCAGGAGAGACCTTCTAACCAAGCAGAGGATATAGCTGATAGCGGAAGTGCCCCAAACTGTCCTGAAGTGACCCTGTAATGACAGGGTGACACTGCGAGAAGTCTCAACTCTGAGGTAAAGTAATCTGTGAGAGGCAGGGAAAGGGAGTCAAATCTACCAAAGAGGGGTGGCAGAGCAAAAGTACCAAGAGCATCCAGCCTGGCCTGCTATTTTAACAAGGTGGTTGCCATTACTCGTTTTAAAACCAACTAGTACAAATGAGCAAAGATGAGATACAGCAAAGTACGAGCAAGGCACAAGCTACTACCAAAAAGAAGCGGGAGAGTGAGACTACATCAGGAGACCTAACGGCAAAAAGGAGACCACAAAATAGAGCAAGTGAGGCAGCCATGGGTCACCCTTCCGCCTTGGTGAACCGCAGTGCCATATATGACTTGGACACAGAGCCAGAGGCCAGCCCCCAAGCCTCAGCCAGTCCTCCCTGTATCAACAGTTTCAGAACATGTCAGCCAACAGAGAAGGGAAAATAATTAGTCGATTAGTCTAAAACACGAACAATAACCAGACTTCTTTCAGTTAATAGGTAAATATGACTGTACGCCACAATCAACTGTAAACAACAAGCTCCCACCAGAGAAGGTGATGGATGACTAAAGCCTGTAGTGGGAAAGCTACCCTCGTACCCCCCCCATTTCCTACCATAATGACGTCACAGAATGTACAATTGCATAGCCGCTCATTTGTTCTCAGTCCCGATGAAGTGGAGCCTGTCGGTATGGCATCAGTAGTACTGGAGGGATGGAAACGGGAAGGAGAGCTCAAGTTTTACTAATTTCCTCAATTTAAGCCAAATAATGTCGAGCACCACACACTTTTGGACCTCCAGGAGGTGGCCAACAAGGGTATGCAGGGAGATGCTGCAGAGGGAGAGTTAAAACAGAGAGCGCAGACGGATGACAGTAGGATTCTACTGCAACTCGGTGACAATCCCTTAAGCTTGTGGTCTCTCATACTAAACTCAATGCAAGCCACCGTATTGGCCCTAACCCATCATTCTAACAAAATGGGCATTCAGGTGGATTTACTCAACACCATGGCAATCTTTGTGTAGGGAATCGATGGGAAACTTGAAAAGCTAAATGCATTAGTTACTAGGGCCCAATCAAACCACCTTAATGATTTTACAATTTTTGATTGCAAGCAGTTTGTAGATAAACTAGTGCAACTTCCGGCAATTATGGAAGGAATCAGGGAGAAGTTAAAAAAAGCCTTAGCCCTGAGACTCAGCCCGGGAAATCTTCCTCAACAACACCAAAGGAGGAAATAAAAAGTTTGAAGATGATAACCCTCAGGGTCACGAAGATCTTCACAAAGGGTTGGCAGAACAAGAACGCGTGAAAGTAGAGGTGCAAAACTCAGAAACCCCACTTAGGTCCAAAATGAGTCCTCTGAAGGTGGAAATGCGAAGGATAAATCCCTTGTATCATCCCGACCCACCAAAAGAGAAAGGAAACGGGCGAGAAAATGAAGAAATAAAATCTAACCTGGTCACATAGAGAATATTCACTCCCTGTCAACAGTGCAAAAGGAAGATCTTGACTGTCCTGGAAAGGCCACAGCGGAGTTGACTGCACCAAGTACCGACTCAGCTCCTGCATGCGACAATGCACACAACAAACCAGTGTCTCCTGTGAAACTGAGGGTAATCCTTACTACATCCAGTGCGCCCCCAGAAACAGGTAGGTTATTGGTCTTGGGACTATTTGGAGCACAAAAAACTCCTCGACATGCCCGCACATTGTGGCCTGAGAAATTACAAGCTTAAAAGCTTAAGGAGGAAGAAACTCAAACCCAGTCTATAGGGGACCAGGGCCACAAGGAACCTCATGTGATGGCAGTAGACGGGGCTATCACCGGTTATAACCAACTGTTATCAAGAGATCATTTTGGTGCTGTGACCAACCCGGTGGTCTGTTCAACTCCGGGCAGAAGCTAATATGGATCCCAGAATTTAAATCAAGAGGTACACAAGATTTTCTAAACAACTCAAGTATCCTAAAGCTGATCAAAGCCCTACCGGGCCTGGAGCATGTTAAGTCAGAGGACATTTCAACAATCAAGTTCCTGCCGGCAAGAGGGTGACAGCAAACGGACCCCTCCCTGGTTACCTTCTCATTGCCGGTGCTCCCGGCTCAGATCTTGGAGAAGAATAAGAATCTAGAGGCCTGGGGTAGTGAAGTAATTGCCCACCAGGGGGATAGAGACTGCCGTTTGCTCATAGCAGGGCAACATTTAGGTGAGCAAGAGGTGTCCAACCTATCAGTACTAAGAGGAGCAAGTGGTGGGCTCTCCTTCATGGCTCATCACAAAAAAGACCCGGGTCTTAGATAGGTGATAGTTAAAGTAACCAAAGAAGAGTATTCAGACCAGCAGCGAAGATTGGTAACAAACAATGAGCACCAAAGCACCTGGGTCTGGCTACCCATAGCCCTGTCCCAAACTGGGAATTATCAGGATTGAGTGGAGGGGCGGCCACCCACAATCATTCAAGATGGCTTGTCATTCTGCTCCTGGAACATCAGTGGTCTGCAGATTAAATTCATGGATCCAGTGTTCACACAATATCTGGGATCATTTGATATACTAATGTTTCAGGAAACCTAGCATAGCATAGCATTTCTCTCATGGGCTATAAAGAATAAATAAAACCAGCTGAAAGAATTAGCGCCTTTGAAAGGGTGAAGGGTGGCCTGGCAATTTCCATCAACACTAACTTAGTGGTTAAAACTGCAGAACTTAACGTGGAACATGTTGGTATTGAAAATGGATGGTTGGGCTAATAATTCTGAAGAATCGATCGTTCTTATAAAGCTATACTTCAATCCAAAGAAAAGAGCGGTATCTTCTAGAAGAATGGTAGCCTAACTATCCCAATTAAAAGATAGTCATCACAAGTCACACTGGCTAGTCACGGTAGACTTTAATCTCAATGTATTCCATCAGCCAACGGAGGAACATATGGATGCAGTTGGACCCCTCCCTGAGCAAGTAATGCCATTGAAAAACAGGGAAACATTTGGAAAATAAATCATTAAGGTCTGCGAGCTAATGGGCCTATTGGTGTTGAATGGCCGGAAGCCAACTGACACTCCAACCGTCTGTACAAGAGTATGGTGCAACGCAGTCTCCATTTTAGATTACACACTCGTCTCAATGTCCCTATACAATTAGGTATGCGATTACAGCATAGTCCACCGTGTAGAGAGAAACCACAATCCCCAGTTGATTATGGTGAACAGATTCATGTGCAAACAAGAGGCAGTTTGTACATTACGGTGGGGGATTGGTACAGAAAACATGAAATGTCTCAAGGCACAGTGAAAAGCATAGCAGAGGTGGCAGTCGCAAGCCTGCAGAACCTAGCTCTAACTGGCACTGTTAGATATGGCACCTTGGCGTGAGTCTCCCTTCCACTTTTTTTCGCTGTGCCTCATGTGTTTTGCTGGTGTTAGCTGCTCAGAGCACTGTGCCACTGCCAACCAGTGCCACAGTGCAAGTGCTCCCTATTTAAAATGTATATGTTGGTTGGATTCCCTGATTGGCTTATTTGGTTTACTGTCAGACCCCAGTAGAGTGCACCAGGAGTGCCCAGGGCTTGTAAATACAAATGCTGCTGGTGGGCTTGCAGCACTGGTTGTGCCACCCACAGAAGCGGCCTGGTAAAATGTGTCTAAGGTCTGCCATGGCAGAACCTGCATGCAGTCTGGTACTGTCATGGTGACTGGGCAAGTGCACCCACTTGCCAGCCCCTAAACCTTCCCTTAACTTCATATTAGTCACCCCTATGGTAGGCCCAAGGGCAGGGTGCATTGTAAGCATAAGGTAGGATAAGCCCTAATGTGTGTGGCAAGTCCTAATAGTGAATTACAGCCATTTTCGTTTTTCACTATTGCAAGGCTACCTGTTCTCCATAGGCCAGAATGGGCTGTTAGAATTGTTACATTCTATGATCCTAACAGACCCAGGGAACATGGTAGAAATTCGAGTTTAGTATGCCTGAACTCAGAATAATAAAATACATATTTTAATAAAGTTTATTTTAATATTCTGTGTTTGCAAATACCACTTTTAGAAAGTTGGTATTTGCTTACCTAACCATTTCAGCCCGCCTCTGCTATGATGTGTATCTGCCTGTCTGGTTTCTGTGAGTGACCGGGCTGGGGAATTCCAGACGGGCAGGGCTAGGTAGCCTGGTGGTGAATAGAGAGATTGACATCCAGATGGGTGGGAGGAGTGCACCTGGACTCTGAATAGGGCTGTGCTCTGCCACCAAAATGCTGGCTCCACCTCCTGTGGAGCGGCTGATGTCTCTGCCCTGCACATTGAATAGAAAGTCAGAGACATGTCAACAAAGTGCTCAGGAACTGGTTTGGACTGGGCAAAGGCCCCTCTACCCCAGAGGAACAAAGGAATTAGGGGTATAAGTATTGGGACCCTGCTCCCAAGAAATTAGATCCTGCTTGACAAGAAGAACCTCTGCCTGAGGAGAAGGAACTGGGAAAGCTGTAAGGAGGAGTACTGTCCCTGACCAGGGGGATTGGCCTGCAGTGGTTGCCTTGCTGCTGAAGGAGAGGAGAAAGACTGCAAAAGACTTTATTTCAACTTGTGCTTAAAAAGATCTCCAAGGGCTTGGAATAGAGCTTGCCTCCTGCTGAAGTCTCAGGAACAACAGACTTCACCCCCCAGCTCCCCAGAGTTCTTTGGAAGTGCCTGCTGCTGTTGTTGGGCCTTCTGAGGGACTGCGTGTCGCAAGGAGCTGGAAGCACGACTCAAGGAGGAGAAGCGTGCCGCCGTCGGAGCTGTTGTCGTCGCATCTCGTAAAGGGTGTCGCCGCTGCAGCATCGCATCGAGCGGAAGCGTCTCGCATCATCCAGGAAGTGTCTCGCAATGCCGAAGAAGTGTGTCGCCATTGCAGCCATCGCAGCCATCGTAGCCAACGTAGCTGATGCATCGCACCGCATCAAGAGAAGAGTCTCGCATCGAGGAAGAAGCGTGTCGCCATCGCAGCCCTCGTAGCTGTCGCATTGCACCGCATCAAGAAAAGTGCCTCCCATCCACGGAGAAGCATGCCACCATTGGAGCTGCTGTCGTCGCATCGAGTAAAGGGGTGTCGCCACGGCAACATCGAGCGGAAGCGTCTCGCAAACGTCGGAGAAGAGTGCCGCTGCCAAGGCCGCTGTTGTCGCATCGCGTAAAGGGGACACCGCTGCAGCTGACGCGTCGACTCTTCTCGCAACATCGGAGAAGCGTAACGCATCTGGAAGATCTTCACGTATTTATTTCTTTGCACCAAAAACTTCATCGCATCAACATCGTTGCAACACTTTTGTTGCCCTGTGTGTCGCATTTAAAAGGTACATTGAGTTAAAGTGCCGCATTTAAGAACTTAAGAGAACTAAGCAAACTTCTACCATCTAAAAGTAACAGTATTGTGTATTTTTGTTGTTTAAATGGTCTTGTGGTAACTCTATATAAAGAATCCTTATTTTTAATATAAAACCTGTGTGGTGTCCATTTGTAGTGTTGTCACTTGGTTACTGTATGTGGTCACAAATGCTTAACCTATAACGCTCTGAGATAAGCCTTGTCGGCTCGCGCCAAGCTACCTAGAGAGTGAGCAGGGTTTATATTAGGAGCGTACCCCCTTACCCTTACTAGAGGAAAGGTTCCCTGCTAGACACAAGTACCTACCTGTGCCAACCAGAGAACCCGGATTCTAACATTGGTGGTCAGCGGTGAGGATTCTGGACTTGCATTTGTGACTCATGTACAGTGATTGGTGAACACTACTTAGTGAGTGCAGACCTTAACGCAACCAATACTTGTTGGTAGATTTCTTTTTGGGACTGTCTATTTTTGAGTACTGCCAAGCTTAACCATGGTGGAGAAAGCAGCATCCATAGTCTCTGTTGATAATGAATGGGAATGGGAAGAAGAGAAACTGGAAAGCTACAAAGTAGAACAGCTGAAATTCTTCTGCAAGAAATTTAATGTTTCTATTTCTGGATGTAAAAACAAGGCAGAGTTCTACAAGGCGCTGAGGGCCTGGGTAGAAGCAAGGAATGCCACTGATAATGATAATGCAGAGGAACAGCTGGAAGGGCCAGTGGGTCCAAGAGGAAGGAGAACCCCTTCCCCTGCCGGTATCAGTATTTCTGTTAAAAGTCTATCTCCAGAGGAATTGGCAGATAGAAGAGAGGGTAGGATGCACGAAATGGAAATGACAAAGCTCAAATTAAATGGACAACTGGAGCTGGAAAGCAAAAAGCTGGCTCTGGAAGAGAAAAAAATCCAAATGGAACATGATATGGCTTTGAGGGAATTGGATCTAAAGGCCAAAAGTTTAGAGTCCACTCCCTCTGGTGGCAGCACACCGTCAGTGCAGGTAGAATCAAGGGTGTACATACCCAAAGATGTGGTGAAAGATTTTTTTTTAAATGATGACATAGGGCAGTGGTTCAAAGCCTATTAAGTAGCCATGTCTTCCCACCGGGTCCCTGAGAAGGATTGGGGATAATTCTTATCCTCATATGAAGGCAGCTTTGATGGCTAGGTATGGGTTGACCCCTGAGTTGTATATGCAAAGGTTCAGGGGTTGCACAAAGATTCCCAACAGTACGTATGTGGAGTATGTAACTTTTTTTTGCAGAGCACTGGATGGTTGGGTGAAGGGTAGCAAGGTTGATGATTTTCAAGGGCTTCTTGATTTAATGGCACGGGATCACTTGTCCAGTAATTGTTTTCCTGAGCTACGCCAGCACCTGATTGTTAGTAGGCTGACTAGCCCTAGAAAGCTTGCTGAGGAGGTGGATCGGTGGGTCAGTACCAGGGTCCACAAGGGTCACGTGGGAGACTCCGCTAAAGGTGGCCAGGGTCTCCAGCAGAAGAGTGGGGGGGACAAGGGTAAACAGAGGGAGTTCCCAAGAAGGCCCCAAAGTAATCCCCAAGGGAAAGGTTCTCAGCCTCCCCCACCCCAGAAACCGACCGGGGCCCCGACAGGTCCCCTTGTTCAGAAGTGGCCCCTCAAATGTTACAATTGTGGTAACATGGAGCATTTTGCCTCTGATTTAAAGTGTCCTTTGTATGGTAAACCAGCACCCACTGGTGCTCCGCCCCGGCAGATGGCTAGTGTGGCCTTAGAGAATTAGCACACCAACGTACGCCCAAACTAGCAACTCCCGACATGCTCAAGGAACTTCTAGTAGATTGTAGATATGATCCTGTACCCGGTAAACGGGACGAAATGCTGCTGTCATCATTACGTATTCGACGAGCTGCAATATATTTAACGAAGCTACCAGGAATGGCTACACATTTAGAAAATATATATCACTTTGTCCAGTCAGGACGAGGTCCTGAAAGTATTAGCAGAGCTATGGAGTACCAGAAAGCGGAGGTACAGGGACAATTGTTACGTTTCCTTATAAACTGTGTAATCAGAAATCAAGACCGGCCTGGGGTAAATCCGGAAGAAATGCAAAAACTTGTCACTTGGGGCCAGAATATATCAGAAGGGAGACATGATAAACAGTTATGTATAGTAGCTATGTACCGAAAGATCCGCAAAGAAATAGAACGAATACACGAAGAAAGATTAGAGGTAGACGCCACTGACCTAAACAGAGAGGAGGGGGAGCAAGAATCAGACCAATTAGATACAATAGCTTATGTAGGTAGAGGAAGACCCCATAATAACACCAGAGGTTTTAACGACCCAATACGTCCAATACGTCCAGAATGTAATAGACATCTTCCAAATCCTATGCTAAATACAAAATCCCCCGAACACTTATTCCAAGCCGCTGATAAATTACTCCGAGATCGAAGGGGGTACCACGTGCTTGATTCCATGGACGAACAAAAATTAGCCAGGTCAGCAGTACAATGGGTTGACAGTCCCGGCGAATACAATGACGATGTACTTGCCCACACGTTTCTGAATCTAGACCCATATGAACAGCGTTTAGCTAGTATATACATGATTCAACACCTCCTTATATTATATAAAGGCCAACACTCCGATCCAGGACCCTTACCTGACATATTGACAGAACTACTCACGAATATATGGAGAGGGTCAGGTACTGATTTGATCAAGGAAATTCTAGAATCCCGAAACCAATATTTAAATTTCGTATGCCCAGAACACGTTTCAGTTCCCATTATGGGAAGAAAGATGTATCACATAGATAGACAGAATCCGTTACGCGAAGTGCACCCAATCAGAGGTGCCGGTGATAATTTTACACGCGTGTTTGTATACACGCCTATAACTAAACTGGAATTATTAGAAATGAAGAAAGTAGTACCCAGCCATGACAAGGACCCAGCAGGTTTCCACCGTGAGATAAAAGACATGTTACTCATGGGAGAGTATACCTACCCCGATATTATGAAAATATTAAAGGTCCTATTACCCGCCGGTGTTTATGAGAAACTCAAAGAAAAAGAATGGGAGGTGGGAGACCAAAAGATAGATTGGACAGCATTAGAAAACGAAGAAAAGGCCCGAGCTGCAGGAGCAGGGCTTGGGGAAAAGACTACAGCACTAGCAGGATTACTAATACAGGTACTGCCACGTTTATTAACTACGAAAAAGGAAGACTGGGGTGCAATCTCAGCCTGTAAACAAAAATCAGATGAAGACACTAGTGATTTCTATTCCCGATTTGAAAAATGTTTTAGTATAAATAGTGGCATAAAAGCCAGTAGTGAGTCATATCCACATCTGTTTGTGACAAAATTAGTTGAAAATTCTCTGCTACAAGTCAAGAATAGAGTATTGAAATTCGAAAGTACCTGGCAAGGTAATACCCCATCACAGATGCTACAGATGTTACAATATCACCACAATAGAATTAGAGAAGAACAAGAACACGAACAAAGACGTATGAAAGATACAAAAATGAAAATGCTTGTTGCACAATCAGTTCCAGCCGATAGTCATCAAAAGGGTGATTCCGCAAGTCCTGCGAAAGGGACATGCAACTACTGTAAACAACCAGGTCATTATATACACGATTGTCCAGTCCTGAAACATAATATTGCCACAGGTAGAACACATGAGAGACCACGTCCACCTAGACAGGATCAGAATCAACAACAAATCCCTCAGAATGCACAACCTAGGTTAGCTCCGCAACAACTAGCTCCGCAACAGGCAGCTCCACAACAGATCGTAGCGCCACCACAAGTGCAGCCTACTGCTGCAACTCAAGCAACAACACAACAAATGTATCAGTATGCACAAACAGATTATCCCGATTATCAGCGATACTCATGATATAGCCTAGAGAGGGAAGTTGGCTTACCCCTTATAGAGGTTCCTGTAGACCAAGAGGGACCTTATGTACATAGTGAACTATTAGGGCAAGACAGAAAGTTTTTACTTGATACAGGGGCAAGCAGAACAACTATAAGACGCAGTGAAGTTCCAGGGGCACCCCTCTCAGGCTCACAAAATATTTCCCTTGGATTCTCAGGAAAACCTATAATTAATGATGTAACACAACCTCTTCCACTTACAGTCGGTCCATTAACACGTACTACAGATTTATTGCTTACCAAATCATGTCCAGAAAACTTGTTAGGTATAAAAACATTGAAAGCTCTAGGAGCCATAATATGTTGCTCTCCGGAAGGAGTACGACTATTTTTACGTGACTTTAAAGGTCACTACGTATCCAGAGACATGGATCACCGACTGCAGAATTTACCTACACATTTATGGGCACAGGGCCCCACTGATGTTGGTTGCATGAACATTACACCATATCGAGTCACACTAAAGACAGGAGTGGTACTACCACGAATGCGACAATACAAGTTACCACCAGATGCTGTAGTGGCTTTACTGCAAATCATTGACGAGCTAATTGCACAAGGAGTGGTTGTCGAAACTGACTCCAATGTATGTAATTACCCGATAATTCCGATTCTTAAAAGAACGGATCCAAAAGCTCCGCCAGTATACCGATTAGTTATTGATCTGCGCGAATTAAATAAATGCATTGTACCACAATACCCCGTGGTCCCAGACATCTCTTCATTATTGACAGCCATTGACTCAGAAGCAACGTTTTTCACTGTAATTGATCTCAAGAATGCTTTCTTTAGTGTCCCAATTGATCCGGAAAGTCAATATCTTTTCGGTTTTAGTTTAAATGGACGAAGTTTTAAATTCACACGCGCACCTCAAGGATTTACAGAAAGCCCCAGCATCTATAGCCAAGCACTGAAACGAGAACTTGACAGTATCCACATGCCAGTTAACACTGCCTTGCTTCAATATGTCGATGATCTGCTGATCACCGCCCGGAGCGAACATGAATGTGAAAAAGCGTCACTGACGGTTTTAAAATTTCTGGCCGACAAGGGACACAAGGTGTCCCCTTCCAAGCTGCAATTCTGTGTCCAGCGAGTCATTTATCTTGGGCACTCGCTGTCCAAGGAGGGAAGGCAGCTTACACCCGATCGCATCCAGTTAATCGCCAACATGCCACCACCCAAGACACAAAAGGAGGTGCGGGCTTTTATAGGCCTCACTTCATACTGTAGGCAGTGGATCCCTCAATATGCATTTCTAGCAAAACCACTCATCCAGTTGACAACACAGGAGGCAGCCACGTCGACTGTCCTCCCTTGGACTACAGAACATACACATGCCTTTGAAAGCTTAAAGAAAGCTTTATGCCAAGCACCTGTCCTAGCAACACCATGTTACAATAAACAGTTTACACTCTTTGTTACAGAACGCGAAGGTACTGCTTTGTCAGTACTCACTCAGGAACAAGCAGGATCACACAAACCATGTGCTTATTTTTCTAGTACATTAGATCCAGTAGCTCAGGCACTTCCAGCGTGCCTGAAATCAGTGGCAGCAACAGCTTTAGCAATCCGACAAAGCGATGCCATAGTGTTAGGACATCAATTGACAGTACAAGTACCACATGCAGTAGAGGTTCTCTTGAACCGCACACAAACACAACACTTGACTATAGCAAGACTCACCGGTTACGAATTGACATTGTTTCAGACACACATAGAAATCAGACGTTGTAATACGTTAAATCCTGCCACACTGTTACCAGTAGGCGGAACAGATCCATTGGCACATGATTGTGTCGAAGTCATTACTATCACGACGAAACCCAGACAAGACTTGACAGATATCCCTTTGACGGATCCAGACTTGACATTATATGTAGATGGGTCATGTATGAGAACAAGTACAGGAGAGTTAGTGGCCGCTTACGCAGTCACAACAGACACTGAAGTCATTGAAACAAATTGTATTAACACTTTGTCAGCTCAAGCAGCAGAGCTCATCGCTCTGACACAAGCCTGTATTCAAGCCACAAATAAAAAAGTCAACATATACACAGATTCACGTTATGCATTCGGAGTCGTCCATGACTTCGGCGTACTGTGGCGAGAGAGAGGTTATTTAACTTCTCACGGTGCCCACATCCAACACGGACCCCTCATTCAAGCACTATTAGACGCGATTCATTTACCTACTGCAATATCGATTATGAAATGCAAAGCCCACACAAAAGTTACCGATATCATTTCTCAGGGTAATGACCTAGCTGACAGAACAGCTAAACAGACTGCTCAGAATCAGACTCACACAACTGACATGACAAAGACAATAGTCCGGACACCAACACATTGCATGACAGTTAAGGATCCCGCCCTTGATGTAATTGACATACAGACACATGCTACACCAGACGAAATAAAGAAATGGACTGAATTAGGAGGGATCCAAACAGATCAAGGATGGATGACGAAGGAAAAATCTATATGGTTTCTTCCCGACTCAATGGTCCAAGTCATCATTAACACAATACATAGTCCAGCGCACCTAGGAGAAAAAGCTATGCTAGACAGCATTCAACACATTTGGTTCAACAAACACTTGCGAGCCGCAGCTAAACAAAAAGTCCGTACCTGTATGATATGTTGTCAGTTTAATCCAGGTAAAAGCATCCCCGTAGAACAGGGTGGATTCCAAACTCCCGATCATGCTTTTGAAGTCCTCCAGATGGATTATATCCAGATGGAACGATGTCGAGAATTCAAATATGTTCTCGTAGTTGTCTGTGCTCTTTCCCGTTGGACAGAAGCATACCCGGTTTCAGATTACACTGCCCCGACTACTGCCAAACAGTTAGTTCGAGAATTCTTCCCACGGTACGGTTTACCACGTGTTGTCTACTCAGATAACGGCCAGCCGTTCTCATCCGAACTAATGAAACACGTTTCCCTTCTATTAGGATACCAATGGAAATTTCACTGTGTCCGACATCCCGAGGCGGCAGGTCTCGTGGAACGCCATAATCAAACTCTGAAAATTAGATTGTCCAAAATATGTAGAGAGAAAGGAGTCGATTGGATAGTAGCCTTACCAGTTGCGCTCTTTTACATGAGAATGGTAGCACATTCTCGAACAGGGTTATCCCCGTATGAGGTGATCTTCGGTAGACCACCAAATATGTGGGGGACGCCTATACCTCGTAAAATAACTGACGTTGACTGTAATATGCTGACAGATTACCTGGCTTCCTTGATGTCTGCACTACAATCTTGTCGTTCACAGGTATCCGCAGCTTTTCCCGACAATACTGAGGTGAAGCCCCATGACGTGGTTCCTGGTGACCTGGTTCTGGTCAGGAATTTCGACCGGAAGACCCAACTGGATCCTAGGTGGAAGTCACCGAAGTTGGTTCTACTTACCACAAGGACAGCTGTGAAAATCGAGGGAAGGAAAGGGTGGTTGCACTCGAGTCATATCAAGAAATTTTATGGACTACCATCCAGCGTAGAGACTCAACCCTGTCTTCCCTCACAGACAGACTCAAAGCTCCCTTTGGCTGAATTAACGAAACCAGAACTGTATAAACTAAAATTGAGGTCTAGTAAGTCAGACAATTTGATTGTTTAAGTCCTCTCCAAGGTGAATCGGTTGAATTTGTCTCTGACATGTATCCTCTAGACCGGAATAGAGAAAGAAATAATCAAATGCTGCTCAAGAAGCATGCGTATTGTAAATCATTTCGTAGTCACTGCACAGTAACATTTTTAATTTTGTTTTTTCTAAGTCTTTTGATCATCATTGTCAGCATCCTATTGCACATGTATTACCCTATTCCTAAGCGTACTTATAATATAACTGCAGAACATTCTTTTAGTGAATTACCTCCACATGAATTGTCTTATAGATTTGCGCTGCGCAATAACACTTTCATTAGTATGCTACATCATTCTCATCAAACCAGCAATGCCACAAATTGTTGGATATGTGGCCGACTTCCTCCCTATCAGAACTATAAGGGAGTTTTGCCCCTCTTTCCCTATCCGTTCACACACAATGGCTCCTGTGGAGCATGGTTTAGTTTGATTAATTCCCTAGATTCAAATTCCGCAGTTTATCAAGACAACTGGGTATGGGGAAACCTGAACTTAGTTTTGCTTAAAGTCTGCTACCCTAACAAGGAGGGACTCCCCAAAAGAACAGGAACTGATCTAGAAAATGAAGTATATGGATTAGGTAATTTTACACTTAACCTCATGATCTTGAACGTTGAATCTGAAGCTACACCAATCTTGCCCACCATGTCAGTATTCCCAGTAAAAGGGGAATTATGTATAAGAAAGAATGGTTCCATACACATGGGCCATAGTAAATGCACCACTGTAATAAAATTCAGTGATCAAGGCAAGTCTACATTTAGAGCTTCCCGTAATTCCTACTTTATATGTGGCCAGACCGCATATATACGTCTACCTTTAGACTGGGATGGTACCTGTTACATAGCATTCCTTCTACCACCTGTTTTCCTAGCTCCTCCTGATTATCACAGAAATACCCATTTAGTACACAATAGACAGCAGAGAGATCTCCCAATTGTTGATTACACTGAAACAGCATGGGAAAAATACACAGATTTCAATAAAGGTTTCTTTCCCTATATAGGTACAGTCACTAATAGTAAGCTGATACGTAGATTAACCAGAACCCTTGAAGCAGTAGTGAACGAAACTATTTCCGCCTTAGGCAATTTAACAGAAGAGCAGTCTGCTATGCGGATTGTTGTGCTTCAAAATCGTCTTGTCCTTGACGTCATCCTGGCCGATAGGGGCGGAGCTTGTAGGGTCATCGGATCAAGTTGTTGCATTTTCATACCAGAAAATTCGCCGTCAGTATATAAAGCCATAACCCGCCTTCATAAGATCGTAAGCCAGATACACCAGAGTCCAGGCACCTGGACTTGGTCCGGTTGGTTCTGGGGCGTGTTGTCAGCCTGGGGATGGAGAATGCTCTCCTTCCTAGGTATTGGCTTTCTCATACTATTCAGTTGTTGCTTATGTCTACAATGTGGGCCAGCGATTTGTGGTCTGTGTGCCACCTCGTGTATCCCACATCCAAGTTTTCGTTCGAGATCCCGGAAGAAGAAAGAAGAACAAATGATGTTATATGAACAGATCGATGGATTGATGAAGATCGATATCTCCTAAGGGTCCGAAGGGGACAAGGAGGGAATGAGGAAATATGAATTTTGTGATCAGTTATGTCCCCTATCGTAGGCCCCAACGGCTCCATGTACATGCTATAAGTACATGTATGTTCCCTCCTGCTCCAGTTTTGAAGACGCAAATATATGTGCGTCCACCGTCAATATGTCCTCTTTCAGATCCACCATGAATGGGTCAGATATTCCTTTTCTAAGTATGAAAGGCCACCGACTTTATGTGGTTCACTTTCCACATTTTACAGATTCAGGCGAGTAGGCCCGAATTCTGTCATCAAGCCTTTTTCTGTCTTCTCTCTCTGAAAGCTCCAGTCTGAGCCTGCATCTGTGACCATGAACTTTGTCTTACTCCCTGCGCGGCTAACGGTGCCTGATCCAGCCCGTCGCCTGCCAAAAACTGTATTTCACCTTCGAGATTATCTCCTCCGCCCCTCATCCGATGCATTCCTGTCTAGCAGTTTAGGTAAACATTCCTCCAGCTACCGTGCAAAGGGGCCAGGCCTCGCTGTCCTCATGCAAGTAATTCATAAGCCCTGTTACCATGGAATATTCCTACCCCCTCGTATCTAGTGTAGACACTTAGACGCTTGTACACGCACTAACAGTCAGTATAGTCAGTATAGAATAAGATTCTATCCTAAGAGACCTCTCTTTGTGGATAACACAGTTCTTTAAACATAGGATATTAGATATGATTTGGGATTAGGTTGACATAACCCCAGACTTCTGTCTCCACATGTAGAGCTAAATGTCAAGTCCCCTTCTCCCTCTAGTTGCACGTCAATCACACGTCATGCGGCTGCGCACGCATCTCTGCCAAATATTTCTGCTGACATTGCAGGATTCTCTTATGGATCCACCCACTTGTGACATCATGTATAATGACGTTTTCTAGTTACGCCTAATCTAGTTACCCATGCATATTATATTTTGTCTTATCAGTTGATACGCCTACTACATCTGTTTCACTGTAAATGCCTTTTCTATAAAAATGATTACCTGTCAATAATATATGCCCTTCCTTCCTGAACTTTCGTGGTGATGGAATAGAACGCCTACAATTCGAATTGTATTCCTTTGTATAGGAATAAAGCCTTTTTAAAACCTCTAATACCACGGATTCTGCCTCTCATTTTACTGAGTTATTCTTAATAGACTTTACCGCATAAAAAATAGTACCGGTAACGAAATATTTACCACAGTAGTCTGCTGCATAATGTGAGCCCAGGACCCTGCAGAAGCGGCCCAGCTAGATCTGGGTGCAGCTTGCAGGCGCCTGGAGAGCTCCAGCTTGGTCCTCAGCTCCATACCACAGGTCCACACCGCCTCCTTGCTGCATCCTCATCCCCTCCTCCCTCTCTACTCTACTCTATACTCTCTGGAGTCGGCAATTGGTGCCAGCCTGCGGCACAGAGCTTGGTCCTTGGAGTCAGGGAAATGACTTGTGGCAGCTGTGGTTGAGGGCAAGATGGTAGTGAGGCAGTGAGTTGGCGGAGCCTGATCCCTCCTAGTTTTCCTAGTGGGAGCCAGTTGGTCCTAGCCAGGTGTCGGTTGGCACATTTGAGTGCCACCGAGCCGGATTATTAAATTATATCATACGACAGCAACTATTTGTTTTGTCACAGTCAAAGTGCCCATTATACAGCTGCTTGAAGTCTGCCCATGCTCTCCGTAGGATCCCATTGGATATCCTTGACCATAGGATTGCACCGTGCCACTTTCCAGCTTCTCTCCAGCTACCCCCCACTAATTCTACGTTACCCCGGCTAACCAGGAGAGACCTTCTAACCAAGCAGAGGATATAGCTGATAGCGGAAGTGCCCCAAACTGTCCTGAAGTGACCCTGTAATGACAGGGTGACACTGCGAGAAGTCTCAACTCTGAGGTAAAGTAATCTGTGAGAGGCAGGGAAAGGGAGTCAAATCTACCAAAGAGGGGTGGCAGAGCAAAAGTACCAAGAGCATCCAGCCTGGCCTGCTATTTTAACAAGGTGGTTGCCATTACTCGTTTTAAAACCAACTAGTACAAATGAGCAAAGATGAGATACAGCAAAGTACGAGCAAGGCACAAGCTACTACCAAAAAGAAGCGGGAGAGTGAGACTACATCAGGAGACCTAACGGCAAAAAGGAGACCACAAAATAGAGCAAGTGAGGCAGCCATGGGTCACCCTTCCGCCTTGGTGAACCGCAGTGCCATATATGACTTGGACACAGAGCCAGAGGCCAGCCCCCAAGCCTCAGCCAGTCCTCCCTGTATCAACAGTTTCAGAACATGTCAGCCAACAGAGAAGGGAAAATAATTAGTCGATTAGTCTAAAACACGAACAATAACCAGACTTCTTTCAGTTAATAGGTAAATATGACTGTACGCCACAATCAACTGTAAACAACAAGCTCCCACCAGAGAAGGTGATGGATGACTAAAGCCTGTAGTGGGAAAGCTACCCTCGTACCCCCCCCATTTCCTACCATAATGACGTCACAGAATGTACAATTGCATAGCCGCTCATTTGTTCTCAGTCCCGATGAAGTGGAGCCTGTCGGTATGGCATCAGTAGTACTGGAGGGATGGAAACGGGAAGGAGAGCTCAAGTTTTACTAATTTCCTCAATTTAAGCCAAATAATGTCGAGCACCACACACTTTTGGACCTCCAGGAGGTGGCCAACAAGGGTATGCAGGGAGATGCTGCAGAGGGAGAGTTAAAACAGAGAGCGCAGACGGATGACAGTAGGATTCTACTGCAACTCGGTGACAATCCCTTAAGCTTGTGGTCTCTCATACTAAACTCAATGCAAGCCACCGTATTGGCCCTAACCCATCATTCTAACAAAATGGGCATTCAGGTGGATTTACTCAACACCATGGCAATCTTTGTGTAGGGAATCGATGGGAAACTTGAAAAGCTAAATGCATTAGTTACTAGGGCCCAATCAAACCACCTTAATGATTTTACAATTTTTGATTGCAAGCAGTTTGTAGATAAACTAGTGCAACTTCCGGCAATTATGGAAGGAATCAGGGAGAAGTTAAAAAAAGCCTTAGCCCTGAGACTCAGCCCGGGAAATCTTCCTCAACAACACCAAAGGAGGAAATAAAAAGTTTGAAGATGATAACCCTCAGGGTCACGAAGATCTTCACAAAGGGTTGGCAGAACAAGAACGCGTGAAAGTAGAGGTGCAAAACTCAGAAACCCCACTTAGGTCCAAAATGAGTCCTCTGAAGGTGGAAATGCGAAGGATAAATCCCTTGTATCATCCCGACCCACCAAAAGAGAAAGGAAACGGGCGAGAAAATGAAGAAATAAAATCTAACCTGGTCACATAGAGAATATTCACTCCCTGTCAACAGTGCAAAAGGAAGATCTTGACTGTCCTGGAAAGGCCACAGCGGAGTTGACTGCACCAAGTACCGACTCAGCTCCTGCATGCGACAATGCACACAACAAACCAGTGTCTCCTGTGAAACTGAGGGTAATCCTTACTACATCCAGTGCGCCCCCAGAAACAGGTAGGTTATTGGTCTTGGGACTATTTGGAGCACAAAAAACTCCTCGACATGCCCGCACATTGTGGCCTGAGAAATTACAAGCTTAAAAGCTTAAGGAGGAAGAAACTCAAACCCAGTCTATAGGGGACCAGGGCCACAAGGAACCTCATGTGATGGCAGTAGACGGGGCTATCACCGGTTATAACCAACTGTTATCAAGAGATCATTTTGGTGCTGTGACCAACCCGGTGGTCTGTTCAACTCCGGGCAGAAGCTAATATGGATCCCAGAATTTAAATCAAGAGGTACACAAGATTTTCTAAACAACTCAAGTATCCTAAAGCTGATCAAAGCCCTACCGGGCCTGGAGCATGTTAAGTCAGAGGACATTTCAACAATCAAGTTCCTGCCGGCAAGAGGGTGACAGCAAACGGACCCCTCCCTGGTTACCTTCTCATTGCCGGTGCTCCCGGCTCAGATCTTGGAGAAGAATAAGAATCTAGAGGCCTGGGGTAGTGAAGTAATTGCCCACCAGGGGGATAGAGACTGCCGTTTGCTCATAGCAGGGCAACATTTAGGTGAGCAAGAGGTGTCCAACCTATCAGTACTAAGAGGAGCAAGTGGTGGGCTCTCCTTCATGGCTCATCACAAAAAAGACCCGGGTCTTAGATAGGTGATAGTTAAAGTAACCAAAGAAGAGTATTCAGACCAGCAGCGAAGATTGGTAACAAACAATGAGCACCAAAGCACCTGGGTCTGGCTACCCATAGCCCTGTCCCAAACTGGGAATTATCAGGATTGAGTGGAGGGGCGGCCACCCACAATCATTCAAGATGGCTTGTCATTCTGCTCCTGGAACATCAGTGGTCTGCAGATTAAATTCATGGATCCAGTGTTCACACAATATCTGGGATCATTTGATATACTAATGTTTCAGGAAACCTAGCATAGCATAGCATTTCTCTCATGGGCTATAAAGAATAAATAAAACCAGCTGAAAGAATTAGCGCCTTTGAAAGGGTGAAGGGTGGCCTGGCAATTTCCTTCAACACTAACTTAGTGGTTAAAACTGCAGAACTTAACGTGGAACATGTTGGTATTGAAAATGGATGGTTGGGCTAATAATTCTGAAGAATCGATCGTTCTTATAAAGCTATACTTCAATCCAAAGAAAAGAGCGGTATCTTCTAGAAGAATGGTAGCCTAACTATCCCAATTAAAAGATAGTCATCACAAGTCACACTGGCTAGTCACGGTAGACTTTAATCTCAATGTATTCCATCAGCCAACGGAGGAACATATGGATGCAGTTGGACCCCTCCCTGAGCAAGTAATGCCATTGAAAAACAGGGAAACATTTGGAAAATAAATCATTAAGGTCTGCGAGCTAATGGGCCTATTGGTGTTGAATGGCCGGAAGCCAACTGACACTCCAACCGTCTGTACAAGAGTATGGTGCAACGCAGTCTCCATTTTAGATTACACACTCGTCTCAATGTCCCTATACAATTAGGTATGCGATTACAGCATAGTCCACCGTGTAGAGAGAAACCACAATCCCCAGTTGATTATGGTGAACAGATTCATGTGCAAACAAGAGGCAGTTTGTACATTACGGTGGGGGATTGGTACAGAAAACATGAAATGTCTCAAGGCACAGTGAAAAGCATAGCAGAGGTGGCAGTCGCAAGCCTGCAGAACCTAGCTCTAACTGGCACTGTTAGATATGGCACCTTGGCGTGAGTCTCCCTTCCACTTTTTTTCGCTGTGCCTCATGTGTTTTGCTGGTGTTAGCTGCTCAGAGCACTGTGCCACTGCCAACCAGTGCCACAGTGCAAGTGCTCCCTATTTAAAATGTATATGTTGGTTGGATTCCCTGATTGGCTTATTTGGTTTACTGTCAGACCCCAGTAGAGTGCACCAGGAGTGCCCAGGGCTTGTAAATACAAATGCTGCTGGTGGGCTTGCAGCACTGGTTGTGCCACCCACAGAAGCGGCCTGGTAAAATGTGTCTAAGGTCTGCCATGGCAGAACCTGCATGCAGTCTGGTACTGTCATGGTGACTGGGCAAGTGCACCCACTTGCCAGCCCCTAAACCTTCCCTTAACTTCATATTAGTCACCCCTATGGTAGGCCCAAGGGCAGGGTGCATTGTAAGCATAAGGTAGGATAAGCCCTAATGTGTGTGGCAAGTCCTAATAGTGAATTACAGCCATTTTCGTTTTTCACTATTGCAAGGCTACCTGTTCTCCATAGGCCAGAATGGGCTGTTAGAATTGTTACATTCTATGATCCTAACAGACCCAGGGAACATGGTAGAAATTCGAGTTTAGTATGCCTGAACTCAGAATAATAAAATACATATTTTAATAAAGTTTATTTTAATATTCTGTGTTTGCAAATACCACTTTTAGAAAGTTGGTATTTGCTTACCTAACCATTTCAGCCCGCCTCTGCTATGATGTGTATCTGCCTGTCTGGTTTCTGTGAGTGACCGGGCTGGGGAATTCCAGACGGGCAGGGCTAGGTAGCCTGGTGGTGAATAGAGAGATTGACATCCAGATGGGTGGGAGGAGTGCACCTGGACTCTGAATAGGGCTGTGCTCTGCCACCAAAATGCTGGCTCCACCTCCTGTGGAGCGGCTGATGTCTCTGCCCTGCACATTGAATAGAAAGTCAGAGACATGTCAACAAAGTGCTCAGGAACTGGTTTGGACTGGGCAAAGGCCCCTCTACCCCAGAGGAACAAAGGAATTAGGGGTATAAGTATTGGGACCCTGCTCCCAAGAAATTAGATCCTGCTTGACAAGAAGAACCTCTGCCTGAGGAGAAGGAACTGGGAAAGCTGTAAGGAGGAGTACTGTCCCTGACCAGGGGGATTGGCCTGCAGTGGTTGCCTTGCTGCTGAAGGAGAGGAGAAAGACTGCAAAAGACTTTATTTCAACTTGTGCTTAAAAAGATCTCCAAGGGCTTGGAATAGAGCTTGCCTCCTGCTGAAGTCTCAGGAACAACAGACTTCACCCCCCAGCTCCCCAGAGTTCTTTGGAAGTGCCTGCTGCTGTTGTTGGGCCTTCTGAGGGACTGCGTGTCGCAAGGAGCTGGAAGCACGACTCAAGGAGGAGAAGCGTGCCGCCGTCGGAGCTGTTGTCGTCGCATCTCGTAAAGGGTGTCGCCGCTGCAGCATCGCATCGAGCGGAAGCGTCTCGCATCATCCAGGAAGTGTCTCGCAATGCCGAAGAAGTGTGTCGCCATTGCAGCCATCGCAGCCATCGTAGCCAACGTAGCTGATGCATCGCACCGCATCAAGAGAAGAGTCTCGCATCGAGGAAGAAGCGTGTCGCCATCGCAGCCCTCGTAGCTGTCGCATTGCACCGCATCAAGAAAAGTGCCTCCCATCCACGGAGAAGCATGCCACCATTGGAGCTGCTGTCGTCGCATCGAGTAAAGGGGTGTCGCCACGGCAACATCGAGCGGAAGCGTCTCGCAAACGTCGGAGAAGAGTGCCGCTGCCAAGGCCGCTGTTGTCGCATCGCGTAAAGGGGACACCGCTGCAGCTGACGCGTCGACTCTTCTCGCAACATCGGAGAAGCGTAACGCATCTGGAAGATCTTCACGTCTTTATTTCTTTGCACCAAAAACTTCATCGCATCAACATCGTTGCAACACTTTTGTTGCCCTGTGTGTCGCATTTAAAAGGTACATTGAGTTAAAGTGCCGCATTTAAGAACTTAAGAGAACTAAGCAAACTTCTACCATCTAAAAGTAACAGTATTGTGTATTTTTGTTGTTTAAATGGTCTTGTGGTAACTCTATATAAAGAATCCTTATTTTTAATATAAAACCTGTGTGGTGTCCATTTGTAGTGTTGTCACTTGGTTACTGTATGTGGTCACAAATGCTTAACCTATAACGCTCTGAGATAAGCCTTGTCGGCTCGCGCCAAGCTACCTAGAGAGTGAGCAGGGTTTATATTAGGAGCGTACCCCCTTACCCTTACTAGAGGAAAGGTTCCCTGCTAGACACAAGTACCTACCTGTGCCAACCAGAGAACCTGGATTCTAACATTGGTGGTCAGCGGTGAGGATTCTGGACCTGCATTTGTGACTCATGTACAGTGATTGGTGAACACTACTTAGTGAGTGCAGACCTTAACGCAACCAATACTTGTTGGTAGATTTCTTTTTGGGACTGTCTATTTTTGAGTACTGCCAAGCTTAACCATGGTGGAGAAAGCAGCATCCATAGTCTCTGTTGATAATGAATGGGAATGGGAAGAAGAGAAACTGGAAAGCTACAAAGTAGAACAGCTGAAATTCTTCTGCAAGAAATTTAATGTTTCTATTTCTGGATGTAAAAACAAGGCAGAGTTCTACAAGGCGCTGAGGGCCTGGGTAGAAGCAAGGAATGCCACTGATAATGATAATGCAGAGGAACAGCTGGAAGGGCCAGTGGGTCCAAGAGGAAGGAGAACCCCTTCCCCTGCCGGTATCAGTATTTCTGTTAAAAGTCTATCTCCAGAGGAATTGGCAGATAGAAGAGAGGGTAGGATGCACGAAATGGAAATGACAAAGCTCAAATTAAATGGACAACTGGAGCTGGAAAGCAAAAAGCTGGCTCTGGAAGAGAAAAAAATCCAAATGGAACATGATATGGCTTTGAGGGAATTGGATCTAAAGGCCAAAAGTTTAGAGTCCACTCCCTCTGGTGGCAGCACACCGTCAGTGCAGGTAGAATCAAGGGTGTACATACCCAAAGATGTGGTGAAAGATTTTTTTTTAAATGATGACATAGGGCAGTGGTTCAAAGCCTATTAAATAGCCATGTCTTCCCACCGGGTCCCTGAGAAGGATTGGGGATAATTCTTATCCTCATATGAAGGCAGCTTTGATGGCTAGGTATGGGTTGACCCCTGAGTTGTATATGCAAAGGTTCAGGGGTTGCACAAAGATTCCCAACAGTACGTATGTGGAGTATGTAACTTTTTTTTGCAGAGCACTGGATGGTTGGGTGAAGGGTAGCAAGGTTGATGATTTTCAAGGGCTTCTTGATTTAATGGCACGGGATCACTTGTCCAGTAATTGTTTTCCTGAGCTACGCCAGCACCTGATTGTTAGTAGGCTGACTAGCCCTAGAAAGCTTGCTGAGGAGGTGGATCGGTGGGTCAGTACCAGGGTCCACAAGGGTCACGTGGGAGACTCCGCTAAAGGTGGCCAGGGTCTCCAGCAGAAGAGTGGGGGGGACAAGGGTAAACAGAGGGAGTTCCCAAGAAGGCCCCAAAGTAATCCCCAAGGGAAAGGTTCTCAGCCTCCCCCACCCCAGAAACCGACCGGGGCCCCGACAGGTCCCCTTGTTCAGAAGTGGCCCCTCAAATGTTACAATTGTGGTAACATGGAGCATTTTGCCTCTGATTTAAAGTGTCCTTTGTATGGTAAACCAGCACCCACTGGTGCTCCGCCCCGGCAGATGGCTAGTGTGGCCTTGGGGGAGGAGAGGGCAGTCCAAGGTGGGTGGGGTCCCGCAGAGATGTCCCTTGTCTCATTAGGAGACTGTGAGATGGTCCCCCAAACCCAGCTGCCTAATAACACTAAGAAATACAGGCAGTGGGTGACCATTAATGGCCATAGGGTGGAAGCTCTCAGAGATACAGGAGCCAGTGTGGCAGCTGTCAAGTGTCACCTGGTGTCTCAAGTGCAGGTGGTCCCAGGAGCATTCTATCCAGTTGTTGCTGCTGACAACACAGAGAGTCACTGCAAGGTGGCTCAGGTTCCCTTTGAGTGGGGGGGGTCTCTGGTACTCTTCAGGTAGCTGTGAGGCCCGCCATGAGTGTAGACTGTCTGTTAGGGAACGACTTGGAGAGCTCACCTTGGGCTAAGGTGGAGCGGAGTGCTCACCTGGAGATGTTGGGTATGCCGGATTGGGTGTGTGTTACCACATGGTCCATGGCAGCAAGTAGAGGTGCTCAAGAGGTCCTGGAGCCTGAGAGGGAGGCCCAGGGACCGGCCTTAGAGAGAAGAGGCAGGGGGCATGGGAAACCGGCCCCTGAAGTTCCCACGGCCCAGGAGGAAGCAGACCTTGAGGGGGATGCCCTGGAGCCTACCGGGGAGCAGATAGCTGAACTGGGAGACCTGTCTGAGATGACCCATTGGCAGCAGGAAGGAGGCCCCTCCAGGGAGGACTTTCAGAATGCCCTTCTCTCGTGGGTATGCGGCAGCAGGCTGCAGACCAGGCCGCAGGTGATCAGTCTGGGTCACATTTCACTTACTGGGAGAACGACCTCCTGTATACAGAGCCTAAGGTTGCTGAGCCTGGGTCAGCCCGTGCGCTGGTGGTACCCCAGGACTTCAGAGCCTTCCTACTGGGGCTGGCTCACGATGTGCCATTGGCAGGACATTTGGGGCAGGACAAGACCTTTGAAAGGCTTGTCACCCACTTTTATTGGCCTCAGATGCGCAGGAGTTCAGACACTCACTGCAGGACCTGTCAGACTTGCCAGGCAAGTGGAAAGAGTGGGAGGAAGCAGAAGGCTCCTCTCCAGCCATTCCCTGTAGTCGGTACCCCATTCCAGCGAGTGGGGATAGACATTGTGGGGCCACTGGACCCCAGGACAGCCATGGGCAACAGGTTTATCCTGGTCCTGGTGGACCATGCCACCCGGTACCCGGAAGCCATCCCTCTGAGGACAGTGACGGCCCCCGTGGTGGGACGTGCACTGATGGGAATTTTCTCCAGAGTGGGATTCCCTCTAGAGGTGGTGTCTGACCGGGGTACCAATTTCATATCCAAAAATATGAAATCCCTTTGGCAAGAGTGTGGTGTAACCTACAAGTTCACCACACCTTACCACCCCCAAGGAAACGGGTTGGTTGAGAGATTCAACCGTACCCTCAAGGGCATGATAATGGGTCTGGAAGAACCCATGAGGCGTAAGTGGGATGTCCTCTTGCCATGCCTTCTCTTTGCGTACCGTGAGGTACCACAGAAGTCTCTAGGGTTCAGCCCTTTTGAGCTCCTGTATGGCCACCCAGTGAGAGGACCTCTAAGTCTGGTCAAGGAAGGCTGGGAGCAATCTCCCAGGAAACCTCCCCAGAATGTATATAGCTACATGCTGGCCTTCAGGAATCAGACTAGGCGATTCAGGCAACTTGCTGAAGCAAATCTGGAAGCCAGCCAGGAGGAGATGAAGAAGTGGTACGACCAGAACGCCACTCTGGTAGAGCTTCAGCCTGGACAAAATGTGTGGGTATTGGCCCCCGTGGAGCCTTGTGCGCTCCAGGATAAGTGGACCGGTCCCTTTGAGGTTGTGGAGCGCAAGAGTCCAGTTACCTATTTGGTGGACTTGCGGTCTCCAAGAAACCCCTTAAGGGTCCTTCATGTCAACCGCATCAAGCCCCACTTGGAGAGGTCCCAAGTGGGTATGCTCTTGGCAACAGATGCTAGGATGGAAGAGGAGACCGAGGCTCTTCCTGACCTCCTGTCAGTCCAGGAGCAAGATGGGTCAGTGGATGGTGTCATCCTCTCTTCTGCCCTGACCCCTGAGCAACAGAATGATTGTCGCCAGCTGCTGGGACAATTTTCTGATCTGTTTTCCCTGGTTCCCAGTGTCACTGATTGGTGCGTCCATGATGTGGACACTGGAGATCGTACGCCTGTGAGGCACAAGGCCTACAGGGTGACTGACAGGGTGAGGGCATGCATCAAGGAGGAGGTCTCCAAGATGTTTGCACTCGGGGTAATTGAGTCCTCCAGCAGTCCTTGGGCCAGCCCAGTGGTCTTGGTCCCAAAGGCCGCAGCGCCAGGAGCCACACCCGAACTCCGGTTCTGTGTGGACTAGAGAGGACTCGATTCAGTCACCAGGACTGACGCACACCCCATCCCCAGAGCTGATGAGCTCATAGATCGGCTAGGGGCTGCCAACTACCTCAGCACGTTTGATTTAACGTCTGGGTACTGGCAGATCGCCTTGACCGATGGGGCCAAAGAGAGGTCAGTATTTTCCACCCCCAGATGGGCACTACCAGTTCCGGGTTATGCCCTTTGGGATGAAGAATGCCCCTGCCACCTCCCAGAGGTTGGTCAACCAGGTGTTGGCTGGACTGGATTCGTTCAGTGCTGCCTACCTGGATGACATTGCAGTGTTCAGCTCCACTTGGGAAGAACACCTGCGCCACCTCTGGGAAGTGTTGATGGCGCTGCGGAGGGCAGGCCTCACGATCAAGGCGAGTAAGTGCCGGATCGGGCAGGGTTCCGTGGTGTACTTGGGGCACCAGGTTGGGATCGGCCAGGTGGCGCCCCTTCAACCCAAGATAGAAACCATCCTGAATTGGGAGTCGCCCAAAACCCAGACAGAGGTGAGAGCCTTCCTAGGTCTCACTGGGTACTCCAGGAGGTTTGTCAAGGGGTATGGCAACATTGTTGCCCCCTTGATAGCGCTGACTTCTAGGAAGCAGCCCAGGAAAGTGATTTGGACTGACACCTGTCAGAAAGCTTTTGAGGCCCTGAAAGCTGCTATGTGCACGGCGCCCGTGCTCTTGGCTCCCAACTTCTCCAAAGAGTTTATCGTTCAGACAGACGCTTCAGAGCATGGTGTGGGGGCTGTTCTTTCACAGATTAATGAAGAGGGCCTATATCAACCTGTAGCCTTCCTTAGCAGGAGGTTACTTCCACAGGAACAGAGATGGAGTGCTATTGAGCGTGAGGCATTTGCTGTGGTCTGGGTGCTGAAGAAGCTAAGACCCTACCTGTTTGGGTCTCACTTCCGGGTTCAGACAGACCACAGGGCCCTCCGATGGTTGATGCATATGAGGGGTGAGAACCCGAAGCTGTTGAGGTGGTCCATTTCCTTGCAGGGAAAGGATTTCACGGTGGAACATCGCCCTGGTACAGATCACGCCAATGCTGACGGTCTGTCCAGATTTTTCCGCCTTAGTGATGAGGAACTCCCTGGGGTAGGGTAGTTCTCCCCACTTTTCAGCTGGAGGGGACACGTGTTAGACCTGGCACCTTGGCGTGAGTCTCCCTTCCACTTTTTGTCGCTGTGCCTCATGTGTTTTGCTGGTGTTAGCTGCTCAGAGCACTGTGCCACTGCAAACCAGTGCCACAGTGCAAGTGCTCCCTATTTAAAATGTATATGTTGGTTGGATTCCCTGATTGGCTCATCTGGTTTACTGTCAGACCCCAGTAGAGTGCACCAGGAGTGCCCAGGGCTTGTAAATACAAATGCTGCTGGTGGGCTTGCAGCACTGTTTGTGCCACCCACAGAAGCGGCCTGGTAAAATGTGTCTAAGGTCTGCCATGGCAGAACCTGCTTGCAGTCTGGTACTGTCATGCTGACTGGGCAAGTGCACCCTCTTGCCAGTCCCTAAACCTTCCCTTAACTTCATATTAGTCACCCCTATGGTAGGCCCAAGGGCAGGGTGCATTGTAAGCATAAGGTAGGACAAGCCCTGATGTGTGTGGCATGTCCTAATAGTGAATTACAGCCATTTTCGTTTTTCACTATTGCAAGGCTACCTGTTCTCCATAGGCCAGAATGGGCTGTTAGAATTGTTACATTCTATGATCCTAACAGACCCAGGGAACATGGTAGAAATTCGAGTTTAGTATGCCTGAACTCAGAATAATAAAATACATCTTTTAGTAAAGTTTATTTTAATATTCTGTGTTTGCAAATACCACTTTTAGAACGTTGGTATTTGCTTGCCTAACCATTTCAGCCCGCCTCTGCTATGATGTGTATCTGCCTGTCTGGTTTCTGTGAGTTACAGGGCTGGGGAATTCCAGAGGGGCAGGGCTAGGTAGCCTGGTGGTGAATAGAGAGATTGCCATCCAGATGGGTGGGAGGAGTGCACCTGGACTCTGAATAGGGCTGTTCTCTGCCACCACAATGCTGTCTCCACCTTCTGTGGAGCGGCTGATGTCTCTGCCCTGCACCCTGAATAGAAAGTCAGAGACATGACAATAAAGTGCTCAGGAACTGGTTTGGACTGGGCATAGGCCCCTCTACCCCAGAGGAACAAAGGGATTAGGGGTATAAGTATTGGGACCCTGCTCCCAAGAAATTAGATCCTGCTTGACAAGAAGAACCTCTGCCTGAGGAGAAGGAACTGGGAAAGCTGTAAGGAGGAGTACTGTCCCTGACCAGGGGGATTGGCCTGCAGTGGTTGCCTTGCTGCTGAAGGAGAGGATAAAGACTACAAAAGACTTTATTTCAACTTGTGCTTAAAAAGATCTCCAAGGGCTTGGAATAGAGCTTGCCTCCTGCTGAAGTCTCAGGAACAACAGACTTCACCCCCAGCTCCCCAGAGTTCTTTAGAAGTGCCTGCTGCTGTTGTTGGGCCTTCTGAGGGACTGCGTGTCGCAAGGAGCTGGAAGCGCGACTCAAGGAGGAGAAGTGTGCCGCCGTCGGAGCTGTTGTCGTCACATCTCGTAAAGGGTGTCGCCGCTGCAGCATCGCATCGAGCGGAAGCATCTCGCATCATCCAGGAAGTGTCTCGCAATGCCGAAGAAGCGTGTCGCCATCGCAGCCATCGTAACTGAAGCATCGCACTGCATCAAGAGAAGAGTCTTGCATCGAGGAAGAAGCGTGTCGCCACCGCAGCCCTCGTAGCTGTCGCATTGCACCGCATCAAGAAAAGCGCCTCACATCCACGGAGAAGCGTGCCGCCGTCGGAGCTGCTGTCGTCGCATCGTGTAAAGGGGTGTCGCCGCTGCAACATCGCATCGAGCGGAAGCGTCTCGCAAACGTCGGACAAGAGTGCCGCTGCCAAGGCCGCTGTCATCGCATCGTGTAAAGGGTGACGCTGCTGCAGCTGACGCATCGAGTCGAGTCTTCTTGCAACATCGGAGAAGCATAACGCATCTGGAAGATCTTCACGCCTTTATTTCTTTGCACCAAAAACGTCATCGCATCAACATCGTTGCAACACTTTCGTTGCCCTGCGTGTCGCATCTAAAAGGTACTTTGACTTAAAGTGTTGCATTTAAGAACTTAAGAGAACTAAGCAAACTTCTACCATCTAAAAGTAACAGTATTGTGTATTTTTGTCGTTTAAATGGTCTTGTGGTAACTCTATATAAAGAATCCTTTTAATATAAAACCTGTGTGGTGTCCATTTGTAGTGTTGTCACTTGGTTACTGTATGTGGTCACAAATGCTTAATCTATAACGCTCTGAGATAAGCCTTGTCTGCTCGCGCCAAGCTACCTAGAGGGTGAGCAGGGGTTATATTAGGAGTGTACCCCCTTACCCTGACTAGAGGAAAGGTTCCCTGCTTGACACAAGTACCTACCTGTGCCAACCAGAGAACCCAGATTCTAACAGGCACTAACCCAATAGTGGTGTGGGAAACACTCTCTGACAACATGACCAAAATCCACAAAGAGAATAGTCATAACAAGGGATCTCATCTTGTTCATTGTAAAGCTATAACCACACCTTTCCACATCAGAAAAATACAAAATAAAACAGGCAAACTCTTTCGACAATCACGTCAAAATCCAGGAGACCGGGAAATATAAAAACAATTCTGCAGTGAGAGACGCTACTTATAAAAGAGATTTTGGTGCATAAACAAGCCAAACAAGAAACATCATGGGCCCGGCTGCTACATGTCTCTAAAACAAATGACTCAAAAACATTCTGGTTGTTAATCAACAGGAGCGAGAAAGATCCCACAGTAGCAAATAATGCTAACATTAGTGTGACTGAGTGGGTTCAATACCTGAAATTACATTTTAAGGGAAGTTCAATGGATACAATTAGCCTTCACTGTCCCAATAAAGGCAATCTCGCACCACGGATATTTACATCAGCAGAGATAGAGAAAGTCATTAAAAAGTCACGGACAGATTGTGCCCCCAGCCCAAATGGGCTTCCCCAGACTCTGTTTAAGCACTTTACATCACAGTGGGTAGGTTTTCTGGCGCCAATGTTTAATTACATTCTGGCAAATTACGTTATCTCTGATAGTTGGAGGACTTCAACTATTTTTTTTTAAAAGATCTGGCACGCTCACCTAGAAATTATTGGCTAATCGCGCTCATGGATGTGGAGCTGAAACACTTTTCCACGTTATTACTACATGATTTAGAATCTTAGTCGCATGATAATGAAAGACTCCCTTTAAATCAAACCAGCTTTTTAAGGGGTCAAGGCACTATAACCAGTCTTATGACCTTGACCCTAATTGTTAATATAGAAAAGGCAACTGACACATCACTCAATATGTGCTTTGTTGACTTCAAGGCTGCCTTTGACTGTGTGCCACGGAACATGCTATGGGCTGAGCTCCATTGATGGAGAATCCCACCTAATATCTTCCGAGCACTTAGATTAGTATATTCGGACACGTGGGTCAAGATAAAAATTGGAGATGGCACGCATGTATCAAATAAAGTGCAAACAACAACTGGCATAAAACAAGGCTGTGTATTAGCCACCCTTCTTTTTAATTTGTATTTGGCGGATCTTTCAACAGAGTTAGATGGGCAGATAACTCATGCCCCAAGCGTGGGAGGACAACAAATGTCTCACATTCTTTATGTTGATGATTTACTGTTGTTTAGTACACTCAAATAGGCCTCCAAAGACTACTTAATTGCCTTGGTATATACACAGAAAAGAATGGCCTGGAAGTAAATTACAAAAACACAAGTGTGATGGCTTGTAATCGAGGTACCAACAAAAAACGAAAATGGCATTTTAACAGAAACAGAATTGATGAGGCTGCCACCTACGTATATTTAGGGGTCAAAATAGATGCAAATGCAGAAGAAGGTGAGCAAGGGGAAAGCGCAGACTATAAATTATGGATTTTCATCTCTGGCTAGATCCAACAGAGGTCATGACCTGAAACCCAGGGGAGCAGTAATGAAAGCTAAATTGATGCCAACTATTGAGTATGTATCAGAGATCGTGCTAGGTGCCGAGGATCCTCTACTTAACAAATTACTGATAAGAGCCTATAATCAAACCTTCAAGCTACCCAGGTCGACCTTGCCTGTGCAACTCCTTTTAGAATTTTCACTAACAAAACAGCCATTTGCCAGGTCAGCAGCATTTGTAAAGCTCTGTCACAAATTGCGTGCAGCTGCCCAAAAAACCTTAACTAACCTAGTCTGGTCAGAAATCAATCTACAATGATGAATGGAGCCCACAAGAAACATCTCGAGAACAGTATCAGGATGCTAGAACTGGGTGACCTATAGAACTCTAAAATCCCTGGGCAAACCTTTAAGAAATTGGTAAATAAGTCAACCAAATTGCAAAGTTTGATAGCAGACAAGGAAAGGTTTACCAAACGTCATCAAGGGTGGCTGGTGCTGAAATCATATTCAATCTTCCAAGAATCACTACTGTTTGCAGCACCCTATCACCGGAAGGTGAAACAGTCATTCCTGGCCCTCAGACTTGGTGAGATACCTACATTAGACTTCATGCCAAAAAGGAGGATAGGCGGCCTGAGTGAAGAATGGAACTGCCGACTATGCCACCAGGGGATTGAGACTCTGTGCCACATTATATGTGTCTGTTTAGTTTCGGTTAACCGACGAAGAACCCTATTAAGATGAGAGTTACTTGACCGGGAAATCAGGTCTTGTAGGACTGCACTGGTGGAGTCGATGGACCCAAGAAATACAATGTTGAACATTAGATTAGTCCAGTTTCTGGCTATTTTTTAAAAAATGATTAGTGCATAGGTCGGGTGTTGGGCGAACTTAGAGGGGGTCCTCAATGGGGTGGATAAGTTCCTAGTAGAACACAGGGTCTGTTGGCAAGGATGGCCAGTGAACCCAATTTTAAGCTGTGCCAAATCCCATCATGTTGTGTAAACTCACATGAGCAGGTAAAATGGATCCGCAAGGACGGGCTGCTAGGGATAAAGATCGTGGCCCATCACCAGCCTGGGCACTGCGTTCTGCACCAGCTGCAGACGATGAACGAACCCCTTGATGGTATTCAGATAGAGGGCGTTACAATAGTCAAGTCTGGACAGCACAAAGGCAACAACTGTCTGTTTCTGGAGAGAAAAATAAAGAAATTGAGAGCTATTCCTAAAGACCCTGATAAGTCCAGAACAGGTAGACACTGTTCTGTTGATCTGGGGGCCCAGGGAGAGGGAGTTGTTCACTATAACACCCAGACTTTTTGCTATGGTACCTGGCCAAGGACATGGGCCAAGCATGTCAGACCACAGAGCATCGAACCAGATATGCTGTTGGTTTCCAAAGACAAAAGCTTCTCTTTTGTCCCTGTTAAGTCTGAGGTAGTTCTCTACCATACAGGAGGCCACTGCCTGCATACAGTTTTTGAAGTTAGTTGCAGATGCTTCTATTCTGTTGGTAATGGATACTATAATTTGTGTGTCATCAGCATAGGAGCGCACCTCCAGCCCAAAGGATCTAACAACCTTGGCTAGAGGGGCAAAATAAATATTTTTAAAAGTTGGACTCAATGAGGAGCCCTGAGGTACCCCACAAAACAAATGATTGGGGCTGAGTAAAATTGATCAATTTTTACTATTTGTAAAAGAAATGAGGTAAGCAACTTCAGGGTAGTGCCCCTGACCCCCATTTCCTTAAGCCGGTCCACCAGTCTCAAAGGAGAAATAATATTGAAGGCCGCCGTAAGGTCTAGAAGAATCAATAACGTAGAATGCCCAACATCAACCTGGGTTCAAATGTTATTTATTACAGAAGTTAAAACCGTATCCATGCTATGATTGTTTCTAAAACCATGCTGTAAGTCATAAAGCAGCTGATGTTCATCCAGATAGGAACTGAGATGAGAATTCAAATGTTTCTCGGAAATTCTTGCTGGGACTGGTAGCAAAGAAATGGGCAGGTAATTTTTGTACTCAGCTGAATCCAGGGAGGCCTTTTTTAAAAGAGATTTGACCACAGCAGTCTTCCAAGAACTGGGGTACTACCCGGATGAAATAACTACATTACTACATTACGTATTGAAGTAAGGAGAGGTACAATAACCTCCCTTCCTAATTTCATGATCTTCAAGGGGCATGACTCCAGCGGGGCACCAGAGGTAATTCCACCTAACAGGCAATCAGTGTCCTTCTGCGATAGAAGGGGGAAAGTAGATAAATTGCCTGCCTTCACAGGAGTTGTGGGGGTATTAAAAGAAAGAACTATTTTGGAGGCCTCAGCATTTAGGATTTCCAAGGAGGAATAAATATCTCTGAGATCTTTGAACGGGAAAAGCTAGCTATTCTGTCAAAAAGGTCCTGGGAGGTGTCAGTGTGAGTAGAAACTGAAGGGGAGGAGAGAGACTTAATTATATTAAAGAGTTCCCTAGAATATCTAAGGGATTCTGTCACCTTGGAGTAGAATGATGCATTTTCCTCTATTATAGCGATTTTATATTCCCTCAATCTTTGTTTATGCAGATCTCTTTCAGCCGGATTGATGTCTAGGCGCCAGATCCTTTCTTGATGGTGGCAAGATTGTCTTAGCTTCCTCAGCCTATCCGTAAACTAAGGGGCAGAGGGCTTTTTTCTGGCCGCATAGTATTCCTTAAGGGGAGCTAAGAGGTCCATGGCTGCTAGAAGCCAGTTGGAAAACTCAGTGGCGGCCAAATTAGCATCAGAGAGATGGACCCATTGATGGCTATTGAGCGTGTTGAGAAGGGCCTCCTTACTAATAAGGCTAAGGTTTCTCTTCTTCTCCATTCTCTTCTTATTGTTTAGAGCTGGGTGAGATACCGGGATCTGGAGGTTGAAGGGAATGGCGTAATGATCTGACCAGGAGAGTTGAATAGGTTCCTTTACCATAATCTGGGAATCATTTGAGAAGATGCCATCTAATATATGTCCCGCCTTATGAGATAAACCACAACAATTCATTGTTCCTAAAAAGGATTTGCGTTTCTTTGCAATGGGTCCTATCCAGATGAAAATTAAAATCGCCCAGAAGTGTAAGATTAGGTTTCGCCAAATATGATTCTATAAGATTGCTAAAATTCAGGCTAAACTATGCTCTCGGCCCAGGTTTGCGGTAGGTCACAATACCAATGAAGCTTTCAGTCGAGAGGATTTTTAAAGAGAAGTATAGCGCCTGGTAAGGATCAGAGGAAGTTGTAATCGGCTCAGTATGGCATGAATAAACATCTTTATACAAGATGCCCAAACCCCCACCTATTCTCTTTACCCTGTTGAATCTTGGTAAGGCATATCTGGGGGGATTGCCTCTACCAAGTCAGGACCAGATCAGTCCCTGGCCCACGTTTCGGTAATAAAAACCCAGTGCAGCTTGCATATAGATACAAAGTCCCTAAATTCAACTTTGTTCTTAATGAGGGATCTTGCATTAATAAGATAGTCCAGAAAGGAATTCTTACGATGAGAGGAAAGGAGCAGATGATTCTCCATGGAAATATCACTGGCCCGACCTGTGGAATATGAAAGTTACAAGAAGAGCAGTCATATGCCTGACTACCTGTGACAGCTTCCAGGTTCACATGTGCTGGCAATGAGAGTCTCCATGCATCTGTAGATCAAGGAGCTGGTCTTTCGAGTAAATAAGGGGTTTGTTCAGGTCTACAAAAAAAAGGCCAGGGTTCCTAGTGCAGGGCACAGTCCAAGCAGGAACAGGTGCAGACGGGCTTGCCTTTGCCTCGCGTCTGACCCAGCATGCCCTAAAATAGACTGGGCCGGAGAAGACTAGAGCGGGAACCCCCACTGAAGGGACGGGAAGTGGGTGGGAGGAGGAATAGAGGTACTTACTTCCCTCTGCAACAATCGGCTAAGCCGCGGCAGACTGGGAAGTGAGGCGAGCCCACAAATGAAGCCCCAGAGGAAAGTGAACAGAGCGAGGCTAATGGCTATCTTTGAAACAAACAGAACAGTAAGTTAAACGCACTTAAAAGGAGAGCAATGTGTTAAAAAAAATTTAAATCCGCAAAGTGACCAGTGCGAGCAGCAATCAGTGTTGAGGGACCGTGTAACAATACCTGTCTAAAGAGGCCATCTAACCACTGCACGTCCGACCCAGCATGCCCTAAAATAGGCTGGGCCAGAGATGACTAAAGAGGGAACCTCCCACTGAAGGAACCGGAAGTGGGAGGGAGAAGGAATAGAGGTACTCATTTCCCTCCGCGACAATCGGCTAAGCCGCGGCGGACCGGGGAAGTGAGGCGAGTCAACCAACGAGGCCCCAGAAGAAAGTGCACAGAGGCGGGATAATGGCTATCTTTGAAACAAACAGAACAGTAAGTTAAAACACTTAAAAGGAGAGCAATGTGTTAAAAATATAAAAAATACGCTAAGTGACCACTGTGAGCAGCAATCAGTGTTGAGGGACAGCATAACTATACCTGTCTAAAGCGGCCAACTATTCAACAATTCAGTCCAATAGTGCAACATAGTTCAGTCCCAACCTTAAAATCGTAAAGTAGCATAAACCAGGGCTGGAATCAAAATGAAGAAAGATAACCACATATCTGGTGACCTGGATTTTTTGAATGAAAAAAGATTTATAAAAAGGCAAAAAATAACAAATACAATATTGAGAGGAAGAATAAGTAAATAGGATTATCAATACAAAGTCTTGTTTTAATTTTTCAGAATCCTCCATAATACCTGTTCACTGTTTCCCTCCAATCTTACCTGAGCTCAGTGAGGCACTGACATTTTTTTTCATTGACAATATAAGAAATTAATCCCAGAGATGAATGCCTTTGCTAAACATCCAGACTCTATTATTTTTATGTTTCCTTCGATAACAGCCAAATGTATTGTATTCCTTCTAACACTGAACACCAAAGCAACAGAATCCACTTTAAAAACACTTAAATATGTGGAATACTATGTTGAACAAGTTCCAGCATGGTTAACTAAGTTATTACTGATGGTTTATGATGCTATAATGCTTGCTGCCAGGGCCTGCAGCCAAGGCGAAAGGCAGGTCACCTTGGCTACATCACCTGCCAAAAAAGAACAACAAGGAGCAATTTGGAATTTTAATGAGCTTCTCTGTATTCAAAAGGCCCATCAGTTCCAGGCCCCTCAGTTCTAGGGACCAGGCAGAACTTGTGACAAGCATTGCTCAGCATTCCTGAGTTTTCCATGACTTAAAGTACTAAATTAACTGTACACATAAAGCCTAATTGTATACGTTTCCTTCAGTGCCAGGATATTGTTGAAGGATGGAAGAGAAACATGACTCTTGTTGGAATTTCTAAGATGGGATCTTGTGTCTAACCTTCATAAACAGCTATACTGACTATCAATTGATAAGATGATTACATTCAAATGTACGTGTATCTGTCACAAAGTGCTGTACAGTAAAAGTCCAGAATTTGTACGGAAGATCATCACCCAACTACGCAACTTTCAATATGCCACCAGCCACCATAGAACTTCTGGAAATTTAAAAAATGAACAGTATGGCGTGGTGGCTGAGCTTTTTCATATGCTGCGCCTTGACTCTAGATCACACTCCCAACATCACTATGTCTGTTGGGAGATTTGTTTGCCTTTAGAAAATAATTTGAGGACATGGCTTTTCAAAAATGTCACTTCTTAGGGCATGCATTTTCTCTAGTAAAGGGATGCCAGTGAGAGTAACAGAGTTCTTGAGTAAATTGAAATATAAATGTGTTGAATGAAAAACATGGAAGAGTCAGTGCCAGAATAACTTCTGATTAAAAAAAAATTAAAGTGCATTTCATTCAATAAAGCTAAAATATTAGAAAACACAATATAAAATATATATAATTATGTTTGAGTTTTTATATAACATTCACACTGCCTAGCAGCCTTTGTAGAACATCTGCATGGACTGAGAGTAGGGACGTTGCAGTGGGGCCAGATGTGATTTTGCCACAGTCCTGAGTCAACTCATACAGGAGACAGACAATAGATGACTGAGGTATTTAGCTAGTGTACAGTTTGTATGCCTGTCAGACCAAACACATCTGAATATTTGTGATAAATCACAATGTTTACTGCAAGGTGCATGGGAGCTACATAAAGAGGTGCATTAAACTTGCAGGGATCCGCTACACAGAATTAGCTTACCTTCAACCCTGACCTGGTATGACAAATCATATTCATGAAGTAGCAAGTTATCCCACAGTGTACAGCTTTATCAAGTAGGGTTACATAGAACAAATTATTTTATTTCATGACCATCAGCGTGACTCCTGATATCATGAGAGGCATAGTGTTACACCTGACATCCTTGGGGTAGGATTCCCCCAAACATTTTGCCTTCACCCCTCTTCATTGATGAATTTGTTTTGTTGGTTTTAGGACTCTGTGCACTTTACCAATTTTAACCAGTGCAAGGTGCAGGTGCTGTCTTCTTTAAGCATAGTAGGTTGGCCTACACAGAATTGGTACATTTACTTTAATTGTAAGTCCCTTGTAAAGGTGATAAATGTACCCAGGGCCTGTAAATTAAATGCTACTAGTGTGCCTGCAGCACTCATTGTGCCACCTACTAAAGTAGTAATTTAAAAACAAATCTCAGGCCTGCCACTGTAGTCTGTGTGTATAGTTTTAAACTGCCATTTCGACCTGCCAAAATAAACTTTTGCCATGCCTAAAGCTTCCTTTTTAATACTCATACATCACTCCTACAGTCGGCTTGAATTGCTGATAGGCAGCGTGCATTGTATTTAAAAGTAAGGGAAATGTCTGTTTAAATTTTACATGTCCTGGAAGTGAAAAGCTCCTGAAGTCTTTTTTCACTGTTGTTTTCATTGACTAACAATGAGTTACCTTATTACATTATTATATTTAATAAGTGCTAACTTTAGATTCTGAGCAGCAGGAGATATGGTGTTTACGATAAAATGTATTGTAATTTAAAATTCTCCTCAATGGTAAAGGTTGATTTTAAGTCACAATTCTGAAATTGCCTCTTTTAGAAAGTTGGCACTTTCTTTTCACAACCAACTGTGCCTTAATCCAGTGTCCTGAGTCACATGACTGTGAATGGCCCTGCTTTTGGAGTTTGTGAACTACTTCCAGGCAGTGGCACAAAAAGGGTTTAGGTGTGGACAGGATGTGCCGTCCTGACAGGATGTTTGGGGAAGTGCTGTACCCATCCTCACTTACACTTCAATGGCTTTATCTATAGCACACAGCAAGGAACCTTACACCAGGCCTGCTCTGCCTTTTGTCAACCCAGACAGTTTGGTGTCTTGAACATGGGAAGGAAATTAACTTTCCAGACCCAGTTGTGGGGATAGGGCAGGGAGTCCCCCCACATAAAGGCTGGCACTCGGTACAAATATTGGACCTCCAGAGCCAGAAAACCCCTGGACCTGTGGAAGTTTCAGAAGAAAGACTGACCTGCTGCCAGAGGACTACCTTACTGTCCAAAGAAGGAAGATTGGACTTGCTTGCCTTAATCTCAGACTAGCCAGAGGGATTTATCAGGGATCCAATATGAGCTACAGGGTCATAGCAATCTTGAGGGACATCCCTGCAACTGCCGAGCTGGCCAACTGTAACTGCCTGGACTTGCCTGAGCCCTTGACTGGCATCAGTGGAAGCTTCTCCAAAAGGTGAAGGTGAAAATCCTGAAGTTTGGACTCCTCTCCAATGGGCCCATTTGCACTCAAACTCTGCCATCCGTGATGATCACCAATGCTAAACTCTGATGAGACCTGCTGCTTGTGCCAAGAGTGATGGTCTGTGATGACTGGCATTGCAAGACCTGCACTTCACACTACAGCAACAACAGCCTGTGACAAACACCAGCGGAAGCTCCGGTGAGACCTGCTCTTTGCACCAACAGTGATGGTCCACGATGACTGGTAACATCATACCTGCACTTCACGCTACACAAACAAAAGCCTGAGATGACCGCCAATGGGAACCTACTGTGATGATCAGGTCTTCGCACTTCCACAATGATCATCCCTGGTGCTGAACCTAGTCTTCATGATAAAAGAGTCCTCCTCATGGCCTCCTCCAACAAGAACGGAACATTTTACGCCGTACTTGAGAAAATAACTTCACTTGGAATAACCTGGTCCCTGTTTCCAAACCATGGCCCGTCTGGATCACCCTGAGCTTGTAGCTTTGCCTGGGTGTAAAACTACTAGATGCCTCTGAGTACTGCTTTTAGGTGCTATATTCACATACAACTTTAAAATGTATCATCTTCAGTTCTACTGATCGAATTTTTGACATTCTGGTATCATTTTATTTATTAAAATGTACTCTATTTTATTAAATTGGTTGGGATTTTTCTGTTTTCTGTTTGTCACCATTTCTGCTGTATAAATACTAAAAAAATTGTTAATAAGTTAAGCCTTACTGCTTTTGTGCCAAGCTACCAGAAGAGGTAAGTATAGTTTAATTGTGTGACTTTTTTGGCATAGCAGCGCCGGTCCCATGAGGAGCAAAACGCCCGATGATGAAGCATGGGTGTGTGAGGGCAACACTTCCAAATAAGTGAGATCACCCTCAGAGCTATCTATTCCAACCCTTATTCCTCCCTTCATCACATAGGGACTAGTAGCCTGGTTGGTTATATACATTACCTTTACTAAGGAGCATGGGTACTGGACCTTTATTTTGCTCCTAGTCCCTCTCTGAACGTGATTTATTAATTACCAGTTCCACATGTAATTCCTAATTTCCAAGTGAAAAACTGGTAATATGAGTTATTGACTATACCTGATAAATACATCACCCCTGAGGTAATGGTAATTGCTGGCTTTGAAATTACCTCTTCTTCTATATACCCTCCCATGTAGTCAGAGCCAATAAGGGGTCCAGTTAAGGTCCTAGCTGTGACCCAGAATCTTGTTTAGGGAGGCTGACTGTTTGAGTGAAGCTAAAGATGTCCATCATCAAAGTCATTTTGGGACATCAATAGTAGTTTCTATGTGTCATTAGTGCAGATGTTAAAATAAAAAGCAACACATTTTGTTCAGGAACAGCAAATAGAAGGCTTGCTTTTGATATTTGATCTTAGGGACATTTTTTCAGATTGCTTAATAATGTTTAAATTAATGATGGTCTCATAAGATATAGAATTGTAATTTCTTATTCAAAATCATTGCTGACAAGTAAAATCAAGATAGTAATGGAGATGGTCTTTAAGCCTGCAGTCCAGAAATAACACTGGCTTTTTTAACTGACAGTTCAGGTCCCACTGAAATGTTTCTGCCCACGTCTGTCTGGGATCATCTGCTGGTGGGCCCACGCAATGCTGCATTGAGCAAAGAACTGGAAAAGGAAGAATGTGCTAGAGTTATAGGGGAAGATGAAATTGACACAAATTCTTCCTAAATTATTTTATTCATCTTGTATAAAGCTTTCCTTTTCTGTTTTACATGTTCGTCTACGATAAACAAGCATTTCACAAAATACAAATATGTATTAAAATATGCAAAAAAATGCCTTCACCAGAAGTTTATATTTCATTGGCTATAAATACCAAAAAGCATCAATATCATAAAAAAACAACTCATGGGACCATTTTAGTTTTGCTGGAGTCTTTGTAATGCATTAACAAGGGCGGTTAAGTGGAACTGCATAAGATCCCCACTGCTTTCTAAAATGTTTTGAATATAAATGCATTTTCTACCCATATAATCATATTGCTACACCAGAAAATCCACAGCTGTACCCTCATTATGTGCGGGATAAGGAGCTGTGATTTCACTTAAACACATTTTCTGATTCACGGATTATTATCTAAAAGGAATGCAATCAGCTGCAAGACTCGTCTTGTTAAGTGGAAAACAGTGTTGTTATCTGGCAGTTAAAGTAGCATTAAGCCATGAATTACTTTTCAAATTTGAAAACAGTAGCAGCAGCAAAACATATACCACACACCTTTTTACATAATTCAGATGCATATCACAGAAGCAAACATTTACAAATCTGCAAAAACTGTAATTGAATGACTACTTCTTGGGGCCAGTTGTATTTTGGGGGGCGGGGCGATAAACCAGGATGCACTTGCGCTTTGTCTATGCCGTGGTAAGGGTAAACATTTGCACAGGGCCTGAATTAGTAATCCAGAAAATTGGAAATGAACTCTTCATAGGAAGTCGCAAAACTTCTGTCTCATGAATTAACATGATGATCTGTGATCAGCAAATTCTTGCAATTGGCTACAAACACAGTCAATGAAACCTGTAATGGACTGCAGACCCGCATCTCTGCATTCTCTTTCACAATGTGGTGCTACTCCAATGAAGACCTGTTAAAAAGAGAAGCATAGAATTGGAAAAAAATGGCACAACTTAAAAGTGGGCATAGAGGTGAGCATGAAGTGTTGCATGGGACAGTAGCAGCCGTTGCAGGTAAGCGTGGTGAGGTGGTGGAGTAGGGCAGAAGTTGACAGACAACGTAATTGGTTTTATTTATTTATTCAATTTTACCCATTCTGTTGTCTGTCGACTTCCCCCCTTCCCACTCTGCCCCAATGCCCTTACCTGCGCCGGGCGCCACTGACATGGGACCACAGTGTGATTGCCCTCTTGCCAGAACTTTTCATCTGCTTACTACAACATATCAGGCATGGACAGCTTCCATTTTGAAAATGGTTACCGACAGCCCATGGGCGTCTGGCTGGAGCTGCACAAATTATTGATAAATTTCCTTGCAAGCCACAAGAAGCAGGAATGCCACTTTGCCACAGACTTAGACCTGTGGCTCTCAAAGAGTATCAATATAGCTTTTGCAATAAGAAAATAGTTTGGCAAATGCCAATGATACTTTTTGGGATATTGTATTCACCAAGCCAATTAGTTTACAGAGAGCCGGCTCTATGGGCACATTATCTCTTTAGTGCACAGGGCAGTGGGTCTGTGTCCATTCTCTATACTTAATTCCAGCACCTAATTATTTTCAGCTTCTGAATCCATCAACACAACCTAAAAGGGCAAAGGTTCACTCACATACTTCCTCATTCATTCACACACTCACTTACAAACACTCCAACTTGAATATTAACCATAATATATGTAAGATTCTTAGACACACATTAGGAAAACCTCAAGACCAGATAGGGGGAATAACATCACTCTGCAATAGTTCAAATTTAGGTTCGTTTTTTTGATGTTGGTTCTGTTGCTTCTTATGAGCCCATGCAGAGGTTTGGTGAAATGAATATTTGCTACAGATTTTTTTTAGTAAGTTTAGAATTTGTTTGGAAATGCATATTATTAGGTTACGGCAACATCCCTGTAATCGATAAAGCAAAAGCCTATGCTATATTTGATTGTTAATCTCTACTTGTCTCTATGATACTTCTTATTTCCCTTTACTTTTTATGATTCATTACATTGATTGGGCCATTATGGGAGTGAGTACAGCTGCTATTCTTACAAGAGGCTCCTCATTGATCACTTATGTTCCAGAGTGAACTACATTTTTGTTCAAACTTGTTTTCATTACTACTTCAGGAGAATTAACTCAAAAGGGCGGAGGTGCTGTCAGAGGCTCTTACTGTTGTGACGGAGATCTTGCCCCATTAACAGTTGAGACTCATTGCATTATGTGCATTGTTGAAATAGGAGCGAGGCCCTTCTTCAGCAACATTTTCAACTTTTGCTGTTATGTTTTCATAAAAAGGGCACTACACACAATTGATTGATATTATGAAAACATTCTCTGTTCTGTTGGATATTGACTTGATAATCTACACAGCTAGCAACTCCATCTGGTGCACAGCAACAGGTCAAGGGCTTCCAAAATGGAACCCACAGGCCTCCATTACTCTGTTTCACTCATAACAACAATGCATGTACCACACAGGCCACATAAATGTGCATGCATAAGATACACTTATGATGACAGTGCTAGGATCTGGGTTAGCGCATAGAAGTGGGATTTTACACAATTGAACCAGTAGGCCTCTACTCCAGTGACACATATAAGAAGGTCTTGCTACAACTATTGCTTTGCACATCATGGTGCACTGTTACAACCACAATTGACCTCTGCCAGTTAAATGAGAAAATGCTTGGTAAATCCCACCAGGTTCTAGGACAGGTCCATGACCTTAGTCTAGTCAAGAGACAGTATAAGGCCTTTGTGTACCCTTTTGATTAGCATGAAGCAGGATCCAAATTTAAAAAACAGGATATCAGACTACTCTCATTCGGATACTCCTGGCAGGGAAACACATCTTTACATAATGCAAGGGTCATTCCTGGCCCAATACATCTGCCACCAGGTGTGAAACGGCTGTGCCTCGCCCTACTACAGTAGATAAAGTAAACTCACAATGAGTAGAAATTCCCTGTTATACTACCCACATTCTGTTATCATGCCATCGGCCTCACACAAATCGAAAATTAACAGCTAAAGTCGTAGGACTCTTGAAAATGCTAAAACCTTTTCAGAAACACAAAGTGGGACTGCTAACGAAAAATATGATTCATCTAACTGGAAAAAGATATGTAAGAGTGGGAATTCCGCATTTCAAATGATGTGGAATCTCACTTTTTTTTATATAATTTACAATCACAGATGTTAACATGTGGCCTTCTTGGTCATTTTGTTTCTAAACGCAGCGTCACATGTTTTATAATGAAGATGTGATTGTGAATCTATTCCTCACAGGATTTCAGAACTATCACTGGCATTCCACCCCCTCATACTCTCACATTTGTATGGTGGCAATGTCCTTCTTCACAGCCTCAGGTATTCCGCACTCCCCTTATGGCATACCTCATCAGAGACCTGAAGAAATATGACCCACCATGAAGGAACTCAACAGGTTCATCTTGCTGGCTTTCACTAACTTAAAACCATTTGCATCATCTACAAAGCAATCACAACAGTAACCCCTGCCTAGCTGACTGACAATCTCACTGATTCTGGTGGTTCTCTGCAAACACACAGTCAGGACGACATCAGATTGCAGGCAAAGAAGAACAAAAAATGAAAACATGGCGACAGGCTTTCTCTTGGGTATGCGCTCAGCATCTCAAAAGACATCCCAAGTCCATCAGGATGTACAAAACCTTCTCTAATTTAGAAAAGAGGTGACAACATGCCTCTATAAAAATACTACGTCATGGTGCTGTAAGAATGTACATTATCTCTTAAGAACCAGCTACACCACCAATTACACACAGACTATGACTTTACCTTTAACCCTGCACCGCGTTCTGCAGCCTTCTGGCTAGGTTCATATTATACAAATACAAAATAAATGCATACATAGATGAAGATGCAGTCATAGGCTGCCACACGCCTGCTATCAAAGTACGTTTTTAGGGGTGTCATATAAAAGGAGGTGTCAAAATGATTCAAATAAACTCATTCATATGAGTAATATCCTTTATGAAATTGAGCACACATCAAATTTCCACCTGTAGACCACCATATAAAGTAGATCTGAAAGGAGAGCATTATTGCAGAAGTGTTCACATGCTGCACTCCTTGTGACCAATGTGCTTTGGCTAATAGGACAATTTCTCCTGGCTACCAATTTCTCTGTTCTAAAAATCATATCTGCATTTGGTTAAGATTTCAATTACACCAATAATTTAATGATATGCTCTGTGCAAATGAAATGGGATGCATGCCACTACTGTATTTTCCATCATGCATCTGCACAGCAGTGACATCACTGGTATTCCCATTATCCATCTGCACAAAAATGACATCACTGCTTTCTCGCCAAAGCCATCTTTAAAAGAAGAAGCAAATCATTAGGTCATCAGTTCCCATCCTTCATCCGCACAAAAAGTGACATCCCTTCCTGTATTCTCCCGACTTCCATCAACTCTTTAAGGTGTTCCTTCACCCAGGCGTCCCCATCAATGGGCGGACACAGAAAATGGCATCACCTATTTGGACCAGAACGAGCCTTGGGCCGCAGAAACCCCTATGCCACTGAAACCTTCAAGAAAAGATAAAATTATGTGCAACATCTAGCACCCCATGTTCTCAATTCCCACAAACATACCCAGATGTAGATGACCCAGATGCTCAGATAGCATTTGCACAACACGTAGACCCAAACTTGAAAACATTCCGCTAACTACCCTATACCCTCATTCTAAGGAACACACATTTCACATTTCATTAGCATACACACTACAGTACCTCACACACTACCCATCGCAGACCTCATGACCAAACACAAGCTTGATGTCCTCTTCATCACAGAAACATGGTCAAACCACACATCTTTGCATATCCTAGACCTTCATTTTCCCACAGGCTACAGGATCCATTGTGCAGAACAGGCACAGAATATCGGAAGAGGCCTTGCTCTCATTCATAAATCATCATTGTTCTGTACCCTAAGCAAGCAAGTAATAGTCGGATCCATGGAGCTGCTGACATAGCATTTCCTACTCTCTGCAACTCAGACTATCATCTCCTATCTTATCTACTGGCCTCCTGGACAAAAGAAAGACTTCATTGATGAATTCTCAGATCTCCACATCACCTCGTCCATCCAAAATGCCCTTAGCATTCTTTAGGTGACTCTGACTTCCCAGAATACACAAGATAGAATAAAACAAACAAGTGACACTTTGTAGAATTATCAATACACTCAACATGGTGTAGCATGTGACCCAACCTTCACTCTGTAAAGGCCACATCCTCAAACTAGTCTTCTCAACATCACCAAGAAACCAATGCAAAGCACCCATACATCTGGACTGGACCAACCACTTTGCCATCTGTATCTCCTTGCTCAGCATTGTACCAACAAATGAAGGTTAACTCAAAAGAGACGACCAAACCTTCAGATGCTTCAAAGAATTCTTCGTAGACAGCCTAATGCTTGAACTCATCTCTCACTCTACCAATTCCACGCCTGACACCAACACCCTTCTAAACAGCTTTAAAAAACTTTCACCGTCAAAGCATTTCACACCCTGTCACTATAAAAATCTTTCCAACAATAAATGACCCATCCTCAAACAGAATAGAAATGGAAGAAAACCAGAACTCCTGAGGGCCTCTTGATACTGAAGTCCTTCTTAACAACATTCAAGCATTTCATAACATCAGCCAAAGTAAAGTACTATTACAGCACAATCAATTAAGCCACCAACAGAACCTGAGTGCCATTCAAGACAATCAAGAACTGCATCAGCCCTGTGCCTGAGCAACCTATTCTTCATTCCACAGAAAGTGTAATGCCATCAACCTCCTCTTCAGTGAAAAAATACAGATGATCTGACAGCGCATTGATAGCCCCAAATCTACTTTATTTCCTACTCTTACCCTTCCCATAGAATCTAGCAGGGGTATACCTTCGCAACCTATCCATCCCGGATCTCACTGACATGCTCAACTTCCTCAAATCCATTTCTTTTGAAGATGGTGTCTCTATAATTTCATTCAATAGCACTCTCTCTGGAGTCACTCTCTTAACCCTACTTGCAATTATCTATGCGTCCTTCACTTAAGACATCTTCTCAGAAGACATCAAGACAAGCCAAATCCTTCTTAAATGATCCTACTCTAGATCCTGATGCCATTGCCAACTACCCGGCCCATCATTCATTTACCGTTCATCCGCAAGATAAATTAAAATTCAGTCCATGACCACTTCAACACTGCCCATTTCCTGCACGACTGCCAATCTGACTTTAGATCATGCTTCAGCACAGAGACCGCTATCTCACACATCATAAACTATCTTGACCTCACATTTCTGGATCTCTCAGCTGCCTTTGACCATCTCACCCTCATATGCACCCTGCAGTCTCAAATGAGATACACCAGCAATGTCTTTCAGTGTTTTTGTCCTATCAGTTTGTTCACATGGACACCTATCATCTGTGGGGTCCCAGAAGGTTCCATATTGTCTTCTGTAATCTTCAACCTTTATATGGAGCCGCTTGGTACTCTACTCAAAGAAAACTGCATCTGGATTCACCAATATACTGATGGTATATTTAACTGTACATGAAAGTCGTATCTGTTTCAGACATCCAATGCCTCAAACACGACTTGTGCATTATCCAGAGTTGGATGTCCAGCCTCTACTTGAAGAGCAACCCAATCAAAACAGAATTACTGTTATTTGCCAAGAACAACAAACAAGATACAGGACAAACCTGGCTCAGAGACATGAACTTGATGGCTGTGAACCTCAACGTTCTACAAGTCACTTCGGTTCACCCTAAACACCAATCTCACACTCAAGGAACACACTGCCCAAAAATTCAAAAGTGTCTCGGTACCAGATATCTTTTCTTAAGCAAGTTAAACTACTTCTTTCAGAAAGTGACTATAGACTTTCTAGGCAAGCCTTTGTACTCTTGCTTCTGGATGATGACCATGTCCCTGCCCTCTGCTTCCTTTTGGCTAATTTTGCACTATAGAAATACCATATACTTACACACATACATACATTCAGGGACCACTTTATAGTTGGTGGCACCTGGTGCAGCATGCTTTGTTGGTAGCCCAGCCCACATTTACTACCTTCTTGATGGATTCCCTCACTTTCTCCCTATGCTGACACTCCTCATTTCTCCTCAGTCCCTTGCCCACATTTATTTAAGTTATAGGTCTACTCATCCCAATGTAGACTGTTAGAGCGTGTCACATCACAAACATATTACACAAAGACAATGAGTCATACAAGTATATAATCAATTTATAAGAAATTATAGCTAAGGCAATGTGCACTAGAAGCTAGAAGAGTTATGTCATCCATAATGGTAGGCATTATATGTTTGCGGTTGGTCTGGAGAAATGATGAGACAGATTAACTAAGTATTTACGATGCACACTAAACAAGGTTGCTGTGCACTGGAGTCATGTGAAAAGGAGAGAGCACAACAGCACCATGTCTATTAAGATAAGGAGGTGTTGCTCCCTCCTCAGAGCTGCCATACCTTAGGCTACTTTGTGCCAATACACACACCCTTGTACCATAGTGTAATGGTATGTGCAGGATGTCAAGCAAAGGTTTTATACTGCAAGGCTACCCGTCTAGCACAAATGTCTATGCTTTGAAAACTTTATAGTGGTTGTGATAAACTGGGGGGGCATATTTACAAGCCCTGTAAGCCGCCAGAACATCAGTTTATATGATGTTCCGGTGGCGCACTGGGTTTAGCCATATCCACGAGGCCACGTAAAGTCACCCTACATGGCTTTTAATGACCTTGTAGATAAGGAGTAAGGCAAAGCATCGCACGTTGCTGACTTGACTCACTCTGCAGCAAAGAGGCATAATCCTAAGGCAGCACCAAAACCTTGTGCCTATCTAGAGCGGTCATAACAAGGAGAGATGTTTACATTTATCCTTATTTTTTCCTCTTTCCACGTGTGCTGCATTCTGTAGCACACACAGAAGAAGGAAAATACATCCAATTAATGTTTTTGTGGAGGAAGTGTCCCTTTCTGCACAAAAAACAATCCCGCAAACAACACAGATGCAATGTTGTGTGTTGCAATGGTGCCTGCGCTAGCACACAGCTGATAATTGTGCACCGGCCGAAAGAGCAATAATGCACTGCACCGGGTAAATACGGCAAAATGACTTGTGGCAGTGTCTTACACCAATTTCTTGTAAATGTGCCCCTAAATCTTTTCTCCTACTTGATAATTGCCTAAGGAGGTGTAATCGTTTTATGCAAATCCCTTTCTGCCATTGGCATGCATCCTTGAAGCAAATTAGCGCACGGTGCTACTTTGTGTTACTTTGGGGCTACTGTCCAACACAATTCAGGATTTGCTCTGGAAAGTAAGCTCAAAACAACACTTTGCTCCTGGTTTGCAAACACAGGTGAAAAGTGTTAGTAAATCCGTTCTATAAATTACAGATTTGAAACATATTACAATGTTTGGGGTGTCATTCTAATAAAATTGCACTTCTATCCAAATTAACCCTATTTGGTAACAGTAGAATGCAAAAGATTGAGGGGGGAAAAGCAATAAAGGGGCATATCAACAACAACCGGCGATAATTATCTCTACGCGCACTTAGCGTGAGGATAATTATCGCCGGCTAGCGTGAATTTTTATCGCTGAGATAGCGTGCTATTAGCAACGCTTATCTCATTAGCGATAAAAATCCTCACGCTAACAGGCTAACGTGAGATTATCGCTGGAAAGCCAGCGATAATCTCACGTTACCTTGTTGATAGGGACAGGCAAACTTAGCCATGATATCCTCCTTCCATAGGATATCATGGCTAAGTCAGAAAAATACCAGAGCAGCGTTAACCGCGGTTAGCGCTGCTTTTTTTGTCTATAACAGGGTTAGCGACATTCTTGATAATAGGAGAAATGTCGCTTAGTGACATTTCTCCTATTATTTTACTCTGGAATGCCCCCTTTGCATCTCATTAGAGATGCAAGGGGAAGCGTAGAGTAAAAGGGTGCTAACATGCAAATTTGCATGTTAGCACCCTGTTGTTGATAGGGCGCTAGTTTTATCTCTCCTTTTTTGGCTTTTAAAGCCAAAAAAGCAGAGATAAAGCCCTTGTTGATATGCCCCAAAGTTCTATACCTATGGCTTTCAATTCGCATGCAGCACTTTGATGCCAGGACATAGATCGATGTGCAGTGTTAAAAGTGTAAGTTATGAACTCCGAGGTACAAAAGGATCTCTGTGACAAAAGCAGTAACTCACTGAGCTATATAAATGAAATATTATTTTTAGATCTGCATGTCACACGTTGTGCTTTGCAGAAGGAACATTAACTCTCGCTCCGTTATCATAAGTCAAAACTGTGGGTCAAGAACATTAACCAGCAGAGTTATCATGCTAAATTATTCCCTGGAAAATGCGTCTCACACAAAGATATCTGCAGGTTTACCATACCATGCCTCAGCCTGTTATGCAAAGGGCTCCCCCTTGACCTTGGCACCTGGTCAGCGGTGGCGGGCTCAGGTAAACGTGGTGGGGCGGGGCAGGGCACAGCAAGGGGGGAGGACGATGGTTGACAGAATAATTATTATTTCTTTATTTAATTATACCTATTCCAGCATCTGTCGGCTTCCCCCGTGCCGCGCTCTGCCCAACTCACCGCACTTACCTGAGCAGGCTGCCGCTGTACCTGGTGCAACTGCACCACTAGCACCTCCCTAAGAATTTACATTGAGTATTTGTGACTTCCTCTTGGAGTATTCACAGCTTACTCCAAAAGTGACGCAATAAAGGAGGGGCAACTCCTGAAGTTCAGGGGGCAGATTTATGTGGGACTTGCGCCCCTTTTACGCCGCCGTTGCGTCACTTTTGTGACGCAGCGGCGGCGTAAAACCTGCGCCACGTTGCGCCCTATTTACATCGTGACGCATCTATAGAGATGCGTCACGGTGTAAAGCCCTGCGCCACGTGAAACCTGCGTCAGGTTTCATGTGGGCGTGTCGACACAGGGGGGGCGTTCCGTCGCAGGAACGACTCTGAAAAGTGACTCAGTGAAATCTATAAGATTTCACTGAGTCACTTTCCCAACGCTGATGCGTCAAAACCCTGCGCCTGCTTGAAGCAGGCGTAAGGCTTGACGCACCATGTTAGGGATAGGGTAGGTTGGAACAGTGCTGGAGTTGCGTCGCTCTTGCAACACAACTTCAGCACTGCGCCAACCTTACGCCGGCAGATGCGTCACGTATCTGCTTGTCCTTGCGCCACGATGCACCGCATTGTAAATGCGGCGCATCTGCGGTGGCGCAAGGGCAATCTTGCGTGACGCATCTTCCCTGGCGCATCCATGCTGATTTGCAGGGATGCGCAAGGGAACATAAATCTGCCCCCAGGAGTACAACAAGAGAAGTTCAATTCGCAGCAAAATCTTTGTGAACCAGGCTTAGTAGCTCCAGATGTTTCCAGGCCGCGTGTACAATCAATGTGTAGGATTTGCCTAATCCAACAGCTTTCTCTAAATGTTATTCATCTTTTTTTTTAGTTTACCGTAGCAACTGATATCATTTGTAACTGATATAAATCATCTTTTCACAATAACAACGCGCCGAAAGAAAACTTTGTTAATGGAATTCATGTGAAACTATGGAGTTCTCAATAGCTCCACAGGGAATTATGATCAGTCATCAAAGTGCAGACCCTCAAACATTTATTCAGACAATTTATTTCAAATCAATTTCTTTTATGGATCATCATGCAATCTATCGGGAATAACAGAAGCATGTTTCTCGATGGCCATGAATACCCCAATGTTATCTTTCAAAAACCTAAATAAAGCATAAGTGCCGTAGACGACGTAGTTATGCATACCTTGCAACCAATGCTAAAAATGCACTCAAGAATGCGAACGCAAAAACTGTATAAGGTAAGCAGAAACTGAAATAATTTATTTAAATATAAAACACATAAATGCCGACATCAGCATAAAAAGTGCAAGTTGAAACACGGCATACATTTAATAAATACATAAAACAGAACATGTTAATGCAGAATGATATTAAACTGCTGGGATATGTGTGTTTGTTTGGGCTGCGTTCATTCATTTTAACAAACACGTTGCATAATTTTTGAGTTACCCTTGCAAAATGAATTGTGCAGAATACATTCTTAAAAAGAACCATTAATAAGCATGTATAGCTTGAAAAATTATCTTTGAGCAACATCTTGCAGTGATTAATTACAATAATGAGAACTGTAATAAGATACATGTAGTTCTCCCTCAAGCCCCTGTGTGCCTGCCTCAGAGCCCTATAGTATCAAAACATCTGGTAAATAATATGGTAAATTAGAAAGCTGATACTATAATTTACCACTGAGTGATTTCAACCTTCCTTTGGAAACAATCCAGCTTGGCATCCAGTCTTTTTTTCTTGACTTTATGCCACAGAAACGTGCATTTATTTTGCCCTCCAACAGAAAAAGGTCACTTTTGAGATCAGGTAAGAAGGAATCATGCTGGTGGGTGACACTGCCTTCTACAACTAATAAAAGGAGTTGTTGTCATTAAGCTTTATATGAAATATAAATAACATTTTGAAAACTAAAGTAACCTCCACAAACATTTTAATTGTTTGTGATTTGCTTGTGGCTAATTTTACATTCATGATGGTGGTGAGTTGCACATTTTTATTATTATATCATTGGGCAATAGTAATAGAAAGAGTTTATGGGTAAGACAGTGAGTAGATCTGTTGGTAATCCATACTGAATGTTAGGAAGTAAGACGCAATAACTATAATGTGTATGGACAATGAAATCGCCCCCAAGGCAACCAGATTAGGAGGGGCTGCATAAGCAAACCAGAGTCCCTTAAAGTTATCTTTGGGCCTACCTGTTGTAGCTTGGGTTATAGTCGAGACTTTATTTTTCAGAGCTGTGATAGTGTGATTCAACAACAGTTCGAAGAGAAGTAAGGGTAAGCAACCAAAGTGTGGTTCTAACAAAGTAATATAAATAAATGTCTTGGGGGCCATCACAATCAGAAAAGTTTAAGCATGCCCAGAAACTATTCAATCTGAACAATCCCTAACAGGGGGCCTAGTGAGACAAATGATATTCCATGGGAAGGCAAACAATATTTACCTTATGGAATTTAAGAGGTTTCAGAGGCTTGGGTAATGGCATGCCTCCATTGCACCTTAATGTCTTAGGGACCTTTAAAAATTGTATCTTCTATTTAATCCTTAAAACCAAAAATCAAATCAAATCAGTGGGCGGAAATATAGGCAATATCTAAGCAGGCTTTGATAGACCAACCTACCCTTAGGGACATTCCATACTGAAGAAGAACACTTGAATTAAAAGCTCTGGTAGTCTTAGGATTGATGCGGGGTAGTCCGCATAGGTAAGACTCTCCTGCAAACATTCCAGTTTTTGCAGAAAATCTGAGGCTCAGATAGACTACGCATGAAGTGCCATTAGGGTGAGATGAAATTTATGTTAGGGGCACGAAGCTCACATTACATTTCCCGAACAGTGAAATCTATTTGTAGGTTTGGATTTGATCAGAGCAAGATGAGACCTATCTTCAAATTGAATAGGGTTTGCCTTTCCTGGAAATGCACCAGTAGTTTTCTCTTCAGTAATTTTAATACTAAGCTATAAATGGATGATAGTAGGAGTATTCCCTGAATACAGTTTAGGAGCTGTCCAAGACCAGGTTTACAAACATCTGTTCACATGGGTACAGCATATAGACAATTGCCTTGTATAATGTGTGCTTATTCGGGGCTTCTAAGGCAATTTAGGGTCTCCAGACAGTTGTCGTCCAAGCAGGAGGCAGTTATGCCACAAGGGACTCCACCAGGCTTGTGCGTTAGTCAGGGAACCGATTTGTATCAGGTTGCTAATACAACAAGGTCTTGCAGTAACTGAGAATGCTTGCGTTAATTTCTAAACACGAAAGTCAGGATAGCTTCTTTCTCCAATGTATGTTAAAAGGTTACGTGATAAGCTTGGAAGACTATTAGTGAGTGTTGTTAGGTATAGCATCCTTTATTTGTCTCTAAGTTGATACTACCCATCAGTAAATCATCAAAATAGTTAAATAATTAACCAAGCACCATATCATCACGGGCCCTACAGGTTCAACTCAGAGAAGAGCACTTGTTTTCGTGTCAATGCTGGGCAGAAACTCAGGTCAATTAACACTATTTCTATATTTATATTCTCTGAGTTAGTACATTATTTAAGATAGCATAGATCACTGTTTCTGCACTGTACTACCTGAGAAAGAATCTTTAACTTCGAGAAGTAGTGGATTAAAAGAATTGGCTTTGCACAATGCAGGCATGTTTGAAAGTGGTATATTAGTAGTGATAAGTAGGGACCCACCACTAGTAATACAGTTAAAAACACAATAAAAGGTTCAGTCTAGATCTCAATAAATTATTTTCTTGCTCAACCCTTGGTAGCTGGCAATGAGCAGGCAGGCTTAACTTAGGACACAGGTGTGTAAAGCATTTAAAAACACCAATACAATAAATAAGTAAGACACAACACACAGTAAAAATCCAACATTAATTTATACAAATAGTTTGTATTTTTATGGACAAATTGACACCAAAATTACAAAAATTCAATGTACAGAACTGGAGATATGAGTTTTTTCAAGAATAAACTCTTTCTAGCGCCTAAAAACCAAAAGCACCAACTTGGGAATCTGATCGCACTTGACTGGAACCAAGTCAAGGTTTGAGGTGGACCACCATAGAGCGTGAGTCGAATCACTAAGAGGGAGGCCTTGGTCAAATTTTGCCTTCGCACTTAGAAACTTTTGCAGAGCTTTCTCTCTTGTCCTCGAGCAAGGCATTTCGTCAGGTAGGGTTAGTATCGACTTTGTCTGCTTGGTTCGGTGTGAAGCCCTGGTCAATTCCTGGAAGTCTTGTCTACATTCAGGACGGGTAGTGTTTTGACTCTCGAAGGCTGGTCAGTCAAATTATGGAGCTTTTCACAAAAGATGCTCCAAACTTCTGTAACTTCTTCCTGGATTTCCTCTTGTGGGTTCAAAGTGTCCAAAACACCAATCGAAGGGTCTAGAATTTCTGAGAGGGCCCTTGGGATATTGGGAACTATGTTTCTGTCAATGCACCCGGCCAAATCCTTAAAAGTCCACTGGACGCACTCCAGATGGGTCCTTCTTGGTGGAGATGATGCAGGTGGAGCTCTGTTAACTTGTTGCTTTCAGGGAGTCCACTCCCTAATCCTTGTGAAGCAAGGCAAAGTCCTTAGGGCGTTAGTTCCAGGTTGTGCAGCAGGTGCAGTTCTTCAGAATGCAATCCTTTGAGTGCAGACAAGGGCTCCAGCCCTCTTCTCCTTGGTGTTTCAGGCAGGGATCTAAGCCGCTGGGCAAAACTTCTATATTTATTCACAGTTCCTATGTATCAAGAAAGGGGACACCCCTGACCAATGGGGTGGAGGGTGCCGCCCTCAGGGGCGACCACTTTCCACAGAGTGGGGCTTATTCTTGACCCAGAAAGCACTATTCTTCCAAAATCCCAAATGGGGCGACTCTCTCCTGGAGGTTAAGCTCTGGCTAAGCCTGGCGTGGCTAAGTTTCCCAAACACTCCTATTCCAGCCCCTCTGCTAATCTAATTACAGTGTCTCCTGTCTGGCTGGGGGTGCAGATGTGGGGTTGAGGTTGTGCTGCCTTAAACTGTCATTTCCTCTGTAAAGATCAGTTTGGCTACTCCACCCCATCCTGCCTTTTGCTCTGCAGTTTGCAGTTCTCCACATTCTGCCATTTCACACCTCATTAAAACAGCTTGGCTCAGCACAGCAGATGCTGACCAATCAGAGCAGGGCTGCTGGAAGGATGGATTTGGATTGCAGAAAAGAAAGTTGTATAACGTCTTTTCTGTCATAGCGATAATAAATCGAACAGTGGCAAGTTTTGGATTTATTATATAATGTTGACACTTTGAAGTAAATGTTTAGCTCCTTTCTTTCAATAGTCACACTTTATTAAAGTATTCCAATGTTAGCCTAATGGGCCATTGTACTACAATGGGGTAAAATGAAATTGGCAGTTTTCCCCCCACCATGGAATAGAAAACATAATTTATAATATCCATGCTTATAGTTAGAATCCATCCTACCCCTGGGGCACCTAGGGGAGAATGTGGTGGTGACCTATATGTAAAAATAAGGGAGTTGGAGACTTTGGAAGAAACTTTAACTCCAAAGTTGAATTTGCATATAATTATAATGTAAAGGCAGCCTAAAAAGCAGGGCTGCCTTTAAAATGACAGCAGGCAGCACAGTAATGCACACTTAAGTGCACACGTAAGTGTATTAAGTCTACTGGGCCCCTAGACATACATGCCCTATTATATAATAAGGTCTTACAGCTAGGATGTCAGTACCAATTGTAGTTAAACCTAATTACCATATACTTAATAATCGTAGCACTGGCCCCGGGATTCGTAAGCAGAGCCCAGGGCCCAGTCAGAGTCAGTTAACACCAGTCAAAAAATATAATATGGTCCATTTTATCAGAGATGGGTATAGATTTAAATATCTTACACTTTATAAAAGCACTTTATAGCGATGCAGGTGCCAGAGTACGTTTTGGAAACAAAGGGGAGTGCTCTGGCAAATTTTCTATTAAGAGAGGGGTGCGACAGGGGTGCATTTTAGCCCCCCTCCTTTTCACCCTATACATAAACTCCATTGGTAAACACTTAATGGAATCTCAGTATGATTATCCAACAATTCTGGGCACTCCTGCCCCATTATTTCTTTATGCTGATGACGCTGCCATCATGTCTCGAACCAACATCGGCCTCCAGAGGGCAGTCCAGAAATTTGCTAATTATATGAAAGAACGAGGGCTAAAAATTAATATTTCAAAAACCTTCACGATGGCCTGTGGACCCGGTACAAAGAAAATGCCTTGTCCAATCTTCTTAGACAACAAGAGGATCGAGACCACAGACCAATTTTCTTATCTAGGAATAAACTTTGATAGGAAGGGAAACTGGCTAGCAGCTATTAATGCCAGAAATTTAGCCTTCATTCGAGAGATAGGCGCCCTAAAAAAGTTCTCCTCGAAAATAGGTGGCAGACCAGTGAAAGAGCTGATTGAAATCTACAAAGCTAAATGCGTTTCTACTGCCACCTATGGAGCGGGCCTTTGGGGGATTGAAAATCCATCTCTGATACAACAAACAGAAAATCAGTTTTTACGCTACCTATTAGGAGTCCCGAAATCAACATCAACTTATTTTATACATATTGAGTTGGGCATGCTGTACATCTTAGATGTTATTAAAATTGCGCCCATACTCTTGTGGCATAAAATCTGGGTTACTCCGGAGACCTCATTAAACAGAGATCTAATTACTGACTGTTTTAGTCTCGATGGTCTGACAAATATTAAATGGCTTGCATATGTAAAAAATATGCTGATCGAACTTGGCCATCCGGAGTTCTTTGTGAGGCCATCAAGTATGGAAATGGTGTCTAGAAAAACTCTAAGAGAGCTGGCTCTCAACCATCTAATTTCTAATAGATGGTCTTTAGAAAAAACCAAAACTACAGTCACTGATTTCCAAAAAGTAACTATCAATGAAGGCCTCCAAAGGTACCTCTTAACTCAGCCAAACTGCTATGCTCGAACGCTATTGACCCGTCTTAGATTTGGTAATTTTTTTCGTATGATCACATTCCCTGTCTGTAACCTTTGGTCTAATGAAATTCCACTATGCCCCTGTGACAATATTTCTGCCCAATCAAATATACATTGTATTCTATTCTGTACATTTTACCAGCTGCCCAGGGCAGCCTTCCTAAAACCGATTTTAAAAGCCTAGGGAATCCGTACCTGCAGACTTGCCATGACTAGGCTTCTACAATTAGAAAATGAATGTGTTACTTCTGCAGTAATCAGTTTTTTAAAAATGGTCATTAAATTTCGGAACTCAATGCAACCATCCTAAAAAGCATATTATGTCTTTTTATCTTTTTTAAATGTTTTTATCTGTATCAAATATGTAATGAATTTCTACTTATATGTATGTATGCTTTTATGATTTTACTCTGAAAATCAAATAAAGCTTTCATGACTGACTGACTATAAGGGTGGTCAGGGTATGAAAGGATGACTTTCTCACAAGCAACAGAAACACAGAAGCTCAACTCTGTGCTGAGGCAGCGGAGCCCATCATGATTTGGCCTCAGGGGTCGTTATGTTGCAGTTGCAACACCCAGACCTTTTTAGTGTGGAAAGGTGTTTTGTATCTTAATATATTTGGGGGATGGGTTGGTGGGTATGCTGTACTGCTGCAGTAGCGAAAATTGCTTTGTATATGTGTTGTCTTTGCACGAACATTGACATCTGAATCTTTCCTCCATTTTTTCACTCGATTTTTTTACATTTGATTTATTATGCCAAAGAGCGTTTTGCTTACAAAGTAATCACCTTCAGAATGATTACACACCTTGCTCGATTGAACCCTAACGTCCTTCCTTGATGTAAGCAGAAAATTGCATGTCAAGCTTTGTCTGGTTGATTTAAAACTCTGGGCGGATGAAAGGAATGTAAAAGTGGATGAATATGCTGTCAGTTACATGAGCTGTAAACTGTGAAGTATGAGGGGCTCGGATTTGGACGTTTTAATATATATTCTTTTACATTTTTGGTCAATATGTTTCCATAGTAAAGATGTCATTTCAAGTATGCTTCAGAGGCGCCATGACAAATGGTAGTGATTCATAGATCTGAAGCAGGTATGAAAAAGTACATAAAAAATACTGATGTAAGTGATCTATCTATAGTTTGTAAATATTGGAAAACCCACATAAAGACTCTGCCTTGAAGTGATATACATTAGTTGGGCCTTGCTATGCCAAAGACTGAATCTTTATTTATTTTTTCTGAGTTTTATATTGCGTGAACCTGACCCGAAGGGGTCAAGCATCAGAGCGCTTTACCTGAGCACCAGTTGTGTTACATAAGAACGTATGATGTTACAACGCAAACATTTACAATGCATGCCTGTACAAATGCAGTTTTTACATTGCAACATCCATTACCCCGCATGATTTTACAATGCATGCCATCACAACGCATTTTTAGAAACTACATTTATAATACATTCAATTTCAACGCATACCATTACAACACATACCATTACATCGCATATTACTTTTAGGGCAACAGTAGGGTAAGTGTTGGATAGTGTAGGGGTCAAAATTACTATTCCCACTCCAGTGAGTGCAACAGTAGGGTAAGTGTTGGATAGTGTAGGGGTCAAAATTACTATTCCCACTCCAGTGAGTGCAAAAGTAGGGTAAGTGTTGGATAGTGTAGGGGTCAAAATTACAATTCCCACTCCAGTGAGTGCAACAGTAGGTTAAGTGTTGGAAAGTGTAGGGTTAAAAATTACTTTTCCCCATTATTTACCTTATAATGCGTTGTCATGGCATGCGTTGTAGTGACATGCGTTGTAATGACATGCGCTGTTGTGACAAGCATTGTAATGGCTGCGTTGTAATGGCATGCGGCATTGTAATGACTGCATCGTAAAGGTATTGCGTTGTAATGACTGCGCTGTAAAGGTTGTCACCCGTTACATAAGGACACATGCATTTTTGTTAGGCATGAGATTAAATGATGCGTCCAGAATTACTGGATGTCGAGCGTCCTTGACGAGACTCGAACCCGGTTCCCCAGATTAGAGATGGACCGCTCTACCGGTAGGCCACACTCTCTGCCTGGACCACTTCGGCTGTGAGCTCCCTGGTTCTGTTGTACCAGCTCACAAAAAAATGTGTTCTGCTATTTAGTGCAATCTACCTTAATTTGGGCCACATCACGAGCTGGGCAAAATGGTATTTCACTAGTTTCCCTGCATCTGAAAAATTCTGGTGAAAAATATTGTACTATTGGTGTAATACAAAATAGAGTAAATTTAGCTGGAATATATACCTATCTGGCATATGAGGTAAGTAAAAAATGCTTTTAAATGTATGTTGTGTGCATGCTTGCAGAGTAGAGTGTGTTTATGTGAGTGAGAGAGTGTATGATTGAATGCGTGTGTATGTAAGCATTTGTGTGGGTGAAAGTAAAGGTCAAATGGTGTTTTACATCACTGTCACTACCCTTGGCATTTTGCTGAATAGAAGTCCATGCAGAAATTTACCCAAAACACCCTGGGTGCCTAACAATGTTCCCTTTAATTGTTTTCCTCTATGTATGGCAATAAAGGTGCTTAATGTACTGCAGTTAAGGCTGCACGCCCTGAAGATAAGCAGCAATGTAATATTCAAGCAAGTGCACTGTGCAAGCTCGAAAATCAGGGGCAAAGTAGGGTGCCATGGGCCCTAATACAAACCAGAAAAAAATGACCTCACCCACACCTCTGATTTGGTATTAAAAGACACCCATTACTGAGGCGAAAAGAGGGCTCCTAGCATGGGTGCTCCTAATGTCCTAATCATTCTACCTATAATTCTTCTCTATCTGCTAGTTCCATGCCACTCTTATCTCCTCCTCGCGCATTTACTCCACCCTGTCCACTTCCACTTGATCTCCTAGCCTAGCATGGCCTTTCTCCCATTTTTTTTGTTTCTTCGTTTCCTTACTCTCCCACTTTTCTTTCTCCATTTCCGCTGTGCTCCACTTTTTCCCCATTCTGGGGACATATGTACAAAGAAGTGTTGGAGCATGCTGTTAGCCTCCTTGGCTTAACAACACATTCCGCCACTTCTGAATGGCAGGGCTGTACCATATTTACAAGAATATGGTGCAGCCCTGCGTTTCCCGCTGCGCTGCTCTTAAGTTTAGCAGCCTAGTGCCAACACATGAAAACAGCGAAAATGAGGAGAAATGTAACAATTTTCCTCATTGCGCCGGGGTAAGGCCAGGTTTTCCCTGTTCTTACGTTTGGCGCTGCGTCCTATTTACGCTACCCTCGTAAATAGGAGGCAGCACCAGAATCAATGGGTGTTGCGGTGGAACGCCCACAGCAACACCCATAGCCCTCCCCTTTCACGCTGAGCATAGCGTGAAAGAGTGCCTTATTTACAAGGCAGCGTTAAGCCACATTAAGTGGCTTAACGCTGCCTCGTAAATAAGGTGAAACCCCTATGTTCCCTTGGCAGTAGGGGCTTGTACATATATCCCTCTGTCTCCTCTCTTCAGTCTACATCAGCCTCCTACTCTTTTCTCTCCCAGAAAGTCGCTCAAATCTCCCTGTTCTCTCTCATTCCACCTTTACACTATCAAATCAATATCTTGACTGTGGGCCTCTTGAAACTCTTAAAAGAAGCAGCCCCTTTGCCATTTAATTTATTTACTGGGTCTCCAGGAGGGCAGTCTAGGGAAGTTTTCAGCTTCCCTTTTGTGATGTATTGTGGTCCTGTAGGAGAGAGAGGGCTCCCAGACAGTGTCTGGAATCTGTAAGAAGCAAGGCTGCAAGAGGGAGAAAGCAGTGCAGCCTACAGGGAAAATAGGTGCCCAGTAAATCCAAATAGTGGGTGCATCAACTGTCACGTATGGATATACACGTTGATTGGACAATCTCACAGAAAAATTAGCATCACTGTGTTTATTCTTAATGTTTTCACACTAATTGTATTGATACGTTTAACTTTACAGTTTCTTATTAAAGTCTTTGAGCTACCCCACCTTTTGGGCAAACCAGGCAAAAATGGTAAAGCAGAGTAATTTGGAACAATGCAGAGGCAGGCTAATGGAGGTGGGAAAGGAGAGGGAGAGAAGAAAATATATTTAAAATGCCCAGGAGGTCTTAACATTTAAAATCTGAGGTGATGCACTATGAACTAGAGGGAGAGGAGTTGGCCTAATGGCTAGGGCGGTTGACGTCGAATCTGAGGAATTGGGTTCGAGTCTGGGCAACTAAGCTGAACATCCTGTGATTCTGGGCAAATCACTTCATATCCCCGTGCCTAACAAAAATGAATGTGGTCTCATGTAATGCAACTGGTTCTATGTAAAGCTCTCTGATACTCAATTCGGGTCAAGTTCGTGCTATATAAGGCTCTGTAAAAGGGGGCGTGGCTTCGGAGCCGGGGAGAATGGCCACCGTTTCTGGGAGCTCCGTGAGGGAGTAAGGCGACGTGCCGCCTCCGGGCGTTCAATGCGCACGCAGACATCACCAAGCCGCTTCCTCATGCGGCGGAATACCTCGGCAATATTTTGAGCCTTTCAAGGTGGCACTGGATGACCACGCTACAATGTATTACGACGTTCTCCTCAGAGCAAGGATCTTCGGTAAGACACGGCCGCTATTTTAGCTAATTGGCTTTCCTGCTCCACGTCTTTTTGCTGCCTGCATTCACCAAGTTTTCACCCTGATTTGATATAGGCACCAATGGAAACAGCTTTTCCTCAGTACTACTGAACTTTATGGGCAACTTTATCACGCTTTGGTAATTTTTTTTTGGCGCTGTTCTTTTTTCTCTTCAGTTTTCTTTCAGCACTTCAGGGCTCCATTTTAGAATTTTGAATTCTATTTACCAATTTTTCCTTTTCCATAGCCATATCGGACCATAATTACTTATTCAGCTTTAACTTTTCCCTTGCCGCTGGACAACATATTTTTGCTCCTTGATTGAAACAGCATTTCAAGTCAGATTTTTGGTTTCCTTTCTCCTCAGAAATAAATAACAGACTGCTTGACGCCATTTTTGATCCTTGTTGGTTTACTTTTCAGTTCTCCTTTTAAAATGGCTCGCTCTAATCGCTCTTCTTTACAACAGCTGTCTGCGCCTTCTTCATCATTAGAGGATGTTAATCCTTTTAGTGTACTACAGGATAACATGGAGGAAAATGTTAATGACTCTGTTGGAATAAAAGGTACATCCACTACTGCTTCTCGCTCGAGCAATAAACCTAACTCCAAAATTCCCTCCACATCGGGGAAATGAATAAAGACAAATCCACCTTCCCCTACCAACTCTGCCTCTTCTGATTCTTTGGACCTTTTGCTTGAGGAAATACGTTCTCTCATACCATATATGGCTGATACAAACACCCGACTTCAAAGCCTAGAGGACAACTGGTCACATACCGAGCTTCGAGTTGCGAATCTTGAAAGAAGAGTGACTTCTGTGCAGGTTGTCTCAGACCAGGTCCCCAGCATTCACAAGGAAATTCATTTTCTTAAGCGGCAGGTCGAGAATTTGGAAAATCGTAATAGGCACAATAACTTACGCATTTACGGTTTGGCGGAAGGTCTTGAAGGGTCACATCCCCCATCCTTCTTTCAATCTTTCTTGCCAACGCTTTGGGGTCTTCCAACCTCTCCTCCGTTGAATATTCAGCGAGCTCATCGTTTGGGTTCAGTTTCCCGCTTATCTAACCCCTCTGCCTCTTCCTCGAAACCTAGAGGTGTCATTTTGTACGTTCTAGAATATACTGACCACATAAAAGTGATTCAGGCGGCTAAACAGAAAGGGCAAATTACTTGGAATTGCTCAAATCTCTTTTTTGCTCAAGATTACGCTAAGGCTACTGCGGATCGATGCAAACAGTTTCTGGACATGAGACCGGCCCTGCGTGCCCTGAATGCCCGATATGGATTGTTTCACCCTTGCCTTTTCAAAGTTACCCACAACAATAGAACAACAAATTATGAAGATCCGGCTCCTCTTCAACAATTTCTGAGCTCACACAGAGATGATTCCATGAACACTCCTGGTCTATAATTGTTGACTCGTTTCATAACGGGTTGTTGTTATCTGGCGTTGGTCCTTCTCTTATTGTTTTGTTTTTAATTCGTTGTGAATTATCATTTTTAATGTCTTCTCTCTCTTCTTTTCTTAGGTGCAGTTCTGTGATCCCTTGTTGTTGTGTATGATGTTTCCGCCTGGAGGTGTTCCCCCTTTGCTGCGCCCTCTTGGGGTTCTCTGTTTCGACGTGCTACTTTCCTTATGTGGCTCTTCCATCCCCACTTCCTTTGTCTTTTTATGGTATGTCTTTTTGACATTATTTTGTACCATCGATTGTTTGACTTGTTTTGTTTTTCTGTTCAATGTCTCTTTTATCTCTTTTATTTCTGTTCATTTTTCTCCAAATCTTTTTTCTTCCTTTTCTTCTCTTTTCCCTTTTTTCGCTTTTTGTTAACATCTAATCACTTTCTTGGTCTTGGTTCTTTCTCCCTTTCCTTGTATGGTATCTTCATCTCTACACTTCATAAAACTCGTTTTGTTAACCCTGCCTTTATTCATATTTTTCTCTTTTCCTTTTATCCTGAGGCTATTTTACAATTTTTTCTTCTATGTTTTCTTGCTCCTGGGTAATAAGGTTCTATTTTCTTATATTGCATATTGATTGCTCTTATTATGTTTGATCGATATTACTTAACTATGTTTATCTCCTATGTGCAGATTCTCTTTTATAGTTTAACTTTAGAGTTGTAACATGGAATGTTAAATGAGTCAATAACCCTATTAAAAGGCAACGCGTATTAACCCATTTACCTAGATTAAATACTGATATTGCTTTAATCCAAGAAACGCACTTATCAGATGCTGAAGCAGCTAAATTGAAAAGGAGTTGGGTGGGTCATGTTTTTCTTCCCCAGCTTTAGGAAAAAAGAATGGTGCTTTGATTTTATGTCATAAAAAACATCAGTTTTCAATTGTGTATCAGGAAAATGATCCTGTTGGTCGATGGGTAATTGTTAAATTACTTATTGATCAAATAACCTTAGTTTTATTTAATGTTTATGCACCTGTTACTATTGATAATACGTTTTGGACTCAGATATCTGATAAGCTTCTTCTGTTAGATGACGATTATGTTATCTTTGGAGGTGACTGTAACCAGGTTTTAGATCCTATATTAGATAGACATTCTTCTGCAAAATTCTCCATTTCTAAGATGCATTCACAATTTACCTCTGCTATACGTCGTAGTGCTTTAATTGATATCTGGAGACTTTGTAATCCAGACTTACAAGAGTACACCTTCTATTCTCCTCCTCACAACTCACAATCTAGAATAGATTATCTCTTTTTCAGTAAACCTTTATCTCAACTTGTCACTCATGCTGAAATTGGTTCTATCCTCATATCGGACCATGCTCCAGTTTTTGTGGATTTTGACCTGCTGCCTTTTTCTCCTAATGCCGGTAGATGGCGTTTTAATTATGCATTATTATCAGATCCTAATTTCAGAAATCAGTTTAGCTCTTTTGCTTCTGAATTCTTTTCTATTAACTCCGTGCTGGACTCTTCTCCGGTAATGAGTTGGGACTCTTTTAAAGCCACAGCCAGAAGATTCATTATAAATTTTGTATCATGGAAAAGAAAGTTTTTTGAAGCCACAAATTCTCAGTTATTACCCAAGATTAAGCAACTTGAATATTATAACCGCTCCAATTCCGAAAGCTCATTAAAAAATCTTATTGAAGCAAACATTTCTTTTAACAAATCTACTACAGAGGCTGCATCCTCTTATCTCTTAAAAAGTAGTGCCCGTTATTATGGTGGCCAAAATAAGATGGGTAAACTTCTTGCAAATTATTTAAAAATCCGTCGTGAACGGACTAAAATTCAATCCTTACGTAATAATGTAGGAGAGTTGCTTTTTAAAGATAATGATATTCTAAATGAATTTGTTTCATTTTACAAAAATTTGTATACTCCAGAACATCAACCAACTTCATATGCACTCTCCTCCTTCTTTCAATCAATAAATTCCCCTCCCCCTTATGATACTGATTTTTCCTTATTAGAAGCGGACATTACCTAAGCTGAGATTAAACATGCTGTATCCGTATTGAAAAGAGGTAAAGCACTACTACTGAATTTTACGCTCACTTCGCTGCTCCATTACTTCCCCATCTCTTATTACTTTTTAAGTCTTTTGTCAAGAACGGCTCCTCTTCAGGATTTTTCAAGAAGCCGTGATCTGTTTAATTCCCAAGGATAACAAAGATCCTGCGTTTTGTAAAAATATTCATCCAATCTCCCTAGTTAATTTGGATTATAAGATTTTTGCTAAAATCCTTGCGCTTCGTATTGATCCCATTCTGCCAAACCTTATTGGATCCGAACAATCAGGAATTATTAAAGGACGTTTATCTGCGGATAATTCCAGAGTCTTCTTTAATATCTTAAGTAAAGCCTCTTCTCTTGATTATCCCATTGCTGCAATAGCATTGGATGCCGAAAAGGCTTTTGACAGGATTGGCTGGGATTTTATGTTTCATGCTCTCCAGTGGATCGGATTCCCTCATAATTTGATTTCTCTTATTTCTTTACTTTACTCTGGCCCTAAAGCTTGTATTTTTGTTAATGGGAAAACCTCTGAATATTTTCCGCTTTTCAAAGGTGTTCGTCAAGGTTGCCCTTTATCACCTCTTTTATTTATAATTGCATTAGAACCCTTCTTAACGAAAATTAGGTTGGATGATAGAATTACCGATTTTAACCTTGCCACTACTCAGGTTAAAATGTCTGTTTATGCTGATGATATCCTCCTGTACTGTTCAAATCCCTCAACTTCTCTTCCAGCCTTTTTTTCTCAAGTTGATAATTTCTCTCAACTCTCCGGATACCGACTTAACTCGGATAAATTTGAAGTTCCTCCATTAAATGTTCTTTGTCTGAAACAGGATTTTGTTTCCACTGGTTTCTCCTGGAAATCCACTAAATTAAAATACTTAGGTGTATGGTTCTCTCCCACCATTCCAGAAACCTAAAAAGAAAACTTTGACAATCTTACTAAAAATGTATCTACCTCTATTGACCAAGGGCATCCACTTTTTCTTTCTTGGTGGAGACACATGGACTCTATTAAAATGATGCTTTCGCCGCTAATTCTCTACCTTTTATCTATGATCCCGGTTCATATTCCTGGTTTTTACTTTAAAAAAATGGATTCTCTATTAAACAAATTCCTTTGGAAAAATAAGACTTCTCGAATTGCTCTCAACGCCCTTAAGGCTGACAAAACCTCTGGAGGTCTCAAATTTCCTGATTTTAAATCCTATCATTATGCTTTTTCTCTTAGGCAATCTTCACATTGGCTTTCTCCGCATCAAGGTGTGCATCCTCCTATTTGGTTGACTATTGAAAAAGGCTTTATAGCTCCTTTCCACTTTAATGAATCCCTTAATTTTACTGCCACTATTCCTTCTTTTCGCTCTCAAGTTATCTCTCATACACGTAAAATATTAAAGCCGCTTCTCCCGTCCTCGTATCCCTCATCTTCTTCGTTAGATCTGCAATCATTCTGGCATAATCACCTGTTGCGTATTAAGAGCCGTACGATTTATTGGAAGTCTTGGAGACTCAAAGGTTTACTTTGGATTTCACAATTAGTATCTAATCATACTCCGCTATCCTTTCCGGAGCTTCAGTTACAATTTTCTTTACCCTCTTCATGTAAATCTCAATATGATTCTCTCCTTCCTTCTCTCTTACAATATCTTCTTTCCCTACAGCCTAACCCCAATATTCCTTCTAAATGCTCCAGTCTTTTTCCTTTATTATCTACTAATACATCAGCTTCCTCTTTATATAGGACCTTGTTTTTCTCTTCTGATAGAACCAAGGGGAAGGTTGAACTGGCTTGGGAGAGGGATCTTGTAGACTGTTGGACTATCCCATTTTGGGATAAATTATCGTCAAAAATTCACAAAACATCTAGGGCAGCGAATACCTCTCAGACTCTATATTTTGTGTACAAACGCCTTCTTCTGACTCTTCTAAAGTTAGCTTCTTTCTCTACAGACTATTCCTCGTCCTGTTGGTCCTGCAACATGACTTCTGCTGATTTAAAACATATGGTCTTTGACTGTCCCTCCCTTTTCTGTTTTTGGCTCCTAGTCTGGTCTCAAATTAATAAAATTTTCAATACCCAAACTCCTTTTTCTCTATCTAACATCTTTTTAGGCTCCTTCGCACCTTCTTGGCCTCACCCATCTCCTAATCCCTCTTTAATTGACTTATTATTAGCTATAGCCCTTCATTTAATAACTTCCAACTGGAAACAAGTTGAAAAAGTTACTTTCAAAGCCTGGTGGAATGCTGTTTGTTTTCATCATAGATTGGATACAAGCAATGTCTATCCTATATCCTTATCTATTAAAAGAGATCTTTTATGGCTCCCTTTATCCACTTACCTGACTAATGTAGCTTCTAATTCCACCATTACAGTGAACACTCCAGATGAAGTCAGAAAACCTCCATAAATCCTTTGTTGTCTTTTTAAGCTTAGTTCTAAATGTAGATTTTGGATGACTCCTTTTTCTTTTCAGTATTGTATCTTATGTATGTATGTTCATGTATATGTAATAGAGTCTCAGATTCTGATAATACCTTTTATTTATGTTGGATTTTCTTCCCCCCTTATCCCCCCTCTCCTTCTCTTGCTTTTTCCTGTTTATTATTAATAGGTTTGGTTGTCTAGACTTATTATATGGTGATTTTCCTATATAAAGTTACTTTTGTTTGTATGCTACAATTTTTCTTTTCAATAAACTTTAAACTTAAAAAAAAAACTCTGTAAAAAATAAAATGGACTGGTCCTTGAGTGTAATGGAATGTTTGATGTTGCAAGTAGCAAAAAGAAAGAATCTGTTCTATTTTTGGGGTTTGTTTTTTATTTTGCAAGCTTCAGGCTTCCAATTAGAGGCTCTGGGAGGTTTTCATTTCCATATTAAATACGGATGTAGTTTTTATAGATTCCTACTCAGCAATATGAGTTCATTTCAGCATCATCAAACCACATTACCAGACCAGCCCTGCCCCAAACTTGTCTCCAGATCGCGTCACTATCTTATTAGTCAAAGCAACCTGGGCTTCTTGCTATGGGGCATTGGGTATATTTGTAATAAGTATCTTTTATCTTGAACCAAAGTCCACGGGTTGTGATCTGCCTTCCCTGCATGCATTGTTTGATTTCAAAGGTTGTCCTCATTCCCGGGCTATTGGTTGCAAAGAAATCTAGGCATTGTTAATTTTAAGTTGACTTCTTTGCATGCACACTTTCAGAGTGTGGCAATGAAAACAAGGGGACACTTCCTGAGTTTGGATATTTCCATTGGTTTTTACTTGAAGGAGGACTACAGAACAGTATGGTAGATTTTTGCTGGGTGTATTTAAAGATTCAGGGCGATATTCACAAGGACTTATCTCCGATTTATCTCCGCCTTAACGCATCAAATGTGGAGATAGATATAACACACCATTCACAAGCTGGTGAAAACTGCACACATCGACAGTATTCCCGCGATAACTGCCCCAAAATGTATCTCCACGATGGACACCACGAACTAACCCTAATGAGATTCAGAGTAGGTGTTCCCGTGCAAAAACACATAAAAAAACCACAACACCACTTTCACAACGAACTGCCAGATCTGCGATGCAAACCAAAAACAGGCGATAAGACGCAGTAGCAGCAGGGAATTAACACCTGCCTTTTGCTGGTGCTAAGCAGGATGACTACCTGCAGCATAAAAGGGAGCCCAGCCAAGAGCCACACCGAAGACCCACAGATGCCATGGAGACAATGATCATGCAACGCGGATACCCATGAGGGCCACAACACCCACTGCAACCAGCCCAGGCCCGCCACCACCCCCAGGACCCTTCCCGCCCCCCCACCCCGGTAACACCACAGAGGCAGCGTACAAAAAGACAGCAGACCCATCTAAAACGCACCTGCTGCCCAGACCCAACGCCAGAGGAGGACATTGCCCATTACAGGCCCAAAAGGACAACAATCCCCCGCATCCTGACCCACATCCCCCACCTGCTGATGGTCCCAACCCAGCGGACAAACAACATCCCTCCGCAGACAAAGCTGCTGGCTGCGCAGCACATGTCGGCCTCTGGTACCAATAAACCCCCAACTGCCAGAGTCGGAGGAGTCACACAGCCAGCCCCATCCAAGGTCATCACACCTGTCCTGGATGCCAACATCAGCCTGGTACCCCAGCACCCCCATGTCACCCACACTGCGCGTGAGCAGCTAGAGACCAAGCAAGGCCCCTACGCCATAGCTGGATTTCCTCACGTGTCAGGGACAATCAACTGCACACATGTACCCCACGTTCCCCCTGCCCACACTGCACACAACTACCACAACAGAAATCACATACATAACATGAATGTGCAGGCAATAGTGGACCGCCCGGGACTCCTCAACAATGTCGTGGCCAACTCCCCAGGCAGAGTGCATGATACTCACATCTCCCGGCAGTCCATCATCACCCAGCGCTCCCAGGATGGCACACATGGAAATGCAGTGACCGTTGGTAAGTCCAAAATAAACACACCATACACCTCCAGCCCACAGTCATGCAACTCACGACACTGCACATGCATACCAAGTGTTATGTGTATCAGTCCTGCGGATGCATGAGTCAGTTGCCTGGCCTCATTCACAGCATGATCACAGCCAGCAATGGGCTGTACACCTCTGTCCGCTCTGTCCGGACCATTGGCCCACACTCATGTGGCCACACACCTTCAAAGGCCAGCGTCACGGTGTTGTTGGCATGCCGCTTGACATGCGTGGACAGGCATTACAATGGTGTGCCGTAGGAGTGCACATGATGCTACCGCGTAGCGGACACAAGTGTGGGGGCTCATGGGAGGGAGGAGCAGCTGTGTGGCAACGTAACACACAGTGAGGCCGCTCATGTGCCATGTGCTGGGCATATCATCCATGTTACTGTAGGGATGAAAGGTCCTTTGTTTGTACTATGAGGCGGTAGCACATCTGCGGCTCCGAGCAGGAACTTGCATGTGGTGAGCACCCCGTGACAGACACGATAGCATTTGCTTGCAACTCCCACACTACACTCTGCCCGAGGTGAGACCAATGTGTACACATCGCACACGCAGAAGTCTTTGATCGTAGTTAGCATGCATGAAATGGTCTTCACCCGTACTCCCACCCCACCCCTGGCCTGCACCCGTTGCACACAGACAGTGCTAATTGCACTGAGCTGTGCCATTACATCCACAGGACTGGAGCAGGGCAAGCCAGTGCTGCTTCAAGCTGAGTCACTGACGCAATGGCAGACCATCCCAGACACATGCTCGACTCCAGTCTCTGTGATGCCCGTTTATGGCATGCATGGATGTTTGCCATGCAGGCTGGAAACTGGACCGGGGAGATTGCACGAGTCGTCATGTGCAGTGAGCACATTGAGCCACTACCTGATTGGGCTTTGATGCACATTGGGTCCAGTGGTTGGAGTCAGCACATCTGGCACTGACTTGTGTTGGTGATGGACTCCCCCGAGGTGGACATGAGCGCTTTCCTACGTTCCTCATTCAGGTATGCTGCTGCATTGCTCTGCATATCATGGCACTTGTCATGGCGGTACTGACACGCATTTATTGATAAAGTTTCCACACTTTCACTTGTCTCCAACTGTGTTGTGTCTTGATTTGTATGCCAATGTGCATGTCACAGACTCTCTGGCTCCCTGCCATACGTGCATTGCTACCCCATCAGGACAGTGGGTTTGTACTTGTGCATAATCATGTCCCTGTTTCGTGCTTTGCCAGATGAGTATGGCTGTTTACCGGCCACAGGCGGGGGTACTTGTGTCCTGTGTTCGGTTGTGCAAATGTTGGTGTTTGGACCACTTTGTGTTCGATGTTGGGGTGCTGTGCTTCCTATGTGTGTGTGCTGCATTGTGTGTGAGATGTCCCTTCAGCTCTGATTTCGCTTACCCTTCTCCCTTTCAGGCAGTGTGGTTTTCACTTCTGTGCTTGTTCAGTGGTGTGATATTGCCGGGTTGTGTGACTTGTTCTCCTGGTTGGTGTTGTTTATCTGCAGTTTAGCTGCGCTTAATTGTGCATGTGTGCCATTGTGCCCATCTCCCCCCGTCCCCCCAGTCCCTGCTGGTTCCTCTCCCTGTTGCTGTTGTGTCTGTTGTTTTGGGCAGTTTCCGGTCCCTGAGTCCTGCCACCATCTCCAGATTGATATGGTGGACACCATTTCCTCCATGTCATCCAGCTCCTGGTGTGGCACTGGACTCCCACCTCTGGTGTGCATTTCTGCCTTCTTGTTGTTGGCGTCTTTTTGCTTGTTTGTGCGTTTCGCATCATTCCGGATGTTCTGGTTTTCTTCCATTATCCTCCTCCACTCTCAGGCTGCATTCACCTTGTCCAAGATGGTCTGCCATGTACAATGTTTTGTTGCCAATGGGGCTTGTGGGGTTGTATACTGGCTTGGGTTGCCTCCATTGTGCTTGGCTGTTGTTTTCTGTTTGGTTTGTCTTTCTTTTTCAGGCTTTTGATGTGCTTCTTCCCGCCTGCCCTGTGTGTCGTGGGCCTGGCGGTGCTTATCCCTGCTTTCCTCGTCGCAAATGGGCTCATCGCACGTTTTTTTATGTTGTGGTTTGTGTTTTTATCTCCATCTAGGTGGTTGTATTGCGGACATTGGCCGCGGTTTCGGCAGACTATCGCATGGTATCGCCTTGTTGTGAATTCCACGTTGACACAGGGTTATTTTCCCGCGATAGGCTGCGATGTGTAAAGTTGCGTTAGCATTTTTTGGTGATGTTTAGCACACGTTCTTGTGAATATACCCCTCAGTCATATAAGACCTCCTTTAGAGGTATGGGAAGTACAACTGTTGTTTTTTTTTTATTTTATATATAGCGCAAACCCGACCCAAAGGTATTGGAGGACTTTACATGAGCACCAGTTAAGTTACACAAGGACACATTCATTTTTTGGGAGGTGTGGGGATATTGAGTGATTTGCTCAGAATCACAGGGTGTCGAGGCGATGCAGAGGCTCGAACCTCGTTACCATCTCCAAAGTCGGGCAGCTCTGGCCGTAAGGCCACATCCTCTCCTTTGGTTCAGAATGCTTACAGATGATTGGCATTTTACTTTGTGCAAGGATTGTAGCAATTTCCAGCTTAGATTATTTTTTAGTTCCGTTTACAGGCTACGTAATAGCTCGTTTACTTAAGGGTGGCTATTTTTCTCAATCGATTATCATAAGGAGGACGGTGTGAATAGATTTGATTTTGAGGAAATGCCATTTTCCCTTGAGCAAGATTAACTGCACAATGCAGAGGAACTGATTTTAATGTACTCTGCATTAGGTCTAGAATGCAGAGGGCATGAACATCTCATCCTATGCATTCATGCAGAAAATGATGTTGGTGCTTTCACCGGCATGATTTCCTGTTTAACCGGTTATTTCAGCATGAGAGGGAAGAGCTTCACTCGCATTCTCAAATAATTTGTTTTGAAAGCACTGGGATGAGTAGCATATGAAGTGCGCTGGCATCATAGTGATTGATAGTGAAACTAGTCAGCACCCATTAGTTGCTCTGGCCCCTGCGCACTGATAGAGACAGGAAAGGCAGTGCTGGAACGCAGGCAATATCCCTTTTCCAGCACCACCTCAGTGTTGTTAGTCCCTACTTACCACGGACAAGTTTGTTGGAGGGGAGAGGGCCCCCAGGATTAAGCCTGTTCTCCCCCTTCAACCCCAGGTACCATTATTTCTGCCTTCCTGCAATGTGACTGGTAGATGTCTACCCACAACCTGTAGTGGGAGGGGGAATGGGGATGTAACGTGACTAGACATCAAGATAAAAATATCACAAAAAAGAGGCGAGGTGGCCCGCACAGGCATTGGGCTGAACTCCACGTCAGTCTCTCTGCCATGCTTGGGGTCGAAGTGGGGGGTTGGAAATCCCCCTCTACACCAGGGAAAATTGCACGTAAAAAAGAAGGTCTGTGGTGCTCCACTCAGACATTGGGTCGTTCCCCACCCCAGAACGAACAATCATCTTTATTTAAGTTTGTCTCAGGTGACCTGGTAATTAGATACTTTTAAGTACAAATAAAACAAAATAACGTGTTTGTGAGATGTTTATACCGGGTATGTTCCCGTCTGGATTGTACGTATTGTATCATATTTTATCCCGTGTTTTACATTTGAATTACTGCATGGCATGTAATGCAAAATCATTATAAGCTGCTGTTCAGTTATTGCTTCTGTGTGCTGTGTGTTTTCAGACAACCAACATACACTATATATCCCTGCAAACAAAAGGGTATATGTATGTAACAGTATAATACTTTTGTAAATCATTACCCAGGGTAAAAAATTACATAGGAAAACTTTGTCAATAATTGTTGTTTTGCCACCTGGTTGTCTTTATTTTTTATTTCCAAGATTAGTTTCTTGGGGGAAACCATGGCAAGCATCATAAATAACCTCTTATTGAATTTAGAATTGTGTCTTATTTTCAGACATATATAGCTTTTGCATCTCACCCATGGGATTAACACCTGATTCTACCACAAATCTAGTAGGTTGAAACCATCAAAAAGAGTGAAAAAGAAAAAATGTGCTACCACTTAAAAAACCTCTGGTAGAACTGTTTTATACTTTTTCTGAAAGCTAAAAAGATGGTGCTGTTAGCACAGCAAACCTTTTGTTGACGCCTGTGAGAAAATCTCTCTTTTTATGCAACCACCTCCATTTTATGCTGAGTACTATCACTGTTTTCTAACTCTGTAGACTGGAGCACTGCTGTCCAGTTCCCCAGTGTGAGTGCTCTATCTCTAAACAATGGTAACATTGGCTGATGCACAAATGTCACATTTAACTTTTCAGTAACGCCTTAGTATATGGTTGTGGAAAATAGCCAAATGACATGTAAAAGTAAAATGCCACCTGTGGACTGCTGCATATGTTGTTCCATTTACTGGGTTGACATAGAAAACAAGACTTCAAGCTTACATGTGGAGTCTGACTACTGCAGCTTTTAAAACTGCTAGGGAACTTGTAAATAACCATTTTTTCACAAGCCAGAATCCTACAGTGAAATATTAAATAGGTTACTGCTAACTGGGATTTTCAGCCCACAAGGTAGGGTGCATAGCATTTAAAATGTAAAAGTGGTACATGCAAGAAAATCCTCAAAGTTATTTTCACTGTACAAGCTTGCATGAAAGCTAAAGTTCAGATAAAAAAATAGTTCTGCTAGCACTATTTTTATAGATTGTTAAAAATTCCATTTGCCGTTGAAATAACATTTTATTCAATATTTGAAAAAGAGTAACTTTTAAAAATGTACACTTTGTCTGCCTGGACAACCAGTAGGCTAATTAGCATAAACCTGCAAGCAGCTGGGCCCTGTCGGTGCTTCCTCCTTATGAGATTTGATATCTCATTACCCACCTCTAACCACAGAGACTCTAGCTCCTAATCAAGCCCCAACAACCCTCTACTGGGAACAGTTAGCAGATTGGAGTCAACGGTATCTGACCAGGATAACTGGAGAGGTACTCATATGACCGACACAGGGAAACGCAAAACAGCATCTAGACACAAAGAAACATGCTCAAATCAACCTAACAGTTGTCCCTATCCCCCAGAGCTATTCAATGCGAGCACCCCAACAGGGGCACCCATACAACCTCCTATCATTGCTCAACCTAGAATAGAGTCTGAAAAGATTAGAGCCCTTCAACACAATGGGGAATTTGATAATCTCAGTTCGCAATCCAGCAAGACTTACAAAGCCATGCCATTCGCTATTAGAGATATGAGGAACCTTTGTGTTTATCAGAAAAATGGCTTTCAAAAATAAAGGTTCTACAGAATTCCACTCACGAAACCCAATTTAAACTAAGATCTACCCCAATGGTAGCGTCAAACAGAATATTCCGGCCCCGTAAACAACTCAGTTATCTGACAGACAATGAGATTCAAACCCTTCTGTTATCATATGAACCAACTCCCACAAAGATAGGTGAAAACAATATCCAAACAGTCCCAACAAATGCTTGCAGAACTGCCAAGCATAACAATAGAAGGCTACATTTTAGCAACCTAAAAATGTGTTATTAATTCCCGACAAGCATGACTCGTGAACGATCAAACCAAAGAAACATATTCAATGCATACTACTCAACTGTCGGTCAGCAAAAAACATGCTGCAGACATAGCCGACCTCATACTAAGCCAAGAAATCGATGTAACTATATTAACAGAAACATGGCTATCTGACTCTTCTTCCCCATACCTAGATCTATTAGTCCCCCGAACTACTGTATTATGAGACAGGACAGGAGAGACAAAACGGGAGGAGGCATTGCCTGAATACATAGATCTGACATTACCATCACAAAAATACAATCTGACCCATTAGAGTCATGTGAATATCTGGGCATGTCCTTAAGATCCTCTGATAACTAAAGCTGTAAACTCCACGCACTCTACCACCCCCCAGTCAAAAAGACCAGGTTCATAGACCAGACAATAGAAATCATCACAGCAAACTCTAATCTGCAGTTCAATGATACTTTCTTGGGAGACTTCAATCATCATTGGGAGGATCATACTGACAATCAGATCATTCTTCTCAAAGCCTTCCTTGAAGATCATTCGCTGGTCGAAGAATGTCATCTACCCACCCACTCCAAAGGTTCTACCTTAGATTGGATCATAGCTAAAGAAAAAGCTATAGATAAAATTGTAATCACCCCCTGCAATTGGTCTGATCATCAGATCATTACCTTCAAAATACCCTTCATAAAACCCAAAATGTCCTCACAACCAATTAATCCCAGAAAATGGACTCACAACACTAGAGGAATGAATATGGATAACATCACAGCTCGCTGTGAAATAGAATTGTAACCACCTAAGAACATGGTTGACGTCAGTGACCTCACAAAGTACTACAACAATACAATGTTGAGCATTATTGAGGACATAGCCCCTTTAAAATTCAAAAGGATCACTGACAAAGACAAAAAACCCTGGATTAACAGTGCCCTAAATTTGTATGTCTCGGTCACCAGGCTGAGAGTGATGGGACGGAGTGCGGATGAACTTTGTCGAAGGCGCTGTGGGGAACGGGGCTCGTTTCTTCACATACTCTGGGAATGCCCACAAGTTTGCACATACTGGGCAAAAATACACGACTGTATGAGCAATGTGTGGGGAGTGCAGCTACGACCTGAAGCCAAAAGGTGCCTCCTAAACATCTGGGAACCCACAGACTTGCCGGTAAAGGGCAGGATATGGGTCACGCTGGGGCTGGTGATCGCAAAGCGTAACATAGCGTGGCTGTGGGGGGCGGGGGCGCCGCCTACACTTGGAGCGTGGAAGAGAGACATGGACTGGTGTATGCTGCAGGAGAAGATAGTGTATGTCTCGAGGGGGTGCCCTGGGAAGTGGGCGGCGATCTGGTCTCCCTGGAATGCCTACCGTGGTAACGTCTGTGAGCCCCCAACCTATCCCTCAGTTGAGGAACGGCTAACCCAAGAACGTGGGGACAATTTACGCTCCTGATCTGTTGTGCCATGTTAAGAGATACGAATGTCTAAGAGTCCAAAGTTGTGCCACTGTAACTCAAAAAGATCTGAGATTTGTAAGTGACCGGTCTGTTTATTTTTTGTCAATAAAAAGAATTTGTAAAAAAAAACAGTGCCCTAAATTAAGAAAGATGACAACTCAGACTTACAGAGCGAAAATGGCGACAACACCCTTCATCGTCCCACTTAACCCAACTGAGACAGTCTAGGAAAGCCTACAATAAAAGCAATTTAAACTAAAAAAAAGACTTCTTCAGGGAAGAACTGGATAACGCAATAAACAGACCAAGGAAACTATTCGTTCTACTAAAAATTCAATCAAATAAATCTGCCAAATCTGCCCCAGCCACTATAAAAATGATCTTAAACAGTGAAGATTTCTCCTCCTTCTTTACAGACAAAGCAAATTCACTGGAGGTGGAGCTCAAAAAAGCAGCTGAAGACCCTGAAATCGTTAAGAGCACCTTAGATGAACATCAGTATCAACTAGATTTGGAAAAACCAAAAAACAATGCTCGTTGGTCAGTATTCAAGCCTGTCAGTGAACTAGACATTGCAAAGATCACTTCGACCATGATTAAACCTAACAATCATTATAACGATCCCAGACCCATACCTGCAAAGTGTTGGTCCTCAATAAACCATCTTCTTATCCCGTCATGGACAAAGGTCATCAATGCTTCGTTGACACAAGGCGAAATACCGGACACCCTAATTTTAAAAAAACCAACAGAGAACCCCTCTGATACAACAATGTCAGACCAGTAACAAATATTCACATGCTAGCCAAAGTCCTGGAAAAATGTGTGCAACAACAATTGAGCCATCATATTTCGGAATTCAATCTGTTAAATGACTTCCAGTCAGGATGCAGACCAAACCATAGCACGGAAACAGCAAATCTACACATCGTGGATGACGCTTTACTTGCCCTTGACCATAACGAAACATGTCTCCTAATCCTGCTTGACCTTTCGTTGGATTTCGACACGATAAACCATGCCAAAATACTGGTTCGCATGAAAAATGGAATGGGATTACAGGGAACATTCAAAAAGAAAGCAAAATCTTTCTATATGAGTAAATACCTCCCATAATTTCAACAGACTCGCTATCGTCAAAGGTCCTTTCATTATCATATTCTTGCTACCTCTCACCGAACATTAACCTTTTTGTGGGCTTCTATATATGTATTTTAAGCTTAATGTTTAGTTCTAATCATTGTACAACAACTGATGACTTGGTAACATAACTAGTTTTGGTAATGCAAATGTAAAGAGCTCAGATACCCTATGCAGGGTCATGTTTGCGCTATAGAAAACACCAAATAAATAAATAAATAAAATATCTACTCCAAGAGCAAAAGCAATTGCCTAGGCCTTTTGGGAGAAAGACTTCCTTGTGAGCTGTATAAATCCACTCTTCCCAGCTCGGGCAGCTCGGGAGGGTGCAGGAAATTCATCAACTTGAACAGGACCAGCGTGATGCTCGCTCATTCATAGTTAAGTGTTTTTACTCAGAATTTTACATTGTGGGTCAGTTGATACTAAGGCAAATAGGATGTGCTGCAAAAATGGGAAGGGTACCCTACAAATCTTTTCCTCATTGAGAGTTCAGGTGCCCTGCTTTGTTCATCTCATCTCCTGCAAGCCCCAGAGCCTCTTGCTAGCTGACCTCATTTGTAGGCCCTCTCTCCTTCCCACATTATTTGCACAAAAAAGTCGTAGCCGTCATTGGTTCCTAATAATCCTTCACAGGATCCTCAAGGGAATGCTTCACAGGAAGAGGTAAAATTAATTCTCGATTTCTCAAGTCAAGGGAGGGGTTGTGTAGAAGCAGGTGAAATTCTGAAATATATGTGCAGGAGTTTGACTGCTTTTTTCCTCCTACTGAGTAGAGTTATACATGATCCAAAGCTCAGTGGACAGGAAAAAAACAAAAAGTGCAGTTGTTTTTTGACACTCTGTGATGAGCTAGGCAACGTATTCACCTTAATTCTAGCTACATTAAAGCTCATAAATTGCCTAGAGCTTTGACCATGGAGTTCAAAGCAACTTATCAAGCTAGGTAATCTCTGTGAAGGACATCCTTGCAGGGTCCTCCTGGCAACAAGGCACCACACCACACTTAAGCTCCGCTGTTTAGAAAGTCACCCTGGAAAACACTATCAGACACCCAACCATTTTTAATAACTTAATGTAGCTACCATTAGGTAAATTGCAGTGCCTGGCTCCTGAGAGTTCAGGCTGAGGTGTCAAGGTGTGCAAAGTGACAATGGATTGGGATGGGGTCTGAGTAGTTACCTTTTGCTGAAATTAATTCAAGTATTCCATCCATCATTTTTTGTATACTTTATTATGTCACCCTAAGTGGGATGGGTATGCCCAGAAGTGAGTCCCGCACACACTGTGTCATTGAAACAAAGCTATACCTGGCTGATGAGCCCCTAAAAAGGGCAAAACCAGCCCTGGGTTGGCTGTGTTCTGATTCATGGAGGACCTGGATTAGCATTTCAGGCTGGTGTGCTCCTACTGGAGCAGGGTCAAGACTTATTTGCATTTAGCTGGGTCCAAACTGAGGTGTCAGAGTCAGAGTCAAACATTTTCAGAGTCAAAATTTGCTTTATTCGGTTAAAATATTAAAACCATCAAAGCACAATACAGAAATTCATGATACAGACAAATGCAATTACAGAAAATAATTTAACACAAAAATTAAATACAATACTGTTTGGCGCATTTTACAATAAAAGTATGTTTTACAATTAATTCATTCATTCGATAATATACATTCTAAAAAATCATGTCTTCTGAAAGGCTCTGTCCATAACAACATATTTAGGAGCAATGTTCGTTAAAGGATAACTATATAAGCAGGGCCCTGTTTCTAGCTCTTAAAGCACCCACAATGAAACAAGCAACCCCAAAACAAGTCAAAGGAGAGTCCAACATTTGTAAATAGATCAATGCAGGCCTCGCTTGCTTAAATTGACAATTCTTCAAGATCGGCAAAATGAATTTTTTGCGCTGAGAAGAGTAAAATTTACAAAAAAATAACATGTGCAACAAGTTTTGTTCAGAAATGTTGTCACAAGGACAGGGCCCCAAAGTTCCCTCCTTAAAAAATCCTTTTGGGTAAGCCAAGAGCCAAGGGAGCAAACCATGCTTAAACCTTATCAGCAAAAACATGTGGAAAGGTTTGTTAATGAAAGTTAAATAGGGCTGAATCCCACTCCCCAAACTTAACATAACAAACCTCCTAACTAACGGTTTCCCCAGTTCCTCACCTTCCCTTGACAACATTGCTCTGGTCAAAAATTGATGCTTAATGGCCTTAATTTGTTCTTTACTTAAAACACAAGGGCTGGTGAACAAATCCAGACAGCCGAGTGATTTCAAATTGTTTTTGATATAAAGTAGCCATGGGATAGACAGAGCTTTTTCCAAGGACAGACAGTCTTCGATAATTTGTTGGTTTAGGTTTGGTGGCTGTTGAGCCCAAACCCTCAACCAACCTAATAGCGGTGCAACAGCTATTTGGTCGGCAACATATCCCATCCCCAAATCCTCATGAATGTTAAAAATAGGAGCAGACGGAGGGAGAGACAACAATTTCCGAAAGAAATTATTTTCGACTACTTGAATGCTAGGAGCAGCCTTGTAACCCCAGACCTCGCTTCCATAAAGTGCCATGGGCAAACACTTTGCGGTATAAATTTTTAATAGAGCAGGAAGCGGTTTGCACCCTATGCGTTTTGCAAAGCCCAGCAATGCGCCAGTGGCTCTGGCTAAATTATTCTTTTTCTGAGCGCGTTGTATAACCCAAGATGATCTGTCGTCGAATGCAATTCCCAAATAGGGGAAGGACTGAACTTTGGTTAATTCCTGCCCATTGCAAAAGAATTTTACCCTTTTTGCTCTCCCCGAGCCAATCGACATAGAGTGGGATTTTTTTAAATTGATTAATAAATCTAAAGAGACCATAAAATCATAAAAACCATTTAAAAGCGCTTGTAGTCCTCTCGCGGTTCTGGCCAATAAAACTGTGTCATCCGCGTATAGCAATGCGGGAATCATTTTGGAGCCGGCTTTCGGAATGTCTTTACTAGTTGCAATTAAAACCGGGCCCAAATTGTTGATGTAAAGCAAGAAGAGTAGGGGTGCAAGAATACACCCCTGTCTTACACCACGCTTTACCTGCCAGGCATCAGTCTGACTTCCGTCTTCACTGTAACGAACAACTGCAGTGGTATCCTCATGGATAACAGCCAGGAAAGAAATCAGAACTGTGTCAAGCCCCAAGGTGGCTAGTAAGGCCCATAGTTTTTGTCGAATAACAAGGTCGAAAGCGGTGGACAAATCTTAAAGGCTAGATGGAGGTCCCCCTGCTTAGCGACCGTGTACTTTCCTATGATCAAATGCAAGTTAAGGCATTGGCCAACTGTTCCCCTCCCTTGTCTGAACCCATATTGTAGGTCAGAAATTATAGAGTGCTCCTCCAACCACGATGTTAAACGGGCAAGAACGACTTTACCCATAACTTTCACGGCGGAGTCCAGGAGAGAAAAGGGCCGGTAGCAAGCCGGATCTTCTCTTGAACCCTTTTAAAAAAGGGGGACAATAACCGCTTTGCCCCATGATCTTGGAGCTCCGGCCTCTGAGGCAGCGTTAAAAACGCGAGTCAAAACTTTCACCCAAAACCCTGGGTCAGCCTTATAAAGGTCCGCAGGCACACCGTCCGGACCGGGGGCTTTGCCTAATGCCATTGCCTCAATGGCCACTAAGACTTCCTCCTCTTTAAAAAGGATTCTTGAGGCTAATGTATGATCTGCGTAATTTATTGGGTTGTCGTCCTGTATCTCCGAATATAGACCGCTAAAGTGAGCCACCCATTTATCAGGCGGAATAAAACATTCTTTCATAGTGTTCTCCTGCTCATTAAAAAGGGGGCTATTTATCACTTTCCAAAACTGGCTACTGTTTTTCTGGGTGCTTGCATCTGATAACTCGTCCCATGCCTTGTTTTTTAGCTCACTTTTCCTGGCCTTAATCGCTTTTTTATAGTTTCTTCTGACCTCAGTTAACTTACTTGAGATGTTACCGCGTTCTTTAAGAGCCGATAAAAGGGCAGAGTGAGCACTAACACAGGCCTGGTCAAACCAGTTTTTAAATTTCTTAGGCTTGGGTTTCCCATGAGTGGTAAGATTCCCCGTAACCTGTTTAGTAATCCTATCAAAAGCGCCCAGAATAGCCAACGCTTGAGCCGATGGCGAAAAACACAAGCTAAAGTCCTCTTTATTGCGTTCATATAACTTAACAAGGAAATCGGCCGGGTTAATGACTTCCCATCTCAGTCGTCTTCCCTGGCTGGAAGACTCAAAATTTGTGTTAGAAATCAAAGGCAAGAGAATGTCTTTCCTTAATGCCTTGACTTTAATCTCCAGCGTGAGTGGGTTGTGATCACTTAAAACATTATGCGTAACTCGAAGGGTACCCAATAGGTTCACCATGATACGTGGTACAAAAATATAATCAATTGTACTACAATGACCTTGACCCGAAAACGTGGGAACTGGGACCAACAGATCTTGGACTGGCATGTGAAGGTAAAAAGACGATACCATGTTCTCTAAGAAATTCCCACCCTTGGAATGTTCAAAATGGATAGCCTCTTGTGAGCATGGATCATGATAGTTATTTACAAAACAGTTAAGATTACATACATGGATGTTAAAATCGCCAAAACGTAAAAGAAAATAAGGTTTGACATTAATTGCATCATACTCCTCCAGAAAACTGAACAGTGCTTTGAGATGCTCTAACTCGTCCGACCTTGTGAATGAGTTATAAAAGTTAACCACCAATAATGATGGTAAGTTAACACATTCCATTTTCACCTCTAAAATGTGAGGAGAATTGGTTACTATCAGCTCAGTGCTATATAACAACTTTAAGCTAAATAATAACAGAAGACCCCCTCGTGGTCTCCCCATGACAGAGGGCATGGCGTATTTGATGAAAGAATGGTACCCATCCAGGTAATAAGGATCAGTGGCCTCCCATGTTTCTTGTAAAGCGATTACATGATGAGTAGAGAGGAAAGCCCTCCAGTTTTGATCACCGCGTTTAGGGCGAAGACCAGCAATATTCCAAGATAAAACAGAAAATGAGTCGGTTGCTGGAAATTCCACTACACCCGCTTGTCTGCTGACTGAACGATTCACATGAAGAAGGTAATGACACAGCCTCTACTCCGTGAGGAGGCAGTTCGACGCCCAAGTTTTCAAAACTAAGAGTGGGAATTGTGCCTCTCTTTACTGCGGGGACTACCTCGGGACCTCTCTGTGTAACATCAATGGCAACCTCTGTCTGTGAGGGTAAGTTAATAACTGTCGGGGCGGTGAAAATAACATTATAGTCCGCTACAGATAACCTAACAGATGAAGGCCCAAAAGGGTTAACAGGAAGTGTACCTAAAATCTCATTGTGTAAGTAGACTTCATTAACCCTAAGTCAGTCATTTGTATCTAAGGTACTAAGGGCTTCAAACCTATTTTTTAAGACCAATGGGTTACTTACAGGAACATGCAGAAAAGGGCGCTCTCTCTGTGTAACCTGACCTAAAAAAGGTGGAGGGTAAAAAAAGCCCAATGGAAGAACGTTGATGTGATTCTGTTGAATTCTCAAAGACCCTGCTTGTCTTAAAATGTGATCGACTATGTCAGGGGAACTAAAATTCACAACAACGCAATCACCCCTCAAAGTCTTGTTGGTTTTCCCCACCCACGGAACCCTTCTCACCATTTTAAAGCTATCAAAGAGATGACTCCCCAGCACTGTCTTCCCCGTCAAAAAGTGAAGAGTTTTATTTTTCAGGGAGGACCAGTGCTCTTCCTTGCCGTCACAAGTCTTCGGGACATTAGCCAAGATGATCGTATATGGGCAAGCCTCTGGTGGCAAGTTTAATTGGCGTTCCTTGTGTGTCAACTGTCCCTGTGCTGGGCAACTATCAATAGTGTCCCTTGGCCCTGGTCTAACACTGCTAGTGCTCCGTGCAGGTGGTAAGGGGATTGTAGGGCCTGCCACAGAACTTGCCATACAATTGACCATATCCGACACTCTAGCGGTAACTTCGCCCAGGGGAGACAAATCAGGGGGGGTGGGCCTTGACACCTGAACACGTTGACCAGCAATATGACGTTCAATTGGAGTGAGTCTATTATCAATCTCGCTAAGTCTATCCAAGACTGGCATAATGAACTTACTCAAACTCTCATCCACTCGTTTAATCAAGTCAACTGACATGTCTTTCATGGTGGCAGTGCTCCCTTGAGCAGTGGGCTCGATAAACACATTACCTAAATGAGTAGTAGCCTCCACTGTCGAACTACCTGTCGGATCAATCAACCCCTCACCCGGATCTTTATTTCTAGGTTGCTTAGCATTTTGGCAGTTACCAGTAGGGGGACGATTCGCTTTTCTCTTGCCCTTGGATATTTTGACGGGGCCAACAGAGGGGGGCTTTGATTGCCTCGAACGCAAGGCAGGAGGGGACACTGACGGACTAGATGCATTCAACAGAAGTTGATCGCTAGAATGGCCAAACTCTAAAACAGTCCCGGCAGTAATAGAATGAGGTGCCTGGGAGGGCACAGATATCAGGAGCTGGGTAAGAGGCTCTAAAGACAACCTTTTCTCAACGATCTCAATTTCTTTAGAGACCGCATGTTCGGCTCTTTTTAAGAAGGCATCTAAGGTCCCTGAACCCGCTACAATTGAGCCCTTACTGCGGTTATTTGCCATGACTAGTACTAAGCAAAACTCTTGGGGCAGTTATGACCACAGTTAACACAACATATCAAACGATAGTTCACCAAACCTTACAACAGGCTTTGTACGGCGACAACAATGAATAGTCCTCGAGTGCAGTGGAAGCAGGTTAGGGGGGTGGCCCAGCTCAGCCCTGTCCGGCCCCGGACGGCCACAGACGGCCCGCCCTTTGCCCGGGCTTAGCCCGGCGCCGCCCGCGCGCGTCCCGCGACACGGAGGAGGTGCCGGTTCTTTAAGCGCCTCCTGGCGCGGGAAACGCTGATGGCTGGACTCTCCCCCTCTCGGGCTGCTGGGAGTTGTAGTGCAGTGCAGATGGTAGCGTCCCCACACAGCGGCCGCTGTTGTAAAGGGCGGCGGCGGGGGACGAAAAGCTCAGCAGGGCGAAGTGCACAAAACACAAGGAGCACCAGGTAAGGCCAGCGGCAAGTGTAGCAGAGCCCCGTAGGTCAGGACAGGAGCAAGTGTCATAGTGTGCAAAGTTAGGATGGATTGGGATGGGGCCCAAGTAATTACCACTGGCTGAAATTAATTCAAGTATTCCATCAATCACTTTTTGTATGCTTTAATATGTCACCCTAAGCGGGACAGGTATACGCAGACATGGGTCCCGTGCACACTGTGTCATTGAAACCAAGCTATACCTGGCTGATGATCCCATAACAAAGGCAAAACTGGTCTTGGGTTGCTTGTGTTCCGGTTCAGGGATGATCTGGTTTGGCATTCCAGGCTGGACTGCTTTCACTGGAGCAGGGTCAAGACTGATTTGCATATAGCTGGGTTCAAACTAAGGTGACATGGTCTGCAAAAGAACAGTGGATTGGGTTGTATCCTGAGTAATGTTGCTCGAATATGCATTTACCTTGAAAAAACAAAAGACCCGAGGTGTTTGGAAAAACAGGAACAGTTGGTTTAATTAAACCCTGCTGCAGGTAGCACAGTTACAGAAGTGGATCTGAGGTCAAAGTACAATCAATATAAGCAGGATTTTATAAATTTCTGTGGGTATCATAAAATACTTCCATTGATCCTTTTTGGGAAAAAAGAATACAGGCCTTGTCTGTGGAGTCGTAAATAAGGCCCCTGATAACAAATGCAGGTGGGCTTGACCTTGCATGGACACAATGAGGGCCAGTGGGCAACGTGTCAAGATGTACAGCATGAGGGGCATGTGATCACTGCATGTGCTGTGTCTTAATTGGCTGTGTTTTCCTAACTTCATGTGGCATCTGACTTTATGGTGTTTTGGGAATGCGTGCAACCTGCTGGCTGTGTGTGCTTTATTGGAGTCAACTTTCCTGGACCATTGTGGTGTCACTGCACTTATACGGGGGGATGGACCTGAGTTTCTCTTCCACACGTTTGTCTGCTGGCTATGTGCCACCCACCTGTGACCTGTCAATCAGGAACCCCAGGCCTAAGTTGCAGAGCATGCGTGACCACGTTTTTCTGAATGGGGGTTGATGGAGAATTCATGACGGGCAAATTTGATAGTAGTAATGCGATTTCGTTCTAATGTGCAAATGTATCATTATAAATATTGCCATAGATTCTATCAATATTAACATAAATTCCCACTGGCTAAGATTAATTCAAGCATTCCATCTACCAATTTTTGTATAATTTACTCTGACAGTGCCTGGCAATATGAGAATCCCTTGATCCTTGCATTTCACAATGCCAGGATTACGGAATTCTTGTTGTTAGAAATAGGGTTTCTTGTTGGCAGAGGTATGCGCCCTGTCCAAGGAGGAACCACAATCCTAGTCAGGATAATTCACAACACATCCTAAATTATCCTGTGCTTAACCTCTGGTAGCTTGGCACATAGCTGTCAGACTTAATTTAAGAGGCAATGTGTAAAGTATGTGTGCAAAACTTAAAATAGTAACACAGAGAAAACACCAGAAAAAAGACTCCACCCCAAGTAAGCAAAATAAAGATTAGTGTTAAACAAAAAATAAGCCTAAAACATCAGAAATCCATCACGTAGAAGCCCATATATGAATTTTTAAAGAATAAAGGAAAAATAGCGCTTAGAAGCAATAAATGCTTAAATGGGGTATCTGGTCGCGCTAGACCAGGGCAAAGTCAAATGTTCAGCCCAACAGTGATGCGCTGGTTCCAAATGCGATACACGTGTGCTGCTCCCGTGGTAGGAGATGTGTCGATCCCGAAGGCGATGCGCTGTCCCGATAATTCGCCAGGTCCGCTCCACGCAGTGATGAGGATGCACTGGTTCAAACTCAGGCAAAGATGCACCAGTTTCAATGAGTGGGTTCTGGTTGGAGCAGCACTTTATACCCGATTCCAAGGGCCAAGGACTTGGTTGGCACCACTTGGCAGGTCAAGACTAGCAGCAAGCAAAGTGAAAGTTTTGGAGCAGGATGAGTTGAAGTCTATGATCTCTTTGAGATTTAGAACAGGAGGCAAGCCAGCAAGCCCTTGGAGTCTCTCTGGGTTCAAGTGACGCAGGGCCAGTCTTTCTCACCCAAGCAGGAGAACAGCAGGCAGCATGGCAGCTTAGGAAAGCAAGAGTACAGCAAGGCTAGTGTCCAGCAAAGCTGGCAGAATGGTCACAGGTCCAGAAGTGTACTGAAGTCATGGTGATAGAGGTCCAGTACTTATATGCAGTTGTGCCTTTGAATTGGGGGTGACTTCAATGAAAGATTTGAAGTACACTGAGGTCCTGCCTTCCTGCCCTAGCTCCAGACTCACTACAGGGGGTATGCAACCGTTTGTGTGTGGACAGGACACAGCTTATCCAGGTATAAATGTGAGGCTGTGCCCAGCTCCTCCCTCTCATCTCCCAGGATGGACACACCTAAGCTTCATTTGTGTGTGGCTTTCTAGAGGGAATACATAAAGCTCAGCTGTCACCCAGCCCAGACTGTGTAGAAACAGGCAGCAGACACCACATGGTAAAAGCCAGTAAATGTCAACTTTCTCAAAGTGGAATTTGCCAAACTGTAATTTAAAATCGAACTTCACCATAAGTTGTTAATTTAAATTGTGAGTACAGTGACATCAAACTTGAAAAATCCATATCTTCACAATTGGGAATTACACATTATAAGGTAAATCTAATGTTATCCCATGGGAGAGATAGGCCTTGCAGTACTGAAACACGATGTTAGGGGCTTTTCATTACCAAGACACGTAAACCTTAAAAGTACGTGTCCTTCCTTTTAAATACACTGAATCCTGCCCTGTGGATTTTACTGTATCTACCTAAAGGGTGACTTATATGCAGAAAAAGAGAAGGTTTAGCCTGGCCAGAGGTTTACTTGCCAGGTCGAAGTGGCAGTGTACACTGCACGTACAGGTGGTACAATGAGTGCTAGAGGTCCACTAGTTGCAATTAATCTACAGGCCCTGGGCACAGGTAGTGCACTTTACTAGGGACTTATAAGTAAATTAAATATGCTAACTGTGCATAACCAATGTTGCCAGGTTTAGGGGAGAGAAAACAAACACTTTTGCAGTGGTCAGCAGTATTAAAGTTCAGAAAAGTGTATAGAGGCAGGCAAAAAAATGGGAGAATACCACCCTAAATCTGTCATGTCAAAAGCTTGTTTTGTAGGGAATTTTCCTTGCAGGCTTCCCTTTTCCATTTCGGGGCACATGGATACAGAAACAGCTAAAATGCCCACATTTTCACCTCTTTATCGCAGATGGCAAAAGTTTTTTTCCCATTCCTAACTAGGTGTCCTAAGTCTGATGCAAGCCATACTTGTGCACAATTCCACATATCTCCATCCGATATCAAGCATTCCAAAAAGTCAGAGACAAGAGGCCATTTATGAGAAAGTAGTTGATGGCAGGGATTTAGGATATATAAGTGTAGTCTCGTTTCCTAGGGTTCCGTCGTCTCCGAAGGTCAGAGTACAAGTTAATTTCATTAAGACAATTGATCTGTAAAATATCAAGATACAGAGTAAAATTCTTCACAACAGTACATAAAATATTGTTTACCAGCAGTTAAAAAGCAGGCTAACTCAGTTACAAAAGCTAAAACGTACATTTGCTAAACGTTCTGTGGCAAATTGCCTCATGAGAGTGGAATACGTTATAAAACAGGCTTTAAAGAAGCTTCTATGAACACCCAAGAATAAAGGCAATCAATTAATATGTGACAGATTGTGGACATTAGGCTCTATTTAGAGTTTGGCAGACACATGTGAGAGAATTTCTGTTCCACCAAATTCTTGTCCGTCTGCCTCATTTAGAGATGGGTGGACCATAAGCTTTCAGTCCCTTTGGCCCTTTGGCCCTGTCCACAGAAAACTTCCTCTGACAGCCAACAGAGCATGAACTGTCAGAGGAAGGGCATTATAACAGCTACCCTATGTAGGGAGAATGGTGGAATGTCCTTTTTCTGTTTCTCACTGTTAAGTAAAACTCGGCAATGAGAGGCATAAAGAAACAATTAATGACTCACACATCCTGTGAGAAACCTCCTGAGATTGTGACACCTTTCAGGATACAGAGATGACCACTAGCCTAGAAGTCATCGTTAACTTTGAAGACTAGAGTACAAACAGGTAATTTCCTCCATCATCTTGATGTTCACTACTACATCAGGACAGCATAAATCAGGCCCTTGGTATTAAGGGGCATATTATCAAGCCAGGCGATACAATTATCGCCGCTTTAGCGGCAGAAAACTGCCGCTAAAACGGCGATAATGGGCTTGATAATATGCTCTATGGAATTCCAATTGAAACCCATGTTAAACGTCCTTCACATCTAACATGGGCTTCAATTGGAATTCCATAGAGCATATTATCAAGCCCATTATCGCCGTTTTAGCGGCCGTTTTCTGCCGCTATAGCGGCGATAAGTTTATCGCCTGGCTTGATAATATGCCCCCATATGTGCAAACACAAATCTCCTCTTTTGTCTGCACCTTAAAACAGTAATCCTTTTGTGTGTCTCATTGGCTAATCCAATAGACATTTTTTTAATTCTCTGATGAGCCTCTTATCCTATATTTTGTTTACATCGTGAATTCATTAATAGTAACTTTTGTAAAGCTTTGCCTTATATTTAGTTTGAACTTTGCACATTTTATTTTGTAGTTATTGCAAACAAGCACCAACTTTAGCAATTACAGTTGTATAACAGGCAAATTTATTTCTACTTCACAAAAAATCTTCTTCAGGATGGAAAGCAGGATGTTCTGACAGCTGTTGTGAATGTGTAGGATCCAATCGTGCTGTAAGCCTTATGGGATACTCTTCTGACAGGAGTAATACTCTAGCAGCGTTCGATTCCTCTTCTAGAGAGTGAGTCATTTAAGCGCCCAATGGTTCCTGTTTTCTTAGTGAAGTAGCTTACATTGGAGGAGCGTTGTATACCTCTAACTTTTAGCACACTGTTGCATCTGTTTTTGTGGGAGCCAACTTCATTGTAAAATCTCCAGCGATTATTAAAATCACATACGGATAATCTAACATGCTATTATGAACAAGGGACTCAAACCTTTTCATAACAACTGCTAGATGTGACAAGATATCCTTATGCGCATGCACATTTCTGAAGGTGAAAACAGCTGACTTTGTGTTTTTCACCTTCAGATTTAATATACACAATTGGACCCAGGGACTTTCTAAATTAATCTTACATATAGCCTTGGCGACATAGATGAGGAAATTAAGCCCCCCAGAAAGATAACCTGCACATTCAAAAACATTCCATGTCCACTGGGGTTATCTTTAACCCTGGGCGCAGTTCGCGTAGTAGCGCTAAGCGTCGCTACGCGAAGTGCACTTTGCACTACGTGAGCTACACATAGCACTACGCGAACTGCGTAATGCGGTAGGAAATGCTGTTCGCGATGATTGCACAGTGCAGGATGCTTGCCCGCACTGTGCAATCATTGCAAACGGCATCTTGCACAGTGCAAACGGTCGTTTCCTGCCGCTCAAGTAGATTTGTACTCGAGCGGCAGCTTTCTCAACGCGGACTGGTAGTTTCTCATCGCGAGCGGTCACAAGCATATGCGACCACTTGCAATGAGAAACCTGACCTCCCCGCGTTGAGAATCTCGCCGGGAGTTTTATTTTCCATGCTCGCGATCGGCAACTTGATGTTGCTGATCGCGAACGACGAAAAAGTCTCGCCGGGATGTCATTTTACTCGCGATCGCCAACTTGACGTTGATAGACACCAGAGTTGGTCAAAATGTTCTGGGAGTGTCCACAAGAATGGTGGTTCAGGTTCCCCCCAAGAGAGTGAGGGGTAGTCTGTATCTTTATTGCTCATTTACCTTCAGAACTCCAGCATGGAGAAAGTAAGATATATGTATCCATTCATGTTTGATTAATTAAAACCATTACATGACTAAGAACTGTGCATTACATTTTTGCTTAAAATAAATCAATAAATACTACAACCAGAATGGAGTTTCAGTGGTTTAAAAACAATGACAACTATATTATTTCATAAGTGAAAAAAAAGTTAAAACCTGCCCTACATAATTAAAATAAAAACAGTGGCCAAGATTTTACAGATAAAGAGATAAAGTCCAATATGCCATGTGCAAACTGATATGACCTCCTGCTGGTAGGGCTGGAGTTACTAAAATCTCGATACCTCAGAATATTTTTTTGAGCAGCAGTTGGTCGTGTATTTTAGGTTAGCAATCCCCATGTCCCGGGGCCACATGCTACACGCATCCCTTGAGTTTGCAGTTCCAGTTGCTGGTTCTCCTAAGAGCTAGCTGCTAGATTCTGATCTGGGTTCTATGACCAGTGGCTGTTGTCCTCCCTTCAATGAGTAAAAAGCAAATAAAACACATACATTTCCTCAGTCTCACTAATGTCCTTGGTATATTTTCAGATGACTCCTTACAGCACTTAACCCATTTTGAACGAGATAGTGGGAGGAGCAGGCGGTGTCGTTCCTCCGTCAGTTTATGACAGCGGCATAACAGATGGAGCCAGGATTCTTTTCGGTAGTTGCATAACCCGTCTGAAATTGGCAGTGCAATTACCTTCATAAAAAATCATTTTATTTACGGGCCTGGGTTGAGAGCGCTTGTTTGAAGTATGTATGTGCCTTCCCAGAAGTGTAAGATGCATCGAGCGCCTCGCTTAAGGTACTAGGTTGAAGACTACTGATGTCCCTTTCAAAGGATGATAATAGCACTTGCCTGTTTACCACCTTTTTTCAAGTAGAATAAGGAATTTCTTGGAGATGCAGGCTCTCTGTCCTGATTTTCAGAGTACTGGTTGCTGTTGCTAGCTGTAGCTGCCAGGTAGATCCTGCTGCGTCGAAGATAGCTACAGATGAAATTTGAACGAGGACTCTGGGGCCTGCAAGACACAGAGATAGAAATGTATTAGATCCCCCAGGCCAACAAGGTCACGGCACCCGAGGCCCAGCTCTAGCCTCAACCTTGTTGTTTCTTGCTTGTCGAGACGAGTAGGATTTTCTTGTAAGCCTTAATCTAGGAATTTATAAAAAATGTCCCAAAGGTGCCAGGGAATGCCAAGTGACCATAGTTGAGGGCCGGGATGAGTTTTGCTTTCAAGACAATTAACATGGGCATTACAGTTGGGCTTTGTAGACAGTTACTAAGGTGCTTCAGTAAGTGGATAGCAGTGGTGGCCTTTGTTCTAAGGTGCTCTAAATGGACGGCCGGTTTGGCACTTTCAGAAAGCCATACTCCAAGATAGTTATAGGCTGAAGTTGCAGCAATTTGGAGGTTTCTCAGCTCCCATTGAAGTTGTTTTTTATGCAGAAATTTCCCAAATATGACAACCTTAGTTTTGCCCTGGTTCACCTGAAGATTGTTAGCTTGGTTGTAATAGTGAAGTGCTTTGAGGGCTCTCTGCAGACCGACTCTGGTGTGAACCAGGATGGCAGTATCGGCAGCCTACTGCAGAATGGAAAGGTGCAACCTTCCCAGCTTTGGTGTTACTTATCCGGCTCCTTTCAGAGCTGCTCCCATATCTGCAGTATAAAGGTTGAAAAGAAGGGTACCAAACACGCAGCCCTGCTTAAGCCCGCTATTGGTAGGGACACAGGTGGTGACAGTGGCGGAGCTTTTTTTAACCCGGACCATGTTCCCTGATATACTGATGTATTTGCCTGAGAAACGGGAGCGAGATCCCCCAGGCAACTAGCTTACCCCATACCTTGCCCCAATTCACTCTGACAAAGGCAGTGCTGTAGTCAATAAAACAGCAGAACAAGGGTGGATGCTTCCTCCTGTCCACTTGTGTTGAATAGGGAGCCAGAGCTAGGATGCTATCAATTGTTAAGCTCTTGGCCCTAAACCCGGATAGGTAAAGCAGTAGTATACCCTTTTCCGCTACCCATATTCCCAGCTCTTTGAGAAGAATATGAGCATAGGCTTTTGCTTCCAATTCAAGTAGAGCTGTAAGCCTTTAATTGGCTGGGTTAGTGCGGATTCCCGTTTTATGAATGGGAAAAAGGATGGAACCGCTCCAGGAGTCAGGAATGAATGCAGTGGCAAAAGAGTGATTGAAAAGTGGTATTAAAATGGGCTGCCAAAAGCCTTGTGAAGCTGTAATCCCATTTGGCCCTGAGACCCCATCTCTCCTCATTTTCTTGATTATGGCAGTTACTGTGCCTGCTGTGATTATCGTCCATATTGGGACCCAAAACCAGGAGTAGTGACGGCAGAGAGAAGACTGCTGCTATTGCTTGGCTGGATGAATATAACTGTTCAAAGTGGCTAATCCAATCCTTTTACGCCACTCCGTTTCCCCTTGTGAGCCCTGACTTGCCCAGGCAGTTTATATACCTCCACAGTCTAGCACAGCTCTTATCTTTTAGTATCATGAAAACTCTGAGCCACTACACCTTGTTGTGCTCCCTTTTGTGCTGCCATATTTTATGCTAGTAGATTGCCCTAAGGTAGGAGATAGTATGGCCTTTGCCTGGTGTACTGCCTCTTCGTGTGGCAGCCAGGGCACTCTGGAGGGAGTGTTTGCAGGCAATAAGCTCCTTGGAATGGCAATGGGTCTGTGCTGAGATTAAACGACTGGAAGATTTCTGTTGTCCATTCGCCATTGCCTGCTGAAGGTCCAATGCGAGGTCCTCCCAGTGCTCAGATGGTGTTTTTTTATCTGGCTAGTATAGTGGTTGGTTTTATTCCCTCTATCCAGGCTTGGAGCTTCACCTCTAGTTTAGCATTGCATTTAATTCTATGTAAGACTTTATGGCACTCTTACCCTATTGGTTCTCCAATCAGAGCTATTGAAGGGGAGTCGCTGGAGACTAGTTGGAAAGTTATGCACAAAGGTCTATGGTCGATCTCCTTACTGTTGGCAATTTCTAAATCTTGGGGCATGAGGTCCAGCCCTTCGCTGATGAAGATGTAGTTTATTGTGGAAATATTCCTAAATTTGGGGGTTGGGTGCCAATGAGGTGATCGAACTTCCTTTATGACTTGAGACGAGCTAAAGTTATAATTGGAAAGGAGAGCATGTAGGGGTGCAGCCACAACTGACGGCTTGAGTGATTTTAGAGGCTCGCCCAAGTCCCTGAGATTAAAGTTCCCGGTTGAATTTGCCTGGTGGGACTCATATTTGGTCGCAGGTCGTCAGCCGTATTTGCTCAGAGGACCATGGCCTGTTTCTTCAGGAGCAGTACGAAATTCAGGTGGCAATTAACCGACAGCAGACGTGGGTGCTGAGAGTTGAACTTTATACATTTTCTAAGGAGAACTTGAAGGGCTTGCGATTTGGTTGGTATTTCAGTGTCCACTATTTTACGGGCATGTTTAATGAGGATAAAAAAACTACCTAATAGTCGCCCAAATTTATTATGTCTTGAGGCAGCACAATGAAATTCATAATAACCTACAAGCTGCATAGTGGTCGTAGCCCATGTCTCCAGGAGACACAAAATTTCACTGTAAAAAAGGTAATCAGGAGCGGCTTTTTCTTCAAGAAGTTTTTTGACCCCAGCGACTTCTCCATGAGATTACTGCTAGTTTTTGGGCACATCCTTTTTCCTTAGGGAGTTTTAGTTCTGCCTGTCTTAGCTCATAGCTAGGAATGACACCTGTGATGGCTTCCATACTCCGCTGGGTCCCCTATTGGGTGCTAAGCTGGTCAGCCCGTTGATTATTGCTGCAGGGTATTCGTAGATCCTTTGGGGTCTTGGGAAAAGCATTAGAATTTCTCCCACTGTGGTTCTTGTGGTTTGTGCTGCGCAAGACTGAGTGGACCGCCATACTCTGAGTGGGCGTATGCAAGACATGTGCATATTTCTCCAGGCAGGGGGGTTATATGTCTACTCCCCAAACCATAAGCTGTGGTGCTTCCTTGAGTGCTACGAGTAGATGATGCTGTTGCCAAAATCCTCGCAGGGTAGATTCACTACGTGTGTCTCCCTGCAGATTCTGTAATCTTGCCCACTCAAGGATGTCTGACTGGATTGTGGCCAATGATGGAATATGGATAAGTAAACGTAAACTATTGCTCTTGTTCAGAGTGTTACATCACCCTTTTGCATAAAATCTTGGGGTAAGCACTGCCTCATGCGTATGGGGGTCCGCGTTTGGAACTAAGCATGTAGCTGGTGCCAGTCTATTTATCCAAGGTGGAAATGAAGGGCCAAGGTCTTGATTACTTATTGTGAGGTTTCCTTTATGGCTATTATCAATATTAGATGCAGCAAGAGGCTGACTGTTAGACAGAATTTTCCAAGTGTACAGATGGGGTGAAGGCCCTGCTACTTGCTCTTGCAATGTAGTACATATGACTTTGACAGGGGAGAACTGGGTGCAGGCAACTGTCTTCTTCTTTGTGAGCACCTGATCGTTGTGCTCACCAGGACGGGACTTGCTTCATCAACGGCAAGACATTCCCATATGATCTTGAGCAAAATTGAGTTACTTGCCTCCTAACACTACCCCTCCCTTAATGGATGGTTGTGGGAATTTGCCTTAAAGGTAAAGATTGGATACGGTGGGCCTGGAAAGTTGGCTCCAGATGTATGAGGATTTAGGGTAGATGACTGCAGCACCACTTTTTTTAATTTAGATTTTTCGTATTGTTTCCTCAATTTTTTCTTAGCCCTACTAGATGAGGGGCCCAGTGGAACACTGTTGCTGGTTGGGGCCTTGTAGTTTGTTGCTTATTTTGAATCCGCCATGGAATTGAGACTTGATTCCAGTAGTGGGGGTGGTGGTTCAGGCTGAGTGACTGTGACAGGGGGGACCAAAATGTGCTGAAGGCTGGCACTAATATTTGTTGATAAGCTGGCAGGTACCCCTTTTGGTGACATCAGAGTGGGGTTTCGGGCTATATGGTATAATGCTGTTGTTTGTTCCCCTAACTGTAGCTAATATCTAACCGAGGATCTCTGGCAGTAATACCCACCTGTCAACAATGGCTGCGGATGAAGAGGAGCACTTCATTGGGCTCATAGTGTCTTAAATTCTCTCTTTAATGGTATCCAGCTTATTGCTTAGAGTGACCAGATGATGCACGAGTGATTGCAGGATATCCATTTGCAGCTCCATTTTGTAGACTGCCACAGCAATACTCTTGGTGTGGAGTGTTGGGCTGCATTATTGACTGGGGAATGTGAATGAAAAGCTTTATTCGGTAAGGAAATTGCATACCATAAAAGCACATACAAATATACATATAAAATAATTGATCACAATTCCTTACAAATTTTTAAAACATTAAAAATGTAAAAATGTACAGACGGTGCTCGAAAGACAGAACCCCCCTATTGCAGGTTTAGGGTGCAAGGGGGGCTAATCCCAGTTCATCGTAGGGTATAATTAAGTGACTCGAGGGGCCGTCTGGGTGAAATTTCATTTAGAGATTTGCTCTGTGTCGCACGCAAAATTTTAGAAACTTCGCCATGTTAGTTGCCAACATTTCTGTTTCTAACATTTGAAGAGTCATGAAGGCTGGTCTACATTGGGTTAAGCCCAGATGCTTCAAAACAGGAATCAGGTATAACTTTCTGGCCTTGGTATAAAATCTACAAAACATAATTGTGTGCAGGGTCGACTGAACAGAGGAGTCGTCACAAGGGCATAGAGCCAATTGGGCTGACCAATCATTTGTCACAGGGAATGTAATTAAGCGGTGGAATATGTTCAAGCGCAATCTGGTCAATAAGAACTTCTCGTAGTTGGTTAGGACGGAGTTCAGATAAGGCTCTATTTGATCTGTTGTCTGGATATGAAGAAACGGTTGCACAGTAGTTTTGTTTGATTCAAGTGCCAGACGTAGGTCTGTTAGGTGGGTTGAGCATATGTCACGTATTTTCTTTCTGGAGATTTGTTTAGTATTTAGGGGATTGGTAAAAAAGTGTTCGAGTCCTAAGTCAGTAAGAAAGTTTTTGACATAGGTGAGCCAAGTAATGCGTGATCCGTATTCCAATTTCATACAATCTAAAATAAGTGACTGTGTAAATTTTAGTTCCGGTGTGGACCAGATGCGATGCCATAAGAGAATTGGCTGCATTCGTATTACGTCTGTGATAAATGGGAGGCCCAGTTCACTGTGAATATTAAAAGTTGAAGTGGATCGCGGGGCTGCCAGCAAAAATTTCAGGAAGGAGTTCTCTGTTTTTTGAATTGAAGAGACTCGTGCGCTGCCCCAAATCCCTGCCCCGTAGATCGCCACACTAAGACATTTTGAGTTGTAAATGTCAAGCATTTCTTTGGATGCTCTTTTTCCCAGTCTCCAAGCAAACATTTTCAGTGCCGTTGTTGTTTTTAAGAATTGTAGATTTCTATTCTCTACGGCACTATTCCAGGTGGATTTGTTATCTATTATGACTCCCAGGTAGGGATAGGTAGTAGTGTGTTCTATTTTGGAGTCGTTTGAGTAGATGTTTTTCCTTTTACGCAGTTGTTTACCTGAGGTCATTGTAAAGGTTTTCTTGGCGTTGATGTTTAAACCCAATGAGTGCATAAAATTTGTGTATCTGTCCAAGGTCCTTTGAAGTTCCAGGGGGGTGCGGGCTATTATAACTGCGTCGTCCGCATAAAGAAGGGCGGGGATTGGGCGCAGTTGAATATGTGGGTGGTCCTGGCTACCTTTTAGCAATGCTGCTTCTAAACCATTGGTGTAAATGTTAAAAAGAAAAGGCGCCAGGACACAGCCCTGCCTAACTCCCCGTTCAATGCCGAAAGATGAAGTAAGCTGGCCCCCTGTGCCAAATCTAACTCTTGTTGTGGTATTCGAGTAGATTTCTCTGATGTAATTGACAAGGTTTATATCGGTTCCCAAATTAGTCATTATGGCCCAGAGCTTGTTATGGTCTACGCAGTCGAAGGCTGCCGATAGGTCGACGTATGCCATGTAAAGGCTGCCACCCTTTGCATGGACATACTTCCCTCTCAGAAGAGTGAGGTTAAGAACCTGTTCTGTGGTGCCTCTTCCTGCTCTGAAACCAAACTGGATGTCGGATAAAATATTATTTGTCTCTGCCCAGGTTTGTAGTCGTACTAGAAGAATTCTACCTACTGCTTTACCAAAGGAGTCCAGTAGGGATATAGGTCTATAGCACGTAGGGCAGTTCCTGTTTCCTTTTTTGAAAATAGGGACTAGAATCGAGTCTGACCAGGATGTTGGCAGTCCTACCTGTCCCAGAGCCACTAGAACGTTTAGTAGCAGGGGGGCCCATAAGTCGGTGTTTGATTTGTAGAGGTCCATAGGAACCGAGTCTGGTCCTGGGGCCTTTCCTGATCTACTACCATTCAGTGCTTGCTCTACCTCGGCAAGATTGAAATTCATCGCTACAAGGTTAGTTTTGGCCGGTGGTAAAATTGACGTCTGTGGGGATTGATCTGTTGGGGCTGAAAATATTTTTGAGAAGTGAGTGACCCATTCTTGTTCAGAAATGGTCGACTCAAGCGTTCCACTGCCTTTTGGGCCCGTCAGGAAGGGAGAATTTACAATCTCCCAGAAAGTAACCGAGTCTTTGCTTAGGCAGCTATTATGCAAAGCAGTCCAGTATTCCTCTTTTAATTCCTTTTTTCTGGATGCTATTGTTTTATTGTAAGTTTGCCTGGCCATTTTGACCTCGAGCGTGTTTCTGGGGATTTTTTTTAAAGATCTTTTAAGATGTTTATAAGCTTTGGAACATGCTGGGTTAAACCATCTGAACTTAGGTTTGTCCTTTGTCAGTTTTTGTCCCCTGGGGTGCACTATCAAGGCGTTTCTTACCGCTGAGATTATTTCTTCGTAGTTGGTCACTATCTCAGCGGGAGAAGAAGTTTCTGTTAGGCAGACTTCAAAAGCTGGGCGAGCTGTGGTGATGACAGTTTTTAAAATGTCTGAGGGGTCGATGTTTGACCATTTAAGTGCATAACCGTTTAAACGGGACATGGAAATGAATTCATCATGAAGTATTGTTTGAGCATTTGCTCGCAATGTGGTAATTTGAATGGCAACAGATAGTGGGAAATGGTCACTAAAAACACAACTGGGGAATGTAAAACATCTGTATGAATTGTTTCTTGTATTTCTGTTAATGATTCACTTGTGACTGCCATGGTCCTAAACAGCTTTGGAGTGAGCGCTAGAGTTCTTTCTATTTTGGGTTCAAAGTTTTGTAAAGCGGAACAGTTAGTTCACACATAGATGTTTTTTCATTGATTGTGCTGTTCATCTCCACTGTAGGACCAAACGCATTTGGAGGAGTGTGCCACTTTGGTTCCACATTCCCTGATGAGTTACTGAAATGAATTTGCACACTTGTTACCTTAGCTGTCTCTGCTTTTCCCTCAAATACCCCTGCATGCTCCATGTTTTGCATATGAGTTGGGTCTGGCGTTGGTTGCTCGATTGCGTTAGAAATGAGGAAAACAGGTGAAGGATACCATTGGTCTACTGTGTTTTGCCCCTGGGCATCCCTAGCCCCGGGACACAAATGTGATCTTTGCCTTACATCAGACGTAGCGGCCCTTGTACAATCAGACCTGGTGAATGTGCTTCGACTAGTCCTGGGTGTGGTTGTGATTGGAGTAATTGTCAAAACAACTGAGCTGGGAACAATTTGAAAGTGGTATATGATTAAGTCCTTTTGGGAGTCCTTAACTATTGTCTTTCTAGCGTGACTGCATCTGAGTGGAGCTCCGCATGGTCCTTGTGGGGGTAGGGGGCAAGGTTAATGTCCCAAACATAGCAGGGTTTGGGTAGCTAGCAGGTTTCTTTTAGGTCCCCATTGGAGGAAGACCGCAAAATATTATTTTAGTTATTTATTTGTTTATTTATTTGTTTGTTTGTTTTTGTTTAGGTTTATTTTTTTTGCAGCCTGCTGGTGGTCTTGATGCCAAGCCACTGTAACTTTAGGGAAAAAATGTAACAGAGTTAAAGAATCCCAACTAAATTGTTTTTTTAAACTCAGGACACTGCTAAACTGCACTGGCCAGCAATCACACGCCGACAGACAGTCAAATCCTCAGCACACCTAGGATGTTGAAGTTCACAGCTGGTCGTCAGTCCTGATGAGCTCTGCGAAATTGAGCCCCCTGGGATCTCATATCTTATTGTTGCCTCCTTATGTGGTTTTCTGCGTACACTGTTCCCTACTCGATGATGTGTTGGTGCAAAGGTCTGATCGGCTTGCTGAAGCAAACCCTGCTGATGACTTGCTTTCCCTGGCCACTCTAAGTGCTTGTGTACTGGAGTGCTGTTTGTGAACTTAGGGATTGGTTGTTCAGGTATCCAAAGCACAGGACAGGAGAGTCTCACGAAGACCCCCGCAAGCTGTAGGCTAGCTGGTCCGCTTCTACGGGACATGGGGGCCCCTCTCTGTGGCAGATCTCTGAAATCACCATGCACCCCCTTGTTGGAGGTTCACTGTGTTTTTTATGGGGTGCTGGGGGCACCTACTCCTGCTCAAACCCCCAGCCCTGAGTTCGTAGTGTGCAATTGGGGCTAGAGGCTAGGGAAATTGTGGATCCTCAGAGGAGTTGATTATACGGCAGGGAGTCAGGCAGCACACAGTGTGGGCACAGTGATGAGATGGTGAACAGTTGAAAGAGGCGAGACAGACAGAGCAGCAGCAGCGGACCTCTGGTGGTGCAAGCTGCACAGGCCTAATACCAGCTGCTTCTTCTCCAACAGAGGGGCCCGTGGCATTAGCCTTACTGCGTGATGTGTGTAGCAGGATATGCACGGCCCCCACTCTGCTCCGACTTCGACTCTGCTCGGGCTCAGCTGCCGGGATCAGGCAACTGGCAGTCACTGGGTGTGGGTCCCGATGCTGGTGCTGAGCGAGCTCCTCCACACAAACCGAACCTGTTGTGCTCGGCTCTCTCAGTGCTCTGTCGTCATTTCCGTTGCTTCCATCACCTCCGACGAGGGGTAGTCAAGAAAGACCGAGACAGGTCCTAGGGTAAGGATGAATTAAAGGGTTTCCATGTCCCTTCTGAGAAGAAGGATGGAGGTTTTGGAGGGCAGTTGCCCAGAGGCCCCCATTTCCAACCCCGCTGCTTTGGGTGTTCACAGATATGACACAAACAGGAAGACTCTGTCTGTTCAAAGAAACCACCTGTAGGTGAGAATTCTACAGGGGTTGCCCAGGAGGCCTTATGGGAAAGTAGTCCCCAGGGGCAGGTCAAACAACATGCCTTGATCTCCCATAGCTGGGTGATAGACTTAGAGGGTGAGTTGGTGATCTCTGAGGGTGGGAGTCATCACTTTCACCAGGTGGAAGTGAATTGGATCCCAATCACTTCTCTGCTGGATACTGGGGCTAGCAAGACAATGGTTGTGCAACAGCTAGTCTCATCAGAGCTGTATACTGGTGAGCTGTATAGAATGAGTCCAGCCCATGGACAGGACTTTTTTCACTCTATGGCCAAGGTGTCCTTAGAGTGGAATGGGGAGGTGACCCAGAGAAGGAACAAAGTTGCCTATTGACTACATTCTGGGGAATGAGTTACCCTCAGTGGCAGAAGATCTAGGAGGGGCAGCCACCACAGGTGCCCTGACAGTTTAGTTTAATTTTTTAGGGGTGCCACTCCCAAAAGGAGGGTACAGAACTCCAGATGGAGGGGCAAGGGGAGGAGGGACTCACCCCTGACTCCTTGGAAACATGCTGTTATCAAACCCCTGTTAAAGAAAGCAAATACAGATACATTGCAACTGTTGGACCTGGCCCTTTTGGCAGGTTCACCCATAAACTTTTTGCATTTATCCTGGCCTTTATCCCTATGTAGTGTTAGTAGTTTTAGGCCTCTAGGCACTTTAGCACTGTGTCCTAGTGTAAAGTGCATGCGCTCTGTGTTGCATTTAGTGAGACTGGCCTGCCCTCCCATAGGAATGCATGGGGGATATGTGTGTCCATGGTAGTTCCTGATGTGAGAGGAGTGCAGGGGCGAGTTTGGTATGTGCAAACTCGTGAGAATAAATGCTGTGCAATGGTGTGCGCAGATTTATTGTGACTGGTGGAGAAGTGACACTTCTAGAAGTTGGCATGTCTGTGTGCTGTGTGATGTGAATTGCCTGTCTGACTTGTGATTGACAGGAGCTGGGAGGGCTGGGGAATTCCAGGAGCCAGGGTGAGTCTGCCCGGTGTTGAATGGGGAGATCTGCATGTAGATGGGAGGGAGGAGTTAAACCTGGGACCTGAATGGGGCTGGGCCTTCCCTTCACAATGCTGGCTCCACCTCCTGTGGTGCGTCTGATGTCCCTGGCCTGTCCTGAATAGAGAGGGGAGCTGAGCTAAACAAAGTGCTCCTGAACCAGTTGTATCTGGTTCTCCCCTTGCCCTACAGTTGCAGAACAAAGGAAAATGATGTATAAAAGACAGGGCTGTGACCCCGTAAATATGTTCTTGTTTTTGACTTGAAACTACCAGGGGCGTGCTGCTGCTGGGGCCCAGGGGAAGGCTTGCCTCCCTGGGCCCTGCCCAGCGCCTGGATGCCTGGAGGACTTCTTCCTGGGACCCTTCTGCTTTGCCTTTTTATTTCCAGGACCCTACACAGACTTTGCCTACACAGCGTAGGGATTCCCCCCGTCCTGCCTGTAGCGGGAGCCTACCCCGCTTATCTCTTCCTTCCCAAATGCGGGTGCCCGCCCCGCTTATCTGATCCCCAACATGGGTGCCCACCCCGCTTCTACCTTTATTTCTTTACCGAGGGAGCCTACCCCTCATTTGCCGCCCGAGATTGCTGCCGCTGCCGCCCAGACGTGGCCGCCCAGAAGTCAGGCAAGGCTGCCTGCGACATGGGCAGGACCTGCGGCTGGGCTGGTGGAAGCAGGCAGCAGCGCGAGCGTTGCGGGGCTCCCATTAGCTGGAGGGAGCCCCGGAAAAGGAGTTTTTGCCAGAGCCGCGAGTGCTCCCTCCCTTAGGTCCTGGTCCCGAGATGGGGGACCGGGAGAAGCGTGGCGGTGCCTCCCGAGAACAGAGTCCCGTGGTGGCGGCCGTCCGAAGAGAGGAATCTCCTGCGCCGAAGCCCGGTGAGTTAGGGCTGGGCAAGGGACGTGGCCGCATTTCACTCCCGCTCCTCGAGGGAGCAAGTTTAGTTTTAGGCACCTGTACGAGGCACCGAGTCAGAGCGGCCCCGTGTGTGCAGTGGGCCGCTCCAACGATGAGCATTTTATTCCAGAGCCTCGATGGCTCCAGCGTGGCCACATTTGAGTAGAGGGCCCCAGTGGGGGCCTCGGGGGTCCGTATTTCCACAGTCGTTTCCTTAGCCCGACGGCTCCCACGTCGTGCTAATTATTTACGGAGCCAGTGCACTCAAAAGGGGGCCAGGGTTCTTTCCCCAGTGCTGGGGGACATGCTTCTTCCTAGAGCCAGATGGCTCCAACGTTGGGGCAAGTTCTCTTTCTTTTTGGCACGATGATTTCAGGAGCCAGTGCGCTCCAGGGGGACATATTTGTTTCAAGAGCCCATGCCTCATAATCATCTTTCCCAGCTGCCCAGCAAGTAGTGGGCAGCTGCAACGTTTAGATCCTTCTTTTCTTCAGGGGCATGTTGGTAGTTATGAGTGATATGCACTCCTTTGCCCCATCCTTTCACAGCTGCGCAGCACTTAGTGCCAGCTGCTACATTTAGGCCTGTGCAGATTGCACACCCTTGACTTTCGCTGCATTGGCAGTTCACCCTGACATTCTGGACACAGGGCATTTGAGCCCCCTTTGGGGATGGCCAGTTGGCCAGGGGGATTGTTAGGTTTATAGGGCGCCAGGCCCTACTGTGATTTTGGGTGCTAGGAAATGTGATTCCTGTAGAATGATTTACTCACCTGTGTTGATACCTCTAAATGTGTTTTATGATTATGAGGTTGGTTCACATATGATAGTTTATGCTAGTGAAAGTTATTCCCTAATGTAGTTATGCTTAGGAGGTTAGGGTCTAATGTGTTTAGACTTGTGAGAGAATTGCATAATGTGTTTATGCTGATGAAGTTGGCGTACAATACGTTTGGCGCCTAATGTGATACTGTGCATAATGTGGTGTATGTTACAGGCTGATGCTAAGTACAGTGGTTACCAGTAGTTACTGGTTGTGTTCTCTGTTTATGATAAGTTCTACATTTACTAAGTTCACTTTGTGATGGTACTGACAGTGGTCCAGTTGGCCCTGTCAGGTGTACATAATCCCTTGTAAATATGGCCTAGTGCCAGGTGGCCCCATGTATAATATGTGCTTACTATTCTAATGTGTTATGATAATACAAAGGCTATTTTTATATATAACCTTGTGTGGAGTTTCTTTTGTAGTGGGCCTGGGATGTTGTTGCTGTGTGCGTGCACAAATGCTTTACACATTGCCTCCGGGATAAGCCTGACTGCTTGTGCCAAGCTACCAAGGGGGTGAGCAGGGGTTATCTTTGGCATGTAACTTCCTTGCCCTGACTAGAGTGGTGGTTTCTGCCTGGCAAAAAGCTGTCTAAAATTAAATGGGGATAAAACAGAGTTACTATTCCTTGGGATTAAAGCGATACCCAGGTCCACCATAGGTTGGCCTGCTTGCCTAGGCAATTCACCTATCCCCAAATAAATAATAAAAAATCCAGGCTTCTGGTTAGAATGATCTCTCCATGGTAACACAGGCGAAGAAAGTTGCAGGGACCTGTTTTGGACTACTCAGAAGTCTTCGGAAAATTCTAGACAGGATTCCTACACAGCTTAGGAAGACAGTGGTACATTCTTTAGTCACCTCGAGGCTAGATTATGGAAACTCATTATTCCTGGGGGCACCTGAATATGTAACCCACAGATTGCAGGTGGTCCAAAATGCAGCTGCAGGGCTGTTGTGCAATTTTCCAGCGAGGGAGTTGGTCAAAAAGCACTTAATAGGGCTTAATTGGCTCCCAGTAGAGGCCAGAATAAAATTTAAAATACTGGTCATCACCTACAGAGCTTGCCATAATGAGGTCCCAAAAAAATCAAGGGGGAGATTTACAAGCCCCTTGCGTCATCTTTACAACACCGTTGCGTCACTTCTGTGACGCATTGACATCGTAATCCATGCGCCACTTTGCGACAGATTTACAACGCGACGCATCTAATGAGATGCATCATGTTGTAAGGCCCTGCGCTACATTATACCTGCGTCAGGTATAATGTATGCAGGGTGGGCGTTCCATCACAAGGAAGTCCCGAAAAAGTGACGCAGTGAAATCTACAAGATTTCACTGAGTCACTTTTACGTCCATGCTGTGTCAAAACCTTACGCCTGCTTGTAGCAGGCATAAGGAGTGATGCAGCATTGCAAGTATAGGATGCCCCTGAGCAGTGCTGGAGTTGCGTCGTGCTTGCGACACAACTCCAGCACAGCATCACCTATACTCTGACAGATGCGACACACATCTGTTTCTCCTTGCGCCACGGTGCACTGCATTGTAGATCCGGCGCATCCATGGTGGCGCAAGGGGTTCCTAACATCCCACAAAATAACTGGCGCAACCCTGCTGATCTGCATGGATGCACTAGTTATTGTAAATCCGCCCCCAAGAATCTAGTATGCCCTTACATTCCAAACAGGCATTTGCGCTCAAGCATGGAGGAACTTCTAAAATCAACGAAGGTCATTAGGGAGAGATGTGAGGAAGATTCTTCTCCCACCTCACTCCTAAACTCTGGAATTCTTTACCACTGAAATATTGGTTGATGAATAATGAATTACAGTTCCGCAAAGCGATTAAAACATGGCTGTTTAAGCAATACCTTTAAGGTCCACCCAACCTCTATCAGCTATGGGACCTTCTAGCGCTGGGCAGCCTTACGGTAGCCATGTGCTCTATAAATCCGATAATAATAATTGTATTAACACAAAGGCACTGGCCCTGGGGTGGAGGACCAGTAGCAGGATGCCACCCCTGAACTGGTGAGAGGTGGAGTGGACAAAAAGTTGTGTTTGTAGATTAATATAGTGCAGCTTATCACCCATGAGGGTGTCCAGGTGCTGTCCATGGGCAAAGGGTGCAAGACACCTGGGGCTACTTCCCCCTACTCTGAGAAACCACAGAAGACAGAGATCCCTGGATGGCCTGGGTCTGGTTCTCAACACTGACAGCTGTCAGTGGCCTTTTTTGGTTGCTGTCCTCGTGGACAGTGTTTTCCTTGGTTTGTGAACAGAAGTCATACCCAAGGGGTTGAATGTGCCACATCACTTTGTTGGCCCTGGTGGTAATGTCTACCTACTTGGATGCATCTGTGAGCAAGGTAAGGTTAGGTGCTGCACAGATGTGGTCCACAGGTAAGGAGAAGGATTCCCCATGGGTTAGCTTAGAGGACCCAGAGAGCATATGCAGAGGGATCCAACTGGGTTCAGACAGGTGTAGAACTGGCAAGTACCCCTGCAGTAGTGAGCCATTGTACGGGTTTGTGTCGCTCTAAGAAGGGAAGTCCATCAAGGTATTGATTAGGCTAACCTGGCGTTAGATCAAATAAACTATATTTATATGGGTTTTAGGTGTCCATTTTGATTGGTTGTCTGGTCTACACGGTATGTCTGCTTACACATGCAATGCAGACATGCGCCACAAGAAATTTCACGAAGCAGCAAATCCGTTACCAATATAGCAGCTAAAATCCATTCAGTGTTCTAAAAAAAACACGACACACAAATACGCGCTCTGATTCTAAGCTGAATACAGTGTTCCCTACTGATTTCATTTCACGTTAACGTTTGCATAAAATGGAACAACATATATATATATATATATATATATATATATATTATGGAAGTTTTGCATCTATCCCGATAGACTGATTGAGAAATGTTGTGGAATGCAGAAACTTAGTAAATAATTAATACGTTCTATGAAGACATTTTGAGAGTGAGTACCCCTCAAGCGTTTGTTTATTGGCATTTGCCTCAAGCAAGGTCTGTTGCTCTTTCTGTGCTGGGAAAAATGACAGTCTACATATTTAACAACACTGCTGTCAGGGATATTCCTCCGAAGGCATAGCGTGGCCTCCAGGTTAAATGTGCACTAAAATATTCAGTTAAACCTGGGACATGTCTTATGGGTGCAATATCTACAGTCAGAGACATCTTTATCACGTGACTAACACATATACATTACACAGTGATATTTAGGTCATTGGATCGTTGAGGCCTCATTCAAAAAATTGTTTCAATGTATATTATCTGACTGTATGAGCCACACTGCTAGTATACAAAAACTGTGCCGGTAAAATTGACTGAATGAGTTTGTTACTTGTCTGAAAGAGCTGAAGCCAACTGGAGTTTCTTTCAGCATTATTAATATGCATGTACACCTGTGCGGGTGTACGTATGTGATTAAACACCTAGGGGCAGATTTACAAGCCCCTTGGGCTGCCAGTGCGTCACTTTTTGTGACGCACAGGCAGCGCATTTTTCTGCCCCATATTTACAAGGACAGGAAAAGCCATCCTGCATGGCTTTTCCCATCCTTGTAAATACGGCCCTTTACATGCAGCACTTTGTGTGAAAGGGGCGCTCCATGGGTGTTGCTGTTGGTGTTCCCACGCAATACCCATGAACCAGACACACATCCATATTTACAAGTAATCGTGAATCCGGAAATGCGTCTGAATGGTACGCATCCCAAGGGGAGGCGTAGGGAGGCGCAACAAGGAGAAATGTATTAATTTCTCCTCGTTTTTTTCCTCTTTCTATGCGTGCTGCATTCTCCAACACACGTAGAATGAAGAAATAAAATCTACTGATTCTTGATGTACAGGAAGGGTTCCTTGCTGCAAATAAACAATCCTTCAAATAAAGACGTTTTACAAGTTTCATGTGTGCTGTGCAGAACACCTAGAAGTTGTAAAACGCCATATCTGATTGCTTATGTGCAGGAAGGGAATCCCTGGTGCAAGGGTGCCTGCGTCGTCGCATGGCAGCCGTTTGTGTGCCAGCGCAGGGGGAAGCACAGAAATGTGACATATTGTTGTAAATATGTTGCATCCCTGTTCTTCCAAACGAATGCAGCGCGGCACAGCAAAATGACTTGCTGCACCATGCTGCGTCAGTTTATTTAAATCTGCCCCTAATATTTACTTCACATGTTGCATGTCATGCAACGTCAATGATTTACTGTGGTGGCAATTCAAGAAATATAAGTAAAGTCAATTAGTCAGTGCATTAGATATGTGAACAGTTCTCAGCAATTAGATACTGAGGTGGAGGCAAGCTGGTTCCTCTCCTTATTGGGTATTGTGGGGGCTCAGGGATGGTCTTTTTCTGATGTAAAACTGGAGATACATCACGCCGGTATTGATAAGGGAGGGTTTTCCAGGGGGGGTTGAGGGTGGGGGGAAAGAGTTAAAAAGTCCTCATAAGTTTGTCTCAGTTTTCCTTACAGTTTATTAATTTAGCTTTTGAAGAAGCTCTGGTCAGGAGATGTCGTAGGGACCGTTTTAGAGAGTTTGCTTTCATAGGTGGAGGGATAGGAACGACGGGAAAGGTGAATGCACTATGACTGGGTTGCAGTTTTTATCCTGGAATGTCAACGGCCTGCGGGTGAAGGCTAGAAGACATAGAATTTTCCAATATCTGAAAGATTCCCCCGACAGGTCATTGTCATCCAGAAGACACATTTATTAAAATATGAGGTCAGGGATATGCTAAAGAATTTGAAGTGGGTGGACAAATTTATATGTACGGACCATAATGCCAACATACGAGGGATCCTTATAATATTTAAAAAACAGATCAGTGTTCAAATTTTGGATCAGAAGGAAGATCTTAGTGGTAGATGGCTATTGGTAAAAGTGCAGTTAGAAGGGCTTGTGTACACCCTAGTGGGTTATTATGGCCCGAATCAAGATGATCCGTCATTTTTGAATAAAATTCAGAACCACCTGATTTCTTGCCAAGACCTCATCGTTTGGGTGGGAGACTTCAATATAGTTTTAAATCCCAAGCTGGACAAATCGTCTAACTCAAGAGCAACAACATTTTCTAAATCTAGGCAAACTCTTATAGGTATAATGTTGAATCTGGGGTTGGTGGATGAATGGAGGCAGAGATCAGGCAATACACCAGGGGTTTCCTTTCACAACTATAAGTATAAACACAAGTCAAGAATCGACTACGCCTTTTTCAGTCATAAACTGAAAGACGGTCTGAAGGAGATATCATATATCCCCTCCCACCTCTCCGATCATTCGGCCATTTTTTTCATCCTTTCACACCATCAGCAGATCAGGCAAACCTCTTGGTCCTTTGATCGGACGATTCTGCTTGAAGAGGATGAAATCTGCTTCCTCGTTGCTGAAGTAAGTATATTCCTGGATATTAACATAAATTCAGCTTCAATAGCCACCGTATGGGAAGCACTGAAAGCCTTCCTAAGAGGCTGCATAACAAACAGAGCCTCGTATAGAAGTAAGGTATACAGAACCGCAGTTATTAATATAGAGCAGGAACTTAGGCAGATAGAGCTGAAATGTGTTTCACTCTCGGTAGAGGACCAGGAGAAGCGGGTTGCATTGAAGGTAAAGCTTGAAAACCTACTTCAGGAAAGGGTGGCCAAGAGATGGGAGGCAAGTAAGCTGTCACATTTTGAGTACGGAGAGGCGGCGGGTAAAATCTTGGCGTGGAAAATAAAAACAGATCAGGCCAAGAAATACATTAAGGAAATAAAACGGGCAGGGGAAACCAAGGCTAGATCGACTACCGCAGAAATAGGGACCGCATTTCAGGAGTTCTTCCAAAACATTTATAAGGAAGACATCGTGGATGACCCAATGGCTAGGGAGGCTAGGGAGGCATGGTTAGACGAGGCTCACCTCCCCAGATTTTCGTCAGACCAGCGCGACCAATTGGAGACTAAAATAACAGAGGGTGAAGTTAGTATCGCCATCAAGCAATTGAAGCGAGCGAAAGCCGCAGGCCCGGATGGCCTTCCAGGGGAGGTGTACAGTGCATTGGGTTCAGTTATAGTTCCATCTTTGACTGCCCTTTTTAATGCTATATTCATGGAAGGTACGGCCCCGCCAGACTCGTGGAATGAGGCAACTATTGTGTTGATCCCTAAACCTGGCAAGGACCCGGTTGATTGCGGGTCCTATAGACCAATCTCACTCCTAAATATTGATAATAAGATCTTTGCGGCCATTCTTGCGGGAAGGTTAGGGAGTGAGATTGGGTCGATAATCCATCATGACCAAAAGGGATTTATAAGAGGGCGACAGCTGGCAGATCTCACCCATGACTTAGTTGGAGCAATTGATATTGCCGCTTCATTTTGTCTCCCATTGGCCACCTTTACCCTGGATGATACCAAAGCCTTTGACAGGGTCAATTGGCCCTACCTGACCCACGTTTCTGAAAAGATTTAACCTAGGAGAAAACTTCCGTTGAGCTATCTCGCTTCTTTATAAGGATCCAAGGGCAAGACTTCTGGTTAATGGGGTCCTTACTGAACATTTTAAAATCACGAGGGGTGCCAGGCAGGGTTGCCCGCTTTCTCCCCTCCTATTCAATATGTACATTGAACCCTTTGCTCAAATTCTGAGAGACGACAATAACATCCCCTCTTTTGAGTTCGGAGGATAGGTCACGCGGATAGGACTTTACGCGGATGATATAATTGTTTATACAGACGACCCAGTGCAAGCTTTCCCTGTTATCATCAATAGAGCTAAGGAATTCGGGCGGATTTCTCTGGGTATGAAATAATAATAATAATAATAAGCCATTTCTAAAGCGCCTGGCTGCACTAAAAATAGTGTTTCCCCGCACTGGATTGTTGCTATGTCACGAGAGGCATCAAGTTAGAGAGAGCGAAGTAGAGGACATAAAGAGAGGAGGAGATTAGTTGGATGGGAACAGGTGAGTTTTAAGTTTAGCACGGAATCTGGTTTCTGAAGGTTCCATACGGAGGTCAAGCGGTAGTTCATTCTAGTGCCTGGGAGCCAGGTACCTGAAAGAACATCCTCCCATTCTGGTTCTACGAATGCGGAGGAGTTTAAACAGCATCGCTCCGGAGGACCTTAGATTCCGGGTGGGGCGGTAGATAGTAAGGATCTTTTGCAGGTATCTTGGGCCTTTGCCATGGACGATGCGGTGGGTGAAGCATAGGGCTTTGAATTTAATACATTCCTTGCCAGTGGAGCTTTGTTAAAGCATTCTTCCCAGATGCTCTACGGGGCAAGTTAAGTACCAGGCGGGCAGCAGCGTTTTGGATGCACTGAAGTTGGTGTAAGCCTACTTTACTTAAACCTAAGAGCAAAATGTTGCAGTAGTCAAGGTGGGGTGTGACTAAGGCATGGACGAGTGTTTTTCTGGCATTGATGGGGAGCAGGTCAAGGACTTTTCGGAGGGTTTTTAATGTGCCGAAGCACCTACCTGTAACTTTGCTAACCTGAGACCTGAAGGAAAGATCAGAGTCGATCATTACACCTTGGTTTCTGACAGATTCGACGGGAGTGGGAACATTTCCTAGTTCCGCGGGCCACCACATGTGCACCCAGGCATTTGGGGATTTTCCAACGACTAAAAGTTCTGTTTTATCGCCATTTAGGCGCAGGCAGTTGTTATTCATCCATGTTGCCACAGATGACAGGCAATTGGAGAAATGAGTGGCGTCTTCCGTGTGGTCAACCATGAGTTTGATCATCAGTTGGGTATCGTCAGTATAGGTGACAATATCCACCCCGAAGGCTTCAACTATATGGGCTAGGGGTTCCATATAGAGGTTGAACAAGGTGGGGCTTAAGCTGGAGCCCTGTGGAACCCCATGGTTCAGCTTGCGGGGGGAAGATTTAAAAGGGGGGCAGTGCATTTGGAAGCTCCTGTTATCTAGGAAGGATTTTATCCAGGCAAGGGCGGATCCCTTCACTCCCATGTCAGAGAGGCGAGACAGCAGCGTTGTGTGCATCACGGTGTCAAAAGCTGCACTTAGGTTTTAATAAAACCAACGCTGCTGTCTGTCCTTCATCCACCATCTGTCTGAGGCATTCGGTGGAATAGAGGACGGCTGACTCCGTCGAGTAGCCGGCTCTGAACCCCGATTGGGTGGGGTGGAGAAGGGATTCCTCCTCTAGATTGTCATGAGTTGCCCGTTGACCACTTTTTCCGTAATTTTCAAGCAAAAGGGGAGAAGAGAGATGGGACGAAGATTTTGAAGTTGGGAGATGTGGGTGGTGGTTTTTTTTTTCAAAGGGATGACTTGGGCTGTTTTCCATGCATCAAGCACATGGCATTCTTGGAAAGAGAGGGTGACGATATGAATGATCTGGTCAATCATACTTTCCAAGACTCCCTTACAGCGTTTGGGGGGGCACACGTCACATGGGGAACCAGATTGTATGCTGTAAGCAATATTCAGCAATTCCTGTCTCTCAGGTACTTTGAAATATGTCAAACAGGGTTTAGTGGTGGAGTTATCTCTGACTTCCACATGTTTGTTGTAGGGATCAATGTTGTCTGTAAAAGTGGCATAGATTTTATCAACCTTGCCAACGAAATGATCAGCTATAGAGTCACATAACTCACTGGAGTAGGTGTCTTGTGCTTCGAGTCTGGTTGGAACCGTTAGCTCTTTGTAGATAGTAAAGAGTTCTCTGGTGGGGTTGTCGGCAGATTCTATTCTACCCTTGAAGTGGGCGCCTTTCACTGTTCTTATAAGTATGTGATATTTATTTAGTTCTGTTCTGTAAAGTGACTTACTTTTTTGGTTGTAATTTTTCCTCCATTGTCTTTCCAAGTTTTTGCATTTAACTTTGGCTATTTTGAGTTCCTCGGAGAACCAGGGGGCAGTTTTAGTGTGTCTTGCGGGTGCTACCGTGTCTAACGCGTTGGACACCCATCTTTCGTAGCTATTCCACGCCTCCTGTAAGGTATTGCTAGGGGGTGGGGGGTTTTCAAGTAGAGCAAGTTTAAATGTCTCCTGATTACATTTTTTCCAGTCTCTACGTTTCTGGGGTAGGGTTTGTTAGATCCGGGTTCTGAAGAAATACTTTCTATTTCAAACGGGATGATGAAGTGATCTGACCAGATAGTTCTGATCGGGGGGGATACCTTAACACCCTCCCAATTGGCAAAGATGGGATCGAGAAGATGGCCTAATTGGTGCGTGGGAGAGTTGGATTGTAGGTTAAGCTCTAGGGCTTTCAATGCTTCTGCCACATCTTGTGCCTCCCTACAATCAGCAATATCGAAGTGGAGGTTTAAATCACCTAGAATAAGAAATTTTTTATATCAAAGTGCCGGCTGGGTGATCAGTTCTATGAGTTGGTCGCCGAACTGAGCTGCCCCTCCAGGCGGGCGGTATATGAGTAGCCCGTTGATGATGTTTTTGGTTCCTGCTTTTATAGTGAAAAAGCCTCCCTCGCTATTAGTTAGCGAAGCCTTCAATAGGGTCTGGCCCCGAGCCCCCGTCGGTCGCGGACGGGCACAGACGGGCGCGCCCGTCCGCTGCGCGCTCGCGCCATCGCCCTAGATATAGCGCGAGGGAGACAGACGCTAGAACTGCTCCCTACACTACACCCAAGATGGCGGCCGCGTCGGGAAAACCGTAGCTGTAAGCAGGTTGCCTCACCGTTTAAAACACCACTCACTGGGTTTAAAAGAGGATAAAAACAGGTAGAGCTAAATAAAAGCACTTAAAAAGGCCCGTTTTCAAAGGCCCCAATTCACAGTAAAAAGCACAGTAAAATTGTACAGATTAGAACCGCTATAGAATTTGTAAATAAAACAGTGGTAAATCTCACCAGCAAAGCAGTGAGCACTTCCCTCCCACTCTCGGCTCAAGCCTCAAGAGTGGCAACGCTGCGCGCTCGCGCCATCGTTCTAGATATAGCGCGAGGGATACAGACGCTAGAACTGCTCCCTACACTACACCCAAGATGGCGGCCGCGTCGGGAAAACCGTAGCTGTAAGCAGGTAGCCTCAAGAGGAAACGAAGGAAAGACTGAGGTGATGACCTGGAATATCCAAAACCCGAAGTTGGTTGTCGTTCCATCTATGCGCTATTTGGGAATTAAGATCACTCAGGAGATCGGTAAAATGGCATATACTAATTTGGACCAGGTCTTCCGAGAATGTCGGGCACTATTAAAAGCCGGGGCCTTTCTTCCACTGACAATACTTGGGAGAGTTAGTTTTAATAAAAATGTCCATCCTCCCCAAGTACACGTTCATTTTTAACACCATCCCTCTAGCCTTTGACCATACGCAAATTCAAAAATGTCAGCAAGATATAAACTCATTTGTTCGGAATTATAAAGCTACCAGACTGGTCTGGAAAAAACTGAGAAGGAGGAGGGAGAAAGGGGGGCTCACACTCCCAGACCTACAATATTATGCCTGGGCGTTTCAGCTATCATACTCCAGGATGCTGTTGAAATCTCCATCAAGCACACCAATTGGTAAAATGTTCAAGGCTATGTTGAACGGGGCAGAACTGCCCCCTGATGGTTTTCTTTTTAAATTCGGAGACCGGAAGTTCTTCAAGAAGGTGAGGTTAAAGACCTTACTATCATTGGCCAAAGCATGGAAATTGATTAGAGAAAGGGTGGGGTTGCCATATTTTTCTAGGTTTGCCCCAATCTGGGACTCCCCGGGGCTCCCTCCATGTTTAAGGGATAGTCTTGCAACACCTATTAGGGAGGCAGAGATAGTAAGTTGGGGACAGCTGCTAGTGGAGGGGGCACTGGTAGGGTGGGAGGAATTATATGAGAAGGTTGGCCCCACACTATCTAGATTTAAATATATGCAGCTTGTTAGCTGGTCCCGGGAGTTGACTAGGAAAAAGATATACTTGGGGAGGATTAGCCTCCTGGAAGAACAGTTGGTAGAGAGACAAGCGGGGGGTAAAGAGGTAGCCTTTCGGTACTGGGCCATCCAGGAGGAGGTGGATCGGGACTTCACTCTACCAGATGAACAGTGGGGAGGGCTCATGGGTATGCAGTGTGAGGATATATGGATAAGATCTTTCACTCTCCTGTATAAAGTGGTTAAGCCGGCTTGGTTGAGGCGGAACCACCTGTTTACCCTCCACCGAGCCTATTTATCCCCTCAAAGGTTATCTAAATTCCAGTCGGGAAAAGCATGCAATAAGTGTAATCTCCCTGCAGCCTCTGACGTTCACATGTTTATGGATTGTCCACTTATTAGCATCTTTTGGGAGGAAGTAAAGACCACTTTGGATGCCATCCTTAAGAAATCCATATCCCTAACTCTGCGGTTAATTATATTTGAGGTGGATGATAATATCATGGGGCAGGCAAAGAGTTTTTTGTTTTACGCAATTCTGTTGGCTAGACGGCAGCTTTGTAAATATTGGGTTGACCAGAAGGCACCATCACACGCAGGCTGGCTAGAGTCCTTATATGATACATCTAAGGTGGATATGGCCAGATCATGTAGCCAACGTAACCTCTCTTTTTGAAACTTGCTGGTCCAGTGGAAATAAAAGGCTCTGTTGAACTTCCGGGGTTTTTTATTTTTTTTTATTTTTTTTCCCCCGGGTCCGATGATTATGCCATCATACTCCAGGTGACTTGGTGTTTCTTCTGAAAGGCGTATTAAGTCTAGATGGAGTAGAGAGGGGCTGGTGTGTCCTCTCATCTTTCTCTCTCTTCCCACAATAACATCCCGGAGAGCGTCTCTCGCTGGTCTATACTTCCTTGGTGTCCAGGTTGGCGCTTCTTTTTGGGATTGTGGGGCAGGCAAATGAGGACCAAAAAAAAAGAGTTGTTTAAGGTAAATATTTTTTAATTATATTATATAATTTTATAAATGTTATACTATTATTTACTATATACTTTACAATTTTTGTAATATTTTTTACAACATTGTTTTACATGTATAATATGTTATAGTTTTGTAAAAATGTGTTGAAATATTTTTTAAAACGTTGTTACTTTTTTCACATTGATTCCCATGGGTAGATATTCGTTTTTTTCTTTTATTAGGCTGCCATTTTTTTCCAATTGCTACCTATATTTTGCACACTATTGGTGTTATTTTGGGTCCTTTTTGGAATGAAGAAGCTGCTGTTTGGTGCTGCTGTTCATCGAATCGAAACAGGTAAGATACTTTGTAGCATTCTTTAAGTTTTTTGGAAGGTGGGTGGATAAAGTACAGTTAAATTAAGGATGTGTTTGTTGTTATTAGTATTTATTTTGTGTGTTTTATTGCGTTTGTAATGCAATTCTGTATAGTGTTATTTTATCATGTTTTTTGTATGGAAAGTTAACGATTGTTTAACTAAAGTTTAATATATGTGTTGAGAACTATTTTTGGTTAGTTTAATGTCATACATGAGTGCAATCGGGAATGTAGTGTTTAGAATGGATTATGTCTTATCTATTTATTACAGGTTTCTGTTTCTGAGCTGTTTTCATGGAAAGTTGGAGGTTCCGTTTTTTTTTTTAAAGAAATCTGTTTGGGTTTATTATGGAGTGGTTCTGTTTTCAAATCTTTTCTTTGGGGTATTTAATGGCACTTGTCGACTCTGGATTGCTTTAAGGGATTGCCTCTGTATTTATTTCATTTTTGCATTTTTGGGGGGGCTTTTGAACATTATTTTAAGTAATGTTTGGTGGAATACTACTTTTTTACTATGTAGATGTGGACAGAGATCTGCAGCTACACAATTGTGTGTTCAATTTATAGTGTTCCTATGGGTGGGAAAAGTGTTATGCTTCAATGAATGTTATGTTAATGTATTTAATATGCTTTTTTGTTTGTAATATGTGTTATATTTATTGAATGTAATATATTTCGTTTGTTAGTTGAATATTTTTATATATTGTTTTTAAATGCTAGAATTAATATCAGTGAGCAAAGTATTTTTTTATTTAGTCACATATTATAATATTATATTAGTATTTAAAAAACATATATTTTGTGGTGCACTATATTGTGGATTCTGAAGTTTGTGGTAGGTTTATGTGTGTTTTACAGGATGGATTTGGCCATAACTATTTATAAATAATTTTACTTTGCTTTGTAGCATCTTATAAATGTTTGTAGTTTGTTGATTCACTTTAGGACCAATTTTGGTAACTGATTGTTCTATTCTGCATTCTTGGTAGCTTTTTACTTTTTGTAAGTTTTCTACTAATTTGTATAGTGTAGGTTGAGTTCTGCCTAGTGTGGATTGCAAACCATCATTTCATGCTTCCACTGTGTTTTTTTTTTTTTTGCGTCCTGTGCCAAGGTGCTGTCATAGACTTTCCACCAAAGTATCTGGAATTTGGGTTGGCGTCTGTCTCCTGACCTATGCAGTCTGCCAACCCATGTATCCTTGAAGTAGTCCATTAGGGGATTAAGTATGTGATCATTTCTTTGGTAATAGGGCCTTTCTATTAGGATATTGTAGTGGCTGGTTACTTCTGTGACAGGGACATAGGCTAGTGCGATAATTTTTTTAACCTCAAAGGCAAGGTGGCTTTTGGTGGCGTATTCCAATTTTGGGTGTCATTACGTTGCCAGTTGGTCTGACCACTCAACCGCCGCAATCCGATTCTAACCATGAGATTTTGGAAATTCCTCCCACTGCATTACGATGCAACCACTGCTACTGTGTTGATCTCATATACGGCGGTGCACGAATTCCCAAACGTATCGCTGCACATGTGTGCAAAATCACATAAAACATGTGAATTGTTCACACATGAATGACATATGTGGGGAAATGCCTTGTGCTCAATGTACACCATTGCTAGAATGTGGCAGAATATGCACAGTCCAGTAAATGGAGATTCATACCACAGAAGGACTTACCTGGAATCCCGCTACCACAGGGTGGTAGACATTGGGGAACAGTGGCTCAGGTGTAGAGGCGACCTGGAGAAGGGGATCCTCGGAGGAGATTGCTTTGAAGACGCAGTATTGGGTAACTATACCCCCCAAAACCGGTGTTTCTGATGACTCGAGGCAGTTAGTCGGACTGCCACAGTAAGATCGCTGGAAACCCACATCGTAATCCAGACGGCGGTCGGCGATTCCTGCACTGCTCTTTGGCTGTTGTTTTCTTTGACCACCATCTCGGCCATTGGAGAAAGGCTGTCAGAGTCGGCAGTCTGTCAGCAGTCAGTTGGAGTACACGATGTATGCATCATAATCCGGCGGTTGGACCGACTAATTCTGAAGAGACTTCAGAGCTTCGACCACGTCTGAAAGGATCATGGAAGACATTCCAACCGGCATTGTAATGATGACCCCTTAGTGCAGATTTTTGTAGGCAACGCCATACATTTTGGTTATGAGGGTAATACCAGCCTTGTATAGCTGTGTGGGATATATTCTGAGAATAGAATGACTAATAGCTTGATCAAAGTCAATTATTATTTTTGGGGTTAATAGTTGTTTGTTTGTTGTTTTACATGGGTCAGTAGTTCTATGAAGGGACCGCCATGTTTCTTAGGAAGTAAAGTGCAGATAAAAGGGGTATTGGTGTTCGGAAAGCACCATGTATGATATATAATTGATGGAATAGTTTGCGACACATTTGAAATGTCCCATCCATCATCCATGTTTGGCATTGGGACAGTTAGAATGAGTTATTTGTAGTGGAAAATATTAGAATTAATTTGTCATTATTTTTATAGCCATGTAAGAAGAAGGTTTTCTCTCTAGGTGTTATTGTTAAATGTCTTGGTATGTCTTTCTCTCTGTATGTTTTAGGACCAGGTGGGTGTCACTGGTGGCCTTCTAAGTGCATATTATTAAGCGTTTTTAAGGTGGGTTTTGATGGTAATTGGCCTGTTATATATTCAGGGACTTGGCATAGTTTTGGGTTCTTGAGAACTAGTGCTTGCTTCTTTTATGTTTTCTAAAACGTCTCTTACTTCTAGCTCTGTTACATTTCGTGGGTGGTTGTGTTCATTTACATTAATTACAACAGTTTTTTTAGTATTTGCTCTCCCATAACCTGCATTGGAACAATATTTTGTACATTTCCAGCTAATATTTTCAGTAAAAACATGTTCTTGTCTGTAGATGTACCCTATGTAACATAATAACAGTTTTCCTTTATGTGATGTTATACATTTCGTGCCTTTTGTCATATCTTTAATTACAGTAATAATATAAATATTAAGAATAGTTATTTTCTATATATTATTTATCAATATACAGTCAAATATTGATTCACCATTTTTTTGATTTATCTACTTGCATGTGCTTTGCAGATTTTTTTTTTATTGTTTAGAGTTGTTTCTTTCAGCTAACTTGCCTGTGAAGCACGGTCTGCTTTTCTGTTGGAAGAGAAAAATATTGATATTAATTGCATGTGGTGTATTTTTTATGTGTGGCAATGATTAGAGGGCTAGAACTTTTTGGCGTTTCTGTTGAGACAAGTTTAAAATTATATTTGTGACTTTGGAAGTGTAGCTGTAGATGGTATTTATTAGAATTTCGGAGCATCCGAGTAAAAGGTGAAAAGTTAAATAATGTGTTATCTGTTGTTTGTTAATTGACCTTTTTTGCAGTTTAGCATTATTTTACTTTTTATTTTAAATATAATTAATACTTAGTTGATATGTAGTTGTATCGTTGTATATTTTGCAATCTTCTGTTATGTAGGGAAAAGCTGGCAGAGTTTCCTCCTCTTCAACTATTTGTAGTTGTATTTTTTGCTTTAATTGTGCACCTTTTATTAAGTTTGTTTATTTGGTTAAGCTATTTTATTGGTTAAAGTTCATTACACTTTTATTTTAGTGGTTGCTTTAGTTTAATTCTACTTTTTTGACAGTGTTATCTTTACTTGGTAAATGAAAATGTATGTGTTTTGGTGTTTGTATTGTATATAATTGTGTTTATTATATATTGTATATTTTTGTGTTCAGAAAAGAATTCATATTGTTTGTTTTATTTAAATGTTTATTGTATTTAAATTTGTTTTTAGCATGTTTAGTATATATTTTATAGGCAATATGGTTTATGTTTCATTTTTTGGGTGAAGTAAAATATCATTCTTTACTGATATATATTATTATTTTAGGAAATATTGTTATTTGATGGTGTAAATCATTTGTTTTTGATGATTTAAACATTTTTCTTACTATTTTTGTAGTTGAAATTGTTGTGTTTGATATTTTTAACATGTTATATATTTATTTATAAGTCACGATGATTTTGTTTCTGATATTTTTGGACTCAATGGAGCAGAATGGGGTTCAGGTGAGGTCGGCAGGACAGAGGGGGGGACACGGTCCCCACATCAGTGGCACTAAGTGTCTGACCGGGGGTGGTGGGGGGGAGGGCCTCAGCATTTTGGGGATGGTGTATCTGCGGGTGGGGGAACCTGGGGCAGGGAGTGGCGGAGGGACCTCTGGAGTGGTGGCCTGGGGGATGGAGGATGGAGACTTCGCTGTGGAGCTGCGAGATGGGGGTGGGGTCTTGCTCTTCCGGCTCCGGGGGGACTTGGGGGTGGGGGCCTCAGTCTGACTCTGCCTGGGGGAGGGTGTCCGGGTGTGGCACTCCCTCTGTGTGTTGGGATTTCCTCTTCCCCTTGTAAGATGGATCTGCTGGGTCGGTGGGGAAGAGGCCAAGGTCACAGAGGAAGAGCTTCTGTGGAGATGGGGTTGCAGTTGAGGCAAGGGAAGGGGGCTGGGAGGGAGAGGTATCGGAGGACTGCGGAGTGGTTGTGGAGGACTGTGTGTGTGTCTGCAAATTATCCCCTGTGAGTGTGGTATCAGTCCCCTGCGCTTGCTTGTGGGCACGTCTAGACTTTGGTTTGGGTGTTTGTGTGCTGCCCGTGTCTGTGGGTTTGTGGGAATGTGCAGGTGTGTGTGTGCTTGGGACAGGTAGGGTGCTAGGAATCGTGGGTGGTGCGGGGTAGGAGGGGTGCGGGACTGTTGGAGGAGGGACACTGCTGCCGTCAGGGAGGAGGCCATGGACTGATTGGTCCTCTGTAGGGAAGACATGCCTGATGAAATGCCCTCCATGAACGACACCAGTTGTGTCAACAGACTGGTGTGTGCATGGAGGACACTCAGCATTGATGTCTGACCTACATGGATCTGTCTAAGTAAGTCCACAGACTCCTCACTCAGGGCAGCATGGGACACAGGGGCAGGGGGTGCGGTGCCTGGCACAAAGGAGACATGCTCCCGAACATGGGAGCCTCCACAGACCTCTGGGATGGGAGCCGATGGGAAGGTGGTGATGGTGGTGGTGGGGGAGGTGGCGGGGACAGCCTCACTAGCTGGGGTTTGGTGGCTGCTGACACCCGCCTCCACAAGGGAGTCACCCTCTGAGCTGCTGTGGCCCTCAGCTGGGGTGGATGGTGCTGAGTACTCCTCGGTGTGGCTCCACTCGCCCTGCTGTGCCACTGGGTCACTGGGGGACAGCCAGCCTTATATCTGTGCTGCAGAGGCAGACTCTGTGCCATGTGTCCCCAGTGATTGGTCCAACACGGTTGTATTCTATGAATCTGGCCAATCCATGGAAATGTATGACTCGTACATGTCTTCCGCATCGTTCAAATCTTCACCTCCATAAAACCCTAGCAATTGCAATATTGTTGTAGGCATCGAACTGAATTTCCATCGGACAACTCGTACAAGTTTTTTATCTGCATCTGTCTCCATGACAGTCCAGAGCCAATGGGTGCACCCCGCTCGGTCAACTTACTGTACAACGCGTATTTTGAAAATACACATGTGTAGACCTGTCTCGGACCATGCCTGCCCGACGCGCATGCATGATAGTCCCCGCGCCGGACCTCATTGCAGTCAATGGCAAAGCGTGTGCATGACTCGGACATGAACCATGCAATGCGCACGCATTGTCACCTGCGTCGGACCTCATTGCAGTCAACTGCAAAGCGTACGCACGGCTCGGTCATAAACCGTGAAATGCGCACGCATTGTCACCCGCGTCCGACCTCATTGCAGTCAATGGCAAAGCATATGCACGGCTCGGTCATGAACCTTGCAATGCGTACGCATTGTCACCCGCGTCGGACCTCATTGCAGTCAATGGCAAAGCGTACGCATGGCTCGGTCATGAACCTTGCAATGCGTATGCATTGTCACCCGTGTCGGACCTCATTTCAGTCAATAGCAAAGCGAACGCACTGCTCAGTCATGAACCGTGCAATGCATACGCATTGTCATCCGCGTTGGACCTCATTGCAGTCAATGGCAAAGCGTACGCACGGCTCGGTCATGAACCTTGCAATGCGTACGCATTGTCACCCATGTCGGACCTCATTGCAGTCAATGGCAAAGCGTACGCACGGCTTGGTAATCATGAACCTTGCAATGCAAACGCATTGTCACCCGCGTCGGACCTCATTGTTGTGACTATTTGAAGGCTTCAACACACAATTACTTGCCAGGGACACATGTGCACACCTACCACACTACAGCATTGGCCACACAGTGTCCCATGGCATGTAAGGCTGCATTCCCTGTGTGTTGGGGGGCAACATTTGGTTTGTTGGATGGCACTTTTGTGCAGCCACTCCCAGGCTGTGCACGTGTTTATGGGGGCAGAATCCTTTGTGTGTTGTGCACATTACCACTGTGATGTGCAACTGTACAGTTATGGGCATGAATCATGGACACAGTTGCAGGTTGGATATGTTTCGGACATATCACATACACCCTGAGTCCTGGGGGTGATGGCATGTACGTCACAATGAGACCTGTAGCCACAATTCTGATGTACGCCCACATTCTATGTGCATGTTGTGTCTCAGATGTGGCTGATCGAATGTGCCCAATGGGAGACAGTCTCCACACCCATGTGGTTTGTGCAGCAAACTTGATGTTGTGTGTGTGTCTCAGAGACGTACATGTAGGGTCTGCAGAGACAACTGTGGCCACTACCTGTAGGACTCACGGTTGCCTTGTGGCATGTACGTGATACGCCATATCATGCCAGTGTTGATGTGGCAATACAGGGAACCTGGGTATCTGCATGCAAAGATCTGTGATGCCTGGGAGACATCAGGCCTCACTTGTCACTGTGGTGTGTGTTTGTAACGTCACAGCAGTACATAGGTAGCGTGACACAGCCCAATGATTGGCCATTGCACTACATGGGACTTATGTGGACATGTGGACTTGAGATGTGACGTCATGTCCATGTAGGTGACATATGTGTCCATGCCCAACAGCACACACCTCAGTACATTGTCTCTTGTCATGATGTATCATGTGATATTTTGCTTGGTCATGGCCACATGGGTGGATGGACCGACAATCTTCCTTTGTGCATCTCTGTTCTGCAGGGCACCAGCTGTCCATAGACCATTCCCAGACCTTGAAACCATGCAGGAACACGACTGCATCCGACGGTACCGGTTCACCAGGCCACTGATTGAGGAGTTGGTGGAGCAGTTGGTGCCACATCTACTACCTGGCCGGACATACCCTACAGCACTGACCCCAGAGGTGAAGGTGATGGCAGCCCTGCACTTCTTTGCTACTGGTACCTTCCAGTACACGGTGGCTACTGCTGGTGGTATTTCGCAAACAATGTTTAGTCGTGTGCTACGCGATGTCTTGGAGGGGATGTCGCATTTCCTTGACCTGTACATCAAGTTCCCTAGCCCAGCTCAACTCCCTGAGATAAAGGATGCCTTTTATACACGGGGGGATGCCAAACGTCATCGGATCTATTGATGGTACACATGTGGCCCTGATACCACCACAGGCACATGAGCAGGCATACCGGAACAGGAAACATTTCCACTCCATCAATGCTCTGGTGGTGTGTCTTGCAGACATGTGTATCACTCATGTGTGTGCACTTTCCCCGGTTCTGCACACGATGCCTACATCATGAGGAGTAGTCGCATTGCAACACTGATGTCACAGACCAGTGTGCCTGGCTTGTCGATGTGTACTGACTGTTTACCATTGTGTGTCTTTGGCAATGCTGTATTCTGCACTCCTACTAAACTCAGCTAATTGTTCAATTGTTTGTGTGTAGGTGACTCCGGATACCCCAACATGCCGTGGTTGCTGACACCTCTCAGGAACCCTGTGACACCAGCCGAGATGCGCTACAATGAGGCACATAGTCGGAGCAGGAGGGTGATTGAGCGGAAATTTGGTCTCCTGAAAAGCCGCTTCCGCTGCCTGGACAAGACCGGAGGGGCCCTTCCATATGACCCTGCAAAGGTGTGCAACATTATCCTTGTATGCTGCATGCTACACAACATGGCAGTGTGGAAGAAGGTGCCTCTCATCCAGAATGACGTTGACTGACCTCCGCCACCTGTGGAAGATCCCAGCCTGGGACATGATGCCAGTGATGATGATGATAAGGGTGACATCCGCACACAGTTCATCAACAACTTCTTCACCTGAATGTGAGTTTACAGGGTTGTAATGTCAATGTATGGAGTTAGCCTGAAATGTGTTGTGGCTGCTCTGTTGGTTTCTGAGTGTATATGTGTACCACTTGACTGGATGTGTGCAGTGGTGTGTCTATTCAGGTGGTCTGTACTCCACAATAGTGTAGTACTGCTAACTTGTTTCTGTGTATGTTTCTTGTGACATGTTTTGTGCATGTGTATTGCATTTCTCTCCTGTCCTGCGGTGCTTTTGACTGTGTCTTGTGTCTGTCCTTCCCAGGGTACTTTGCCTGTTGTTTGGTCAACACTGACCCCAAACACCCAGAATCCAACACCAGTGTGGGAGTAGTCAATTGCCATCAAGTGATGTGCCACACACCCCTTGGACTTCAATTCTCAGACACTCTGTGACCGTGTGTTCACTGTAACGTACAATTGCCTTGCAACTATTTTAGAATAAACATGTTTCTGATATGTAAGGAACCTGTGCTATGCTTTGTTAGGTGCGTTGTCTGTCTTCCCACATCTGAGTGACATTTGCTTACCTCACCTGTGGACTTGTTACCACTGACTGTGGATAGGTGTTGTGTCTGTGCATACCAATGTGTTTCAGGTCAACATCATTGTGTGGGTTGAGTGACGTGGCGAGTATGTGTTGTGGTGCCATAGTGGTGTGTCTCCCTCACATGTGTCACATCACCATGACTCACATAATGGTGGTCACATTGTTGTAGTATTTGACATGCACTGTGTTGTTTAGAAGATCAACATCTCCATGACACATGACAAGTTGGAATCACAACAGAGGCAAGTATGGTGTACTGGTGGGTTTATTTGCGAACATGTGTGAGGATATTGCACAGGATGGTGGGTGCTGTACACTGGGCTTTGAATCCAAAGTTCACAGTAGAGTTGGAAGTGTTGGTAGATGAAATGTCCAGAGTGAAGTCCACAGTCATCTGCTACAGTGGACCAACATGAACCCTCCATGTCATGTGGGCGAGTTGTGTCCGATCGGACAAGGTGAACATGTTGTGCACAAAGAACATTGTCCAGAACAGGTTTAGAGTCCCTGGGGGATGCGCAGGGACATTTGCCTCTCACATGTCCTTCTTCGGATGACCCCTCTTCTTCTTGGGGGGGGATCCTCAAGTGCAGACCACTGCAGTGCAGGGGACTCTCTGCCAGTGTCCTTCTCCCTCCCTGTGGCACTGGCAGATGGTGTGGCAGCAGATGTTGTGGCCACACAGGGAGGTGTGGACATGTTTGTGCTGATCTGGCAGAGGCATTGGAGTATGTCCCAATGCACCGCAGTAAGTGCATCCCACTTTGCCTCCATGCGGGCGTGGCAGGCAGCCTGCTCCTGTTGTATGTCCTTGAGGATCTGCACCACCTGGCCAAATCCTCCGGTGCTATCCTGGTAAACATCTATGATGCGTGCCAGTTGGGGGTCATCATGCAGTCCAGACCCCTCTGCAAGGCACGCCCTCTGCCTCCCACTCCTCCCAGCACCCCTATCCACATGGGCAGGACCAGCGGCAGCACACACAGGTGACACTGGGACCCCTTGGGTGGTGTTGCTGGTGGTGTTGGTTGTAGCTTCCGGGGGGTCCTGTGTCCCTGTGCTGTCGGTGTTCTGTGAGCTTGGTCTGTCCATGTTGGCCGGGGTGCCCTGTCTGTTTCTAGATGCTGGAGGCGTGGGTACAGGGGGTGCAGTTGTTGGTGCTGCTGGTGCTGCATGATGACTCACACCGGAGGTGCCAGGTTGTTCGTCGTCATCCGAAGAGGACTGAGACAGATTCAAACCAGAGAGCTCAGTGTCCACCAGAGTCTGGGACTGGGAATCCTCTTCATTTGGTGCTGTGTCCCCAGCACCACCTGTGTTTGGAGGAGACACACAATGTAAGCTAGGTTTCTACAGGCATCAATGGTTCACAAACATGACATTTTCTACTGTACGAACGGATGCCTGCCTGTACACTGCTTTGTTTCGGGTTGTCACGGACAGAGATTGATATTGTTGTTGCACATTGCCCAGCCAAAATGAAGCATTTCAATGTGCATGTCGAAGTGTGTGCATGCCCAGCTCATGTATAGATATGTCTGTACATGACTATTACTACTCAAGGGCCATCACATTGCTGACACAGGTGTGTCATCCCTGTACACATGTGAGCGTTAACAAGGACATACGTGCTATTCCACTGGGGATATGTTGTACTATTGGGGCATGTGTGGTAGCAGATTTTGCTAGTCTTTGTGTGCCACATTGGTGTATTGGTACGACATGGTCACAGTCCGGTATGCCTGTGATCTCTTTGGAGGGAGTGTTTTTTTCCAGTGTTCCTAGTTCCCATCTCATTTCATACAAGTGATGATGTCACCATCGCTAATGAGTCTGTTGCTGAGGTTTGTATGTGCATATGTGATTTGACTTGTCATTGTTCTCCATGGTGACATGGATTGGGCAAGGTAGCACTCTGGCTTTTCAATGCTCATGACAGTGAGGGCCGGTGGTGTGTGTGCTGCAGTTTGGCTGCTGTGAGTAGCATGTCTCCTACAATGCAGTCCAGGTTAGACCTTGTGTCTACAGTGTTTATGTCAGTGAGTGGTGTGTTGTGTGAAGGATGCATATGTTTCAGCACGATGTACGAGTGGAATGCAGCTCTGAAAAGCACCAAGTGTGAATGCAAACATGCTATGGTGTCGGCTATATTGGTGTGTCCATTCCATTCACTGTGAGATGTCCCCTGTCAATGATGTATATGTGAGTTCCTGTGTGTTTTGTGCGATGTACCATATATGGCTCTCCACACTTGTCATCTGCAAGACACACCTTCCCAGCTCGGCCAGTGGGCACCCCTGGACACTGCATCCCCAGACAATTTGTTTGAACATATGGTTGCAATGGCTGTGTGTGCCACCGGGTTTTGTTTGGCCAGTGTATATGTGTGATTGTCAGCCACATAATTTCGCAGGCCCAGTGTCCGACATCTTGTCAGTCCATTCCCACTCCCTGTGAGGCAAGCATGGTTCAGTGTGACCTTGCTGGGCCATGTGGGTGGTTGGGGATTGTCTGTGACTGCAACTCCCATCAGGCTCTTGGCTACACCCCCCTTCCCAGCATGCCCATACTCCCTTCCTCTTGACTCTGCTTCCCAGTGCGGGGGTGTGACAGCAATGGCAAGATGGCTGACTGTGAAGTCCTGGTGTTTGTTGTTCCCCAGTTTACAGCATGGCCTTGTGCTCCCCACAAGAGCCCAGTGTCAGACATCCTGTCAGTCCCTTCTCACTCCCTGTGAGGAGAGCATGGTTCAGTATAGCTTGCTGGGCCATGTGGGTGGCTGGGGATGGTCTGTGACTGTAACTCCCATCAGGCTCTTGGCTACACCCCCCTTCCCAGCATGTCCATACTTCCTTCCTCTTGACTCTGCTTCCCTGTGAGGGGGTGTGCCAGCAATGGCAAGATGGCTGACTGTGCAGTCCTGATGTTTGTTGGTGCCCAGTTCCCAGCATGGCCTTGTGCTCCCCACAACAGAGCCCAGTGTCAGACATCCTGTCAGTCCCTTCCCACTCCCTGTTAGGCGAGCATGGTTCAATGTGAGCTTTCTGGGCCATGTGGGTGGCTGGGGATTGACTGTGACTGCAACTCCCATCAGGCTCTTGGCTACATCCCCCTTCCCAGCATGTCCATACTCCCTTCCTCTTGACTCTGCTTTCCTGTGAGGGGGTGTGACAGCAATGGCAAGATGGCTGACTGTGAAGTCCTGTTGTTTGTTGGTGCCCAGTTCCCAGCATGGCCTTGTGCTCCCCACAACAAAGCCCAGTGTCAGACATCCTGTCAGTCCCTTCCCACTCCCTGTGAGGCAAGCATGGTTCAGTGTGAGCTTGCTGGGCCATGTGGGTGGCTGGGGATTGTCTGTGACTGCAACTCCCATCAGGCTCCTGGGTACACCCCCCTTCCCAGCATGCCCATACTCCCTTCCTCTTGACTCTACTTCCCTGTGAGGGGGTGTACCAGCAATGGCAAGATGGCTGACTGTGCAGTCCTGGTGTTTGTTGGTGCCCAGTCCCCAGCATGGTCTTGTGCTCCCCACAACAGAGCCCAGTGTCAGACATCCTGTCAGTCCTTCCCACTCCCTGTGAGGCAAGCATGGTTCAGTGTGAGCTTGCTGGGCCATGTGGGTGGCTGGGGATTGTCTGTGAATGCAACTCCCATCAGGCTCTTGGGTACAACCCCCTTCCCAGCATGCCCATACTCCCTTCCTCTTGACTCTGCTTCCCTATGAGGGAGTGTGACAGCAATGGCAAGATGGCTGACTGTGAAGTCCTGGTGTTTGTTGCTGCCCAGTTCCCAGCATGGCCTTGTGTTCCCCACAACAGAGCCCAGTGTCAGACATCCTGTCAGTCCCTTCCCACGCCCTGTGTGGCGAGCATGGTTCAGTGTGAGCTTGCTGGGCCATGTGGGTGGCTGGGGATTGTCTGTGATTGCAACTCCCATCAGGCTCGTGGCTACACCCCCCTTCCCAGCATGCCCATACTTCCTTCCTCTTGACTCTGCTTCCCTGTGAGTGGGTGTGACAGCAATGGCAAGATGGCTGACTGTGAAATCCTGGTGTTTGTTTGGCTACAAGTCCAAAGAGAGCCCCTGTGCGTCACACAGCAGCACCCAGTACGGTGTATCTTTTGCTGATATTTCACTGAGGTGTGGGTCAATGCATTCTACCCGGTGAGTTGTGTGGAGTTTGTGTTGAGGGGTGTGTGTGTCTCCACATGCTGGTAAGTATGGTCGGAGCTGTCAGTCATTCTTCCCACCCGGCCAGACATCCCACCATGAAACGTGCTTCCATTGGAGGGCGTGCAAGTTGTCTTTCAGGATGACATTGGGTGGGGTCCTGCTTCTGATTTGCGCACAACCCCTACCAGGGCCTTGTGCTCCCCACAGCAGGACACAGTGTCAGACATCTTGTCAGTCATTTTCCACTCCCTGTGATGTGTGCATGTTTCAGAGAGGTCTTGATGGGCCAATTGGGAGGGGGATCATTGTATGTGACTACAAACCCCATCATACTTTTGGATACACTCACTTCACATGCATACCCACTATTCTTTCCTGTCAGTCAGCTGCACTGTGAGGTAGTGTGTTTGTGTTGGCAAACTGTCTGACAGTGTTTATTTGGCTTTGTGCCACTGCCTTGCTCTATTTGTTGGTAAGTTTGTACATGTCATGACACAGTTCCAAGTCACTATGAGATGGCAGGTATTGTGTTTGTCTGACTAGCATACACATCTTGGGATGATTATCTATTGGTTACTGTGGCTTTGCTAATGGTGCATGGTTTCACTGTCCCCTTGCCACACAATATTGAGTATGTTGGTTGTGTACTCACCAGGCTCTGGTATGTCTGCTAGACCATGGATGTTCTCTGATGGTAGGATGTCCCGGACCTTCTCCTCCCAGGTCCTGAAGTAGACTGGTTTGGCAGGAGGGCCACCGCCAGTGCACTGACTCAAGGCATGTTCTTTCTCGATGAGTTTCTTGACCCTCCTGCTCATGTCATACCACCTGTTCAGGATATCGTCCTTTGTGCGTATTGTTGGTGCTTGTGCGTTCACCTTGTCCACAATCCTCGCCTACATCTTTGTTTTCTGTGACATGGGGGTCCTTTGGACCAATGTATCAAGCAAATGTGGCTCTACTCTGATGATCTCGTTTACCAGCACTTCTAACTCATCATCTGTGAACTTTGGATTCTTCTTTGGGGGCATGGTGATGGGCGGTGGTGGTGAGTGATGTGTGTGTGAGGGTGCAAGTGAGGGTGCGTTAGTGTTGGTTTTGCTAGCTGTGTGTGTGTTCTTTTGGTGAGGTGCTAATGGTATGTGAGTTGTGTGATGGGTGAGTTGTGAGTGTGTCTGTGTTTGCTGTGTGCTGGTGTTTGCTGCTGGCTGTTGTCTCCTATTTGCAAAGGATCATGGTAGTGATTGATGTTCTTTATATAGATGGACTTGTGGGTGTGTCTTTGTCCCAGTTTTTTTAAAAATATTTATTGGCTTTGTCATTGCGTGTTTGGTCCTTTTTTGTCTTTTTTCCTTTGGGTTTTCTAGGCATGAGGGAGACGTTCTTCTGACCGAGACGGGCTTCTCCGCTTTGTTCACGCTGACTTTCTTCTGTGTTTCATAGGCGTCGGACGCGGAGATCTCTATTACTTGGGCTCCCTGTTTTCTGTGCGTGTTGGTCATGCGGCTTGGGCTCCGTGCGAGTCGGTCTGGGTTTACACGCATTGCATCGTACTGCGCAGATCGGACATCGTGGATACGTGTCGGTCGGTTTCATTCCGGGTACGTGTCAGTTGGTGCAACTCGCGTCGGTTTTCTGGCCGAATCACTGTTTTCCCTACGGCTCGGTCGTACGGCTTGTATTCTGTACGTGTCGGTTGTAATTCACACGCGTTGCATCGTACTGCACGGGTTGTACGTCGCCGGTCCGTGTCAGTCGGTATCCGTTCCGGGTCCATGTCAGTCGGTACAATTTGCGGCCAGGATTGGAATCAGCCCCTTAGTGTCCCAGAGGGGTTTATGACCTCCACGTGCTCACCAATTTGGAATGGAGAGCAAGCCCGAAAACTCCTTAAAGCATTGCAGATGCCTGCATAAATTGCTGTGGTTCAGTGTGCAGCACATTGTAAAGGGGATGATTATGTGACAGTTAGCAAGAGATATGCTGACGAAGTTGCAGATACTTTGCTTACAATTGTTGTAACTTTAATGGAGAATATAGGAATGATTGAACAGATTAGACCAACTACAACCTTTGTTAACTGCAGCTGATACTTGGGAGAATGTTAAGAGATTGCAGGAAGAAGTGTCAGAGGCAGAACACCATAGCTGGGTTAGAGTAGGTTGTATCAAGAGAGCTGAGGATGAGATTTGGGTTTCAGGAGATGGGGGACCAGTGTTGCCTAACAATCTTTTACCTCTGATGGCTAGGCATTATCATGAGAAGGAACACAATGGTCCGCTTTTTTAGGTATACCTGGTTCATTCCAAGGTTTAGATTGATGGCTGAAGCACTGTGCAACAGATGTGTTGTGTGTCAACAGAATAATATGGGGAAAAAACTGCTGTAACGCTAAGGGCCTCATTATGACGTCAGTCGGACCACCATTGATAGGCCATCAGTGGTGGTTCGACAGCCAACAGCCCTTTGATCCAACTGCTGCATTTCGGACCACATCAGTCGGAGTCCAAATCGCTGCCACTGCCAGGATCTCTGATGGGGCAGCGGTCTGAGTCGCAGCCCTGAATGGAGGTGGTTCCAACCCAGGCACCGCCATCGGGATTTGGATAACCCTTTCTTACAGTCTGTTCATGGCGAAAACACCGCCATGTAAAGGCTGTCAGAAAGGGTATTGGGGATCCCCAAACAGGTCCCCCGTCCATCGTGTGCCACTGCAAAGTGGATCTGGAGGCACATGTAGTGCCTCTACTCACCTCCATGTACCATGTGCCATGCACGACATGGTGCATGGTACATGGTGCATGTGGTGCTCCGTATCACTCTGGCTTCTGCTGTGGCCCTTTTCCTTTGCCACAGCATGAGCCACCACAAGACGGAGCACTTTCCGACCACCAGAAAAGAGATCACATTGAAATGTGGTAGTCAGGCTGCCACTTGCTTGTTTGCCAGTCTCCTGACCGCTGCAATAGAGGGTGGCAGTCAGACTAACAACCATCGAAATCAGGGCCTAAGTCACATAGGAAAGTCAGGTGGCCCTTTCAACAGGATGCAGTTTGATTTCATTGAGATGCCTGTGGGCAACGGATTGTGGTATGTGTTGGGTGATGTGTGTATCTTTTAACAATGGGTTGAGGCATACCTCACAAGAAGGAATGACAATCTGACAGTAGTACAGCTCTTGTTGAGAGAGTCAATGCCCAAATTTGGCTTCCCAACGTCTTTGTAATCTCACCTAGGCACGCACTTTAATAATGAAATCTTCTGAATAATGTCTGCTGCTTTACAAGTGGAACAGAGATTGCACTCTAGTTACAGAACCTGAGGCTTTGGGTCTCGTGGAGCATGTCAATGGCACTTTGAAATTCAGGCTTGCAAAGGTGTGCACTTCTATGTCTTTGAAATTGCCTGATGCTTTGCCACTTGCGTTGATGAGTCTCTGCAGCATACCTGATCAAAGGACAGGATTTTCCCACCCTTGAGATCAACATGGGCAGGGCAATGAGATTGCAAGCTCTACCTGTAAATGTGCTTGTGAACATTACTGATTATCTGATACTTGATTACTACAAAGAACTGGCTGATGTGGTGCGTTCTGTGTCTCATCAGGTTGAATCTGCCACAGCCCTGTCTCCCCAGGAGCAGTACCATGACCTCAGCCCTGGTGACTGAGTCCTGCTGAAAAAACACATACGAAAAAGTTGTCTAGTGCCTCATTGGTGTGGGCTGTTCCAGGTGATTCTTGTCACCATGACCACTGTGAAGTGAGGAGGTCTCCCCAACTGGCCGCATGCGGCCCACATTTGCAGCGTTTCCGTGTCCCTTTGATGATATAATAGCACTTCTCGTAGAAGTGCCAGTGGTGATTGAGAGGCCACAGGAGCAGGTTAGTCAAGCTGTTGGGAACCAGCAAAAATCTGTAACAGCACTTGTTTGGCCTGAGGGAGGTCCTGGAGAGTTGGTTGTCAATGCTGAAAATAAAGGAGCTAATCCTGGGGGTGTGTCTGAGCCAGACTCAGGCCCCTACGAAGGGCCTAGTGCTATTGAACCATCAGTGACACCAGGGGAATGCTAGCCAAGAAGGCAGGAGAGGGGGAGAAGGTGACCTCCCAGTTATCCCGAAGGGATACTGAGGATTTCAACCTGAGTGATGGAGAAGGAGAGGGGACTACACTTATAAGGTAAAAGCGAGCAAGAGTGCCTTGTCAAAGGGACACTGCCCCTGAATGGACTTCATTCCTTGCAAATGACAGAGGGAACAAGTTCTGTGAATTCTGGAATCGTAGTAAAAATTTTACTGAAACTTCAGGAACTTGATCTTCAGTATTATCTTACGCTTGAACAACCTTTGTTAGAGAAATTGAGTGCCTTGATATATCTTATTCTGGATGTGGCTGAGTTTCCTTTCTTGGATGCAAATGAATTTCCAGTGCTAGCTGATGAAGTGAAACACTTCATTCTGGAACTGATTTTCAATTAACTTGTACCGTTTATTATAAGAGACATTTCAAAAGATTTTGTAATGAAGAAAGAAGAATCATGAAGACTGTGTTTCATTGTATATTGTTTGAATTTTTGGTTTTGCTGTTAGCACAGGTGGAAACTGACAGAGAAGTCGATGTAGCTGCTTCATTCCTGCAAATGGCTTTAATTCCAACAAAGAAATGGAAGCCAATTCTCATACTGACAGGCATAGATACATCATAGAAGGCATACTAATAGCTGTAGTTGTAGTGCTAATTGCGTTGCTTACAGAGTTATATTCAGCTACATGTAGGTCAGGAGAGATCAAGCCTACATTTACTCATACGACAACACATCCTGCTGATAGTAATCTACAGCTGTGAGAGGTTTAGAAACTGCACATAGAGCTATTAAGGGGATATTATGCCTTAAATGCTTATATTTTTGATTGCTTTATGAATACATTGACACGATGAATGCAAGACTTTGTTAAATCTGTATGAAGTTGCCTGCATCTGTTGCAGAGGGTATAACCTACCACCATATTCCTTTGGCATATGGAATTTCCTATTGGTTTCTACTGAGTCTATTCTATTAACAGGGTAGTTTTCAACATTATTTTTCAAATTATGATTTACTCCTTTCAGAAGTCCCTATGTTCAAACATTTGAATACGAATCCATATTTCAAAGGTGCAGAGATTGCAGGCAAATATTTTGGGTCTCTAAGTCACTAGACGTTGCGTCTGCACACAGACATAATTTGACTTGTTCAATGTCTGATGTGGAGAAGAACATTTAGTGGAAGGCAGGAGGAGAGATCTAGAGTCCAAACCAGAAACTGCAAAACATCATACAAACACCACAGAGGGAGTAGGGAAGAAATCGAACATCAGGTGAAGGTAAATTTGCCTGTGTTGACCTTAGTCAGGCAGCATAAGGGGAATCTGTGTATACATGTTGCTCAAAGTTACAGATACCCATTATTTTTAGGACAGAGTAAATGGGAACTTGTTTTCAAGGCAAGAGGGAAGAATGGACTTTTCTTGGAGAGACCTGATCCTGTGATTGCATAAATTGAGGGCACCATTAGTAGGTAATATTTTTAAAGCAACAATTATAGGTCCAATGCCGGGGTCCTGGTAAGCGGCGATAGAAGTCCCCATTTTTAAAAAGGGAGACAGGAATGACCCTCTTTGTTATAGACCCATATCATTAACGTAACAGTAAAGGTCTTGGGCAGGGTTCTCCTAGCCCGTCTAGAAAAATAGGCATCTTCAAATGGGGTCCTGTCCAATACACAATGAGGGTTTAGAAGGGGAATGGGTACAACTGAACAATGGCACAACTTGTCCCTGATTGTCAGTAAGCACATGAAGTCGATGAAGTGCTTTATACATCAGGTCTTCATGGACTTATCCAGTGCCTTTGATACTGTCAATCGGGATAAACTGTGAACCCTGATGGAAGACATGGGTGTAGAAAAAGCATTAGTAGTCCTCTTTCGGAGGATTCACACAAACACATCGGTTCACGTAAATTATGGCAGCAAGGGGGAAAAACACAAGCCATCATTTCTACTGAAGGGGTTCATCAAGCTGCATCTTAGCCCCGTTTTTATTTCTCATCTATACCAATGGGCTTGAGGCTTTCTTACTAAAAAGGGTGCCTGACATTCTGAGAATTGGCAGAAAATTTGTACCTCTACTGTCATATTCAGATGATATAGTTTTGCTGCCGAGGACAGCTATAGGTCTTCAGAAAGCCCTTGATGCCTTCGCATAATTTCTGACATCCCTTGATTTAAAAGTCAATTCTAGAAAATCATGGAACATGATATGTGGTTGCGCACCACAAAAACCAAACCTTTTGTGATGCAGGGAAAGGTGATAGAAAAATGTAGAAATGTTTCTTAATTGGGCAATCTATTCAACATAGTTGAAATGGAATCCCCTCCTATCGGTCAGAGCGCAGCAGACAAGTAAGGCCGTGGAGGTGTTCTTTCTAAGTTGGGTCAGAAACCAGTAAAATAATTGCTAACGCTTTACAGAGATAAATGCCTCCCTATTGCCATCTATGGGGCAGGGGTATGGGGTAGAATAGTTGCCATCAGCTTCAACTAGTAGAACATCATTTTATTATAAGATTTCTGTTGGTAACAAAAAGCACCTCTAAAACATTCTGCCATGCAGAATTAGGCCAAGATCTTATAGCGATTGCGAACCCTATTGGCCCCGTTGTGTATATGGGTTGAGATTTGGTGACCAGAGGACATGGAGTTCTTGAGAGACATCAATATGGATTGCCCCTACTACTCATGGAGCCGATAAGGTCCATTGGCTTCACTTTCTAAAAGACAGTTTTAATGAGTTAGGATGAGGGCGCTTTTTTGAAAAGCAACATAGCATTCCACCAATGCTAAAGATATTTTTAAACAGGCCTCTTTTAATACAGTCAACTTGTGTAAGCCACAGTCTCCAGGTCATTTGGAAGACCCTCATCCTACTACGCCCATCCCACAATTTTATTTAACCTTTCCACTAATGTCCAGACTAGATTTTATTTTACTAGGTTTCAGGCAGGCACTGTGCACTTTTTGGTAGCATTCCCTCACAAAGGACGATGGTTGTAAAAGCTCACACCAAGCCCCTGTGACAACCTTTCTAAGCAGAGGGTGTTGCACATTGTATTATTCTCTGCACTTTATAAGTTAGTGAGAGTTAGAATTTTCTACCATTATTGAGAAAGCTTTGACCATGCATGTATAGCCAGGGTTTTAGCTATTTACTCTCCTTGGCTTCTACCAATATATGTGTTCCAGTAGCAAACATTTTTAGGGGGCGCAGCTGAGATCAGAAAGTGATATGAGAAAAATCCGTTCTAGATAAGGATTGGATTAGCTGTTTTGATATCTAATGATGGTTTTAAGGTCTTTGTTTTTGGTTTAGTTGTATTGTTTTATTTAGTTGTTCATTTTATGTACCCTAACGACCCCCAAGAATCCAGACCTGCAATAGTATAGCAATTCGGGTGACTGGGCGGACCCTATGTTGACATTTTTCTGGTTTTCATTTTGAGATTTTCTGTCAGCCAGGTGTTGATTACATCCCATCCTACATAATAAATAAGATGCGCCTCATATCTCATGGTATTTTAGCTGGTATGTAATGTTATTATGTTTGATGTATTTTATCTGGTATAAATTCTTATTATTTTTAACAAGGTTTTATAATGTATTGCAATTTGTATTATGTGTGCTTTTATCGTTCATCGAACCAAAATAAAGCTTATTTGAAGAAGATTGCTGGAGTGCAATTTATTTGTGGACAGTACACATATTTTATATTGTCCCATGGATGGCATGGTACATGTTATCGTGGTATAATTTTCCCGAGGATTTACCATGTGGAACACTTTAATGATCCTCTATGTGAAAAAAAACATAAAACGAAATGAGGTGTTAGTGAAGCTGAAGTGGTAGGAGATACTTTTGGTACCATAATCCTGTCCTTAGGTGTAATTCTGAATGATATGAAAATTAGAAAACCATTGACAATAGTGGATACATTGGCAATCAGTACTGCAAATTCTTTATTGCTTGTAAATACTGAGATAGTTGCGATAAGGTCTATGGTTTTACAGAAGTGACTTGCTTTAGAGCTTTTATTCACAAAACAGAGGGGAGTCTGTAGAATGTTAAACGTTTAGCAATGCTGAACTCATATCCCAGACAAAACTAAGGATCTTGGGAAATATATTTAAAATACATCTGGGTTGACAAAAGATTTGAAAGAGTTAGAAGTAACAGGTGCTTGGGAAGACACTGGGAGTGGATTTTATACTGCAGGCAAATGGTTTAGAAGCATGGGAAGTGGAATTATGGGCACCATTTTGAAACCTCTTTTGCTAATTGCCCTTTCTGCTATATTCTTACTTATGCTCTTTAAGGGATACAAATATGCACAAGTTAGAGGAGAAGTGAAGAGGAAGAGAGCAGATGTGGAGTTAGAGGAAAGTCAGAGTAGATATTATGATGACATGAAACATCTGGAGGATTCTAGGTGAAAAATGTGCAAAACCACAAGATTTTAGATGGTCCGTCTGGTAATATCAGAATGTAATCTGTGATGCGTTGATGCACCAACAGAGAGGGGACTGGAGCAACGTAATTTTAGATTCACCCATTCATGTTTAACTAGGCCACATATTTGTTTACACATGGCCTTCTGTACTCGTGTGAACAGTAACGTAATGGAATGCACTTGAACAGATACAGAAAGTGCCCATACTGTGACAGTTATATGAGTGTGCACATTAATGTTTTCCCTTATAGTAACAATGAATTGCGTTTCTCGCGTACATCTGTATTTGTGTGGTTTGAATAATATTGCAATTCTTATCATTCACATTTTCATCTAAAGAATACTCTGCATTTATTTTTTAGTTGAAAATGTATCCATTTGAATAGTTATTTACATCTATATTGTAACTTTATATGTATCTTCAATTATGCATTTAAACGTGTACTGAAATGCTTGCTGCTTTGGGATTTCTTAATGTTTAAACTTTAACGTGAAAGGTTGCTTTAGAGTCAATGTTTTTCTCTCCTTTGCAGGTGCTGTGGCAGGAACTCATGGTTATAGAAAGGGACATTTTGTGAAAGAGATAGTGAGGCTTGAAAAGAGTATCTTTTGTCAAGGATAAGAAGATTAAAAAAAATGAAAGGATTACTACTATTCATGTGGAGTAGGGAGACGGGAGGAAACCATGGAAGTTTTCATGTGTGGACCAAAGAAAATAAATCTCGAGTGTAAATGCAATTGCTACGTTTTGCTGTTTCAAGATGGAAATTAATAAGACATATGACATAGGATTTTCGAAGGCTCTGTTGTAATTGAGGATTATACTTTAGCTTTATTTGAATTCCCTTTAGACTGCGAGAGGTACAGACCTCTTTTCGACATCTTTGTTGTGTGACTTTGTGCTGTACAATACTAATTTCCTTTAGAGAATGTCTACAGAGTTTCTGCTATGCTGCCACATTTCTCCACTTCCCTGGATTAATAGGGTGTTCCTGATTTCTAGTTTAGAATAGGGTTTTAGTCGATCTTCTTAGACAATCTCGTGTATAGGCAAGAGGATCGAAACATTCAATCCACTAACCAGACTTTGTTTCTCTGTATAGCAGCTACTGAATACCTCATTTGCTTTCTGTTCTTGAGCTTACATTTTATACATACTTTCAGAAATCCCCTGGTGATTTTGTATTTTTTATACTATGTTTCTGCGACTGATTGATATCAGCTTCGCTTTGAATTTGTAATAAATACATACTTCATCCCATCAATTGACTCTGAGCAAATGGGTGACGCTGTTATTGGAAAATTGTAGTTGATCCTAACTCCTTTTATTCGTCAGGCACCTACAACCTTCCATCACAGCGGGCAATGGAAAAGGAGCCCAAATTCTAAGCGTTGTCAATATTTAGGGCCTCATTACAAGTCTGGCGGTCCACAAACTGCCAGACTCGCAGGGGGTCGGCGGTGGCAATGTTCTAACCGCTCTATGATGACCAAGGTTGTCAGGCCGACCTGGGGCAACCGTAACTGCCATGGATCAGAGATCCCTGCTGGTAGCACGGCGGTCTTGAGGCTGCTATATGCTTTCCTGGACCGCCGCAGTCCCAACAAGCTTATTACAAGTTTCCTCTTCCCCATCATTTTCATGGAGTCAAGCCTGCCATGAAAAGCTTGACAGAGAGGAAACAAATGGGCACTACAGGCCCCCCTGATGCCTCTGGGCCACGGGGTGCAAATTCTAAGCGTTGTCAATATTTAGGGCCTCATTACAAGTCTGGCGGTCCACAAACTGCCAGACTCGCAGGGGGTCGGCGGTGGCAATCTTCTAACCACTCTATGATGACCAAGGTTGTCAGGCCGACCAGGGACCACCGTAACTGCCATGGATCAGAGATCCCTGCTGGTAGCACGGCGGTCTTGAGGCTGCTATATGCTTTCCTGGACCTCCGCAGTCCCAACAAGCTTATTACAAGTTTCCTCTTCCTCATCGTTTTCATGGAGTCAAGCCCGCCATGAAAAGCATGACAGAGAGGAAACAAATGGGCCCTACAAGCCCCCCTGATGCCTCTGGGGCACGGGGTGCATGCAGCGGGGCACATGGTGTGCCCCCCTGTGTGCATGCACCCCAGTACCTGCACAGCACGGACGGCAGCAGACCATTCCATGCAGGTACTAATTTTGGCTTTCCCATTGTTGTGCCTATTTCATAGGTACTGCTGTGGAAACGCCAAAAGACTACCTGCCAGACAGACGAAAACTCCTAATCTGGAGGGGGGTTCAACCTATAGTTTGACGTATGGGATTATGGCGGTTCAGCTCCCTCACCGCCAAACTCACAATGAGGCCCTTAATGATCCACACCAAGGTCTGTGTGGATTCTCAAAATGTGACTCGGAAATCCTCGGAACACCACTCACAACTTTAGGGTTCATTTAGAATCAAAGGACACTAAGGTGTCAATTAGGTTAGGTTCTTTCCTGTCCTGTTTTTAAGACCACCTTTCATTAACAGCATTAATGTTGCCACCTTCACACATTAATATACCCCTACCTAGCACACCATTTTTGCTATTTTTCACACAGATTTACCAGCACATGCCTCGGATTTAGCTACTAACATTGTGTTAAAGTAGGCAATTTCCACGTAACTCTTGTCATGCCCACTGAAAATAAATAACAATGAGGCTGAAGGATTTTTAATCCTCACAAAAGTTTGTATGATTCATACTTATATTTCTCAATAATGGTACTGCACATTCATCAGTATTACCTCACGGTCCATGTTAGAACAATGCATGCATTGACAATGTAGGTGTACAGACGATCAATGTGTAGCAGACTTCATTACGTCAGCTGGACAGCACAAGTCTCTATAGTCTCCAGCACTGCGTGTATTCACTCAGAGTGAAGCCTATGATTCAAAACGATTTGATGCTTTAAAAGAAAAATTGAATAGCCCTGTGGGGGAATAAGATAATTCTAAGTAACTGGCTGGTACAAAAAGGTTTGAATTAAATCTGTTGTTCAAGGACATTTCAATAACATACGTAGTGTTCTTTGACAGATCTAAGAGGCAAAACATAATAAACACAGAATAGCATATATTCTATTTTTCCACGCAATGCAGCACAGCACCAAATTTACTGCACTGCAGTGCATGAAAGGGATAGACCAAGACAGTACCATATCTACTAATGAAAGGGTGTTGCTGCTTACTTCCCAAGCAATGGTGCACTTTCTAGGTTCCTAAATTCACATACACACCTGTCTACGTTTGTAAAATACATGTGGAACAGTAACACATGCTATTTAAAGCATCTGTACTACTAAATGCATATCCACACATTCATTACTCTAGTCTACAGGTAAAATGTCATTTTATTAAGCTGACATAAGAAAAACAATGTCTGCTGCTTCTCAGATTGCATGAAACAATTAACCAAGGAAACAACTCTCCTCATAATCAGAAGACCTCTTCAATGCATTTTTTCCTTAAATTACATAGTTAAACCCTTGCATTCTGTTTAAGTTAAATACATTTTATTAAAACAAAAAAGGACCTGAAAAAAATGACAGAGAATTAACCACATATGAACACACGTAGAGTATAATATGCTAATTTCTATCATTGTTGAGGGAGGGGCATCATGACCCACTCGAGACGTCACCTATCGACTCAGCCCCTGGAAACATTTAACAGCGGTAACAAATAGCATAGTACACTATGCACACATCTGTATGGGTGTGCATGTGTATATATACATTAAAGCTAGGTAGAGACTGAGTACAACTAGTGTAAATTGCAGACATACGTATCAAATAGGTTGAGTCGTTATTCAAGGGCCTGTTTCCAAAAATATGTCAGAAAATCTAAAGCTTCTCCTTACAATAAATTATTCACCTGTGGATTTGAGTGTACATGCTGGCGTTGAATAGTTATCATGTACTATAGATCATTTCTATATATACTGAACATTTATAAAGTGCATGTATTTATTTCTAAAGGTTCAGTAAAAATTCAGAGACATTTTAAATTGTCTTTTGAATTCATAATCTATAGGTGACTCACTTACAGGTGGTTCAAGTTGCAGAATGATTGCAAGAATTCTAAAAATGGTGCATACAATTCTTCTCATTTCAGGAACATGAGTAGAGTAGTTGTACATACTATGGAGGATTATCCATAGGGCCTGTTAGTGTATGCCTAAAGATTGGCTAATGTATAGAGGTAAAGCCGTTCTCCTAAAAATTTCATTTCAGGTAAGGAATTTAACAGGCACATCTGAGTAATGGAAATAATAATCAAACACTGCTTTTGAATGGTATTGAAAGTTTAAAACGTAGCTGACCTCATTAAAGTGTTCAGAGCTATTAAATATCATATGCACTTCAATACCAGTACAAAAAAGGACATACTATCTATTTATTGTGGGTGATTACCTAGATATGCTTCATAGTCTGCTTGCTCTTCTTGTTACGAATGATACACTCATTAGTATTGTTATGTAAAATTGGATCTACGTGTAACTTACTGAATATCTCCCTGTATGAAAAGCTTATAATCATGTCCATTGGATGATGTCATCACAGATGTGATCAGTGATGTCATCAATTATGTCATTTACGATGTCATCAGTGATTTCATCAATGATGTATTTTAACCGGTCATAAGCAATGTAATATCTGAGGCCATATGAAGGGCACCGCTGGCGCATGTTATAATTAGCTCAGTAAAGTGGTGAATTTCAGTTTTGAATTTTTTTTTTTTTATACATTAATTTTTATATTATTAGAACACCTAACTATAATGTCACTTTAACCTTTGATTTTTCAGTGAATTTACAGATTTTTCAAAATGTAAGCTAAAACTTTAACCTTTGGTGTTTTCAATGAATTTCTGAAGTTTTTTCAACATTAAGTAAGATTGTATTACCATACCTAAATATAAGATCACTTTTACCTTTAGTATTTTTCAGTGAATTCCGGGCGTTTTTTGCTCAAATTTCACCCAACTCTGTCACTGACCACAGCTTTAGGCCGGTCACAGCTAGGGGTTTGCCACCGTCCTGGGCCTGCAGCCAGTCCCTGTGCCCAACTTCCACGACAAACCTCACTTTCACTCATGGCTTTTGGCCCCCAAGGGTGACTAACCCTGCTTCTGCGGCCAACCCCTCACAGACCTCACCCCACTTTTTTATTGTTTATATTATTTGCAATGCCATGGTACTCCTGGGGCGCTGAAGTTTAAGTGTCACCTGCATTACCCCACAAACATCACTTTCTCAAGCTTGAGCAGTCTCACTATACCACATCTTTCGCAGAAGACCTGGGGAACTTTATAGGTCCAGCTCTTTGTACCACTGGAGTGCCACAGGGAGGAGGGTCTCGAAATGTTATTATAATTATAACTCGAGGACATGGTGACTGAGCCCCTGTGTCCTGTAAGGGGGGCAAAATTTGTCTTCAGATTGCAGCCAGACAATCACAATGCTCATACTGCTGGAATGAAAAGACTGATATACCAACTGTCTAGATATCACTATAATATAAACATACATTTCCATAAAACAGCTGAACAGATTCACACTAAATAAAGGGATGCATTCTTTCTGGGTAAAGTGCTAACTTCATACCAGTGTTGTGTAATTCTCTTCAGATGTTATTTCCGTATCATCTTAAAACATTGCCTTGCATATGCTTCCATGTCACAAATGGTTTGATGGTGTCCAGATCACCTTTCCACATTTGCCCATTCAAAAGCTCTAAAAACATATAAACTAACAAGGATTTCAATACTTTGCTGCTTCCTGGTTAATGTACCTAGAAGCATTCTAAAATTTGTCCCCAATTGGCCTTGAACTGTGCACCCAGGAATATTATCCCTTGCTGTTCTAGGACTACGGTAAAAGGAAAAATGAAATTATAAAGATTTTATTATTTAGTCAGAAACAGGATGATGATGTCACAAGCAGGAAGTACGCCATTCCATGCTGTTACCTGTGTACTGAGATGGAGGAGGAGGAGGCAGACTGCAGGAGAACAGCACTAGGACCTGCAGGACCTGTGCAATTATCCAGCGTGGCAGCAACACCACAGAAGGAGAAGAAAAAAAATCTGAAGTTAATTGAAAAGGAGCTGGAAATCCTCATAAGGGAAGTTTTGAAGAGCCATGAGAAACTATTTGGCAAACAGTCACTGCATGCCCCTGAGTCTGAAAAAAGAAATTATTGCTGGGAATACAATCAAAAATCAGCGCAGTGGGGGTCACCCAGAGCTCCATTCCGGATCTGCGCAAGTGGTGGTATGGCCTGCGGAGCAGGGCCAAGTAAAGGGTTGCTGCAAGACTAGCTGATGCTAAAAAAACTGGAGGAGGACAATCCACAGAAACAGCACCCTCAGCCTTAGAGGACGTGGTGGACTCGACTCTTCAGCCTGAGGCTGTTGTTGAAGTAACGACAATAGATTCCTTTGCACCGCCCACTACTTTCCAAGGTAAGATGCATGCAAATGACCATACAATGCTAGATTAACCAAACAAAATCCGTAAGTCAGATCCGGGTTAGTGTAGCAAATAGTACTCCAGACCATATTTTACTTGTAACACACAAATGCATTATGGGAATAGCAGTCATGAAATCCAATTAGAAAGGCAAGTGGGAAGCAAACTAGCATAGGTGCAATAATTTGTGACAAGTTTAATCTCGACACAAAGTGTGTTGAGTAATTACTAAATATGATGATACTAAGTGCAAGATGAAATACATGTCCTTTTTAGAAAACTGAAATTGCACTGTTTCACATCACAGATGCACCTACTCAGGAGTCAGATGACAGTGAAGGTCATGCACCCCTGGAATGTGAGCCACAGTCATCTCAGTGTCACCTTCGCCCACAACACCTGCACCCACAAGATGCAGGATCACAGTCCCACCATGCCTGCATTTGAAATGGAAGAGGATAGCCAAACTGACCCTCCAACAGCACAGTCTGGGCAGATAGCCACATCAAGACCACGTGTCCTAGGTCGAAATAGAAATAGCCGTTTCAGGAGGCGCAGGGCAGGTGCACAATTGAGAGCTGTTGAAGGTGACTGTTCAATGTCCTTTGCTGGGCTGAAGAACGCAATGTTGAGGGTACGGCACCTGCAATGTACACACATGCATTCAATGCAGGCACATCTTTCATCTCTTGCAAGGAACATGGGAGAGATGAGTGACAGCATTAAACAGCTCAAAACAGCTGCAGTAGGCATGCAGGTTGAAATGACGCATTGCTGTGGTGATGTGGCCAGTGGACTGATACAGGTCACCAATGCTCTGGAGCAAATGGAAACTACTACAGTTGCTGCCAGTAGTTTCATAGTTGGAGGGGATAGTGAGTGTGCCTCCAGCCTCAGCAAAACATGGCTCCAGTGACCGAATGCAGGACGGCGGAGCACAAGGAATACTCCTGCGCCAGAGTGCTCAGACAGAGATGTGTCAGAGCACCCTGTACGGGCAATGGGAGTGCATGGCCACCGTAAATAGTGTGGACATAAGCCCAGGATTTCATTTTGTGAGGTGACCATAATCCGAATTTGCCTGGGCTGATGTACAGGTGCCATGGCTAAGTCATCCTGTTGCATTTAGACTTACATTGTGCACATTTTCAGCTTGGTATTTGTGCATTAACACAACCTGAGATAATAAATCAAAATGGCAATGGAACCATGTAGTGTGTTGTTTTATCATTACCCACCTTAAAAATAATGCTGTGTTATTTCTACCCATCTCCGTCTCCTCTCAGCTGCGCTTGGCCCGTGTGCTGCTTGTGGTGGTTGTCTTCCTCAGACTCCCTGTCAGAAAGTTCAAGGGGTATGCCTCTCGAAGTCGCAATGTTGTGCAACATGGCACAAGTGACCACAATTTTACAGCAGGTGTCTGGTCGGTAGTGCAATGCACCGCCAGTCATGTGGAGGCAACAGTACCTACTTTTTAGTAGACCAAAGGTGAGCTCTGTGATGTGTGCTGCTTTGTAATGCTGCTCACTTGGGGTACTTGGGTTGAGGTATGGCGTCGGGATGTAAGAGCGCACAGCGGATGCGCTGTCACCTACAGGGTTGAAATCAACAGATTACTCACTGCTATGTGTCATTATGTGCCCAGAGTATGCAAGACATTGTAACATATGTTTACCAAGCAGGTATCCTTTGCAGAATTCTCCCCCAAGGAGACGAGTGTGTATGACACTGTGTATGAATATGTATGAGTCATGTGTACTGACAGGGAATCTAGCCACTATGTCACTTATGATGTGTTTGGAATTGCAAATGACTTATCTATTCAGTGAATGGTATGATGTTCTATTCCTGTAAATGTACTCCTTCACTGAGAGGTGACAAAAGGCTACATGCGTCCCATCAATGCAACCGATTACGTGGGGAAATTGGGCTACCTAATAGCAATCTATTTTGTTTGCTGCAATTCCTGTGTTGTTGATGGAAAGCTAATGTGGTGGTGTATCCCGGTCAACATGGCATCACGTAATCAATTGAAAAAGCACGTTAGGGCACTTTGTGATACACCTCCGGCTGCAGCTATTATGCCCTGAAAGCTGCCTGACGCTAGGAGGTGAAGTGAACATAGGACCTGCATATAAGTGGAGATGGCATCTAATTCAGCTATCAGGTCATAGATCATGTCTGCATTTAACCTATACTTGTCATATATCTCTTATTTTCTCTGCCCCAACAAAGTAACGCGCATTCTAAATATGCGCTCCTGTATCCTCCTTCTTCTCTGTGCTGCTGCTCCTAGCCTCATCTTCCTCACCATGACGGTGAGCGCTGCCATTGTGAAACATTCTGAGGCCTTCTGGGCCTATTTATATCATTTGCCAATGGTTCCCACCTGATTTGATTGGTGCCCCTTCCTGCACAAAAACAATCTCCCCACGACGCAGACATCCTTGCACCATGGTGCAAGGGTGCCTGCGCATGGCCGCAGTTTGTGCCCCAGCGCAGGGGGAAGCAAAGAGATGCAACATATTGTTGTAAATATGTTGCTTCCCTGTGCTTTCAAAGGACTCAGTGTGATGCAGCCAAATTGTTTGCAAAATGCACTGAGTCACTTTCATTGTAAATCTGCCCCAGAAAGTGGGCGCAATCTACCACAAAAGTCACTCAGCCTTCGACCTTTTGTCTCTGTCTGTGCTTGGTTACTTGCAATATCCTAATAATGTACAGTTGGAGCATATTTCATATATAAATATTGGTGTGGAAGTGCCCATATATTTTGTCTTTAACCTCTTCAATGCCCATGACGAGCTGGTCTCGTCATGGGCCGCGGTTGCGCTGTGCCCATGACGAGACCAGCTCGTCATAAACCCCGCCTGCTAATGAAACGGCCGGCACAGGGCGGGGAAAGGGGCGGGCACTGAAGGGGTTAAACAGTATATGCAGATTAAAGCATTGAAGGTGAGCAGTAAATGAAAGACTCTGAAAATATACTTAACTTAACATTTAGGGAAAATACTAGAGAGTAAGGATATTTTGTAACAAATGGAACAGAGGGCGTTTTTCTGTCATGATAAGACAATTTAAATTGGTAACATGGTGAATTTGGAAATATACAGTGTTAATGACCTATCTAATTTAAACAGGTCTTTATCACAGTTAGTTTGCTATTTGAACAACCTGACTTTTCAGCTGTTAATGACATATATGTACTCTGTCCACATGTATATCAAGACGATAAGACTTTTTATGAATGCTTGTTATAAAGGTTTTGGTCCAGATTTCCGTAGAAGTGATGCAACACAGCGCAGCAAGTAAAGTTGCTGCATTGTGTGAAAGGCAGTGGAGAGAACAGCACAAAGTGTACTAGAATGTGTTGCTGTTCTGCTCTCCCAACTCTGATGCAATTTTGGCTATCATGTATCAAGGCAGACATCCTTTCACCATAGTGCAAGTGTGTCTACGTTGTTTGAAGCATAGGTTTTGTGCAGGAAGGGATCCCACTTTGCATATGTGCTGTACAATGTTCTGCTCTCCCAACTCTGGTGCAATTTTGGCTATCATGTATCAAGGCAGACATCCTTCCGCCATAGTGCAAGTGTGACTATGTTGTGTGAAGCATAGGTTTTGTGCTGGAAGGGATCCCACTTTGCATATGTGCTGTACAATTTAGCACAAATGAAATGTGGGGACCAGAATGTTGGCACAAATCTCTGTCTGCACTTCTTTGCAGAAAGGAATTTGCATCAAAACCCATGGGAGGTTGCATGGGAAAGCCCATGCAACCATCCATGGAAACACCCTCTTGCTACAAATTAATATAAGGCAGGGCATTACAGAGTGTTGAGTTACATTGGGCCACATTCCAATAATCACGATTTCACTTGGTTTGTAAATCCCATCACAATACTTTGTTTTGGGTTTGCGTAGAAAAAAAGAAAAATCCAATGCAATGTAATTGTAAATTTGTGCGTAGACATAGACAATGTATTGTCATGATGTCCTGCTGTATTTTGACACAAAAAGAACCGAATTTACGGTGAAAAAACAATAGGCAAAAGTGCACTGAATGTGTCAAAATGAGCGTTGTTGGTTTTAAGTACATTTTTAAAGTGTAGATATTGAACACTAGTTGATTTACGTATAAACCTGACCTTGAGTTTAATTTGTATAGTTCATGTAATCGTATAATAGGATAGGTTCATTATTATTGGTTATTTATTGGAAAAAAACATATTTGTAGGAATAGGATGATTTTAATTAACAGGGCAACAATTTTGTGACATTGTTCATTGCTCACATTATATATAATTCCCAGGATCAACATCTATTGTCGCTTTTCAGCGTCTAGAGACAGTAACTTTGCAATGACAAAAAAGGGAGCTCATGTGCTGTAACAACAATGGACGCCATTTGTCTGTCTTATTTCAGTACATAGTATGACAAAGTAAGCTGTAGACAACTCTCACAAAAGCCACGTTGACATTGTTATACACCATGTAAAACAGCGAGACTCTCCTTGCAGACTAATGGATTGTCCTGCAGGCATTGCTCCACAGTAATGAAAATACGATAGCAAATGGGCTTTTATCAAGACACCTGCAAACAGGGATATTAATTACATTTAGAGAGGGATTTGTGGCAGGAAATTTATAAAGTAAGCATCCTGAAAAGGGGCCTTTCAATCATCAGCTACCAGCATATGCCATCTACAATAGGTAAACACAAAAAAATGCATTTGATATTATAACATTACCCTTGGGAAAAGAAAGAATAGTGCATGTCCCTGAAGATGCTAGAAAAGCGATTCGATTAATATAAATAAGAACATTTAAATGCAACAAAATAATTAAATTAATACTCTATGTGTTTACATTGACAAATACTCCATTATATAACTGTGATTGTGTACTTTTTTGTTTTTCCTCAAGTGCCCTCGGTATAACAACTTAATTAAATGAAGTAATTAAGACTTGTCTGATTTGTTGTATATTTGGATGGAAAACGTGCTTGGACAAAAGGGCAGATTCCTTTTTTTTTTTAAATGCGATCCAGTGTGAACAATCCAGCGTGAACTGCCAGGTCCTTATTTAACTGGAACACAGGCAAACCAGAAACGGTTTCACCCTTGTTACGGGCTCATCAGCAGGGCATAGCTTGGTTCCAGTGACGCAGTGTGCACAGGACCCACATCTAGACATACCCGTCCCACTGAGAGCGACACACTCAAGTATACAAAAAGTGATGGATGGAATGCTTGAATTAAACTCGGCCGTTAGTAATTTCTCAGTCCCGCATCCCAGTCTATCATTATTTTGCACACTATGCCATCTCAGTTTGGATCCAGATGTATGCAAATCAGTCATGGCGCTGCTCCAATTAGAAGGACCTGGCCTGGCAGCTCAGAATGAACTGTTTCCCATTGGAGCAGAGTTGAGACTGATTTGCATATGGCTAGGTGCAAACTAAGGTGTCGTGGTTTGCAAAATAACCATGGACTGGGATACAGCCCTAGTAATTACCAGTGGCTGAGATGAATTAATTAATTATAATTTAAAATCCTCTTTAATGGTATAGCCAGATTTTAAGTTAAAATCCTGAAAATGTCACTATTAGAAAGTTGCTGTGGCAACAAATGATGTTCGTAATGTTGAGTAAATCAAACATTCACACCCAGTCAAGATATCTGGGTTAAATCCATCGTTCTGAACCATATTGCACTCCCACTTGACCATTATTGCTTCTATATGGACCTACTAGGGCTCCATGGGCTGACCATTTCTCTATTCATTGTCATAGGCATATACATACTGTTGTTTATCTTTTTATTAACGTGTAAAAATGTATTCCATTGTCCCGTTACGTTTCCCATGATACGCAACCCCCACATGATGCGGTACGCCTGAGGCACGGCTATGCCCGAAAAGAGGCCTTGACGGCAAATCAGTCTCATTTAAAGAAACTTGCCTGTAGTTGCAGCACTTAAGGATTTGGGCTTATTCCCTTTATGACTTCAAAACTGGAGCACCTCTCCAGCATGGTAATCTCGGATACCAGTGCCACCTATATGATATATCGGCTGCATAAACTTTGAAAGTGAATCCCTAACCGTGTGGTGGAGGCAACTGGCTTAACCTTAGGATTCTCTGGAATTTGTTTGATCGTTCCTATAGCTCCGTGGGTATTCTGACAATACCCCCTCCACTCAACTTTATACAAATAAAAGGGGTGGACCTGATGCATGTGGTGAGAAATTAGTAATCACACTGAAACATTCGTCAAACTGGTTGTTTCTAGTTACCAACATGCAACACCATAACAGAAACATTTTCTTGATACAACTCTGCTGTTAATTTCAGCAGTGGGTTTAATTGATTGGGTAGCATTAGTGTGAGAGGAGGTAATGACAGTGTGTCAGTGTGTCAGGTGAGAATGATTAGGTGTGGTTGACTGCTGGGAGTAGCTTTCTTTGTAACAATTAATTTAAATGCCTCTATATCTGTATAATTGTCTATCAGTTCCATCTGCACAAGACAAATAGTTTTTGTGTTATTATGTCTAAGAATTGTTTACAAGCACTTATGGATTTGTGGTGGTCTCATAAGATATTTTTAATTATGTAATGAAAAAGAAATTAAAATTGTAAAGTATATGAAAATGTTTTTATAATTTAATAAAAAGATACACAACTGTATGCATATGCATATGACTTAATGAATAAATATATAGGTCAAGTGGGAGGGTTATTTGGTTCGCAATGGTTTTCCCTCTTACACCTAGACCTATAAAGTATCCAAAGTGGGTACCTTTCTTAGATTAAATCCATTGTTCTTCTACTCACTATGCCACTACAGTTTGGACCCAGCCATGTGCAAATCAGTCTTGACCCTGGTCCTCATGGGAACAGTCCAGCTTGAACTGCCAAGCCAGGTCCTTCCCTGGACTGGAAACAAGCATACTGGGACAGGTTTCGGGGTATCACCCCTCATCAGCCAGCCTTTTAGAAAGCATTTTCTTGTCCTAACCATTTCTGCCTTCTGCCAGTATCTTGGATAAAAAGACTGTGAATGGTTCTGCTGTTGGGGTTTGTGTATACCTCCAAGACCATGACATAAAGGGGACTAGTAGAGGCAGCATGGACCAATCAGCCCAGATTGCCAGGAGTGGAGCTGTGCCCTGCCACACTTGCACTTCAGAGGGCTTGCCTCCAGCACACACAAAGGAACTTGACACTAGCCTTTTGTCACCCCAGACTTTGTTTTATGGCTTTAGGTGAAGGAATAATTTTCCAGGACCAAAAATGGGGGTGGGAAAGAGAATCCCTCGCACACAAATGATGAAACCATGTATACATATTGAACCTTCAAAGCCACTCGTTGGGGTACTCCTGGACCTGGGGGGGGGGACATTACAGAAGGAAAGCCCCTGCCACCAGAGGCATTCCCTGCTGGTACCAGAGGAATGCCCCACTGCGTGCGGGGTTCCTTGCTCTCCAAGAAAGAAGACTAGACCTGCTCTCTTCCTCCCAGGCTAAACTAAGTGACTCCAAGGGTCAGTTAGTTGATCTCCTGTCTGAGCTTCAGGGAAACAACAAGCTCCAGAAGCTTCCCTGAAGCTGCCCAGCTGACCTGCTGCACTGGACTTGCTCGCAACTGGACATGCCTGAGCCCTGCTGGTCTCTGCTGGAATGAGTTCCTGATCCGCAAGAGGTGCCTTCGCAGCCCCTGAAACCTTGGTGGTCTTCAGTTTGAGCTCCTCCTAAGAAGAAAGGTGAAAGCCTGAAGTTTTGGGCTCTTCACAACTGCAAATGGGTCCGTTAGAACAAAGACTCTGCTGCCCACAAGGACCACCAATGCAATAATCTGGTGAACCAAACTCTTCACTCTACAGGGACTTCCAGTGATGACTGGCAATGCAAGATATGCTCTACAGTGATGACAGCCCCTGGTGACCACCAATGTGAAGCTCATGCAGCAACTATCCGTGACACCTGACCAGATTTTGCACTACTGTGATGTCCATCCACGATGCCCGGCCTGCTCCTCGCGCTATAGTGATGACCATGCATGATGCCCTCCCTCAGCCTTGCGGCCTCCTTCATCGCAAATGGAACTCTTCATGCCAGACATTGAGAAGGTAACTTTTTCAGCAGAGCGAAACCTGGTCCTTGTGTCCAGTCCATGCTCCATTGTGGTCAGCCTAAACTTGTGATTTTCCCCCGGTCTAGCACAATCAGATGACCGCGAGAGAAGCTTTCGTCCTTTAGGCGCTACATATACCTAAGACTTTGAAATTGCACATCTCCGGTTCTACTGATTGGATTTTTATAATTCTGGTAACATTTTATTAATTAAAAATTGGCTCTATTTTTCTGAATTGGTTTGAGATTTTTCATGTGTTTTCACTTTATTGCTGTCTGAGTGCAGCTTAAATACTTCACACATTGCCTTAAGTTAAGCTTGTCGGCTTTTGTGCCAAGCTACCAGAGAGTTAATAACAGTTAAATGTATGACTTGTATGGTTCACGCGGACATGGATGTGGTTGTTGCCTCAGTGGGGATTTCAACCCCCAGCCCCCACCCCCCATCCAGTGATCCAGTTTTTTTATACAGAGCAATGTGGTTGAGGTTTTATCAGGACAAAGGCAATGTTCTTTATCAGTGTGCTCACTTTATAATGTTGGGAGAAGACAAATCAACTATTACACCTAAAAGTGTGAGAGTGAAGAAGTGTGCTGTGAGCACAGAGACAGTGGGAGATGGCTCATGGGATAGAATACAGGTGCAGCCCACACATTGGAACCCAATCCAAAATGGCTGCTCTTTATAGTAATGGCAGGGAGGAAGGCTGCTGTGAGCGAGGCAGGTAGGTTGGAGCAGTCCAGAGAAGTTGAAAGAAAGAATTCTGGCTCGGTTGGCTCTCTACATAAAGGATGCACCCTCACATATTTTAGTAGATGCATGCTCCTTGTGAGGAGGCTTTATTTCTTTGGTCAACATACATTAGGGGGGAGTATATTTCGAACACATCTTATTTCTTCTGTCCATCTAATGGCGAATATGGTATGTAGTCAAATCACATATCAACCCAGTTTGAGTGGCTTTATATCTCGATACATCCTAGTCTTCTTAGTCAAATCACTAAACATGCAAAAGAAATAACAGGTGCTCATGCAAGAGTAACTTTACAGGCTAGAGCAGCCAACCTTGAAGCTGAGGAACCGTGTTCGAGTCCCGGCAACGACGATCAACATCCTGTGTTTCTGGGCAAATCACTTAATCTCCCCGTGCCTAACAAAAATGAATGTTTCCATCTGTAACGAAACTGGTGCTCATGTAAAGCTCTCTGATACCTGATATCTTCGGGTCTAGTTTGCGCTCTATGAAACTGTATGTTCTTTTTTTTAAAGTCTGAATTCATTTGGGATATGTTAAAGAACGAAAGTGGAAAGGTTACAAAATCTAATCTCCATGAATGAAATAAAAACTGAGAAAAAAGAAAGAGATTTGACCATTGGTCTGTGACATTAGATGGTGATATCAAAGCATATGCTACCTTGGATGTATCAATGAGAGTTTTGTTAAATAAACATGCATGCAAATTATTTTTTAAAACTGCTTGGAGTTGTCAAAAGAATGCCATATTCTATGTAGAATGAGCACCACAAAAGTTGTTTCAGAAGAAAAAAAAGGTATTCAAATATTTTCCAAATTGCATTACATTTCATAAAATTATATTTAACATTACATTACTTCTTGTTCAATTATCAATGTGCCAATGTGCCAAGAAATGAAGAATTCACATAAGGACTTTCTAACATTCATGAACCAAAACCTCAGCCAACCACACCTTTTTGCTTGGTGATATCTTTTCAGGTTCCAGTGTGTAGGTACCACCAGAGAAGAAAACATTTTCAATAATGGGGAAGAGTGTTGTACCTGACTGTGAATAAATATAGCAATAAAACGTGCAGCTACATAGAAATGCACATATTAACCGGGACATACAACATGTAATTGCATTTCCTTGCTATCTCCCAAGATTAGATTTCAGGAGTAATCACGAGAGGGTAAATCTTGCTACAAAGGAGCAAGGAAACGCTTTCTTTTTTCTAAATATATATTTAATAAGCCATGGTCTTATACAGAATGCATTTTCACAGTTTAAGAAGATATGTGCATTCCTAAAATTTGAGCCTAAGCCATTATGTATGTCTAGTACAAAGGTAATTAATTCAAAAGTGGCAACACATGCGAGGTTAATTTAATTGAATGATATATTTTTAGGGCGTACTCAATCAATATCTGTTAGAAATGGGGGGTTCTAGTTGGCAGAGGTCGATACCTTTGTCCAAGTAGGGACCCTTATTCCTAGTCAGGCTAAGGGGGATACACTTCTAAAATTACCCCTGCTCACCCCTTTGGCAGCTTGGCACGAGCAGTCAGGCTTATCTCAGAGGCAGTGTGTAAAGCATTTGCACATAATCAACAGTAATACAGTGAAAACACTACAAAAGGACACCACACCAGTTTAGAAAAATATTCAATATTTGTATATATCCAAAACAAGACCAAAATGATAGGAATCCAACATAATGTACTTACAATATATACCTTGCAAGATACCCTAAAAGTTGCAGGAATACTTCAAAAACACTGTTCGTACAAGTCGGTAGCTCCGTCCGGGGCTACCTCCATGCTGAAAACAACAAAGTATAGCAGTTCCAGCCGACCGCGTTTGTACGGGCCAGCAAAAGCATGGACAGACTCAGTAAAAGTACCTTTCTCGCTGTGGCTGGCACGTTGGTTCGAGCCGGTCGTGGCAACCGTTGTGGTTGCGTTGCGAAAATTGAAGCGGTGCAGGGTGTGGTGCCCTCTTAATACGGTGCAGTCAGCAGCTTTGTGACGATTGTCCAGATGGCATCTGTGAGATCAAGGCTTACGGTACAGGGTGAGGCAGTGCTCGATGCGGTGCTGGCAGGTTGCGGTGCAAGCGACAGTGCCGCTTAGCGGAAGATGGCGTTGGTCGGCCCAGACTGCTGTGTGGGACAAGGCAGTGCATCGTGAAACTTATGATGCACCGCGCAACTATAAAAATAGAAAGGGAACACTTATATTAGAGAGCTCTTCAAACAAAGCAGCCCCAAGAACTCAACACAACCAGAGGCTGTGAAACCATTACCAGTGCTTATTGTCCTATAATGGACAGTTAAATCATGTGACCAATTGAGATATTAGTTGGACTCACTCAATTGTTTGATCCAGGCTGTCTACTGGGAAATCAAAGGACATTAATCAGCAGAGATCTGTTCTGTGTATGGAATGATTTGAAACGACAGATCTGAAAGAAAATTCTGTCTAACACAAAGGTTCTGTTAACAATACTCTGCCACGTGCACTGAGCCCTGTGCCAGCACAGAGTTGTGGCGTAGAGTTTACATTGCTGTACATGCTCCACAGAAGAGATGTGCTCTGCCATGACCTGCATTAACTCCCCACCGGGATGTGACAGTTAGGGTCTCGGCTAAGCAGAGACAACTAGTCTACATAGAGCAAGTTTATAATATGGGCCAGGCCTGAGCCTATGGCAGGCCCATCAAACACCAAGAAGACTATGGAGTGGTCAGAAATTATTGTTAGTTCAAAGCTCTGCAATGGGAATGCAAACGTCTTTAGCTCGGGCTGAACAGAATGGTACTGTGAAGTTTGCATTGCACTGGCAGTGTACAACACTGTCTTACACCTTATTGCAGGCACATGAGTTATCACTCAAAATATATGCTTCCTTTAAACCAATCATGCTTTCCCTGGGCATCTGTTTTTCTTTGAATTGCTGCTGGCCTTTATGAACTATGTCACTCTTTAGAGTAACTAAATATAATGGATTTAGGGAAACCTAGGGCTGTGGGCTTGCACCCATATCAAACATGTAAAATATTGTAACTTCATCATATTAACTAGCTTAGGGTCAAAGCGGCAAGTATGATCAACTCAAAAGCTACAGATAAGAGGTATGATGTAGCAAAAACCTCAAAATGACTGTCTATAGACCAATTGGTTATGTACAATCCAAACTTTCCAATTTCAAGCATTAGCAAACGAGAGAGCACAATTTTTTTAAAAAAATTAGTACTAATATACCTTCTGCAAATGGATAGGTCCTAAAAGGAAATGGTCGTCACTACACATACAGTGCACATACTGGTAATAGATGCATGTGAATGGCTCAGGATGTTAGATCACACACTAATTCCCAAATAAAAGTTAGAACATGGTTGTGAAAGTTACCAACAAAGGTGACATAAATACACATGTGGCAGAGAATCACCATCAATCCCATATTATTGTCTAAGGGTGAACAAATAACTGACAGTTAGATCAAACCATCCACATACAATATGCATTGTGGCATTGTGACTGGTTATAACTTAGAAAGGAGTGCCAAAGTAATCTATTGCAGTTTGACGAACATGTACATGTTCAAAATGGTGTGTTGGATCATTTGTGCGATTTTGGAGAAGATATTACAAAAGTGTAAGATACAAAGAACCTCAGCAGGCTAACTGGTACCAGACATTTACAAGCACACCCACTGAATTACACACCATCCTCTCTGCTTATAAAAAAAGAGAAAAGTAACAAAGGAGTTTTACCAATAAATTTGAAATTACTTCTGACTACTTGCTGATGTCATGTCAAGTAATTTGATGTCTGAAGAGATTGTATCATTTATATTCAGGTTACTTAGATGGCCAGAATTAAAAAGAAAATCTCAAATTGAATTCACTTATTCCCTGGTTTAAAAAGTTCGACCTTGGCCCAACAGTGGCTGTGCAGCATATATTTTAATTGCCTTGATATTCATTTAGCCCATAGGACATGTGGAGTGCAATATCAGGAAAAAACTATAGCCATAAAGATAACTATGACATCTGTATTATTGTTACATTTAAGTGAGCAGGAATAAACCAAGAACAGAAAGAATCCAGATGTTGCCCCTGGGTTACTTCTATGTACCACATTAGTATGAAAGGAAAGTACCCACCACCTCTTAATTGGTACATTTAATTGCAAAGCCAAGATGAAAATAAAACATGCTCACTCGATGTAATATTGATGATCACAACAAAATAGTTAATGGAAGATTATCTGGTAAAACCTTCAGGGGTGTATTCAATCTAGCGCACAACACAGCAAGCCACCTTGCAGAATGCAGTGCATGTAGAAAGAGGAAAAAATTAGGAGAAATAAAGATATTCTCCTCGTTACGACTCACCTGGGGAGGTGTAGCATTTTTACGCATACCCAGGTCTACTACTTATTTTAAATCTAGGAATGCGCCAAAATCCATGGGTGGTTGCCTGGGAAAACTCACAATCCACCCATGTAATGCTTCCCTGCCGCAGAGTAAAGCAAGCAGCGATTTGAGATGCCATGCATTACACTAGATTTATCAAGCCATGCAGGGCTATGAAAAGTGGATTTGCATGACTTAAGAAAACTCACGTAGGTTTTGCGTCGCACTTGTGCCCCCTTGTGTTGCACAAGGGTGACACAAAACCTTAATAAATACGTCCCTCAGGCTCTTAACATAAAGGAAATCAGTTTGGACTAGTAGGTGGACATGAGAGATAGTATTATTTCATTTGGATAAAAAAATGTCAGGGATGTATATTTCAGGAGACAAGGTCTATGGACCATTCAATTATTCCAGGTTATGCTTCTTATCGTAAGACTGCAATCAAAAGTTTCGGAGGTAGTATTTTGGGTGTTTTTTTAATGGGATTTTCAACAACATTAGACTGGAGATCTCTGAATGGGTAACTCTCATTTAAAAGGTATAGGGTATATAGTTAGGGTTTTTTTTATCAATCGTTTCAATCCACCCCAGGAGAAACCCTTAAAGATTACCTAAAGTATCCAAAGAGGATTGTTAGGAAAGTTTGATGAACTCAGAAGAGCTATTACTAGTAAAGGAGTAGTCATTAAGATGACAGAGACATGATTGTAAAGCTAACACACTATAAATTCTTTGTGGTAGGACATGCGCTTGAGGACTTAGTAAGGAGAGCACTTCCCCATAATTTACAAATGTAATGTAATGTAATGTAATGAGGTGCTTACATAGCACTCTATCACCCGACGGGTATCCTGGCATTTAAAAAGGAGAGTCCCCACCAGAAGTTAATAGGGGCAGCCGAGGTGTGACACAGGACGGTAGGAAGAGAGAGATAATATCAGAAGGAAAAATTACTCCAGCCTAGGGAATAAAAACGTTTTCAACTTTTTCCTGAAATCCATAAGACTTTGGACCTGACGTAGATCCATAGGGAGAGTGTTCCATAGCCGAGAAGCAACGGCAGAGAAGGATCTGCCACCTGTTCTGGACTGCCTGAACCTGACTACATTCATCAGAAATGCAGAACGAAGGTTTCTAGTTGGAGAATACCAGCTGAATTTTCTTTGCAGGTTCTTAGGGCCCATTCCATGAGCTGCCCTAAAGACAGTGCATAGAGCTTTGAATTGAATTCGCTGGTGGATTGACAGCCAATGAAAATCTCGCAAGGCTAATGTGGTTGAGGTCCCTCGCTGCCTATTTAAAGCGAGTTTCGCTGCAATGGCCTGTATTCTGTACAGCTTCCCGATCAGGGTGTTAGGCGCCCCCAGATATAGAGAGTTGCAGTAATCAAGTCTGCTGAGAACTACGCATCTCACAACCTGCATTCTAGCAGAGATAGGCAAAAAAGGGAGGATCTTTCTCAGCACTCGGATTAGCGAGAAGCAAGTGCCAACCGTTTTGTTAACCTGAGAATTCAGTTGGAGGTCCTGATCCACCATCACCCCCAGATTGCGTACTGTGCTAGAAGGGGTAATAGGTGCGCCAGTAGGGAACAGCTCAAAGATGGGTAAAACAGGCTGATCAAATCTTCTGGAAGAACACAGGACCACTTCCGTTTTAGAGCTGTTAAATTGGGATGTATGACGTTACAACACATACTTTTACAACGCATGCCCTTACAACGCAATTTTTACAACGCAACATCCACTACAACGCATTCCATTACATCGCATGACACTACAACGCATTTTTAAAAACTACCTTTACAACGCATTCCATTACATCGCATACTACCTTTACCACGCATACCATTACAACGCATAATATTACATTGCATTTAAGGTAAGTATTGGATAGTATAGGGGTAAAAATTACTATTCTAACTCCAGGGGGTGCAACAGTAAGGTAAGTGGTGGATAGTATAGGGGTAAAAATTACTATTCTAACTCCAGGGGGTGCAACAGTAGGGTAAGTGTTGGATAGTATAGGGGTAAAAAATACTATTCTAACTCCAGGGGGTGCAACAGTAGGGTAAGTGTTGGATAGTATAGGGGTAAAAATTACTATTCTAACTCCAGGGGGTGCAACAGTAGGGAAAGTGTTGGATAGTATAGGCGTAAAAATTACTATTCTAACTCCAGGGGGTGCAACAGTAGGGTAAGTGTTGGATAGTATAGGGGTAAAAATTACTATTCTTACTCCAGGGGGTGCAACAGTAGAGTAAGTGTTGGATAGTATAGGGGTAAACATTACTATTCTAACTCCAGGGGGTGCAACAGTAGGGTAAGTGTTGGATAGTATAGGGGTAAAAATTACTATTCTAACTCCAGGGGGTGCAACAGTAGGGTAAGTGTTGGATAGTATAGGGGTAAAAATTACTATTCTAACTCCAGGGGGTGCAACAGTAGGGTAAGTGTTGGATAGTGTAGTGTAATATTATGCGTTGTAATGGTATGCGTGGTAAAGGTAGTATGCGATGTAATGGAATGCGTTGTAAAGGTAGTTTTTAAAAATGCGTTGTAGTGTCATGCGATGTAATGGAATGCGTTGTAGTGGATGTTGCGTTGTAAAAATTGCGTTGTAAGTGTAGTGCATTGTAAAAGTTGCGTTGTAAAGGTTGTTCCCCGTTAAATTGTAACCAGTTCTTCTTAAGCCACTTCGTGGTGCTAGTCATACACTCGTGAAATTTTTCCAAGGAAATGGAATTATTCCCTTTCAAGGAAAACACGAGCTAGGTATCATCCACGTAATTCACCACCTCCACTCCAAAAGATCTAATAAGCGGAATGAGAGGCTGCAAATAGATGTTAAAGAGCACAGGACCAATCCCTGAGCCCTGCAGGACCCCCTGTCGTAAGGAAGACTTGTTAGCGGAGAACGGCTGAAGGCACACTGTCTGTGTCCTGTCTGTTAGATAAGAACAAAGCCAGTCAAGAGCGCGACTGGTCACACCCTGGTCTCTAAGTCTCTCCAACAGTATACCGTGGTTTACAGTGTCAAAAGCCGCTGACATGTCCAACAGCACCAAGATCACTGACTGGCCACTGTCCGCCCGCATCCTCATATCATCAAGCACGATAACAAGTGCTGTTTCAGTACCGTGCTTGGGCCGAAAGCCCAATTGCATCTCGTCAAGGAGCAAATACTCCTCAAGATACTGGGATAGAGACTTACTGACGATGCGTTCCAGAATTTTAACAGGATATGGCAATAAAGAAATTTGCCGATAGTTGGCCACACACCCGGGGTCAAGAGTGTTTTTTTTTAGAAGAGGGGTTACAACTGCTTCCTTCCAGTTTTTAGGGACCTCTCCCGTACTCAAATATAGATCACAGATCTGTTGTAAATAGGGAAAGAGCTTGGCCCCGTATTCCTTCCAGATTCTGTGGGGAAGGGGGTCCAGGGGGGACCCAGAGGAGACACCCCTGGCTAAGGTATCAAATGTTTCCTCGTCCGGAATGCGAAAGCAATCCAGAGTATGCTGGCAGTGTTTTAAAGTGGTAGGGTTGCTGGGCTTAGAGTCTGGTGATGGCAGAGAACACTGATCAGCATTGGACAACTGAGGATCAGGTTCTTCCACCGCTGTTGGTGGATCAAAATCCCTAACTAGCTTGTCGATTTTATCCTCCAGATAGGAAGCTGACTCATCACATAAAGCTTGAGTAACAGGACTTTTGCTATTTGCACAGTCAGGTTTCGACAGACTCTTTACTAAGCTGAATATAGCTTTGGTGCTATTAGCTGCTAGAAGAATGGTATTAGCAAAAAACTCGGCTTTAGTTTAACAAATCCATGTTCATTTTGACAAGATTTGGTCAGGGATCTTGAATAGATGTAACTCATTTGTGTTCAACAGCTAATTATACTTATGTTGCACACAAGAAAAGCAGAGTTATTGTTTATGTGCCAATATGTATTCAGTTATCTCAACGAGTAGTTGATTTACCAGTTACTCCTAGAGTTTAAATTAATCAAGACACTCTAACATGCAAAATTACTTTTAGTGTGTCAACTCACAATAAGACTTAATGCCAGTTCAAGGGGCAAAAAGGATTTATCTAACTTTGGTCTTATTTAGGAAAAACATTGATTGCAATGGAAGTAATCCAAAACAAATGCTTGATGATAAAAGATAACATTTACAAAGGAATTTATATAATAATAATAATGTGATTTATAGAGTGCATAGCTACTCATTACGAAGTGTCCCAACGCTAGGATGCAGACTCAGGTGGAAGGATAAGTTGCCCAGCCCAGGGAAGTATATCAGACAGATCCAAAAAGCCAGGTTTTTAGTTTTCTTCTGAAAAGGATTTCAGATGGGGCGTGCTGAATTTCTACAGGAAGAAAGTTCCAAATTTTGGGAGCAAGAAGGCCAAAGGAGCAGCACACTAATCTGCCCTTTTGAATTTTAGAATGGTGGCTTATTTTGCTTCAGCTGATCTTAGGTTCCTAAATGGTACATAAAGTTTCACCAAAGACCGAAAATAATAGGGGCCTTGAGAGGGAAGAGCCTTATAGCAAGCAATACTGGGCGCTTTGATAGTGACTCATTGCCTCACTGGCAGCCAGTGCAGCTTTCTCAGAGCGGGACTTATAGAGGCCCACTTGGGTAGCATGAGCAGTGCCCGAGCAGCAGTGCTCTGGACACGTTTAAGCCTGTTCAGACAGGACTGGGATACACCCAGATAGAGAACGTTGCAGTAGTCCAGCCTGTATATCACAAGGCCTGCACTACTGTTTTTGGGAGGAATCAGATAGGAGATGGAGAACTTTTCTGAAGGATATCATCATCCCAGAACATTTCCCTGTGAAGGGCAATGATCTGGGCATCGAAGGTGAATCAGATGCCCAGATTCTTAACCTTTGACTTGGAAGGGGGCAAAGGACCGAGACCTTCAGGCCACCAAGCATTGGACCAAACGTTGAGAGGCTTGTCTAGAACCAATACCTCCGTCATTCCAGCATTCGGTTTTAAACAGTTTGAGTCCATCCATAGGCAGCGGGCGAGGCCACACAATTGCTGTTCTGTGACAGTGATGACAATTTTCATGTCATCAGCAACTGAAAGTCATATCACTCAATGACCTCCACCAGAGGGCAGTTTACATTAAAAAGGGTTGGCTGAGTCAGGAGCCCTGTGGAACTCGCTGTTGCAGGGAATGCACAGTCAAGATAAAGTGCTTTGGAGAGACCTGAAAGGTGTGTCCCAGCAGGAATTAGATCAGCTAGTGCAAAACATTGCTACCAATGCCACAGTTCCAAAGACTCTTGATCAGGATGATGTGTGATACGGTGTTGAGGTTGGCAGTGAGATCCAGCATCAAGATGGCTGCAATGTTCCACTTATCCATGATCCAACGGGCTGATTCAGAGGACAGCAGCAAGTGGGATGGGGTGGGGAGTGGAAGCCAGATTAAGTCCTGTGAAGGAGATTGTTGTCGTCCAGATGTCTGAAGAACTGCTATTTGCCTGCTTCTCTGCAATTTTAGGAAATAGAGGTAGAAGTGATGTAGGTTGATAATTTTCTGGCTTAGAGGGGTTGAGTAGAGGTTTTGTTTAGGAGAGGTACCACCATGGCGTGTTTCCACTACTGGGGGACACATCCAGAGGACAGGGAAATATTGATAAATTCACACAGAGCCGGTTTAATAGTTTTGCAATCCTGCTCCAAGATGGAGGGGAAAAGCGTTCAACTGGAGATCCAGATTTTTGATGGCAGAGCAAAGGGAAGTAAGTTCCTTGATTTTGAAAAATAAAGCTGACATGCCGGAACTTAACACTATCACTTGAGGGGTCAATTCATGCCTCCAGCTGTAGGTGGTTTCTAGCTTCTGCCAAAAGGAGGTGTAGATTTGTTCCACATTTTCTGAGAAAAAGCAGGCCAGGGCTTTGCGACTCTCTTCAGAAGGAAGAGAAAAGGGTGAGACAGAGGATAGCAGGGTGAGAGATTTAACAATCGGAAACATATAGTGAGAGAAGTTATTGGAAGCAGAAATTTTCTTGGAATAATAATCTCGGCAGATTGGTTGATATGCAAATGATATGCTTTCAGAGCTTTCTGGATGTCATCTCTGCAGCCTGGATCGTAGGCACTGCGCCAGAGGCACTCAAGGCTCTTGCATTTCTTTTTAAAGGTGGAGAGTTCATCATTGAACAATCCTGCTGTTGGTTTATGTCTACGAGTGGCTTGTTTTACAATAGGTGCAATCTGGTCAAGTGCTCTTCTGAGCGAGCCATCAAGTTGACTGCTGGCTTTGGCAACACAGCAGTCAAGAGTCGAACAATTATTATTGAGGGCTTGATTAAGCCTCACAGGGGTCACCTTAGAACATCGTCACACCCAGGAGCATGGGTCACTGGTGTCTTAGCGAGGGATATGCTTACGGGATGGCCAGAAGATCTGACCACACCTGTCGGATTGTGGGCAGAGTCTCAACAAATGCCATAATGGTGAACACTGGATCAGGAATATGCCCTAATCTGTCTGTGGGGTCGAAAACAAGTTGAAGGAGCTGAACGCGAAGTGGTACTACAAGAGGCAAATGGACCCAAAATGTGAAACTCCATCTTAGAAAAAGTGCAAAGAGTGCACTGTCTGTAGATTTGTACTAATTGTATAGAAATAATCCCAGCTGCCTTTTGGGACAAAGCAGATGCACATTTAAAAATATGTGGAGCATTACTGCATTCCAAAACAGTGCAAATGCACATTCAAATCTCCCTGGGTTTTCACTTTTTCACTTTTTTGTGAATATAAATTTCAAATATATGTATATATAAATAGGCTGAGCATGTGCTAGTGTAAGATCGCACACACATGCATTGCCATTTATCGTGAGCGTTCAAAGCTACATGAGAGCTTTTTTCAACTCCTATATGTATATTCTACTCCTTTATGTTGGACAAATGCATATGCAAGTAACTAATAAAGAATTTGAAGCTTTTCACCTTCTGTGTATGCCATAAATCAAGTTTCATTTATTTCAAATGTGCTGCTTTTTTGTATTAAATAAACAAATGGACAAAAACACAAAAAAAGAAGAAAGAAATCTTTAGGATTATACAGTAGAAGAAATCTTTCATCATCCATGAGGATTGTGTCCCTGCTGTGAGCACTCAGTCCACTAAAGTCATTTTGTCTCTTTCTCAAGATGATTTACCTTTGATGATTTCTTGTTTTCCTAGCAGCGGGAAAGCATGGCTTATATTTTCAAAGGACTATGTAATCTTGACAGGTTTTCAAGAAAAATTACATTTCTCTTACTTTTTATAAACAGGTCCAGTGATGTGGTGCTTGGAAATGTCCAAATATAATTGTTCATTTTTAAGACCACATCTATATGTAGAATGTTATGTGTTTATTGTTGAATTATGCTTCAATTATGGTAAGAGTGTTTTGTTTTTTTATGAAGTGAACCCTGCTGCTGCGTAGGAAAGACATTGGCTTTATTGTTCAAACGTTATCTAACAGCCTAAAGGAAACGTCAGTTCTTGTTTTTAAAGACAAGTACATTGGGAAGCCTGTTTGGGCTGCAAAGTAAGTGTGAATGCCATAACCATTATTATATATAATACACATTCTACCATCAGAATCAGTGACAGACAACAAAAGAGCAAAACGTTTCTTGGAACCTGGCAAAAAGAACGACGGAACAAGTACAGACAGCTGGCAGTGGAAGGTTTCTGTCTGGGTCTTTCGGATTACATTACGTCACAGGACACAGGCGAAACAGGTAGAGCTGCCTACCATCGAGATAGAGAAATGTGGGGCATATTGACAAGGAGCAGGGAAAATTAACGCTAAGGGCGCTTGGCGTTAATTTTTTTAACACCCGCTATTGCTGGATAATATCGCCTGGTTATCGCGTTATTAACAACGCTAACCGCCTAGGCGATAAAAATCCAGCGATAGTTGCATTTTGGGAGGTTACCGCTGGTAATGCAGCAATAAAACTACAAGGATAGGGATATCCTTGTTCATAGCCCATGGTGGACTTAGCCATGTAATACACCTCCCATTGGATTACATGGCTAAGTCTGACAATTGGCAGACGTAAAAAAGCAGCGTTAACCGTGGTTAGCGCTGCTTTTTTTGTCTCTGCGGTACAAAAGGGGGCGGTGGCTTTTTTTGTCTCTAACAGGGTTAGCGTGAAGCTTGATAAGCGACATTTCTCCTATTATTTTGCTCTGGAACGCCCACTTTGCATCTCATTAGAGATGCAAAGGGAAGCATAGTGCAAAAGAGTGCTAACATGCGATTTTGCATGGTAGCACCCTGTTGTTGGTAGGGCGATATTTTTTATCTCCGCTTCTTTGGCTTTTAAAGCCAAAAAAGCGGAGATAAAGCCATTGTTAATATGCCCCTGGGTTCGAGTCTCGGAGTGGGCTGCGCAGCCTTTGATTCTGAGCAAATTAATTAATGTCCTTGTACCTCCACATAATTAATTTGTCCTTGTTCAATGTAGCAGGTGCTCGTGTAAAGCGCTCCAATATCAAGGGTCGCTTTCTAGCTATATAAAAACTGCAAGAAAGAATTGTAAAAAGAGTTTATGGAGGTGCTGTTTTATTACCACATTTATTTTTTTAAGCTAACCAAGCAACAAGAATTCAAAATAACGAGTGAAAAAGAAACACATACATTGTGGTTGCTTCCGGGAAAAAAACACACACAAGAAAGAAACACAAAAATGTCAGGCAGAGATAAAAGTCAGGGTTGGACTTGCTAATAGGGAAATCAGGCAGTGCCCGATGGGTTTGTCTGTAATTCAGGTAGTGGGTGTTTGTGGGTATGTTTTATGCAGGGCTTTAAGTGGGATGAAAAAAATGGGGGATATTTCAAAGGGGCATGGCCAATGTAATTCAGGGCGTTGCTTAAAATCACGTAAGCTAAAAATCTGTGCTTAGCACAGTGTGCCGCAGGACTTGTATTTTGCTGTTTGTGTCAGTGCATCCAGATATATGATACAACAAGCAACATCATATCTACAACAAGACAGGACTATTGGCTTTGTCAATGGTTGTTAGTTGCATAAGATAAATAAGCAGAAACTGACTCTCTTTAAAGGCTTTCTCTTCCCCTACAACTCTCACCTGGCATGAGGTCACTCATGCCGTAACTTCTCCACTAGTGAGAAGTGAGCAGTGTGAGCAGCGCGCATCGAGGTACCTGTTGTAACTACAACCTAGAAAAAACGGACCGCCTGTGCAGGGCACAAAACAGAGCCCAATACGTACCCATTTCGAGGCCCCCTTTAAAAAACTGCCAGTGCTCAGCACCGGTGGTACCCTGCCCACTTAAAGCCCTGGTTTTATGGTCTGTTGAGTCGGGTTTTATACTATAATTCTCCCTGTAGCAATCTCAAGATCATGCAGTCATCTGTACCCCGAAAACATCTCTAAAAGGTGTACTTACAAGTTCAAAACTGCCCTAATTTGCAAACATGGGCCACTGCTTTAGCTATCTAATTCACTAATGGGGACACTTTTTTGGTGCCTTGGCCTAGTTTCGGTCCCAGTCCGGTCCTGGGTAAAGTAAAAATGAAATGCAGGAATCGAGATGCTAGTCCAAGTTAAGTTAGAATGAGCAAAAAACGGAAACTTCAGGGTGCGTTGTGACTCATTGGAATTTAAGACTATACGGTGGAAGTTATGACAAACACAGGAACAGAAAGGTTCTATGTTAAGTTGGCTGGAAGATGGAAGTAAAGCAAGACAGTCAAGTGCACCCCCCCCCCTCCAAGCAGTTGAAAAGAAAAAAAACACTGGAACTGGTGACAAGTTTAATTGAAAGGAAAACAGCAGGTCTAGTGGTATGAAGGTAAATGAGCTGGCAAAACGTACACCTAACTTATAGTTGCGTGGAGCAGCTGCTGTGAGTCACAAGTGCACAGAACACAGATTCGAAGAGGAGCCTGGGGTAGAATTGAACATGTGAAACCACCAGGTAGGAGAGCTGCTAAGCCAGACACTGCCACAGACCCCCATAACTGAGGCAACTCCACCCCTGCAACTGAGATACTAGCAAGATGGAATGGAATATTCTGGGTCTTCTTAGTCCATGACCAGCAAATGACTCTGCCCCAAAAGGGTGAGGAAAGGAAGAGATTCAGGCCACAAGGGCAGAGACATCAATGGAAATGTCCTATCAGCCAGGGCTTTAAGTGGGCCGGGTCTCACTGGGTCTGAGCACCGGCAGTTTTTTAAAGGGGGCCTCGAAACGGGTCTCTATCAGGCTCTGTTTTGGGCCCTGGCACAAGCGGTCCGTTGTTTTCCGGACTGCTGGCACATCAATGTGCAATGCTCGATTCTCACTAGTGGAGAAGTTACGGCATGACGTCATGCCTAGTGAGCGTTGTAGGGGAAGGGAAATCCTTGCTTCCTACATCTCCATGTGTCTGCTTTTTAACCCCTTGCATGCTCATGACGGAACCACTCCGTCATGAGCCACGGGCGCGCTGTGCTCATGACGGAGTGGTTCCGTCATGCTGCGGCCGTTGGCGGCCGCTCCGCCTACGCGGCGCTGTTTCCCCGCCTGTGCTGGCGATCAGCGCAAGTGGGTGGAGTCATGACGGAACCACGCCGTCATGAGCACAGCTCGCCCGTGACTCATGACGGCGTGGTTCCGTCATGAGCATAGCGGCGCCGCGCTCACCCCAAACCCCCCCAGCGCTGCGGCGGAATTCGCGCCGCAGCGAAGGGGTTAAAACACAAGACTCCATGCGCTGTTGCGAGTGAGGGGGCCCTATTGAATAGTGCACACTGGCAATTGCCACTTCTCTTTTTGAAACTCAGGATCAGCAACATTGTCGTGGTGTCACCAGGGCTTAAGTGGAAGCTTTTTCAATATTATAAACAAGCAATAGTTGCTGCTTATTTATCTTCTGCAACTAACAACCATTGACACAGCCAATAGTCCTGACTTGTTGTAGGAATGATGTTACTTGTTGTATCATATATCTGGATGCAGTGACAGAAACAGCAAAATACAAGTCGGGCGGCACACTATGCTAAGCACAGATTTTTAGCTTATGTGTTTAAGCCACGCCCTTAATTACATTGGCCACACCCCTTTGAATGACCCCCCAGTTTTTTCATTCCACTTAAAGTCCTGCTATCAGCATAGCTGAGACAACTGCGGGGCATATAAACAAGGGTCGGCGATAAATATCGCAAAGTGCGCTTAGCGCTTGCATATTTATCGCCGGTTATCTCTGGAATTTATCACCCAGTTTGCACGTTATCAACAACGCTCATCGCCCAGGCGATAAAAATTCCAGAGATAGTGTGGATATTGCCGTTTTCCATGGTGGAAAATGGCGATATCCTAGATGATAGGGCCTGTGGTCTTTGCAACAGAATCCACCCCCCATGTTAAGTATGCCTTAGTCAGGAATTTAACAGTCGTTAAAATCCTGCGTTAAGGCATACTTAACAGCTCGCCCGTGACTCATGACGGCGTGGTTCCGTCATGAGCATAGCGGCGCCGCGCTCACCCCAAACCCCCCCAGCGCTGCGGCGGAATTCGCGCCGCAGCGAAGGGGTTAAAACACAAGACTCCATGCGCTGTTGCGAGTGAGGGGGCCCTATTGAATAGTGCACACTGGCAATTGCCACTTCTCTTTTTGAAACTCAGGATCAGCAACATTGTCGTGGTGTCACCAGGGCTTTAAGTGGAAGCTTTTTCAATATTATAAACAAGCAATAGTTGCTGCTTATTTATGTTCTGCAACTAACAACCATTGACACAGCCAATAGTCCTGACTTGTTGTAGGAATGATGTTACTTGTTGTATCATATATCTGGATGCAGTGACAGAAACAGCAAAATACAAGTCGGGCGGCACACTATGCTAAGCACAGATTTTTAGCTTATGTGTTTAAGCCACGCCCTTAATTACATTGGCCACACCCCTTTGAATGACCCCCCAGTTTTTTCATTCCACTTAAAGTCCTGCTATCAGCATAGCTGAGACAACTGCGGGGCATATAAACAAGGGTCGGCGATAAATATCGCAAAGTGCGCTTAGCGCTTGCATATTTATCGCCGGTTATCTCTGGAATTTATCACCCAGTTTGCACGTTATCAACAACGCTCATCGCCCAGGCGATAAAAATTCCAGAGATAGTGTGGATATTGCCGTTTTCCATGGTGGAAAATGGCGATATCCTAGATGATAGGGCCTGTGGTCTTTGCAACAGAATCCACCCCCCATGTTAAGTATGCCTTAGTCAGGAATTTAACAGTCGTTAAAATCCTGCGTTAAGGCATACTTAACACTATTTAAATAATCGCTACCCTTCCTTGTTGATATCGCGAAGCTGCCGTCGTGATATTTTCCCTGGCTGGTTTCACAGCCACGCCTACTTTGCATCTCATTAGCAATGCAAAGTTAGGCGTGCTGAAAACGGGCGCTAAGTCAGTAAAACACGCGATAGCGCGTCTTTGCTGATAAGGCAATAAAATTATCGCCGCATTTCGGCCAAAAACAGCCGCAAAAGCAGCGATAATTTTATAACGCCGCCTTGTTAATATGCCCCTACATTCGGCACAGGGCAGAGAACCGCCAAGAAAACAGCTACATAACAGTGCTGACGGAGCGCAGCATGTATTTGCAGGCTGTGGAATTTTGGAAAGTTTCAAATATGCTCATTGTGGAACAGAAAATTGATTGTTTAGTTTGTAAAAAAACAAAAGTAGAAGGTTTAATTATTTTCTACCAAGGGCTCTGCTAGCATCACTCTCTGCCCACGCTGGCCACTTCAGCTAAGGGTTGCCCCTATCCTCCCCTGACTAATTGCCATGTCAGTCCCTTAGTCATGTATAGCACTACAATGCTCCCTTTTCAGGTCTTCACATTGCTATAGAAACGGCACAGAAATCTCATGTTGCCATTTGTTTTAAATATGTAGGAACCCACATTAATGCACAGGTGGAGTGACCCTAGTATGTTCTTTGTACGACGTGGGTAGCATTTTTTAGTAATATTTGTAATGGGAAAAAAACCACAAGTCTCAGTATGTATTAAAAAAAAGGATAAGCTAGGCATATGGCCGTCATGGGGCAGCATGAGAGCTCCGATTTATTTTGTCTTCAGTTTTAAATCTAGATCGGGGCTCACCAAGTCCTGATCTAACAGCCAGTCCTGTGCCACTTATGGTTCAGCAGGAGGCATGCAGGACTCAGAGCATCATCTCCTGCCTATGTGATGCTGATGACTGGCTCTCCCTGCTTGTGTGGCACTAGTTCGCTTTGCCACGGTAACAATTTCAATCTGAAAACAAAAATGTACATCCTGGTAACTAGTAGCAAAGCTGGTGCAGCAGCAATGTTTTAACGTACAATGTGCAAGTGACAGGCCGTTGCAGTCAGTACAATCGGAAATGGAAGCAACTTAAGGTGCCCACGCTCTAAAATGTGTTTTAGTGCCGAGCCATGTCAAATGGCCGCTCAAATTAAGGGGCATATTTACAAGCCCCTTGCGCCTCTTTGTGCCGCCAGTGCGTCACTTTTTTTGACGCTCCGGCGGCGCAAACAATGCGCCCTATTTACAACGTGACGCATCTAGGGAGATGCGTCACGTTGTAAAGTCCTGTGTCAAATTATACCTGCGTCAGTTATAATGTATGCAGGGGGGTGTTCCCATGCAGGAAAGCCTCGTAAAAGTGACTAGGGGAAATCTACAAGATTTCACTGCGTCACTTTTAGGATGCTACTGCGTCAAAACCTTATGCCTGCTTGAAGCAGGCGTAAGGAGTGATGCAGAGTAGTGGGAATACGCCACAAAATGCATTGCTGGAGCTGCGTCATGCTTGCGACACGACTCCAGCATTGCGTGACTTCTGCCCCAACAGATGAGTCAGAATTTCAGACACATCTGTCAATCCTTCCGCCATGGTGCGCCGTTTTGTAAATACGGCACATCCATGGTGGCGCAAGGAAAGTGACGCATCTCTATAGATGTGTCACTTTCTTGTAAATCTGCCCCTAAGTTTTTAACAAAGTGTTTTGCGTTTTGAATTACTTAGGCAAACAGCATTCTTACTTCCGCCAGTTTCAGGGGATGAATTCTCCTACCGTTCCAATTTGAATCCACAGAATTGGTCGCAAAACTAGAATATCTGCAATATTGTTGCCACAACGGGTGCTCAACACTCACACTTGACAATGCCTTTCCGGTACATCTATACCTGCCTCATTCCCCAAAACATATTACAAATATTACAAAGAAATTATACATTCTGAATGGGCCCTTCCATGATTCCCTTTGTAAACCAGGTGAAGTTCATCTGGGTGTTGTAAAATGGATTCAATGGACTGTAGCACACATATATCATTATATATGTTGTACATGAGTACAATGGTATCCCTGTTTCCAGACACAGGTCACAGACAGACCCAGCATGGCTAAGTCATATAAGGACACTCTCCCTTACTATCTCTCTCTTACTCACTGTGCCCATCAAAATACATTAACAATTGTACTGACATGCAACCTTCTTCTGAAGAATTATGGAGATGTACATTTGTCTTCTACTGAAGGACTTCCTCACCCAGCCTGCATGGGGGAAGGAGGAGGCAGGATGGGATGGGGTCCGCACAGACCAATACCAGCAGCACTATAAAAAGTATGTTTGCTCACCGCTGCAAGAGATGAGTGAGGCATGCCCGGTCATTGGAAGCATGGCCAGGGCCCTAGAGTGCAGAGATGGAAACACGAATTCCTGAAGTGGGCTGCGAGTGAAAGTGTGATTAAGCTACGGCTGGCGCATAGGTACCAGAAAGAGACGATGTTGGAAGTGGCGCGTGCATGGGAGGCGCTAGTTGAAGCACTGCGCAGGGCTGACAGGGACCTAGATGATGAACCTGACCCATCACTGGACCGAGGATCACGGGGAGCACCGGAGGGAACGCGGGGACTAGAAGCGCAGTAGGAAGAGAAAGTGCCAGATAACATAGGGAGGGAGGCTGCGCTGCAGCGAAGGCACATTGTAGGCAGACACCTATAGGACAGATCACATTGGGAAAGGTGCGCTATGGAGGAGCACACTGGAGGGGGGGTAGGGGTAGGGGTGGGAAGGGGTAGTAGTTCTGTTGTTGGGGGGGGGTTCAGGGATGCAGCTATTAGCAGGTAATAACTGTTGGGAGACTACGGGACACCGTAAATAGCTGCCTGGATAATAAAGTGTATGCTTATGTTTGAGAAGAGTAACAACTGAGCACATAAGGGGCAGAGAGCAATTCATAACTGTGCACTGTATGCAACATATACGGATGTTAAGATGACGATTGTAAAAATGAAAATAATGAAAAAGTTTTACAAAAAAAAATGAGTGAGGCGTGCCCGGCGCTGACCGGCACAAGACCGGGCCCAGGCGGGACCTGCCTGAGCCCAGACGAGGTTAGGCTGGGCCACCAGTCCTGGCCATATGACATTGACACTTTCAAATTTGGACCTGCAGATGGCAGTGGGTAAAAGAAAGTAAATCACTAGTACTCGCTTTATTAAGGAGCAAACAATGTCATCATCGATTGTCAATTTTGTATTAAATGCTATGCGGGTTATAGAGGTTGAAAGTGCTATGAAGGAACAACGTATAAAAGTGAAAAGGCAAGCTTAGCTGGGACTGCCCTCCGATACACCAATAGCAATGGGTCCCGGCTCTGACATGCAAGAGGTAAGTGTTGTGAGAGCTACAACTATTATTTTTTTTTCACTAAATAGCGTACAATTCAGAAAGATGTGATATTATCACAGACTCACAAACAATTATGGTCACCACCTGCAAAGAATAACAAGGATACTGTTCAAGACACATGCTAAAAAACTAAAAAAGCTTCCAACCCTTTTTTATTTACATCTTTAGGTTGTAGGAAGGCTGCAACAGATATTAATGATAGTTCAGAGCTCATTTTGAAGGCTATGTCTACCCTTGTGAAACATGAAACTAATTAGAGGCCTGCATTAAGAAAATGTTTGACTTGGTTATGATCAAGTTAGCTGAGATGGAGCAATGTTTAGGAAGTTTTTCCAGCTTTCCCACGTGGGTCAATGATTGATCAAAGGAATGATAGCCTAGATTTAGTGACTCAGACAACCACAGGAATGGACAATTTCTTGGTTGCCGCTAAGAAAGTCATTCCAGAGCCACCAGAGGCAACCCGTATGTGGTTGTCCTTAAAGACACTCCATCTTTATGTCCTCAACAAAGAGAGGAGGCCTCCCAGCTTAAAAATAAAGTAACTCATTGTTTAAGCAAGCAGCTTGGTATGCACTGCTTGCGTGATGAGACTGAAATGGCAATACGAGTTCCTTGGGTAGGCAGAGTGATGAAAAGGGGTTGGGGATTGCATCTTTATCACTTTCTGAAATGCAGCACTTGTAGGGAACCTTTTGAAGATAATTGGAGTACACTTCTTTGTGTTCAAGGACTAAAGCACTTCCTCTGGGTTATATTTATAGACCAGCTGATTTTATTCACTCTCACAACATCAGGCTTCTACTCACCCCAGCCTTAGTATATTGTCATAATGTGCAAATTCATAATAGATTTCTCCCACTGAATTCACTAGAACAGACTGATTGAGTCAGTAGAATATGATTCAAGATACTAAGATTTGGTCACCAATCTCACACCCCAAAGTAAGAATTTCTAAGAGAGAGCACTCAAATTACATTATGAGTGATGTGTGGAATAGGTCAGGGAATGTTCTTATTAATTTTGGTTCATGTAACATTACAGGGCTTAAAAGCACGACAACTAATTGTGACTGTATTAAATATGTTAAATTAATTTATAGGATATGTGGGCACTTGAAACTTTTCACATTGATTGAAAATCTCCTATTTTACACCAGCTTCGAGATCCAGATCAAGGAGGGCTAAGAGGGGGCTGATCTTGGTCTCAGTATTATTTTGATGCAAAATAGTGTGATCGTGTCTGTATACTCCAAACGTTCAGATGCTTTGCCTAAAGGGAACAGGTTTTCAGAAAATATTAATAGTACATTTTTATAATAATGCTTTTGAAAAAGAGAGTTTGGAACCTATATATAGGCTTGAAAATTGCTAAAAATCTAGTATGAAATTGAGAGTAGAGTGTTAATTTTATGAGCAGGGGATTTTAATGCTCACCATGTAAGGCACATGATGAGTTTGCCTGTGGATAACAAGGACCTATCCATGAGGATTTTTCTCATTGTAGACATTTGCAAGATGAAGTGCTGAATGGTATGTATTGCCGTATAATTTTTTGATTTTACTATTGTTTAAATCTTCCAATTACAATACCAACTTAGACTCTTGACAGGTATGGGTAACACAATTGGTTGTATACTTATGACCAGTAAAATTTCTGAGACAAAGGAACCCTGGTAATACTTTGAATCAGAACCAATTTTTACCGCCGGTAGTAGGCCACTATTCATGTGGCTACTGTAGGGCTTGCCTGCTGTCAATCAATGGTAAAAGTATAGATATTGGATTAAATCGCTCTCGGGAATTGAGACAACATACCACATGCAATACAGAAAATGTCATCTACCTACTCAAATGTCCTTGTGAGATGCAATATGTGGGTATGACAACTCGGAAAGTAAAAACCCACATTCTGGAGCATATGAGTACAATACGATGTGGCAAGACGAATACAAAACTTACGGCCCATTTCAATGAGTACAAACATAGTGAAAGAGAGTTAAGGTGGACAGTATTGGATAAACCTTTTATCCCATCAAATATGAGTGATATCTCAAACTTTCTTTTACTGAGAGAACATCGATGGGTGGAAAGACTGAAAAGTAATACAAAGGGACTGAATGATTGTATCCCCTGGTTCCAATTATATGGAATCATTAAGAAATGAAAACGGGACTGTTTAAGAATACGCACTCGATGGCTTGCCTGTGGATCATTGTGCCTCTAGATATACTGATTACAGAAGGCACAGGGGTAACCCTTTCTAGGGATAAAATAGAATGGGATAACATACGATATATAACATTTTTTTAAAAAGCGATATATTGTTTGGAAATAGGCACAGTAAAATCGAATTTGGACAATCATTTGAGGTGTTTTCCCACTAGGACAGACAGTTAAGTAATGGCCGCCAAACGAGCTTTCCCCGATACATAGGAGACAGCCTGAGCCCCTCTCTATGTCTATGAATTGCATTGTCTCATGGGAGACGTGCTAACGTGATTGGGAGTAGAGGTGTGTAACATACTCGGTGGCTCTTTTTATGGAGGCGAACGCAGAAAAATCCGGATCGGCGGAGGACGTTTGTGGGGACATCGGAGACAGTGTCTCTTTGGAGTAGTGAGTAGATGCTGAATGCAGATGAAAGAGTTTTGGGCATATTTACAGAATCGGTGTATCCGGTGTGCTGACAGTTTTTGACTAAGAGACTCTACAACTAAATAAGAGAGAACGAACTTTGTGTGGTGAATATGATTAAAGCTAACACTTCATAATGAGAAGAGAGCTATGAGAAGCGTGTGGAGGCAGCAGATATATGAGAAACACCTAACTGACATCGTTGCCATGTTTCTTTTGTTTTGCTTTCTCCTGCACTCAATGGATCATTTGACTCCAGAGTGTGACGACAAGAGCACCACCCCCCAAGGTCCCGGGTTTAGAATAATATTCGTAAACTCTTGTAAGTAAGACGGAACTACAAGGATAGCGGTTTAGATAAGTGACGCGATTGCTATGGGGTGATGGTCACTGATATTATTCACTAGATAACATGAGAAATATATAGCTTGGTAGACCCTTGCTGAAGAAAGAATAAGGATTATGACATTTTGAATATACGAGCGGATTATAAGCTAGATTTTAAACCCACTTCATCTTTAGTGGTGTCTGTGTTTACACGTGGTGTGGTGATCTTACTGATAGGGAATAAGGTGTGTGTAAAAAAATGGGTTGCGATGAGATAAAGGAGTTGCTTTAATGACACATGGGGAATTCAAAAATAGAAATGGATAATGAAAAAAACGATGAGCACAGGAATTATGGATTGTTATCCCCCTTTTTTGTTTTTTCTTGTTGTAGAAATATGATTCCTCTTGGAAATCTCCAGAGATAGCGACGTTGGGACAGTGAGATAGCGACGTTGGGACAGTGCCTAACACACAAAGTAAAAAGGTAAAAAACACCCGAATTGGGGTAAAGACCAGAAAATAGGGACCAACACCCTGACGAATGCCAGAGCGACCTGGCTAGGCGCAAAAAAAGCTGGCAGAAACATGTTGGTATTTGCAGCGGGGATAGAAGGGTCGTTACCTTCCCTTTATACCCCATATTGTTGGTTTTAATCCTACCAGAGGTTAACAAAAAATTAAAAATTGAGAGTTAACCGCTAGGCAATTTTAAATATATGTCTCTGCACCACTCTTGGTCCCTTCTCTAAGGGGAAGATTTGTTTTCCCTTTGATTTGTGTTACACTTTTGTGTTTCGTTGTGTCTTTTTTTATTGTACTTTACCCTCACCACTATTCTTCATATCTTTACAAAAAAAATTGCGCTCCATCCAGTGTGTTGGTCTGCACCTGGATGTATGATGCGGCCCAATGTTTAAGCATGACACTGTTAAGTGTGTGAGGGCAGTACTAAGACATTTTTTGTCTTCCCAGGTCTAGTGTTTGGTAGGGTTGTATGTAAGACACACTACCCCATTGAGGGTAGGTAGAGAATTTTGTGTTTCTTCCTGCTCCCCAGTTTGGGGAACAGAATAACCCCTTTTTTGGTAGTTTTTCTCTGTTGTGTGAGTTTTAAATATTGATAAGGGAGTCAGAGAAGACTCAACCCCTTGTGTCTTCTATTTTGTGATATTTAAATTTCTTTGTTCGCCACAACTTTCATGGTGTTGGAAAATAGTTTTAGTACTCACAACCATTGTAGGTTAATTATTCAATAAGAGGCAGATTATATATCCCTTTTTAGGAATATGTTAATAGAAGGAATTAACATGAATAAGGACGTGTTGCTCAAATGGGATTGGGTTAGTCCTAGTCTTCAATTAATCAATTAACAAATGTATTTAGCAAGGAGATGACAGATTATTCATACCGTTTAGATTATTTGGCTACTTAAGGAATTCCTGTGATTTAATGTGTGCAGCAATCAGACAATTTCTGATTGTCCCAACAAACAGCACAGAATTAAAACTTAAATTGTGGTCTGATGCTTCCTGTTCAGATTCACACAAGAAGTTACAAGAAGTTATTGACAGCATTGAAAGATATGCCATGCAACACAGAAGAAATTGGTGCATGCAGACACAATTATAAACAGGTAATTGAGGCTAAGAAAAGTAATAAAAGAGAGCAAGCTTGGGGGAACCTAAGGGAGGTCGGTACTAAAAAGGATAATTGTGCATTTTGGAGGGTAATTAACTTTAATTTGTTTGAAGATCTTGATGTCCTCACCATGGCTACAAATATTGCCTTATAGACATTGGTCACACATTTTGGGGACAATTATTCCTCTTTCTATGATGATGATTCATGCACCTATAAATTAAATGGACCAAGGGGAAATTACTTTACTGTTCGGCTCCTGGGTGTTATTATAGGGGCTGTGTGTACTGTAAAGTAGCTAGGCCGAATGAGTACTGATGGACTTTTTCAAGAACAATGTTGATTTTTGTGATCCAGCCCTGGCCAATGTGATAAATAATGCCATCAAGTGTGGCCTTCCCTCTTCCTGGTCTAAATCGGTCATTGTGCCAATTTTCAAAAAGGTTAACAGGGGCTAACTTACTAAGTGCCTCCTTCCTATCTCCTCACTGGACTCAACAGTCAAAATGATTGGGAGAGTTTTGATGGAGAGATTAGAGATCTGGGCTCAGGATAATTCTATCCTTTCAGACACACAATATGGCTTCGGGAGAGGATTGGCCATGATAGATCAGTGTCTGGACTATTATTTGCTGGTAAATTAATACATGGCAACAAATGCAGAGTTGCTCCATGTGGCATTCATGGATCTGAGCTCCACCTTCGATTATGTGTCACACTCAAACTTCTGGAAAATCATGGCCTCAATTGGTGTTGATGTAGAAATGATCTGCAAGCTCTCTACATAAATGCTGAAGCAAGCTTGAGATATGGCCCAAATAGAAAATGTTCCGAACATTTTAAAACTATTAGAGGGACATGACAGAGGTGAGAACTAGCGCTTTTTGTTTGCAATTTATATAAGTGACTTAGAGAAGTCCCTCATGTCAAATAAATGTGATGTACCGCAGATAGGGACTCGTTTGAGATCGATTTTACTTTACCCTGATGATGCAGTGTCTTTGGTCAGATCAACTAACTGGTTTAAAATACCGTTGGATGGTTTTGTGGCATTTATACATCAATTAGACTTAAGAACCAATTTAACCAAGACATTTGTGAATATGCACAGCCCTATGGCCACCAAAACTAGAGTGCACATCATAAATGATTTTTGGATGAAGAAAGCGTCCACTTTTACCTATTTGGGCGTGCCATTGGGCTATGCACCGAACTGGAAACAACGTAAAAAAATATGATTTTGAAATTGAGGAATTTAATTGAATCAATTTTGCAGCAAATTTGGGGACCAAACGGATAAAACAAATGCTGGATATTAATCGAAGCAAATGTATAGCAGTTATTACTCATGGAGGAGGAATCTCGGGATAGTCTAATGTATCTATTGAATAACAAGTCGAAAACACATTAATTAAAAGGCTGTTATCTGTGCCTTCAAGCAGTCCCACTTGTATCTGTCATGAAGGAGTGTTTTTTTAGAAGACTCTATACAACTTAAGCCTCTCTGTTGCTTTGGAAATCTGTATGGGGAAATTCAGAAGCTGGTCCTGTATCATAAAGAGCCGCCGCACTCATTGCAGAGGTCCCGCAGTTGTGGGGGAGTCTTTACACTTGGGGCGGAAGCCCCGTAATGAGAATTCTCATTGCAGAGATTCCTCCTGAGGGCGGAGACTCCCCCACAACTGCGTGGCCTCCGCCACAAGTGCGGAGGACTTTTGTGAATCAAGCCCACTGTATTTAATGGTATGGTAATGTTACACTGTTTGAGACTAGACCAGGCATTTAAAATACCTTGACTATATATAAATTACACATGCACTAAGATCGGTAACCATGTAATGAGCTGCAAAAGGATACCAGCAAAGATAAGGGTATTGTAAAGTCGCTTTTTACAAGTTTTGTAGTGGAGAAAGAGAGCTTTTGGATTTTTTTCAAACCGGTAGTGATTTCTTATCTATTGTTGTCAACTATTGATTGTATAGATCCCTATCTGCTATTTCTAGAAACTCCCCAGCATAGGTATCTTTTAACAGGTTTAAGATTTTATACTGTACACTGTTTGGTGAGATTCCCAAAGGCCAGATACCTCTTCACCTGCCCATTCGATAATTATTCAGCTCAATCTTCTGTACAGTTTGCATTATTTTGTAAGTTGTATAAACTTTAGGAAGATTCTGTTTGACTCCTTTACTGTAGAATATAAAGTTTATGGAATGCAGGCCAGCTTTTTTGTATCTTCAGACGTTACCCTCGCAATTGTCTGTAAGTGCTTAATCAATTTTCTACAAAGTGCCATACACACCCGGAAATCTTTGTCACTCTTGCAGGACAAATAATAAGCAAAGACTGGAGAGTGAGTGCACTGTATATTGATAGATTCGATTTAGGTAGGGAAAAGAAAATTGTCAAGTCTCTTCATTTCATGAATTGTTGCATGACTTTAAGGAATGTTAATGTTTTTAACTTGTATACAATTGATTCAAGCATATTTTGATGCTTTTATCATGTATGTTTATGGTAATTATCCTAACGGAATAAAGAGTAATTTGGTTGTATTATGTAGGCAAATGGGCAATGTTATTTTTCCTACTCAATTTCATCCAATTGCTTCTTAATCTTTGGTATGTGATATTCATTATGAAAATATTACCCATTCAACTAGTGTCTTTGGATTTCACATCATGGGAAGTTACAGTTAAATGTAACTTATAATGCTTATGTTTTTGTAATCTAACCACAAAAATTGGAAATTAAAAAGGACATCAGATCACACAGTGTTGTGCTTTAGTGCACACAATGAGAAATAGTTTTAAATGTAAATTATTTCTCTAGTTTGTCATTGATAGACTGATAGATTAGGCAGAATATATAAATCCAGTGATAAGCATCACAACTCGACAAGGCGCAAAATCACAGGCCCTATGATGAAAAACAATGTGGCACAAAATCCCAGATGATGCAGCGTGCCATATGTTCACCTTCTGGCTGAATGTCAAGTACTGCCTTAGAATCCCCCCAAGTGACATTGGGTGAAGTAGCATTGATGTGTACAAGCAAACAGCGTGTTCCTTTTTGTTAATAACAAGGTATGTAAGTGTCAAATTGTGTTGTAATGAAAGCATTTGGTATCAGCCTTTGTGCATCTTTCAGAGCAATGGACCTCTGAAATTGAAGACTCGAGCACCTTGTTATAGTCTGTTATTTACACTTCAGATTCTTTCACGGAGAAATCAAAATGTCATGCTGGTGCACACTATAACGTATTTCATTTCTCAATAATGTATAACAAGAATAGGAGCCGAAATGCTATTTCCTGCAGTTTCAGAAATGTCACCTCAACAAACCATCAATTTGATACCCTGTTGAAGTCATGTTATTTGGATATTCTGGGAGATTTTAAAGCAAGTATTTTCCCTATTAAACTTTGCATTTTTCAGATTCATAACCAGATTTTGGTCCTAATGCTGTAATTTAGGCAGGTGGAATTGTAAATCCCAAATGACAGCTGAGCCAGCCTCAACTCTGCTGTCGGGATTACAATGTCGCTTTCAGCCTGCCCTTTCATGGGGGTCAGCCCACCATGAAAAGGTGGGTGGAAAGTCACTTTGGGGGTCCCTAGCAGGGCCCTCTTCCCTTCTGACCCGTTGCTATAGGTCCTGGGGGGCGCCAAACATCCCAGCATAGTGTGGCAGGCAAATCATGGTGCCTGACACGGTGTAGGGATGTTTGAAAACATAATTTTTCTATTGCAGCTTGTGCTGCAGCCCTTTTTCCGGCTGCCGCACAAGGTGCAATAGAAAAATGGTTGTTTTTGACTGCCCATAGGACGGTCACATCCTAATTTGGCAGGTGGAACTGCTGACTAATTGTCGGGCTATTCCATTTCAGCTACGGTATCAGTCCAACCGACATCGTAATCAGGCCATATGTGTCAACCTCGGGTATCTGGTCAAGCTATACTGGGTGAAAGTCAAGAGTTAAGGCCAACTACAATGGAGTACGGGTCAATAGAGGATTAGAACCGTCCCAGTCAGAAAGACACCTTCAGAATTTGTTATGGAGATAGAAAGTCTTTAGTGGGGTCAAGCAGCTGACCTGATCCAAGTAAGATGATGACAAGGCACCGCTGCTTGAGGTCACAGACTCAACCAGAGACTGCTCGGCATCTGGCAGGGTGAAAATGTGGAGGAAGATTTTTAGCTTTGATGCTCAAATGCTGCTTGGAGTCGAGTCTGGTGAATCCGGCGATTGGGTGCTGCTAGATGTTCAGTCTGGTGAAGCCATCAATGAAGGCTATCTTCATCGGTGTTCAACCTCTGGCTCAGTAAATCTTTCAGTTAGTTCTGCTGTTCTCGGTTCAAGACAAGCAGATCCAGTCTTCCTTCAGAATTCAGACAGCAGGGCAGTCCGCTTTCTGACTCTTCATAGGTCCAGGAGCGTTCTGGGAATGTCACACGTATCCTAAGTGCCAGCTTGTGGGTGAGAGGCAGTCCTTTTCTCACACTCTAAATCAGTTCTTGATAGCTCCCCCATTCCACTGGGTTTCAAGCCAACCTGAGGAGAAATGCAAAAGGAAGACAGGTCTGCTTGTGAGCTTCAGTTGCTAGTAGCAGGGAAGCCATCCTCTGAAACTGATGAATGGGTTGGGTGCAACCACCTGGCCATCCTGTAAAGGAGGGCAATTTCCTCCCAACACCCTGGGTCCTTTGTCCACTGTCTGGGAGCAATAGAAATCTCACCACAGGGGAGCCATCAGTTGGACAGTGGCAGAAAGACTTTTTGGTATTAGACAGGAAGAAGACAGCTTTTTAATACTGTATTTTACAAAATAGTAAAGCAAAATCCTACTTTATCATTACATTTAAATTACTATTAAAATGAGTCCTTAAATAATTTTTTGCGCTGTTCCCAAACTAAATTTGCCACTTACTAACTGTAATAGTGTAACTCAGTGTTACCCTATGGGAGAGCCAGCTTTCCCACAGTAAACAATAATTTTAAAGATTTTACACTGCATAGACATGTGAAACATATACATGTTCTACTTTTAAATACAATGCACCCCGTAGAATGAGCATTCAAGGCCTACAGTAGGGGTGACTTATAGGTATTACAAATGAAAGCAACACATTTGACAGGTCTAATTGGCAGTTTGGAACAGCACCCCCAGATTAAAATGAAAGGCTTGGAGACAGGCTTTTTTTTTTTTTAGTCCTCATTTTGCAATACTTGTGTCAGGTTTTGATATGGGAACCGGTACTGCTGTTTCGACTTTCCTGGGCCAACAGAGCAGGAGTTTTAACAAAGGAAAATTTTTCCTTGCAGCTGGAACCAGTTTTCACCTAGGCACAGCGGAGAAAACAAACGACCCTTGGTTGTTTAGACCACGTATATTCGTTTTGATTATTGCCTAGGTTAAAATCATTGGACTTATCTTTGGTTGCTATGGTTAAAAAAGTGCTCCCATATTTCCCCAAAATTGTATTTTTTCCTGGGCCTTCCACTTCTATCTAATTTGTTCACTCTACCAATTGCGTTCCACCAGTCTAAATGTTTTGGTGGTACAGGGCTAACCCAGTTAATACATATTTCTCTACGGGCTAAAAGGATTAAAACAAAAAGTAGGTTCTCTTGTCTTAAATCTAAATTACGTACACTTACATCTGTTTTATATATTCCAAAAATTACCACTTCAATACTTACAGTTATTTGTTGGCCAAAGAGATCAGTCAGTGTCTTACCAACTTTTAACCAGAAGTCTTCGAGCTGGGGGCACTGCCAGAACATATGTGTGTCGTCCGCCTTATCTTCACCGCATTTTGGACATTTTTTTGCTTATTGTTGACCTCTGAACTTTGAAAGCTTCTTTGGGGTCCAGTAGGCTCTGTCGATGGTGAGAAGGTGATTTCTCCTTAATGCAGCGGACTGGGTAATACCCCAACATTTCCCCATTGATACTTGCCATATGTCCTGAAGATCTGTTGTAGGCAGCGAACTCCCCCAGGTCGAATCTGGAATCGCAAAGTTGTCTTCGCCAGCTGTTATCAGCGCCCAGTACCACAATGAAACTTCTTTTTTCTGGAATCTAGCTCCAAGCATCTTAAGTTCCAGTTGCTGATTTCCCTTAAGTGGTTCTGTTGTTGATTTTATCCAGCTCGACAGTTGGTTAAACTTGGATAATTGGGCTCCTGTAATAGTTGTTAACAAGTCCCAACCTATCAAGGTGCCATTTAAAATTAGTTCCCCCAGTTCAGGATTCCTGCTCGTCTTAGTGGTAGAGCCAATTGGTCTTTAAGGCAATCCGGAGTACCGGGGGAATCCCAGACTGGAGCGTATTGGCTGTAATAAGGGATCTTTATAGTTTTCCTGATTTGCAGCCATAACTTAGCTGCCGACAAGAGAATTTTCAGTTTGATCTTTTAAAAAAAATTTGGATGAGCAAATTTGTATAGAAAATGCCCCCCTGTATCTACCATCGCTTGTAGGTGTGGTGGATATACCTCATAGCTTTGCAATAGTGCCCTAGTATATTTGAATTGAAAAGCCTTCCAATACTCTATTATGTCCGGACTTGCTATACCGCCTTGGATCTTTGTTCTTCTTAATTTTTTCCAAGCTATTCTCGGGCATTTAGAGTTCCATAGGAAGCCATTTAGTTCTCCCTGCAGTTTAAGTATGGAAGACTTATTAAATTCCAGAGGAATTGCACTAAAAATAAAAGTAAATTTTGGGAGGACTGTCATCTTGATGATATTAGATCTACCTAAAAATGTTAATGGGAGCCCACTCCATGTTTTCAAGAGTTTCCTTACCTCTGCTAAGACTCTATTGAAGTTTATTTGTGGTAATGCATCAATATCCTTAACTATGTCCAACCCAAGATATCTGATCTTTGATTTCACCAACTGAGAACTGCTCCAAGTGTTCCACTCCAGGATTTCTGATTTTGTTTGATTTATCTGGTAGCCTGAAATGTTTCCGAAGTCTTGTATCATTTGCTCAATTTCAGGGATTGCTTCAGAGAAGTTGTTGGTAAAAATCATTAGATCATCTGCATACAATGCAACCTTTTTTGACCAATTTTGGTAGCAAAATGGTTTTATCCTTGAATTATTTCTTATGGTTGAGGCAAGGGGTTCTATATAAAGATTAAAAAGTAAGGGAGAGAGGGGACAACCTTGTCTAGTGCCTCTTTTGATGAAAATGTTTCCAGACAGACTACCATTCACTAAAATTTTAGCTGAAGGGGAACTACAGATGTTTCTTATAGCCTCCAAAAAATTAACCCCTAATTTAAATTTCTCTAAGACGGCATGTAGAAAGGCCCAGTTTACTCTGTCAAACGCTTTGGCCGCATCCAGTGTTATAACAGATAGGGGCAATTTTTGGTGGACCGAGATATCTATTGCTCCAATAAGTTGGTGTGTCAGGTCTTGTAACTGTCTACCTTTTATAAAGCCCTTCTGGTCTTCATGGATGATATTCTCTAAACATTCGCTCAGCCTCTTTGTAAGAATCTGTATATAGATTTTATAATCACAGTTTAAGAGTGATACAGGTCTATAAGACTCACATTTGCCAGGATTTTTATCCGGTTTTAGAATTAGAGTTATTATTGCTTCGTTCCATGAGGCTGGTTGTTTTTTTTTGTCTAGAAAAATATCATTAAAAAGGGATGTAAGGTGAGGTGATATAGTTTCCTGAAGGGCTATATATAGCTCATTTGGAATTGAGTCTGGGCCTGCCGCTTTAGCTTTTTTGTGTTCCTTTAAGACTTGAGTGACTTCTTCTTCGGAGATTTCATCGTTTAATTTTATGTTCTGGGCTGATGATATACTCGGAAGGTTCAGTTTCTCTAAATATCTATCTAACTGTGCTTTTGTTGGAAAACAATCTTCAGAGTAGAGACCTCCAAAGAATTGCATAATTTCCTCCTTAATACTTGTTTCATCTAGGGTCTTTTCTGGGGGGTTCCCTACTAATATTTCTTTGATCTTATTCCTGGATTGATCCGTTTTTGTTTTCCAAGCAAGTAGCTTACCACATCCCTCTCCATATTCATGATGGGCGAGTTTACTCGCCTCCCACTTTTCTTTTACCCTTGCATCTAAGGAATCTCTAAGAAATACTTCTTTATCTTTCCTCTACTGTCTAAGGGATTTATTTGAAAAAAGGCAACCTTAAAAACAATGACTGGACCTATAAAATATGTTCAGATATCTCCAAAGCCACGCAGGATAGACAATGGGAGCTAGGCCAGTTGATGCCACAATTAAAAGCCTTAGGAGCCACGGTGCAAATGCGTTTTCCGGCCAGCCTGAGAATCATGTGGCTAAACAAGATGTACAATATAAGGGAACCCAGAGAGGTCACGCTCCTAATGGATAAAATGAAGTAGTCATAAGAAATGACAGAAATAGCAGAATCCAAAAGTACTAATGTACAATTGCATTATCAAAGTCCGGAGCCTAGGAGCATGAACAGGGCCTATATGAGGCCCACTAAAGGAAGAAGGGAGGTTCCCCATGGGAGGGTACAAGTGAAGAAAGATAAAAAACAAAATGTAAAAAAAAGTAACACAACGGTGGGGAGCAAGTTAGGGAAAAAAACATATAAAAATTGTCCTCAAGTTGCATTTTTTAGAAAAGTTGGAGAGAACCAGCATTGTATTCAGTTTATTTGGGCCATAACATCTAAGGTCAGAGCTAAAAAATGGCCAACTATGTAAAGACAAGTATCTTGTCCTGGAATGTTAATGGCTTAAGAACACAAAAGCGGAGAAAAGCCATTTTCGAGTACCTTAAAAACTCAGCGAGTGAAATTTTAATTCTATAAGAAACGCATCTTCTAAAACAAGAATGGGAAGCCTTCACTAAAAATCTAAGGTGGATAGATACCTCAGTATGTACAAACCAGATATGCAACATAAAAGGGGTAGCAATTATTTAAAAAAAATCTTTGAATCTTAGAATAATTTCTTCTAGGGTAGACAGTAAGGGAAGATGGGCAATAGTAGAAGTAATCCTACATCAAAAACAACTCACCATAGTGGGATTTTATGGCCCCAGTTTAGATGACCCAGAACCCCTTCAAAATCTCTATACACAGTTACTTGACTTTACATCACCTATAATTTGGGGGGGAGATTTTAATATTACTATTGACCCAAAAACTGATAGAGCTCCAGCTAGAAAAGGCATTACTCTCCCAAAAATGAGGGAATGGCTGAGAATATCAATGAAAGACCTGGGGCTTAGGGATATTTGGAGCCTTAAAGGGGATCCAACAACAAGGTTCACGTTTCAAAACAAAAGATTGGGCCACTCCTCCACAATCGACTTTTTCCTCCTCTATAATACTCTAGCTGCAAAGATAGAAAGAGTGGAACACCTCCCGGCACATCTCTCAGACCACTCAGCAGTCAGAATGATCCTTAAGTTAGAACAGCTACTTATCCATAGAAGATGGACGGTCGACAGATCCCTTTTTTAAGATCAATCTTTTGTAAAACATCTAAAGATAGAAACTACCCATTTTTTTGCCCAGAATAGCGAAGGGATGAACAGCCAGGTAGTATGGGATACATACAAAGCAGTGATGAGGGGCGTTATTAAGAGCTTTGCTGCCTTTAAAAATAGCACTGCTAGACAACTCCTAGACAGACTAGAGGGAGAAATAAGAGCGATCGATAGACAGCTTCAGAGGCCTAATTCTGACTCAACAAATAAATCCCTTAGACTGGAGACAGGCTTTTTACAGTGCTACTTTAGGGGGTGACATAATAAGTGCTTCAGACCACTGGTGGTATTAAATTTGAAGATCCTTGGTATATGTAGCACAATATATTAGGGACTTGAAAATAATTGATCATGTTTGAATGGGGACACACTTTACAGCTGTTTAGAAGGTGTCAAATGTGCAGGGTCCTATGACCCAAAATATGGGTTCGGCAAAAGAAGACAACAACAATTTGTGGGAATACTAATGAAAGATGGTAATTTCCAACAGTTAGTTATCTTTGGATAAAGCACAGTAAAGAGTAACTTGTGACGTAATGGTTAAGGTCTTAAGCTCCCACTCTGTAGAGTAAGGTTTTGAGATCCTGGACCCTTATTACAGATAGGGTGCACTATTCAATTTGATGCCATGGCGCACATTTAAATAGGTGCATGATGCGCAAACAGGGAGAGTGGGACCTATTATGGCGAATGTGCTGTCCCCAAGGCCGTCATAAATTTGTGCTGTCCTGGGGGGGGCGCATTTAAGTGAAATACGTAGCAGCTGCTTCAAAGCCACTCTATATTTCACTGTGCAGAAGGCACCAGCCAGCATTTTCAAGAGGGGAGAGAGACCCCCATCACAGGTGGGTGCAGTTAGTGACCTTTTTGTAGTGCGCTTTCAGTAGGCCTCCTGATGACTTCTTTGCCTTTGTAGAGGCAAAAAGATTCCCTCATTTGTATGGGGCCACCCCCCATGCAAATGAGGGAACGCCATCTTGCGATAGCACCAGCACTATTATTATTGCAGAAGGGGACGCACCAGCATCTGTGACCCCTTCTTTAATTCCATTGTGACCCACGGGCGCACAAAGTGGATGCACACGCCCATTGCAGACCCAGGGCACAATGTATAATATGGTCCCTGGTGTCTCAATGGATATTTTCCATTCAAAATTCAGGTGAATTATAGAGAGTTTAAATGTTCAAGTTATATAGTGAAATGCTATCTCGTTCTTTATAATTGACAAACATACTTTTCTTTTCACTTTGTCTAAAAACATCTCTTTTTAAGTATCTCATTCACCAAAGCCTAAAAAACACATATCTCCCTTTTTCTCTCGCTCTCTTCTCTTCTACCCCATTCTGTAAACGGTAGAACTATCAGTGTACACTCACATATGGTGCACATGGACTTGCATTTTTATCTTGAATGTCATAGTTATGTTTTAATCCAGTGTCAGAACACAATAATTCGTGGCCAAGGAGTTAAGATCTTAGACTAGTTCCCTGAAAGTTAAAGGTTTGAGTCCTGTAGACGCTATGATCATGGGTCCGTCCAATTGCAAGAGCTTCACATTTTCAACATACGTAGTGAAAGATGATTTCATATGTAGCATGCCCAAAGCTTAAAACAAACTTATTTTTCTCTTGCCCCCTCCTTTCATCCTGTTCTGTAAATGAGATAGCACTCAGAGCACACTCGCATATGTTCCAAAACTGACATGTATTTTTGGTTCAAATGGCATACTTGTTTCAGAACAGTACAGTAAACAGTCCCTTGTTGCCTGATGGTTAAAGTCTCACACTCTCACTCTCAAGGGATAACTGACATAATATCTTTTTTTTTTTTGTCCTCATCTCACCTTTAAACCTAGGCAGATTTTACAAGCCGAGAATTAAGAAACTGGGCGCCCTTCGACTCACTGCCTTAGTCGCTGCCCCCTTGGGCTTCCCCACGCTGTTGAGGATAGGTGTAATCATTGGACCAGGATTCAGCCTTCATGGCACTAGCGATTAATCAGTTGCAAGCGACCTCCCCACACTAATAGGGGGGACCAGATGTTTCCGTCTACTTCTGTCTTGTCTTCCTGATTCAAACAAGCCATATTCAGCGCGGCTTTTACCCAGTCTTCTCTATTGGGAGGAGTCGGATCCTTCCACCTTAGGCATATCTCTCACCTAGCCAAAATAATTAGATATAATAGTAATCCCTTTTCTAATTGGGACAGTGCTTCCTTTGTTGAGTCGTTTGAGCCAAAGAATACAAGGTTGACATCAACTTCCAGTTCTATATCAAAAATGAGAGTCAAAATATCCCCCACATTCCTCCAAAATGAACACAATTCTATACATTCAAAAAACATATGTATATCATCCGCTTTGTCATATTTAATATCAATCCAAGAAATATCGAAAGGCACAAATATCCAAAATCAAATATGGAGATCAAAAATATCGACTCCATATACTTAACTATAAAAATGACAAATATTGAGGAGACAAATATCGTTGTCAAAAACACAAAATTTTACATATTATATTAACTCCAACATACCTAATAAAGCCCCAAAAAATACACCAATTTTATTTTTACCATTCAACACATCAACCGAAAATTAAACATGCACCCCCAAAAAATCTTCCATCTAAAGCACATACAGTAAAAATACCAAAATCATTATTATTAATTATAAACATTTAAACTCAACATAAATATAAATTTATATATATATAATCATGACAAGGACTGTGATGCAGAAAAATCATATTGCACTGCAGTTCGAATCCATTATGCATTTTACCTCCATAGTGCATTCTGGGAGATGAAGGATTCAAAGACTACAATACCACCAAGTAGTGTATCCTCATTGGTTACCAGGGACTGCTCTCCAATGATTAAGGCTGATTGAACAGCAGAAACGCGTCTGGAAGTAATTTACCATTGCCACCCTGGACTATTAAAGCACTTTTTTCTCCAAAGTCTGGCCTCGTCTGATTTTTCATGTTGTTGGTTGCAAGTTGCAGGGTGCTCCATCCCTGCATTTCTGAGGCCGCCCTGCCAGGGTTGGGGGCCCCCTTCTGCGGATAAACTTGTCTTGGATATTAACTGAGGGGGCATGACCCGCTCGTTTCCATTGCAAAACAAAAGGATTTACCCTGATATAAGGATTGCATGGAGGTGAGCAAGGGATCCTGGAGGAGTATTACACTTCCTCGGGCAGGCTATGGAGACGGGTGCTTGGTAATGACAATTTTTATCTGCGGTGATGTAATGAGCACAAAATACCTTGGAAGTGCATAAATCATGACAAGGACTGTGATGCAGAAAAATCAAATTGCACTGCAGTTCGAATCCATTCTGCATTTTACCTACAGAGTGCATTCTGGGAGATGAAGGATTCAAAGACTACAATATCACCAAGTAGCAGTGCTTAATTTGTGCCGGTGCTTTCCGGTGCTTAGCACCGGCACTTATTTCTCAGGGCCGGGTCTATGTCTACGGGACACTAGTTGTGACTGCCAATGCTTGTTGGCTGCTGCATTACATTGTTTTATGGTCCGTTTTCTATTTCTTACATTGCACAATATTGACTCTGCCTCGGAAGCGGAAGTTAGCTTGCAGTTGACCCGAGGGGAGAAGAGAAGTGTTACTGCTTGGAGTTGACCCGAGGGGAGAGGAGAAGTGTAAATGCTTGGAGTTGACCCGAGGGGAGAGGAGAAGTGTTACTGCTTGGACACTGCTTATTCGGGACGAGCTTACTAGAGACTGTAAGAAGAAACCATTGCTCCATTTCATTGGGAAGTTTTGAATGGTGGGAGTGGGGGAAGAGCGAGGCACCAAGTGATTGAGCAGTGTGATTGAGGCAGGTGTGATTTTTGTCGCCTCCTTTCACTGTGAGTCTCGGCAAACAGCGAGATTTGTTTTAAAGGTGGCGCCTAAATGTACTGCATCATTAGTGAATGTAGGAAATTACCGAGCAAAAAGGTGTCATTTTCTGATTAACAGGCGTCATATGGCTACAGAGAATATCTTGGAGATTAATGTCTTCCACTTACCATTGTTAATACATATATCATTTGGTAAGCATTAAAGCCCCTGCATTGTTTTCCATCTATGTGTAGGTGTCCACTGTGGTGTCTCTCGGCCACATCACAGTTTCAGACCAGTATTCCTTGAAGTTAATTGTTTACACCTGCTTTGTATGTGTGCTGTGCAGACAAAATTATGAATCAGTCGCCAGTGAGTTGAGCTGCACAGTAATGAGGAGTAAGAATGATATTTCTTTGCTGTTTAGTGATAGTTTGATAGCAAATATACCAAGTTTTGTACAGGTGTGTGAGATTTGGACAATAAATAGGATTCATTAATGCCGGTCATTGTGCTGTCGTCCTCACAGCTCTGTAATGTCGTGACACTAACGTAATACGCTCAATGCGTACGCGTCTAGTCACGTGGGGTTTTGCAGATAATAAAAGAAGGCCACGCACGCACGTACGCACTGAGGCTACGGCGGCGGAGCCAGTTTAACACCCACCTTGTGTCCGTCACCTTATTCCGGCATTAGGCCCAGTCCCGGTTCATTGCCCTCGGTAATCATATGCACGAGAGCCTGTCGGACGGAGACCGCCCGACACCACATAAACTGGCGACGAAGGTGGGCGTGCCCTCGCCGCCGCGCAGCAAGCTGGTGTGGCGGCCGCGAGCGCTGTTCCCGGCTCGCGACGCTCGTGCCCTGGCGCTGCGCAGTGCAACGATCCTCGCACTCGTCAGCTCCTTGTGCGCTGGGTGCGCGCCTGGCTCGCACCAAGGTCGCGTCACCCCGCGGTGGTGCGGCATGCCTAACGAGTAGGCCCTGTGTCCTTCCTGCTCTGACACCACGTGCTCCCAGGCCTGGGAGAAGGCTCTTTCCTTTGCCCCACCGCAAGTGAGCCCTGGCAGTGCCGCTGAGAGAGAGACAGCTTTGAAGTGCCTGGTGAGTACCCATGGCTGAGTGCTGGGGGCCCCACATGACAAAAACGAGGGAATAAGCCCACAGGGGTGCACAGTAGTCCCGCGTCTCACTAACTGGTGGCGGGCAGCCCACAGCCTGAACGCTCTCACACGGCAAGAACACTGCCCACTAGGCCGAGGGGGAGCGGTGAACAAGCCACACGCGCACACATACGCAAAGGCCAGGGAGGTCTGCGCCCCGAGCTGAATAGCAACCATGGCTACAATCCCGGCCATAGAGCCATTCGTAGTGGAAGGATCGCCGTCTTCGATAGCGGCCAAGTGGAAGGACTGGGAGGATAGGCTGCGCATATTTTTTGAGGCCACCAAGGTCCACAGGGACCAGAAACGAGCCATGATCATACACCTTGGGGGAAAAGACATTCACAACATTGTCAAGACGCTACCAGAAGCCACTCCCAAGACGCACCTCACACTAATAGCTGCCCTAAACGAACACTTTGAACCGATGGCTAATCGCGATTATGAGAGATTCATCTTCCGGCAAGCACACCAACTTCCAGACGAATCGCTAGACACGTATCATGCCCGCCTAAAAAATTTGGCAGCTAAGTGTGGATTCCGAGACGGAAGAAATCAGAGGGCAGATCATTCAAGGATATGCATCTGCCAAACTGCGAGAGCGCATACTTGAGGAGTCTGGGAAGCCGTTGGCAGAAATCCGGACAATGGGGCGGACCAAGGAGCTGTCGAAAGCGCGGGCGGCGCACATGGAGGCAGTTCTTCAGGTGCCGGTGAAAACGGAGCCCGTAAACGCGGTGTCAGCCAAACCCACACGATGGGGGAACAAGAAAGGAGCGGGAACTTCACCCCCAGGACAGTCAAAGTCGTGCGGGTACTGTGGGGGATCGCCGCACCCAGCGGCAGAATGTCCTGCGAAAGGCAAAAGGTGCTCGGGATGCGAACGATACAACCACTTCGAAAAAGTGTGCCGGTCAAAGAAGTACCGCAGGCCCCGACAAGCGGTGAATGCCATCAAAGAGGAGGATCCCGCACCTAGCGACATGGATGAGGATGAGGAGGAAGAGAGAGTGGTACACAAAATCCACATGATTGGCACTGCCACCCGCAGATCAAGGCGCCTACCACAGTGCAGCATCCGAGTAGGGTCACAGGAGGTCACAGCAGTTGTGGACACTGGGGCCACCATCAACATCATGGCCGCTACACTTCACGGTACGATGCACCCAAAGCCGGCGCTGCATCCCTCAGCAATAACGGTGTTTGCGTATGGCCAGAAAGCACCACTGAAAATACGTGGACGATTCAGGATAGTCATATCTCACGGCCAACAGTCGGTTACCACCAACATTTACGTCACCGAAGACGGCCAGGGGATGCTACTGGGATGTAGAGCGGCTGAAGACCTGGGCGTCGTCACATTCGCTTTCGGAGTACACCAGGAATCCCTGCAACACATCCTAGACGAATTTGATGAGGTTTTTAAGGGGATTGGGAGATTCTGAGGAAAAGAGGTCCACCTCCACATCGACCCAACGGTCCAGCCAGTTGCCCTACGACACCGCCGAATAGCATTTCATCTGAGGCCATTGGTGGAAGAAGAACTCAAGAAACTGGAAGCCGCCGGGATAATAGAAAAGGTATCCGGCCCCACTCCGTGGGTGTCCCCCATCGTGGTCGCCCGGAAGCCCAAATAGCCCGGCGCGGTGAGAATTTGTGTTGACATGCGACTTCCCAACGTTGCGATAAAGCGGGAACGCCACATCACTCCCACGATAGATGATCTCATCGGAGAGATGGCGGGAGCCTGTTGGTTTTTAAAGTTGGACCTCAGGTCGGGATACCATCAACTAGTATTGGACGAAGCGTCCCGAAACATTACGACTTTTTCCACACACGTGGGACTCAGGCGGTACACCAGGCTAAGCTTCGGAGTGTCCAGTGCCGCAGAAGTCTTCCAAAACGTGATACAAGAGTTGATCGCGGGCATCCCGGGGGTAATCAATGTCAGCGATGACATCATGGTTCACGCTAAAACCATTCAGGAACACCATGAACGACTGCTCCAGGTACTCCGCCACATACAAGAAGCTGGCCTTACTCTCCACCGAGAGAAATGCGAATTCCTGTGCACCAAGCTCCAATTTTTTGGCTACATCTTCTCCGCAGAAGGGGTAAACCCAGACCCCGAGAAAGTAAAAGACATTAAAGAAGCGGTAGCCCCCGCCAATGTCACGGAAGTCCGTAGCTTCTTAGGGATGGTCAATTATTGCGGAAGATTCATACAAGACTTGGCTAACCTGACGGCACCATTGAGGGAACTGACCAAGGAGTCCACCACCTGGAAGTGGGGCAGTGAACAATCCCAGGCTTTTGAGAAAATCAAAGAGTCGCTTTCCGAAGCTACAACCCTGGCGTTCTTTGACCCAACCAAGTTGACACTGGTCGTCGTCGACGCTGGTCCCGTCGGACTAGGGGCCGTCCTCCTACAAAGAAGGAACCCTCAAGAGGAGTGGGCTCCCGTGGCATTCGCCAGCAGATCCCTCACCGCGACAGAGCAAAGATATTCGCAGATATAAAAAGAGGCCATCGCAATTCACTGGGGGTGCCACCATTTTCATTTGTACGTATACGGGAAACCGTTTACAGTGGCGACAGACCACAAGCCGCTGGTGGCATTGTTCGCAGGGACCTCAACTAAGCTGCCACCATGAATTGAAAAGTGGATGCTGCAGCTCCAAAATTACAATTGTAAAATAGAATATCAACCGGGATCCAAGAATCCGGCCGACTACTTGTCCCGCCACCCTCGGAAAGCCACAACCCAAGAAATTGAGGAGGCTGCTGACACTGAAGAGTATGTCAGGTGTGTCACTGCCCGGTCCTGTCCCATACCCATCTCCATGGCCAGTTGCAAGAAGCAACCAGCGAGGATGAATGTCTACAGCGGGCTAAAAGGGCCATCCGGGACAACAGCTGGCACAAAGCAAAGGAGGAGTGGAAGAGCTTGACGACCATAGCACAACGAATAATGAAAAGTCTATACCACATCCGGGACGAGCTCACCGAAGATGACACCGGGTGCCTGCTGCGAGGACACCGGCTGGTGATACCAACATCCTTAACCCAGAGGGTGGTGGACCTGGCCCATGTAGGACACCAAGGCATGGTAAAAACTAAATTGAGGCTTCGCACAAAGGTCTGGTTTCCACTAATTGACGATTTGGTAGAGGCCACTGTTCGGATCTGTCCATCGTGCCAGGTCACTGGAGAGGCACCCCGACCAGCCCCCGTCATCATGGGACCTCGGCCGAGGGCCCCATGGTCCCGAGTGAGTGTCGATTTCGGCAGCCTCCCAGACGGGCGCCATTCTTTAGTTGTCATTGATGATCACTCGAAGTATCCGGAAGTGGAAATACTGTCTGCACTCAGTGCAACCGAAGTCATACCAAAACTCGAAAAAGTCATGGCAGCTCACGGGCTCACAAAAGAGATACGGACTGACAATGGATCTCCGTTTCAGAGCCAAGAGTTCGCTGCGTACCTACAAGCATTGGGCATACATCATCGCCAAATCACCCCCCGCTGGCCGCAAGCGAATGGGGAGGCTGAAAGATTTATGCGGACACTCAACAAAGTGATACGCATTGCACACGACAAGGCGCAATCAGTAGAACTAGCTATTTTCACGTTTCTCCGGAGTTATCGCCAGACACCTCACTCGACTACTGGGGTGGCCCCTGCACATTTGTTGATGGGAAGAATAGTCGCCGACACAATTCCCCATCATCCGGAATGGCGGCCAGACACTCCCGAGGACAGCACCATCGACACCCGAAGGCAAAAAGCACATGCTCGTGTCAGTGCCCGGCGAAGAGCCGCTGTGCCCAGCATTCATCGAGGGGACACCGTACTACTCAAGAACCGAACTCAAGGAAACAAGTTTCGTTTGAGCTTTGAGAAAGAACCGTGGACTGTAGAGTCCGTCAAGGGGACTTGTGTTACGGCCACTCGCAGAAGGGAGAGAATAACCCGAAATGTATCCTACTTCAAAAGATATTACTTGCAGCGAGGAGAAGCAGGCTCTGACCAGAGGGGCGACACTAGTAACACCAGGCATGTGGAAGAAAAGGCGGAAGATGTCGACACTGGCGATGGAGGAGTGGAAGTGGCCACGGAGAATTTTGGAGAACCTGCTGCTTCCCGATCGTCTCCGCCAAGGAGGCCACCTGACACAGTCGTGTGTCCAGAGCAGCTGTCTCAAGAGGCGGCGACCCCTGTCGAGGGGCAAGGTGGATGCTCAGGAGATTCACTGGGCCGGGGGGCATCCCAATACCATCTGAGGAACAATCCGGAGACGTCCTGTCGTCTTAAGGACTACCTCACGTAAGACTGTTCCATATGTTTATCTTGAATGTCATAAGGTGTGCGATAAATGTGAGCACAGGGCGGGGAGCCATTTTTGTCAGAAAGGTTATGGGTCCCTTTTGGTTTATGTTTCCTGTTTGTTGGGGAGGAATGTAATGTTGTGACACCAACGTAATACGCTCAATGCGTACGCGTCTAGTCACGTGGGGTTTTGCAGATAATAAAAGAAGGCCACGCATGCACGTATGCAATGAGGCTACGGCGGCGGAGCCAGTATAACACCCACCTTGTGTCCATCACCTTATTCCGGCATTAGGCCCAGTCCCGGTTCATCGCCCCCGGTAATCATATGCACGAGAGCCTGTCGGACGGAGACCGCCCGACACCACACAGTTCCAAGCAAGGTAACAAAGTAAGGAAAAGAGTTGGGCTGCAGTTTGAATAATGGTAAACGTGTATAAAAATTCAGGGGCATTTGAAAAGCAATAAAGTTAAACGTGCAGTTTTGCACTGCTCGTAAATCTTGCTGCAAGGCTGTATGGAAATTGAGGGTACCTCTTGGACCTGTACTGCAGGTGTGGGTGTACAGCACAAACAAACTAATTATGAGAGGCCTGCATGCTCGAGGTGGCCAATGAATTGAAAATGTGTTTTTCATTTCAGTTTTAACACTTTTCTCGCTGGAGGCTTCCTTTGAGCGTGTTCATTTGTTTTATGGAGGTTTTCTGGCCCCAGCCTCCGTGTGTGGATCTTATTCGGTGTGCCCTGGTTACTTTCAGCGGAAAGACACTGAGTAAGTGTTAAAGTAGAAGGTGCAGCTGCAAAGCGATGAATACGTTCTTTCATTTTGTATTGTGTAGTTTCCATCATAGGCACTTTCACGGTAATGAGATAACACTGGGACATGTTACCTTAACTGGTCTTACCCCATCTCGCCTGAGCAACAGTTGGAATGGAGATCTGGGTTCTGATCTGGGCCGGCTTTTGGCATGGTAAGCTAGGTCTAAGCCGCCAATCTTAAGACGAGCGCACGTAGCTGTCTCAGTTAGAGTCCTGCAAACAACAACGTCCCTCTTGATTCCAATGATTCAGATTACGCTGATTTAAATCAGTTTCTTTACTTACCCCATTAAACCCACTCCCATCTCCCATTTACTCTCTGCTGCTGCGCACCACCACCGATCTGGTTCTAATCCGGTCTCATTCACAACACATTCTGCAATTATAAGCAAATCACTTTATTTTCCATGATTGCAATACTACTCCAATTACAGCCTGATTCCTTTCCTTCAGATTCTACGCCCCACATACATTTGTTTCATTCCTTGTGTTTGAGAAGCTAAAACTACAATAGGTATTCTCTGTACAGCATTTCACTGCTCTTTGAAATTAGACTTCTGTTAGTATCAAGCAAAACAGAATATGCACTAACAAAACCAATAGGTTGGACTTTTGAATAGTGGAAGCACAAATGCATTCAAACACACAATATCGATGGGCATAGGAACACAAATCAGCCTAGTCTGCAAGTGTGGTGCCCCCATGACTGGCAGCAAAGTTTCTCTGAAGTGTAGTACCAGAGCAGGGAATGACAGGAAGGTGCTTACATGAAAACCCAGGTCTTCAGCTTCTTGCGGAACTCAAGAAGTGAAGAACTAACCGTGATGTGTTGGGGCTTGTGGATGTGGGTGGAGCCAATACAGGAAGTGGGTGGGGCCAGTGGATGAAGTGGGCGGAGCTGGGGAGTGGGTGTGGCCTCCGATGAAAAACGTCAGCACCTGCACTTAATATTTTACAAATTAAGCACTGCCAAGTAGTGTATCCTCATTGGTTACCAGGGACTGCTCTCCAATGATTAAGGCTGATTTAACAGCAGAAACGTGTCTGGAAGTAATTTACCATTGCCACCCTGGACTATTAAAGCACTTTTTTCTCCAAAGTCTGGCCTCGTCTGATTTTTCATGTTGTTGGTTGCAAGTTGCAGGGTGCTCCGTCCCTGCATTTCTGAGGCCGCCCTGCCAGGGTTGGGGGCACCCTTCTGCAGAGGAACTTGCCTTGAATATATATATATATATATATATATATATATATATATATATATATATATATATATATATATATATATATATATATATATATATATTAAAGGGGCTCAAAAGAAAAGCTGCAAAACCATGCAAAACATCTCAACAAAACATACAAGTAAACAAATAACAAGTAACTGCATTTTTTAAGATGCTGATAGCAAACATTGAAAAGTGAAATTGTATATTTATACTATTAAACTACTTACAGATACAATAACAGAAGGTGCCAAATGTATCACTTCACTGAAAGTTTGGCAATTATTAAATCACAATGGCTACACCTACAGCAAAGAAAGTGCATCACCAGATACTTTAAACTGGAAATGTACTATTATTCTAATGCATCCTACAGGAGGGCAACTAAAAAAGATAATGGTTACAGCAATTTAAAAGAGTGCAACCACCCGTCAAATGTGAGAGAAAGAGAAGTTAGATACAAACCTTACAAGATGTAGGAGAGGGAAGCACTAGCTCCAAGGAACCCACAAGCAAAATCCTTAAAGACATACTATCCAAAGCACCCATACACATAACAGGCCAACTAACATATATCCTCACTTTACAATTTTTAACTGCATGAGCTAAAAAAGCCACCAGCGATACCTCACCTGCACCTTGAACGTACCAAGACAATCACACAGCTGACCATTTAACAATTACACATAATGAACACTTCCTTTTACGTGATAATCTAAATAATGAAAAATAAACCCTAATCTTCTCTACAGCAAACAACTTAATGAAACTTACCCAATGTCATACCTGGATGATGAATGGGACCTTCAAAATGTGCCTCAAACCATTCACTCAGATATATACCACACATGGTGAATATCAAAACACCAAATCCCTTTCATATATGATTTATCCCAAACAACCAAAACAGCACCTACTATGAGTTTCTGAACTATATAAAACAACAAACAAATATCTACTACCCCCAGAAAATAATTATAGACTTTTAACAAGCCAAGATTCAAGCAATTCTAAAAATATACATCCACACAGCCATACAAGCCAGTTACTATTGCTTTAATCAAAGTATTTGGAACAACTCCAAAAATCTACTCTAAGAGCCCAATTGTGACTTTTGCGGTGTGAGAGTGGTACCGCTGCACTGTCGCCCCATTCCTATCACGGCAAAGCCGTGTGAGCACCGCCTGCCAGATTACGAGTTTTCTTTTGTCTGGCGGACGTTACCTGGGTGGTCCCACGGTGGTGCATCTAAAAATGGGCCCTACAATAGGAGTGCCAAAGACAGGTTCTGCATGGCATGGACTCTACAGTCCATGCCTTGCAGGAACTGGGGTGCATGCTCACAGGGGGACGCAACATGTGCCCCCTACATGCACCCCTGTGCAGAGGGCCAAGAGGGTGCCCTTTTTTCCTCACATCCAGCAGTGGCATGGAGTAAGAACCTCCATGAGACAACTGGCGGTGAGGAAAGTCATAATATTCATGGTGATGGTGCGGAGCACCACCAAGCATATTGTGGGCCTCAGGCCTCTGGGCCACCACCAGGAATATTTTATCCCTGGTGGTTGCAGCGGTGCCAGGGCGATCTGACTCCTCAAGCTGTAATCCAGCAGTCGGACTGCTGGTGCACTGGTGGCCGGACTGCCACTGCTGCGCCACCATGAGTTTGGCAGTCCTCGGATTGCCAAATTCATAAATAGGTCCTAAGTGTAGAATACTCCACAAACAGCCCATTCACTTTCAAAATCAAAAAAATCATAGCACAAGCCTACATCCCTGTACAGAGATGACAAACCACCACCTTACTAATAAAAAGCCCTTTTTCCCAACCCAATGAAGACAAACTTATTCTTCTAAGGAGCTATTTCAAAGACAGTTAGTTTGGCAGACTGCATCAGTCAGGATAAAGATGCCAAGCCAAAGTCCAGATACCATGGCGGAATGCCTATGACAGCAACTTGGCAAAGGAGCCCAAATTAAACAAAGCAGTTGAAGTATGGCTCAACGATATCCAATCCATACTTGGCAGAACCCAACCAACGGTATACACATTTATCAAAGCATTACAAATATATCAAAGCTATCAAAAACTAAAAAAAGAGCAATCTGTTACCCAGATTGGTCCTAAACTCAGTAACCAAACGAAAAGAATTTATGACATGCTACAATTTAAAATCAAACTCTTCAGAACTAACAAAGAACTACATTACTTAGAAATGATGGCCAAAATTATATTATCATTTAAGTATCACCCTACCAAGAACCTTAAAAACTACAACAAACTCTAAACCAACAAACCAATTCCTTTTTGTTTTTCAAATAATGTTATAAATATTTTATTACATATGTGAAACAATTATATAAAATCACAAGGTTAATAAACACTGATATGATAACAAATAATATTAATTATTTAAAAAAAATGAAACAATAACCAACTTAAAAACAAATTCAATCCATTTACATCAAATAAATACAAAACATAATGTGAACAATTCCACAAAATATTATAACACACATAACATAAACAATATAATATCACATTTCCAACCCACAAAAAAGGAAGAAAGAAAACGTATTTGTTTTGTAGCTGCAGATCTTTCTCCATCCCCACGTTACAAAAAATAGTAATCCACAAAAAGACATAGAAGACAAATATAAAAAGACCTAAAAAAGTGCAAAAATATAAACACTCCAATTGAAATCCCTTGAAGCAATCCAAAATCTGTAGGTTCCATAAAAAGTACTAAAAAGTGTTTTAAATAAAGAACCGCTCCAGGAAACCAGAAAAAAAGGAAATCTCAGTGAAAGCCATCGATTTATAATAAACCAAAAGTGATTTCCTTTAAAAAAGCTCTAAATTCCCATAGAAATCATTCATAGACAAAAACCTGTAACAGAAACATTAAAGATCAACCTTCACAGTACATTACATTCCCAAATAGACACGTACATAACATTTAATCACCAAAGATCATAAGTAAGTGGCCAAGCGGTCCATTATGGCGGACGCGACTTAGCCTAGCTCCTGTATCCGCCACATATCCTGTATGATCCTGCCGGCTGCGGGCACATTAATAATCCAAAAGTCGACTCCATCGGTGCCACTAATGCCGGTGCACACGTCGCATATGAAATTGCAGCTGGGAAGCGGTGAATCCTACCTATCGGCGGCTATGCCTGGGACGAATGCGGCAAAGGTGGACGCCGCGCATAGACCTTGTGGGCGAGGCCGTAATCAGGTGCCCTCGGGCCTGACAATGGTCCTGATGTTGGATGGTTGACTGCTGGGCTTGGGTGTCGGGCCGTGCCCAAGCAGTTTAGAGAGTTGATGCCACATTTGGCCTGGCCCGGCCCCTCTCTAAGTCGACACAGAGAGGCCGGGTGTGGCGCGGCCGTGCAGGAGTAAACAAGGTGCATGGGGCCCAGTGAGTGCCGCTGCTGAAATGGGCTGCCGGGGGCAGCGTTCAGCCCTGTGAGTGATGCTTGATTGTGGGGACCAGCGGTTGAAGTGGAGGCTGAGGCCCAGTGGCCCAGAAGAGGGTGCCGCTGTGGGCCGGGATCAACCCCTCCTGAAAGCGCCATCTTGGAGCTGTGTGTGGTGTGACTGGGCCAACGAGGGCCTTGGTTGGAGTTTGGAGATACTGCCAGCTCGCCTTACGGAGGCATAAAGAAGTGTCAGAGGACCCCGGGCATAGAGGCAGTACACAGTACACGGAAGGCCATCGCCTCATCATTGCAGGTAGGAAACCCATACCGTCAGACACAGTGAATACAACAACATAGCTGGGCCTCCTTACTCACCTGGTAATTAGAGGCCCCCCTCTAAAGTCTTAGCTCTTGGGGATCAGTGGTGACGCAGAGGCGAACATCTGGTGGGGGACCTTCTAGCCAATGGTAGAACATAACTGAGGCGGGGTAGTGCCCGTTAGAAGAGGGGGTAGTACCTCACACAAAGAGGCAGCCAGGCCAGGCCCCGGTGCGACTTGTGGGTGGGGAAAACCCTCCTGAGTGCCCAATACCCCCTATAACGCACGTTCTCTGGGTTGGGGCCCTACCACTTCATCAGAGCCTGAAATTGCACGACTCACAGCTGGAAGGTCTGCCATACACGCTAATATGCCCAGGGGCTCGATGTCTAGTCCCGCATCAAAACAGAGCACAGTGGACAAATTCACCAGCAGTAGCGTGAGCACCATAACCTCAAATGATAACCCCGCTGCAGAACAGACACAGCCACAATCCTAGCCACGATTACGCAGTCCCGAGATATGCTCAACACTAAATAGGCACTGTGGGAGCTGATGTTGTGCTTTTACCACAGGATTTGCAGAATGTAGCGGACCGAGTTGCACAGGCTGAGACACAGATCTCTGGAACAGAGGATACAATCAATACTTTGCAAAAAAGTGTCACATCTCTTGAAACACTCACTCAGGGCCTTGCCACGTGTGTCAAGGATGAGGAGGGAAGAGCACGCCGCAATAACCTACGCTTTGTGGGATTTCTTGAGGGGCATGAAGGTACTGACATGCTATCCTTGCTTCATCTTAGAATGTGCTCATAGAGCCCTTGCCGCTCGTCCGCTGCCAGGCACCCATCCTTGACCTGTAATTGCATGGATACTGAACTATCATGATCGACACGCCATCTTACAGCAGGCTTGGGTGCAGAAGTCCCTTACGTATGATGCCAATTCTATCATGATTTTTTCAGACTACACCAATCTTGTTCAGCAGCAGAGACAGGCCTTTACATTGGCGAAAGCGCGTCTTTGAGAACTACAAATCCCTTACATGTTGCTCTTACTTGCCCGACTCAGGATCAGTTATAAAACCAGCACCATATTTTTCGATACTCCAGTGGAGGCTTTCCAGTGGGCAGATGACTATCGATCAGTCAAACCCCACACACCACCACCCCATATCAGATTCCTCCACAGGGGATCTATGCACCAAGACCAAAGAAATAAGGACAAGCAACGACACAGGTCTCGATCCTCCTGACGATCCCGCAGCGACAAGAAAACAGGGCAAATGACATCTGCTCATCCTCCAACAGACAGCTGATGTTGTTTCGAGAATTGAACAATGGAGTCTGACGAACATTGACTTTTACCAGCATGAAGTAAGGCTACATATTTGAGAACTAACTGTTGCAGATCCCTTTAGACATTGGTTAGGGATGGGATCTCTGGGGTTCTTTTGGACGGTTCCAGCTTTCATCCTCAGTTGGGGTGGACGCTGCTTACATTCCGCAACTGATGCTTCATTGTTTTTTGAGGTATTGAGGTGGGTTAGGGAGGGAGAAGGAGCAAAAGAAGTTACAGTTTTTAAAAAGTTCTATTTTATGCTTTTGCAGTGTCTGTGCAGGGTGCGCATTCTTAGAAATTGGTGTCCTAGACCTCACAGTTCAGGCCCTCACAGCGCATGACAACAAACACTAACATTATAAACCATATGGGTACAGTTAAGGTAGTCACTTGGAATGTTAGAGGTCTTTTAGACAAGATTAAGCGGGTGCTGTGCTTAGACACGCGAAGCGCTTGGGTGCGGACATCCTATTGTTACAAGAAACACATTTGTCAGGTTCCAAAGTGCCATGCCTGGCCCGCTTCGGTTATATACTTGTATTCCATTCTGGTTTCCCCAGAGGCGCTGGAGGGGTGGCTATCCTGATTCACCTCAGATTATCCTTCACATACATACACACACAGGCTGATACCTTTGGCGGATTTTGATTTATACAGGGTGTGCTCAATGGAGAACAGATTGTTCTGGGTAGTGTATATGCCCCGCCTCTTAGCCGTACAATTACCGAAAGAATCATTGATCTTTGGAGCTCAATACAAGATGCCCTGGCCGTGGTGATTGGAACAATGTAATGAATCCAAACCTCGACAGGTGCTGGCCCACTACCATACTTCATACGCCCAGGGAATTCCAGGTGGGACCCTTAGTAGATGCGCTGAGCTGGACCGACATGTGGCGTGTACTACATCCTGACGCTACTGGCTACACGTACTTTTCGAACGTCCATAGGTCATTTTCCAGAATTGATTACATATTTATCACTCGAGAACACATTCACCGGTTGACAGGAGCAGACATCTTACCTAGAGGGTTATCGGACCACTCCCCTGCCCAATTACAACTTGAAATTGGTCTCTGGCAATCCCCAATGCACTAGGTGCCTATCATCCTGGCACTTACGTAATTTGAGTTACAAAAATAACCTATAAAACCTGGACAGACTATTTCCTCTTAAATGAGGCCACAGCTAGTTCTGCCACCATCTTATGGGTGGCCAAGAAGCCTACCATTTGCGGCTTCGATATTAGCCACAACACCGCCCCTATATTGGAAAAATGACAGATATTAACACAGCTTGAAGCCCAGATCACACAAACAGAGTCACATGCGATAGAACGAACTGGCAACTACGCGAGTCGACAATGAGGAGCATTACAACAGGAGTATCAAAGCATTCAATTAGACGAGGCCAAACGCATATGGCAAGCCATGCAAAGCAGAATGTACCAATGGGGGGGATAAGTCTGGGAAACTACTACAAAAGGAATGCCAAAGTATCCTGAAACCCGTTCATACACCAACCATTGCTTCACATATAGGAGACGTGATCACTGACCCTGCATGCATAGCGCAAGTCTTCGCTGAGTACTATCGCACTTTCTATACTAAGTACGAAGTCCTAACTGAGTCCCAAATAGAGGACTTCTTCCGAGACCTCCCGCCTCGGGCCCTGTCCCCAGTTGCACGGGACGCGCTGTATTCACCTATCATCCAGAAGGAATTAGCTGCGGCCACAGTAGAAATGGCATCTGGTAAATCCCCTGGACCAATTGGATTTGCTATGAAAATCTTTAAAATGCACGCAACATTTATCGGCCCTTGATACCTCACAACTTTTAATGAAGCCCTTGAGAACAAATGTCTGCCTCCGGATTGGAGGCACGCAGAAATCGTGGTCTTCCCAAAATCAGGGCAAACACCAGAATTATGTTAATCGTGTTGCCCAATCTTGCTTCTAAATATTGAAGCCAAAATCCTTGCCAATGTTCTTGCAAATAGGCTAAAACCACATCTTTCAGGTTTAATCCATCCCGACCGGGCCGGCTTTATGCCGCATAGAGCTACCCACCACAACATACGCTTGGTGCACAATACAATTGCCGCCGTCAATAGACTGCAGAGGCCATCTGCCCTCCTCCTTCTTGATATGGAAAAAAGCCTTTGAATCTGTCAGCTGAGCATATATGTTCACGTTATTACATCATCTCAATATGGGCCCCAGATATATTGCTCTGGTGAGACTGTTATATACGGAGCTCACTGCCTCCATTCGGGTGGTGGGAGCCTCGTCGGCACAATTTTCAATACAGCGCAGCACGCATCAGGGGTATCCTTTATCCCTCCTATTATTTGCTCTTGCCATAGAGCCCCTCGCTGCCTGGGTCAGAAAATACTCACTCATAAAAGGTTTTGAGTGGACTCCTGCGATTTCAGATCATATTGCATTATATGCCAATGACATCCTGTTTTTTTCTAACTGATCCCCGTGGATCGGGCCCCAGAATACTCCAGGTGCAGCCCATATTCGGTGAGACGTAGGTTCTCTCCATGAACATCTCCAAATCATTACTTTGGCCCATTAGAGGATCTATTGGAAGTGGTTGATGGGCAGGGATTCTTACAGTTGTGACACACGGCTTCACCTATCTAGGTGTGCATATAACAGATAACCAGGCCTTGTCCTGGTACCATAATTTAGAGTTAACAACAGAGAAGCTTAAAATCGAGATGAAGAAGTAGTCGACACTCCCCTTAACCCTTTATGGCAGACCCGCTATCTTTAAGATGGTGTCCCTACCAAATCTATTATACCAACTTCAATCATACCCATATCATATCCCAATATCATGGTTTCGTCAGATAAATGCAATCATGGCACCTTTCCTGAGGGGGGTGTTACTGTCAGGGTCACCCACGCACTTGTATGCAATTCACCTATTTTGGAGACATCGCTGCAGCTAAGATACAATCATATCATGCAGCAGCACATCTTCAGGTATTAAATGAATGGTGCTATTGGTCCACAGAAGACTCAGCATTTAGAGTTGAACAGTGGATAATGGGAGAATCCTATGCATATTCTCTTATATATAGTAGGACTGACCCCAAGGATCTCCCCCCGGCAACGAAAGTTGTGGTTATGACTTGGAGACAAACTCTATGCCAAATGGGCTGCTGGGGCCGTCTCACAAGAGAAACCCCATTGTGGTGTAATCGTCCCCTTCCACAAATAGTAGACCTCCAGGGATTACTGGGCTGGGACAGGATAGGCATCTCCACTCTAGGGGACGTAATTAAGGGGACTGTTCTGAAATCATTTGACGACTTATGCAGGGATATTTACCATGCCCCATTCTCAATTTTATAAATACCTACAGATGCGACACGCCCTCCTCCCTTACATTAAAGACCTGACGGACCTACCAAAATTTAGCCCCTTAGAGGGTAAACTTCTTGTGGTAGATATTGGGGGAAGACAGGGTGTCTAAAATATACCAAACACTAGTAACCAATAGTCTCACGAATATTGACTCCTTGCGGACCACCTGGGATGCCGACGTGGGCCCGATCGATGATGATGACTGGAGAGAGGCCCCACAAAATCCCCACAAGAAGCAGCTATCTCCACTAGACTATGATACTTTCAGTTCAAGTATCTGCATAGGGTTTACTTCAGTCAACAGAGACTGTGGAAAGCTGGACTGATTGCATCACGGCTTTCACTCCGATGCCAATCGGAGGAGGGGACATTTCCACACACAGTCTGGACCTGTCCTGTTCTAGACCGCTTCTGGCAGGGGGTACTGGCATGTCTTGAAGAGGTATTAGCATAGAAACTTCCGAGATTCTCCAAATTCATAATGCTACATAGCACAGATGGCATCGGTGGAAACAGGTATGAACAACATCTACTATTCTATTATTCTTAGGCCTGACTCTGGCCAAACAAGACATTGCTCAACAATGGAAAGCAGAAAATTCTCCCCGACTATCAATCTGGAAAGCAGTCATGGATCATGAAATGGACCAAGAGTTCCCAGTTTTTATGGCTAGCGGTTGCCCCCGAAACATACCGAGATTTGGACCAGGTGGGCATCATACAGAGGAATCCCCATGAAAATACATGAAGGCACGGAGGGCCCGTTCGACGGTGAGGCAATCAGAACGCTTTAAAATAGTATTGCTTGTCTACCTAACAGGACACGAAAATGTCGCTGTGGATCATACATGTAATTGTGACATATGCCAAGACACTGTATGTTATAGGTTAATACCAAGGTTATGATATAATGTTTTGTTTGTTTACTCTGGGAGTTTCAAGGACAAATGGGGTTTGTGATTACATTGCACTTATGTCTGCTGAAATTGTATGCCTCATATCACTTTAAGACTTGGAATCCTTGTAAAATCAATGAAAATTGTCTCCCAAAAAAAAAGTAATTTTATATAATTTAACAAAACCATTCAAACACTATTCTGAACATTTGAAAAAATACAAAATGACAAAATAGTGCAAAACACTACCAAAAACACATCTAAATATGTCAAAAACTCACACACAACACTATGCACAATTTTTAAACATGCACCCTAAATCCCCCATGCTCAAACTCTTAAAAAGTCCTTTAAACAGGACATACATGTTCCAACAAATAGCAGCATCTAACCACAACATGGTTCCTGGAAAAATGCCCCAAAATAACACCCAGAGACTACAATATAGAAGGTAGTGATAATACAAATTGCCGCCAAATGAAATGTAGGAAAAAATGTAATAAATGTAAAACAAATGTAAAAATTATTAGAAATGTAAAACATGGCAAATACCATTTTAATATTTTTTTTAGACCATAAAATGTATGAAAATATTTCATATACACTAATAGTGTTAAAATATTATTTAAAAATATGTTTATGAAAAGTTAAGAAATGTATACAAATTGTAAACAATGAAAAAAAACGTTTGAAAATGTACATTATGGAAACACATATAATTCGATTTACTTCTCTTTTTTATAGTCAAAATTGAAAAAAAAATATTTTGTTAACTTTATAATTGTTTTCATTTTTACTTAAAAGTATTTGTTAAAATGTAAAACTGTACAATAAATTTAAAATTATAAACAAATAAACTAAAAAAATATGTGTGACATCTTTGTTATTATACTAAATTTATGGAAAATATTGGACTCTATAATGTTGACATTCACTGTTGCCACTCCAAACTAAGCCAACTTGAGGAAGGTGTGGAACATTAAAAGGGTAACACTTTCTTATCACATTCCAAGTCAAGCCAACTTGGATAAGGTATTGGACACTAAAGGATTAAAATGTACTATTCCATCACCAACCTAAACACACTTTGGAAAGGTGTCAGAAAATAAAGGGGTGACATTTCCTATTCTCACTTACTATTTTTCTTTTCACTTTGTCTGAAAGCCTCTCGTTTTATGTATTTCATTCACTAAAGCCTAAAAACAAATCTCTCTCTTTCTCTCTCCACCCTTCCAATGCATTCTATAAAATGATGTAGCTATTAGTGTACACTCACACATGGCACCTCATTGACTTTTGTCTTAGGCTCAAATGTCAGAGATATGGTTTGACTCTGGGCAGTAAAGATTCTCTTGTGACCTAGCGGTAAGTGTTTATTGTGAAGGTTAAGTGTTTAAGTTGTGGCATGTTAATGGTCATGAGTCTGGCCAATTACAAAGAGTTCAAATGTCAACAGTTATAGTAGAAGATGATTTAATCTTTTCTTATTGACACTTTTTTCATTTCAGTTTGTCTAAAAATATCTATTTTAAGTGTATCATTTATCAAGGAATAAACAAAACCTGCCTCTCTCTCTTTGTGATTGGCTATTGCTTGTACTTCACAATACTCGAAGGTAAGGTGGCCATGGCTTCAACATCCACCACTCTCACAGAGAACAAGGTGGCTTCTGTCCAACCCCTTGAGTCTAGTGGGCAAACTTCCTCCCCAATTCCTACATGGTAAATCCCCTGGTTATAATTCCTTCTTTTTATCCTTGTTTTTTCCCCTTTCCCATAAGGACTGCACCCCCTTACTTAGGTTCGCTCCCTGAGACTTTTCAGACATGCTAGTGTGCACCCACCAGTCAGCTGAGTTGTTATGAACTAGTCCTACCTGTATCAATTGGAGCACAAACATAGGTGAGGGACTAACACGATGGAACAAAAGTGGCAAGTTTAAGGTTCGGGGCTTTTGAGAGGATCGGAGCAGTAAAGGATGATGAGTGGGGGGAAAACCTGACAGGCTACAGAAAACGCTGGCTGTTAAAGAGCTGAATGACTAGGAACTGGTGTGGGATTGGGGACTGGTAATTAAGGCATGAAGAGACAGTGCAGGACACAGAGGACCAGATGCATAAGAAAGAATGATAAAAACAGCACTAAAATTTGTAGCCAGGCAAGAACATTCATTTTCTGCGCTTTATCCATCATCTCCACCATTGCTTACTGCTTAGACCTGTATTTGAATTGGACAGAAAACAAATGTTATTTCCCGATTATCCATTCAATAACACTATACTACAACACTGATGTGAGGGGTGCTTCACAATATGTCAGCAAAGACAATTTTTAACAACTATAAGCACTTTGTCCCAACATTTTATTGTTCCTCCTCTTTGTTAATAGTATATAGCTCCCGATCTATGGCTGTAATTTAATATTTCCTGCCAACCAAATAGCATGAGAGAAGGTGTGGTAATTGATCCAATGGTATTATACATCTAAACACATTTGAGAACGATGAAACAAATCACTCTGTAATAAGCATTAGATATAGAAATACATTCCCCCAAAAATCTGTCTATGTTTATAAACTATTACTGAATGAAGTTTCCATACGAGTACAAGCACTGTTGAATTTTGCTTTAAATACAAACACACTAGTTCTATGAAATATCACTTGCTAACTAACATATTGATCTTTTATAGGTGTTGTTATAGCTGGGTCATTTTCTTGATTGTCAATATCTAATACTATTACAGAATCTTGTACATTGTTTGTTTTTTAGATGAGATGAGGAAAACGTTCCTTTGAGCTGTGCCGTTCATGACAGTCAAATTAAAGATATCTTAATGAGAAAGATGTACCTATGATAATAATTAATTATGAAAACCAATCTGGCATAAAAGAAATCTCCTCTTGAGATAAAAAGCATAGCAAATTATGTACACGCCAAAGCTCATTAAATACAGGAGACATTTAATTAACTAGCATCTCATTTTAAAAGGAAAATCAACTGGTTGGTGCATTGTCTTAAGTTATACAATTCAAATATAAGAAATGGTTTGACTAATCACGATTTAGACATACAAATGCTATTCTTTGAAGCCAGCACTAATAATCAACGTCATGTCAAATATTATAGAAATATGATGAGTAAAGCCACAGAAAAATTTCAGAGATATTTAATAACTTAAGATTATGTACGTAATTAAAGAGGACCTGCCAGTAGTAGAGAAGTTTGACAACTATTTTCTGAATTCATTATTTTCCTTTTGAAAACGAACTTTATATATTTTCCTTGAGTATACGTAAGCGGATCTTAAATCATTAACATCTGAATTTAGATGTGGTAACTCAAGCTGGAATACTGAAAGCGAAGACGTTGCTTCTTGATTAGATGTTTTTTCACCATTGTGCATTGACTGAATTGTGCAATGAGAAGGTACACAATATTTTATTTCCATTGTATATATAATACTGCGAATTAGAAATACTTTGACAGAACATGTATGAAATGATTATATATTTGTTAAAAAAAAAACTTAGGCTCAGACTGAGGGACTTATTATGATGGCGGTCGCACTATCGTCTGACCGCCCTCCTGTCAGAAATGGGACCGTCCCACTAGATGCCGGTGGTCTGCCATCGCTATTAAGATGGTCGCAATGTGTATCTTTTGTATTGAGGTCCAGGAGGAAAGGGGAGCCCGCTATGGGTTAACTGCCATAAACCGCCACCAGGAACTGACAATGTAATCCTTACGGCGGTACCTGAGCAGGTACCGCCACCATTATGGGGATTACAGTCCATCTGATGGTCCAATGGGCTCCTTGAGCCCGTCCGATTAGTGTCAGACATTTTCTCCACCTGCCGCCCATCCGCCTGCCATCATGATGCGGCGGGCGGTCTTTCATGGTCTGATGCCTGTGGGACAGCCAGCAAAGGCCCGAAGGGTGGCCGGTCCACCGCCATTGTAATGAGGCCCTAAATTCTCAAGCAATGCAGCTCAGCTGTGCCACGTTGCATGAGAAGGGGAGAATATGGCACTCTCCTCCCTCCTCCCTTGCAGCGGTGCACAATCAGGCAGCTGTGTGCCATGCACACACCTTTACACAGTAGTGCAGTGTAGCATAGGTTTTCTAAATTACCCTCCCAGTACAAAATACTACGCTTAGGCTAACTTTAAATCTTTCCCCCTTTGTATGTGTGCTGCACAGTGCAGCCACATACAAAAGCGAGAAGAGAAAGGTGAAATAACAGCATTTCTCCTTGACAGTGCTTATTTGAAATAGGAATTACGTTAAACCCTGTCTCCTTTTTTAAGTAGATACGTTTTTGCATCAAAAACTATGGAACTCTGCAGTAAGTAATGGAAAGCAGCGCTATGGTGTTACTTTCAAGTTCATTTCCAGCTTAAAACAATTTTTTGCACAGGAAAGTAAATTGGAAAAAAAAAGATTTTACGTCAATTTGTGTCACTCTTGTGATGCAGGTGAAAAAACATGGCACAAATTATTTGTGAATATACCCCTCAGTATCTCACTTTGCTCCTTGTTTAAAAAGCAGAGCGCTTATCTTCTGATTTTGCATTGGAGCAGGCTGTATGCAAAAACACTTATTGATGCGAAAGAATTACAAACTATGAAGATTACATCGTAAAGCCAACTCGATGAAGAGTTGCCAGTTGATCAGGGCATTGAGACTTCCCCTCCACCACAAACCAATAGCTGAGTCACATACTTGAAAAAGGAAGTGTAAATCAGAAGACATTCTCATTTAATAAAATGTATGGTAAGAATAACTTCTAACTGACCAACTCCGACTATTCATTTATATTTTAAGCAGAAATTAACATTTTGCTCATTTTTCTGAGGAGTTGCCATTTCCTGCTGATCACTTGGTCCCAGTTGATCAAATAAGCTGCAGGATAGACTTTCAGCAGATGTGTCTTACAAAGGTGAGTGGTAGGTGCTTCCTTTTGAAAGCACAAATCACGACTCCAGACCAAACATTCTACGACTGCATAATTTAATTTAAAGCAGACCTGCCCTGTGGTCTTCTTGAGCCAGAGATAACTAGGGAGAGAGGACGGTTGGGATTTGGAATAAGAGAAATCGGATCCAATACCACCCATAGTCGATAACATGTCCACCAAAACTCCCCTCATCAATTCCCACCCCTAGCTTCCAATGACTTAGCAGGTCAAAATATATCATATCTGGTACTATTATAGCATGGGAAGTTTCTGGGTATTGTTTGTCCCCACCCTCTCCTCTCTTGACCTCCCTTTTGCTGTTCTACAGTTATTCTATCATTTCAATCTGGTGCATATGTCATAGTACTCCAGGAAAACACGTCATACACCACCCTCTTGTCCCCTATGCGATCACCACATATGTACCTCCTCAGCGCCAGCCAACTCTAGCATGTCCCTTCTCCAATTTGTCTGTGCAGGGGGTTTAACACTCAGTCAATCTATCCCAATCCGTCGCTTGAACACTATAAGCGCTGGCATCGCAAAGCACCTCTTCGGTTTACTCTTCGGGTTATCTGGAAGCACTGTTTAATTGTGCACTGAACCTCACACTTTGTCATGTGTCTAATGAGTTGCAATATAGCCTTCCAGTATACTACTATGTCTGGACAGTACCATACTATGTGTAGGTCTGCCACCAGCGCACAGCACATGGGACAGCTCTGGGATCTGTGGAGATAGATGGTGTGGAGCCTTTAAGTGGAGAGATATGCCATGGGTACCATACATATTGGACCAACTTACTCCTCACACAAATTGGCACAGTGCGCACACCTGCGTGTATTTTAAGACATTCCCTGGGCATAAAGGGCTCGTTGCACACCTGTTGGTAAGCTTCCTCTATTTTTAGTGAAACCAGTCATCTGTCTGCTCACACTGGTATGTGTGCATTATAGACTTTCAGCCACCTGCCTTGGAGAGCATGGTTACTAATGTTTGTGTGGGCTCAGGGGTTTCCGAAAAGGGAGGCCATAACTGTCTCATCATGACCGCTATCTTGTCATATTGGAGGAACTGTTCTTTCCCCAGCCCATACATCTCTATTGCGCCATGCAGCTTGATAAAGTGGTCTGCTGGACATAGGTCTGTATCATGATGCAGCCCCCACCTGCCACCTGTCAATTATATCTGTGCTAACTAGTTGTGTGAAGGGTCTTGCAATCAAGAGGTTTAAATCGGGGCATACCGCGCATGCCCAATCACCTTCTCTACTGCTTTCTCCCAAAGATGGCCCAGAATGCGTGTCAGGTGTGGCCATGTAATTGGATATACTCCTCCCTCTCATCAGTAGGGCCCCAAGTTGAGAACCATTGCACATACCATCCAGTAGTGCCCTCTCCCAGTTAGGCTCCCCATCTAGCCAAACTGTGGCAATTTTTCCTAATGCCACGTAATTTGTATTTACAGGTACTACTCAGAGTGGCAAGCATTACATTGCCTGTGCATGCTCTGAGTGATTTTTCATGCCACACAAAATCATGTAAAATACGTCAGTGGGGGAGTGCTGAATATATGAACCCACCCTGACGAAAGCCTAGGACCTTTTCAGGCCATTGGAGTAGGGATGAAACATGTTGGTGTAATTGGTGTATTTATGGTCACAGGACCATTGGATCCTATAACCCTGATCATATTATAGACTTTTAATCTTTCCCAGCAACCCCACTAATAAAGGGATATCTTGGGAGTGGATGAGGAATATTTATCTTTAAAGTTATGCCCCCTATTTTACATTCTACATTAGAGCTCCCTGATACATGGTTGAGCTCACCATGACTTCTAGTAGGAGTCAGGGTGAAACCGATGATGAAGCATGCTATTATTAGAGTGAGTGAGGATTATATAAAGAAAAGAGATTTTTCCCTTTCCCACTTCCTTAGAAGTGGTGCATAGGTGTGGCACATACGTTCTTTGTTTCAGGAGCTGTAGCTCCAGAGGGATACACTTCGGTCATTAGTATGTCAGTGTAGGGAGGACGCACCCCTTCATCCTTGTCCGAAGGATCTCTTCACCCATCAGGCAAAGGTAGATTTCTTCTAAACCTCTAGAGCTTTTGTTTTGAGTGAAAAGACCTGTCCCCTCTATCTTCTCCTTGGAAATGTAATGCAATCCTCCCATAGGTGGGTTTCCTGGAGATACAAAGCAAAACCAAAGGGGATGATGGACGGAGTGTTGAACATTGCAAGCACTCACCCCCAGTCAACTGATCTGGGTTTAATCCATCATCATTCTTTAGCTCACTCCTCCACCCCAGTTCAGACATGGCCATATGCACATCAGTCTGACCCCGTGGCTCATTTGAACAGTCCATCCCGAACTGCCAAGCCATGTCTTCCCTGGACCGGAAACAAGCATCCTGGGACCGGTTGCTGGCTAATCAGCCGTCATCATCCAGGCTAGCTTGAAATGAGAAAGGAGAAGAAAGTCGTCAGTGGAGCTTCGGTTTCAATGTGGAGGAAGATTTGTCAGCTTTGGGAGTTCAGAGAACAATCTTGCTGAGATTCATAGCACCCAAAGGCCCCTGAAGAAGGGATTATGTGAATCCCCAAATGCATTGGGCAGGGCGAATGAAACAACGAAGATTGTACATTGAAACGTCATTTTGAATCTTGTTTGCATTTGATGTTTGTATTTTATTTACACGCATTTCACAATGATTAATGTGGAGCAAATGACCTACATAAATCACTGATGTTACAATATGAGTAATGAATACTCTTGGAATATAACATTTGGAAGCATTGTGTTGTTTCATAAAGAAGAAAATTTGATGAAAGGTTGAAGAGTTGTTTTATGCTGTGCATCCTGAAGTCAAGTGCGACCACACTCATTTATTCTTTAGATTGAAAGATTGCCACTTTCCGGATTTAATTCCTCCCATGCCCAAACAAACACAATGCACTGTGCTGATTGTCCTTCTAATCCTGGGTTGTGGGTGCCCACATGTTTCAGATTGTATCACACTCAAAAGAGTTTTTGGGAGCAACCATGAGTCTAATAGTGTACTGCCTCGTCTGTATGGTTTTATATAGTTGTTGTTCAGTTTCACGGTTGGCATTAGAATGATGTATTTAGTTACTGCTGCTGTTTTTGTAGTTATAGTTTTATATTGAGTGGCAATTGGTTTGTGTTTTCTTTCTTGTTAAGATAACAGTGTGCGCGGGCTGGCGCTTGGCTGGCAGTGTGTGTGGAGTGGCTCTTAACTGGCGGTGTGCGTGTACTGGCACTTGGCTGGCGCTTGGCTGGCAGTGTATGTGGGCTGGCACTTGGCTGGCAGTGTGTGTGGGCTTGCGCTTGGCTGGCAGTGTTCATGTGCTGGCGGTGTGGGTGGGCTGGCAGCATGAGTGGGCTGGCGCTTGGTTGGCAGTGTGCATGGACTGCCGCTTGTCTGGTGGTGTGGGTGGGCTGGTGCTTGGCTGCCAGTATGCATGGGCTGGTGGTTTGGTTAGGCTGGTGCTTGGCTGGCGGTGTGCGCGGGCTGGTGATTGGCTGGCGGTGTGCGTGGTCTGGCGCTTGGCTGGCAGTGTGCGTGGACTGGCGCTTAACTGGTGGTGTGCGTGTACTGGCGCTTGGCTGGCAGTGTATGTGGGCTGGCACTTGGCTGGCAGTGAGTGTGGGCTTGCACTTGGCTGGCGGTATGCATGGGCTGGCGGTGTGAGTGGGCTGGTGCTTGGTTGGATAGTGTGCGTGGACTGGCGATTGTCTGGTGGTGTGGGTGGTCTGGTGCTTGGCTGCCAGTATGCATGGGCTGGTGGTTTGGTTGGGCTGGTGCTTGGCTGGCGATGTGCGCGGGCTGGAGCTTGGCTGGCGGTGTGTGTGGGCTGGTGCTTGGCTGGCAGTGTGGGTGGGATGGTGTTTGGCTGGCAGTGTGCGTGGGCGGGCATTTGGCTGGCAGTGTGTGAGTAGTGACTTGCTGCTGGTCATTACACACACTGCTAGTCAAACGGCACTGCAGCCACTATGTCAACCACCAGACGGTGTGAATGCTGTGTCAGTCATGTGGGTGTATGAAAGTGATGGGCCCTTGAATGGCGCTGTCTGTTAATGTAAATGTTGTAATGTGCTGGGCCAGTGACTGGCATGTGAATGGTCTTGTGTGTCACGTATGAAAAGTGTGTGAATGGCCTGTAAAGAGATTGGTGCCTTGCTGTGGCTTTACAGCTCACGAGCTGTGTGTCATTGGCTCTGGTTTTTAACCTTTTAAATATTAACAGTACATTTCCTTTTTGTGAAATCTCTTGTTAAAAGAATTTTACTCTCTGAACCTTCGCTCACCCTCGTGCCAAATCCAACCAGTATGTGTGAGTACTTAAGGAATTGTTCATTTTGAAGTAATATTTGTCTTTTCTGTTTCTCTCTACCAGGGTGTACATTGTCTCCACATTGTCTGTAGATGTGAGTGTTGTAATGTGCTGGGGCCGCAGCTAGTGGTGTGAAAGTGTGTCAAGTATCAAAGGTATGTTAATGGCCAGTAAAGAGATTGGTGCCTTGTCATGGCTTTACAGCTCACAAGCTGTGAGTCATTGGTTCAGGTTTTTAACATTTTCATTATTAACATTGCATTTCCTTTTTGTGAAATCTCTTGTTAATGAAATATACATTTTGAACCTTTCACTCACCCTCGGGCCAAATCCAATCAGTATGTGTGTGTACTTGAGGAACAGATGGATAGGCATACTTGTGTCATCTGTCTTTCTGTGCTAAGGTGTAGTCTGTCTTTAGGGAAAATTGACGAACTTCAGATATTTGTGTAAACTAAAAAAAAAAATGGAGAGTGCTGGATGGTGTGCCTCTCATGGATCCCAACAAGTTTTTTACTCACAATGCCATGCAAAGCTCAAAATGTGACTATAGTCACAGATTTACCTACCATTACTGTGTCATAATATTCTGGTGTCAGAAAAACCACGAATTTCCCACCACCCAGCGTTCCCCCAGGTCTCTCGATAAAAATGGTATCTCACTCATGTGGGTGGCCCTAGTACCCACGATAGGCAATGGCCCAAACGCAGATTTCAGAACTTTCCACCATAGAAATCTGAGGAAAATGTTTTTTTTTTAACAAAGTTTAAGGTTTGCAAGGGAATCTGGGTAACAGAACCTGGTGAGAGCCACACAAGTCACCTCATCCTGGATTCCCCCAGGTGTCTAGTTTTAAAAAATGTATAGGTTTGCTAGGTTTCCCTAGGTGCCGACAGAGCTAGAGTTCAAAATCTACAGCTAGGCACTTTGCACTGAAAGGGTCAGTTTTCAATATGAAAATGTGGTGTGTCCATGTTGCGTTTTGGGCTGTTTCCTGATGAGGGCACTAGGCCTACCCACACAAGTGATGTATCATTTTTCTTGTAAGTCTTTGGGGAATGCAGGTTGGGTAGAATTTTGTTCATGCACGCAGATTCCAGAACTTTCCAACACAGAAATGTGAGGAAAATGTGTTTTCTTTACATTTTTGAAGTTTGCAAGGGATTCTGGGTAACAGAACCTGGTGAAAGCCAGACAAGTCACCCCATCCTGTATTCCCCTAGTTTTTACTTTTCAAAAATGTATAGATTTGCTAGGTGCCGGCAGAGCTAGGGTTCAAAATCTACATCTAGGCACTTTGCAAAAAAAGGGTCAGTTTTCACTGTGAAAATGTGGTGCGTCCACGTTGTGCTTTGGGCCGTTTCCTTTCACGGGCACTAGGCCTACTCATACAAGTGAGGTACCATTTTTCTTGCAAGACTTTGGGGATTGTGGGGGAGTGGAATTTTGTGGATCCACATAGATTCCAGGACTTTCCACCATAGAAATGTGAGGAAAATGTGTTTTTTTGACAAAGGTTGAGGTTTGCAAGGGATTCTGGGTAACAGAACCTGGTGAGAGCCGGTCAAGTCACCCCATCCTGTATTCCCTTGGGTGTCTAGTTTAAAAAAATGTGTAGGGTTGCTAGGTTTCCCTAGGTGCCAGCAGAGCTAGGGTTCAAAATCTACAGCTAGGCACTTTGCAAAAAAAGGGACAGTTTTCACTGTAAAAATGTGGTGTGTCCACGGTGCGTTTTGGGCCATTTCCTGCCGTGGCCACTAGGCCTACCCACACAAGTAAGGTACAATTTTTCTCGGAGGACTTTGGGGAATGCGGGATGGGTGGAATCTTGTGGATCCATGCAGATTCCAGAGCTTTCCACCACAGAAATGTGAGGAAAATGTGTTTTTTTTCACAAATGTTGAGGTTTGCAAGGTAATTGGGTAACAGAACCAGGTGAGAGCCAGACCAGTCACCCCATGCTGTATTCTCCTGGGTGTATAGTTTTCAATAAGGTATAGGTTTGCAAGGTTTCCCTAGGTGCCGGCAGAGCTAGGGTTCAAAATCTACGGCTAGGCACTTTGCAAAAAAAAGGGTCAGTTTTCACTGTGAAAATGTGGTGTGTCCACGTTGCGTTTTGGGCAGTTTCCTGTCGCGGGCACTAGGCCTACCCACACAAGTGAGGTACCATTTTTCTACGAAGACTTTGGGAAATGCGGGGTTGGTGGAATTTGGTGGATCCACGCAGATTCTAGAACTTTCCACAACAGAATTATGAGGTAAATGTGTTTTTTTGATAAAGTTTGAGGTTTGCAAGGGATTCTGGGTAACAGAACCTGGTGAGAGCCAGACAAGTCACCCCATCCTTTATTCCCCGGGGTGTCTAGTTTAAACACATTTATAGGTTTGATAGGTTTCCCTAGGTGCCGGCAGAGCTAGGGTTCAGAATCTACAGCTAGGCACTTTGCAAAAAAATGGCCAGTTTTCACTGTGAAAATGTGGTGTGTCCACGTTGCATTTTGAGCCGTTTCCTGTCATGGGCACCAGGCCTACCCACACAAGTGAGGTACCATTTTTCTCCTAAGACTTCGGGGAAAGTGGGGTGGTTGGAATTTTGTGGATCCACACAGATTCCAGAACTTTCCACCACAGAAATGTGAGGAAAATGTGTTTTTTTTTGATGAACTTTGAGGTTTGCAAGGGATTCTGAGTAACAGAACCTGTTGAGAGCCAGACAAGTCTCCCCATCCTGTATTCTCTTGGGTGTCAAGTTTAAAAATATGTATAGGTTTGCTAGGTTTCCCTAGGTGCCGGCAGAGCTAGGGTTCAAAATCTACAGCTAGGCACTTTGCAAAAAAGTGTCAGTTTTCACTGTAAAAATGTGGTGTGTCCACGTTGCGTTGTCAGCCGTTTCCTACCACGGGCACTAGGCCTACCCACACAAGTAAGGTACCATTTCTCTCGGAAGACTTTGGGGAATGCGAGGCGTGTAGAATTTTGTGGATCCACACAGATTCCAGAACTTTCCACCACAGAAATGTGAGGAAAATGTGCTTTATTTGACAAACGTTGAGGTTTGCAAGGGATTCTGGGTAACAGAAGCTGGTGAGAGCCAGACAAGTCAACCCATCCTGAATTCCTCTGGGTGTCTAGTTTTCAAAAAGGTATAGGTTTGCTAGGCTTGCCTAGGTGCCGGCAGAGCTGGGGTTCAAAATCTACAGCTAGGCACTTTTCAAAAAAAGGGTCCGTTTTCACTGTGAAAAATAAATGTGGTGTGTCCACGTTGCGTTTTGGGCAGTTTCCTGCCGCGGGCACTAGGCCTACCCACACAAGTGAGGTACCATTTTTATCAGGAGCCTTAGGGTAATACAGAATTGTGAGGCATCTGTTATTACCTACTGACATTCAATGCATTTCTGCCTTCCAAATGAAAGACAATGTGTAAAAAAAAAGTCACTTTGAAAAATGTGCTATAATTCTCATGCCAGTATGGGTACTCACAGTTTCAGAAATGTGGAAATAGCTACTTTTTCTAAACTCTATATTTTGTTCCCATTTCAGAATTACATAGGTGTCTTTCATCCCAATTTTTCACTGTATATATTTTCCCAAATTAATTGCTATATACCCAAAACATAATAAAAAACAATTGCAAGACACTGCTCAGTTATTGGCTCTGGGTTCGTCGGGTTCTTGGTAAACCTACAAGTCCTATATATCCCTACAACCAGAAAGGTACAGTGGATGTAATAGTATATTGCTTTCAAACATCTGTCATAATTAAAAGAAGTTACAGGTGAAAACGCTGGCACAAATGGCTGTTGTTTCCAACTCATTTTCAATTTTTTCTATTTTCAACTGTTTGTTTCCATGAAGAAACCTTGAAGGATCTACACAAATGACCCCTTGCTGAATTCAAAGTTTTGCCTACTTTTCGAAAATATATAGCTTTCCAGGATCCATTATTGCTTTTATACCCATTTCTACCATTAACCTGAAGAATTTTGAAAGCACAAAAATAGCAAAAATAGGCTATGTCCCAGTTAAATGCCAAAACAATGTAAAAATGTTGGTTTTCTGACAAAAGTCTGTCAGTACCTGAAAGCTGGGAAAATTGTGATTTCAGCCCCCCAAACCCTTTTTTGATACCATTTGCAGAGAAACAACTAGACGCTTTCATTTGCAGCACTTTTTTTCCCATTTTCCCCCCAAAAAACCAAAATGTATCTGTATTTTGGCTTTGCTGGGTCCCCTCCAGGGAAATCCACAAACCCTGGATACCTTTAGAATTCCCATGATGTTGGAAGAAAAGGACGCAAATTAGGCATGGATACCTTATGTGATCAAAATGTTACAGGGACCTAAGCGCGAACTACCCCAAATAATCAAAACAAGGCTTAGCACGGGGGGGAAAGGCCTAGCACCGAAGGGGTTAAGCATCTGTGGTACATATTATCCCCAGGACACAAGAAGTTACATGATTCTGGTGTTCGCACCCCACCAAGAATCTGGTCTTCACCTAGTCAGCCTGTCTCTGCACCATCGCTTTGAGTCTCAGGAACATGACTCTGCTGTGAAAATGCGTCCAGCGTTTCTAGGGAAGGCAGCGCAGACTGTAATGTACCATCTGGGTAAACCAGGCATCGTTCGCTCCACTGCGATTCAGAAGAGCTAAACTGCTTCTCTGTCGGTGCTCGGCACAAAGATCCTAGACTCTCTTTGTGTAGTCAGGGTAAATCTGTATCTGCTTATCCTCATAGCATGGGGACTTTGTGCATGCTGCTTATCATCGTAGCGTGGGAGCTTTGTGCGAGCTATAATTATTCTTGGGAACACTCCTGGGTGCAGGGCCACTGCCAGCACTCCATGTACTCAATCTATAGAGAAGAACTTAGAGAGTTTCTTGCTTTGCACTCCAAAAATACCACTCCCACATGATGGCTTAAACATGACAAAGCAGGAGACATGTAACACAACAATACCTAGAAAGGGGTTTCACTTTATAAAATAAAAAACCTCAAAGACTTTCTTTTTAGAATAAGGCTTGGGGTTTAATTATGCAATGCTGTCTGGCAGAAAAGCTTTTTCAGATGTCAAATGAATAACTTTCAAATATATATAGAGATATATATATATATATATTTATATGCAAGCAGTTAATAACACACTTGGCAAATGTAACAGTTAAAATGCATGAATAATAAAAATGAATAAACAAGCAAATAATAATGGACATCCTGCAAGAAATCAGAAAGATATATTTACTAAATACATCAAAAGATTACTTTGGATGTGCACTCTGACTCACTAACACATCACATAGAAAACACCTCAAATGACCACAGCCACTGGCCACACATCACAATGGCATAGGTCAGAAACAAATCACTTCACCAGGCGCAAACACTGCATCTTAGCCCCCTCCAGACTGGGTGACTCACTGCAGAGGTTAAGAATCTCAGCAAATAGATGCCTGCACTGAAGATGTGTCCATCGTATAGGCTCAAACAGTCACAGTTTTTAAGTTAGCAACCCTGAGCTTTATAGTCTCAAAACACACTAGAAGGTTCGAGAGTCTTTTCTTCTGTGCCAAGGAAACTTACTGGATTTGGCCACCTTTCATGCAAGCATTCCAGTGCAAAGGGAGTTCCCACATTCCCTCTACATTCTCACATGTTCCAGTCTTTATCTTAACGTCTTAACGAAGCTTACGAAAGCCATTGATACATTAAACAATCTCTTCTCCAAAAACAAAACAACTTTGAACATGACTAACCCAAACAACTTACAAACAGTCTGGGCCTGTCTGTGCACGCAAAAAAAGCTCAAGCAAGGCAGAGTCATAATTCAGGATGACATGAGGCCATGTCAAAGCCAATAGTAAGAATCTCATAATACTTCTCAATGTACAACACAATGCACATTTGTGCACCACTGCTCATAACACTGCACTTCGAGACCAAAAAGTACATTCCACACCTCTCTCTCTCTCTAATGCTTCTAAATGCACATCCCGCACATTCTGTTCTTGGCAAGGCTGTTCTACCCGCTCTCACTTTAAGACTGCAAGATTAAATCTTCAAGGTAAACAAGGCATATATGCAGGACATCATACATTTAGGCTAGGGTAAAATAAAACACCAAAGTCAATTAAAATTAACGTAGTCAAAGGTCATCATGCGGTGTCAAACCATAAGAGTTCCTCTAGCACTACAGAGAGGCATTTGGGTTTGAGCATGTCAACAATCCCATCTTCTAGGAAAAGTTCCACAGAGGGCCCTCCGCTTAACTTGGGAATCTTAGGAAGTGCTCCTCATGCAGTCTTCTATATGTGTTGCACTACATTTAAGTCCAGCAACAACAGCCTGAATGTCTTGATCTCCTTTTTAAGAGTGGTAACGTCCTCTACAGTAATTGTGACCATTTCAGCCACCTTGCGAAGGTCCTGTCGAAGGTGATTGATGTCCATGGACATAGCATCCATTTTGGATCCCAGCACTTGTCTGGAGTCCTGTATCACACCTATTATCTCGGTCTTCTCTGGTGTATGCTCCGCAGGTTGATGAGCCATCCTGGGTCCCTGTCCTTTGTCCTTTGGGCCAGAGCCGGGTACAGTGTACTGTGTTATAGTGTTGACTTGTGCTGCTTCTGAACATTTTTCCTTCACCATCTTGAATACATTATGCTCAGACATTCACTTGTGGGGCCGGCCTATCTCTAGTTCGGACACTTTTCCAGTTATTCAAATGCACTTGTGCTGTGCACTTTCAAGCCTTTGTGCACATATAAGGTTCCAGTCCCCCTCAGCTTTGCCGTCACAACAACAGGGTGGGCCATTGTGCCGTCAAAATGTCCCTTGCAGATGGAGAAGAGTACCTTCACGGCAACTCCTATGATGCTGAAGGCTTCAACGGGGCATCATCACATGTCACTTATCTTCCTCGGGGAGCTGTCTCTTTCACTCAACTCTCTGGGGCACCGGTGGAGTACGAGTCCAGGTATGCCACCTTGGGCCAGACTTATGTAGGCAAGGTCATCCGTGTCCTTCAGGCCCCCCTCAGCTTTAGTAAAGGGCCAAGTCACATGTGGCAGGCCCATGCGAAGATCCTCTCAAGGGGAATTTGGGGCCCCTTTCAGGATATCTCCTCCTCACAGCCCCAACCTGAGCTCAAGTGAGGAGCTTACAGACCATCTCTGCTGTTCGTGTTTGCTGTGCATGCCAGAATACACTATGCCCAGTGTTCCTATCAAGGAGGTCTCCTTGCTTGTAGATGTCATCTGTGCTTATTATGCCCGTAGCAGCCCTGTCAGGTTTAATCAGTGGTGACTGAAGCAGCGGCTGCACGCCGTGATATTGCCCTTGGGAGCTTCAGCCCCCCCATGTGTATGGCTGTCCAAGCCATTCCGGGGGCACTACTCAATCTCGGAGCACTGCTATCTCCTATCGGTGCTCCATGTGTTCAGTCCCCATTAGGACCAGCTCCTCAGCTCGCCCGCCTTGTTGTGCCACCTCCTTATTGTTGCTCCATTCTCCATCTTTCTGGCGAGTCCCATATATGTGTCTGGGGTTCTCCATCAGGAGCCCAATGCAATCCTCCCACAGCAAGGCTGTGTAGACAGCTCCCATTAAAGCTGACCCGCAGCGGCGCCACTCTGTCATAGGCCGCAAGCTGAGCCCGGCCTCAGGAGCCTTTCACAGTGTCATTTTGGGGGGAGCGGGTCACAGACCACAAGCAAACTCAGGGTGCAGGGGTGCGACACCCTACTTCGCACGCGAGTGGCGCAGGATGAATCAGGATTCCATCTTTTGTGTCAGGAGCGGCAGTGGGGCACATTTACATCGCCATCTTGCTTGACCATGCCCCCCAAGAGCTCTCATCTTTGCTATTATGTTATTTGACTTTATTCACTAGAATGAAGTGTTGCTTGTAAATATTCAAATAATCATCATCTTCCATCCAAGTCTAGATCGTTTGTCAGCATATAGCATTTGAATTGTGCTCAGTGTTAGCTGTTGCTGTTTGCATAGCTTTTTTGGTGCAGCCTTTTGTAATAACTCAAGAAGCAGTAAGATCAAGGATAACATCTTTTAGCATAGGCAGAGCATATAGAATTAGAGATGGGCAACTGTAAATAAGGGGGATCCAGGTTTAGAGTGACATCTGATAGACAATGAGAACAAATCTTGAGTTACATATGTAACTGAGAAAAAAAAAGTGAGAAGCATCCACTGTATTAATAACTTTCCAGCTATTATAATATGCTATATATGGATTCCACAGTAGTACTCTGTCATTAAAGGGAATAATGGGTTTTGGGATTGCATTGCTAAGTTTGTGGTATAATATTTTTAAACATACAGATAAAACAGTACAATGTACATGAGCTTCAAAAGGTATATTTACTTAGAACTATATCCAGGAGTCTGTTTATTTTTTTAGTTGATTGTCACTTTGAATTGAGAGAGGCCTTGGTTTTGTTTATTTTCCTGCATTCTGTCTGCTATCTGTAGCCAAGCAAGTGTGCATTATTTATGTTACAGCAGTGACAAATTAGCTTTGTCTTCTACTGCTGTGAAACAATGACAGAGAATTACCAGATTTTGAAATGCATCTTCACAATGGTGGAATGGTGGATGGCTGTGAGATCCATAAATAACATAACACAACAAAGGGGTTCTGAGTGATAGCAAACAGACGACAAGAGCAAAGCTCGAGGTGTCGATGATATCATGCAGAACGATAAGTTGAAAAGATCCTTGTAACTCACAGTTACCTATCTATAACTTTATGTTAAGTATCTCCCTCAAAATCATGTGCCCCTGTATACAGCAGGTAGGCTGAGGCAAAGGATTAATGGGAAAGCCATACATAATATGGCCTCACCCCCCTGTCCCAAATGAGAAAAAAAGAACTTACCTTAATCAACTCCCATTACCTTGCCTTTTTCCTTTCCCCTTTCTGCAGGTGTGCTTTCAGTCAAAATAGACAAGCAGCGCTGTGCTGAGAGGCTCTGAAGGAGCCCCGTCAGCCTGACCTGGAAAGCCATTATGATGTAACAACAGTGTGTAACAGGTTTTGCTACCAACTGCCGCTACTTCATAGCAGTTAATTAACAGATCTAGGGCCAGATGTACGTCCATTTCATTTTGCCAGTCACTAATTGCAATTTTTTGTGACTCGCAATTAGAGACTCACAAAAGGAAATGTAGTTATGTGTCTTAGACACATTTTGCGATTACCAATGGGGTCGCAAATGACCTGTATCATCAATAATCATGAGGCAGATCGCAATTTGTGACCAATTGGGAATGGCCAGTACTCACAGCAATGGTGGCCTGCTGGAGTTAGCAGACCACCATGGCTGTGACTCCTTTTAAAATAAAGCAATTTTTTTAACCTGCTTTGCACCGGTTGGAGACCCCTGTGTCACATCCCTGTCGGATCCTAACTGTGGTGTGGGTTGGGGCCAGCCCACTTGCCTCATGCTTGATTACTGCATCGGGCTAGGTCTGTTGCAGTGGGCTCATGCAGAGACTCACATGCTGTTGGAAGGCCCTGGAACCAGTGTGATGGTTTAAACAGGGGTATTGTCGCCTTGGTGTGGCGCCTGTGTAATGCTCTAGCGCAGCTGGATACAGCACTTTCTCCTGCTTCTTAGAACGCCCCCACTTCCCTCCTGTTCATGCCCTCGCTGGGATACATGTGGGTCCTAGCGCTCTGCGTCCTTGGGCTGCTCATGCTGGCGTCCACTTGTGCAGGCAGGCGGGACCTGAACTCCCTGGGCTGTGTCACGAGGGTGCTCTCCTGCGCAAGTAGCTCCTTAAAGACTATTCTCAGCCTATTCCTGCTTCTGTTCTGCGGCCCTCCACACACTATTAGCTGGTTTTTAGATTGGCTGTGCTTTAATTTCTGGGAGTTAGCAGTTGTCATCAAGCAGGCACCTGTGGCCTAGCTGGATGCGTCCTTTTGGGCCTCCCATCCTGGATGGCCAGTGCCAGGGACTGTCTGCAATTTGAAGCTGGTGGTCGCTGACCTCAACTTGCTTCATACGGATCACAGGAAGTTGGCTGTTATGACCTGCTCCATGGAACACACTTTAAATTACCTTATTCCCATTGCCCATGAGATGGAAACTTCTGTGCAGACATTAATTGACCATGTAAACATATTGGAGTGCAGAGCAGATGATGCTGAAGGGCGTTCACAGTGGAACAACATTCGTGTGGTGGGTCTATTGAAAAGGGTGGAGGGAAAAGACTCTGTATCCTATGTGGAGAGATGGATACGCAAATTGATTCTGCCTGAAGCGCTTTTCTGTCTTTTTTCTGTTGAGTGTGCCCATTGAGTTCCGGCACAACCTCCGCCACCTGGATCTAATCCGAGACCGTTATTGTTTCTGTTACTTCATTATGTGGATAGAGATTCCACACTGCGGGAGGCAAGAATGCTTCCAGACATCACAGTGGAAAATGCTGAGATAATGATGTTTCCAGATTATACCATTACAGTGCAGAGAAGCTCTTTCATGCCCGTGAAGAGTCAATTGCGCACCCTCAATTTGAAACATTCTCTTTTTTTCCCTGCACGATTTTGGGTTGTTGCTCAAAGGAAAACACGGTTCTTTGATGACCCTAAGGTTGCCTGGACGTGGCCGGAATCAGTGGGCCTAGCTCACCAAACTTTATCACTGGAGGCCCCAATTGGATCCTATGAGACGCTGCCCTGCCACTCCAGAGGTGGGGGGTGATGTGGGAATCGCCCTTCGTAGCCAGATCATGCTCCTAACCTAGAACTAATTATCCAAAATCAGCGTAGGGCGCTACAGACGGTTGCGGCTAACAGGGATGCAGTGCAGACTTAAGACTTCGACGAGGGCCTCACTGGCTATTGCAGTGACGATGGTTCTTTGGGGAATGGCCACTCCAAAACTGACTCTGTGGCCCCTCCTGCTCTAACATCACAAACAGAAGATGATATCATTTGAGCTGAATGTTGTTTCAGAGCTCCACATGTTAACATTAGCCAATATTTTCTGATGAGAATGGCCTTTCCTAGCTATGTCAGTGTGCTACTACTTAATGGAGAACAAACTTTACAACACAGTCATTACATTGCACTACATTTACAACATAGTCATTTCATTGCAACATCCTTTACAACGCATGTCACTGAACGCAGCCATTACATTGCATGTCACTACAACGCATGACACTACAATGCATGTCACTAAAATGCAGGCATTACATCGCATGTCATTATAACGCATACCATTACAATGCATAGTACCCCTACACTATCCAACACTTACCCTACTGTTGCAACCACTGGAGTTAGAATAGTAATTTTTACACCTACACTATCCAACACTTATCCTACTGTTGCAATCCCTGGAGTTAGAATAGTAATTTTTACCTCTACACTATCAAACACTTACCTTAAATGCAATGTAATGGTATGCCTTGTAATGGAATGCATTGAAAAGGTATAATGCGATGTATTGGTATGCGTTGTAAATGTAGTTTTAAAAAATGTGTTGTAGTGCAATGCGATGTAAATGTATGCATTGTAAAGGATGTTGCGATGTAAAAACTGCATTGTAAAGGCATGCATTGTAAATGTATGTGTTGTAACATCATACATTCCTACTGAATACCTGATGCTGTTATTCAACATGGAGAGAGGATGTAGCCTAACGGCTAGGGCAGTCGACTTCAAATCTGGAGAACCAGGATCAAGTCTTGGCAACGATGCTCAACAACCTGTGATTCTGGACAAATCACTTAATCTCCCTGTGCCTAACAAAAAAAAATGAATGTGTCCTTATATAACTCAACTGATGCTCATTTAGAGTGCTCTGATACCCGATACATTTGGTTCAAATTTGCACTATATAAGTCTCAGGAAAAAAACATGTACGGTGATCTGCCTACAATCTCTTCTTCTTTTTCCCCTCCCCTCCCCCTTCTCTACTGATTCCATCGCTTGCATCTAACACTTGGATTTTGTATGCACTCGAATGGTTTGCCACAAAATATGCTATGCTAAATATCCTGTTATTACCTATACATTTACTGTATCAGGGGTTTCCAGCCCTGTGCTCCCCTTGACCAGCCTCATCTGTAGGTACTTTCTTACTCTACCTTTCATTGTACCGGACTACATTGTTCGGTTGTTTGGGTGGATACCCATTGTCCCTCTGCTCTGATGGAATTTTGAATTTTTGTTTTATGGTTCATGAAGCGTTTTTGGCTGTTGGATGGAGCCCAAACTCACCCCGTGCCCACATGGACTGTCTGGCTGCTGCTCGGCAGTTGGCACCCCCGTGATCAATGTATGGTAGCATTCAGTTTCACTCTCTCATGATCTGTAAATGATTCCCACTAACCTTCTCACATGGACCATGAGAGGTATATACACACCAGCGCATAGGTACTCTATTTATTCTTACCTCAAGTGTTGTTCTATTCAAATTGCGCCACTGCAGAAAATGCATGTCTCGCTACCAGAAACTGCTAGGCTACAGAGGCCCTGGCTCGGGCAGCTGTTTACAACCCATTTCTCCAACTACGCCAGAGGGGCACTGTTGTGGTTAAGGCCAGAGAAGCCCTTTTTAGGTCTTGCGTGCGTTGCAGCGCAAAGCACTGCTCTGCGAGAGATTTTGTGAGAGAGGACTTTGAGAAGAGGGCTTGAAACCCCACCCCTCATTTCCATTGGCTGGCGTCACCGTTTATGCTAAACGGTGGCCTGCCATTGGAAATGAGGGTTTTGGGTTCACGCCCTTTCGCCTGTGAGCCGACTGGCTCGTCTGCTTCACTTCTGTCGTGAAGACATTTCTTATCAGCTTGTTTATTTAACAAGCTGATAAGAAATGTCTTCCCAAGAGCCTGGAAGGAGCATGCACCAGGTGTCCTGCAACCATGCTGGCTTCACGCCTGGAGCATGCGTCAGTCAGCTCTCTCATTGGTCTGTCGGTGTCCAGCTGCCAGAGAGCCCCACACAGGGAAGTGGCTACGTGTCTGAAAGGAGGATGCTCTGAAAAGACGGGGCATAGAACGCGGTGGAGTGGAGCTGCAGGTCTGTGCTGAGACTTCCTTTGTGTTTCTTCCTACTCTTTCTTTCTTGTAATCTTTCTCTCCCTCTCGCTTTTCTCCATTCTTTGCTCTCTCTGTGTATCGCTACTCCCGACTCCCTGTTGGGCTGCTCGTTATCTTCTCTTTTTCTTGCACACACGTTATTTCCTCTCTCTCCACTTACTAACTCTGTACTGCTCTTTTTCCTCTCCCACCCCCCTCTCTTGTCTAGTTTCCTTATATATGTCACTCACATCTGTGGTACTTGGGAGTCTACGGACAAGACTCTGGGCTTTTGGGCAGGTTGTGTGCTCGGTGTGTGGTGGCGGGGGTATCCCTTGCCCCCGCTTTTTGTTGCTTCGCTGGGTGAGTGGGGTCTTCGTTCATGTCACCAATTGACCCCCGCAGGAGCCCCGTTTAGCCGAGCAGCGCAGATGTATTTATTTGCGGATACGCTGTGCTGTACTTGAGTGACTGTGCGTTGCTTTATTTGACTGACTGCGCGGCGCTTTATTCGTTCACACTGCGCTTTATTTGAGTGACTGTGCGGCGCTTTATTCCTTCACATGGCGCTATATTTGAGTGAGTGCAGGGTGCACACAGTTCCTGCGTCAGGTGTGCTTGGGGGCGGGGGCAGGAGACCAGAGGCTCTTCTGAGAGGCGCTATCTTGCTTGATCAGACACGACACGCTCGGCTGGGGGGCTGGCGACGGTCTTTGGGGCGTTGCACATATTACAGAATTCTCCTCTCTGGGGTCAGCCAGCTCTCTGGGGCAGTCTGGGGGGTCTGTGTAATAAGATATGTAAAAGAGCTGTGTGTGGCAGGTATGGTTCCTTCTTTTATATTCAGGGGTGCGGGGGCCTGTAGTGTGCGCTCTCATAACAGTGTTAGGGGTCCATGGAAAAGGGGCTCCACGTGCCAGAGGTGGGCGTTCTCTAGCGCCTAGACAGGCTCCCCACCGGGTCAGTGAGACTGGTTCAGAGCCAGCCGCGTGTCAGTTTATTTTTTTTATTTAATACAATTTTATATAGCGCAAACATTACCCGAAGGTGTCAGAGTGCTGTACAAAAGAACCAGTTGCGTTACATAAGGAATTTGGACTGCATGAGTTACATAAGAGATCCAAACAGAAATAAGCATTGAAAATGCAATATGTCTTGCCTTTGATTAAGTTAATGCCATTTGCTTTGCTAATGGTATTGTATAGCAAAACATATGGCTTTAACTTAATGAAAGGCGAGACCTATTGCATTTTTAATGCTTGTTGGGAGATGAAATGGATGTTGACGCCGAAGGTCGCTATTTGAGCGTGGGTGCCTGGATGGTCGACAGCTTCTATTAGGATCGATCTATGTGCCAAACACAGAATAGGTCCTCATTTTTAATAAGCTGTCTGGCATACTTTCACACTGGAGTGGCCTTTCGTGGCTTATAGGTGGTGACTTTACAGTGTTGTTGACCCGCTGCTTGCTCGCTCATTCCCTCCATTGCCCACAGCATCTATGGTGTTAGTTGCACAGTCTCTGCATACCTGGCTTCAACATTGGCAGCTTTTTGACATTTGGCACCAGCGTAATGCCGCTGTCAGGGTGTACACGTTCTTCTCACCTCCATGCCAACTAAATGTCCAATTGGACAGAATCCTCTGTACAGACAATCTGATATCCACAGTATTGCAAACTGATTACTTGGATCGGACTCACTTCGATCACATCCCACAATATTTACAAACGGCATGGGATAATGCCACTACTTTCATTCCCACTTGGCGGCTGCAGCTAAAGGTACTGGAGGACTCCTCCTTCCGTACGTCCCTTGGAGCTGCCATAACTGGATATTTCGATCATAACCACGGCACAGCATCCACGGGACTCCTTGAGTGGGACGCACTCAAAGTTACTATGCGTTGACACTGCAGGGTACACAATGGAACATGCGCAGATCCATTGAGGGCAACTTTACCCGCATCAAGTGCACACGTCTACACCACAAAACTCACACAGTACATGATTTGGAGGAACAGCATAGGTTGAATGTACCTAGAACATGCAGCTCTACTGGAGAGATTGCGCTGTCTTAATTATGCAGCTCACTCCACCAGTACATTTTCCGCTGCCCACAGATCGGGTAATTTACTGGTGTGGCTCATTTGCCAGGACCAATCTTGCTCTCCTATTTTATGGCTTTGCTGTACCACCGGCTCATTGCTACACACCCAAAGTGAGGTACACGACAAATTCACGCCTCACTATACTTCCTGGTATCAATTGACTGCAGCGGTGGAACCCAAGGCCCTTGATGCCTTCTTTCCCTCACTCTCACTGCTCAGTTTGAGATCCAGGACAGCATAAGTGGCAAGACACAAGGCCACGACAGCCTACCTGCCAAATTCTATAAAGCTTATGCCCCCTGGTTGCTCCCTGCCTGAAGCAATTGTACGAAGAAGCCCTCTCAGCTGCTACCCTATCCATCTCCCAGCGAGAGGCCCTGCTGGTCTCCCTTCCCAAACCTGGCAAAGACCCCATGGAGTTGGGCTCCTATAGGCCATTAGCGATGCTTAACATGAATTATAAAGGCCTGGCTAAACTTCTTGCGAACCGTTCAGCACAACTGGTCCCAACATTGGATCACTCGGACAATAATGGGTTTGTCCCAGGGGGCATTAATTTCTTGAACCTTAGGCATTTCTTCCGCATCATGACATACTCTCAACAGTGTTAGCGAGGTGCTGGCTGCCTCGTCCTGGACCTTAAAAAGGCCTTCAACTTGCTGGAAAGGCCTTTTGTTTGAGGCGCTACGTCATTACGGCTTTGGACCTCACTTCCTGAGGCTAGTGCATCTACTGTATATGCAACCTCTGAACAGGGTCAAAACCGGCTCTTTCATCTCTGGGCTGATATCGATTGGCAGGGATACCCAGCAATGACGCCCGCTCTTCCCGTTGCTCTTTTTATTAGCAATGGAACCGTTGGTGGTGGGCTTCGGCATCGTCAGGAGGCCTGGTGTATTCGGCTTGGGGACAGGCTGCATGTTGTGTCTCTCTATGCAGATGAATCAACACAACAAATAGAGTCTGCGGGTCTAAGCCAAACACTCAAAAGAAAAGAAGCGACAAGTCAGCACTTTCAAAAATGAAAGAAGTCCTCATGAAGAGGGCCAAGTCCCATCACCCACCGAAGTGGCATGCTTCATCATCTGGGACCTCCCATAACTACACCTGGTGTAGTTATAGAGCTACTACTCCTTCGATTACTGTAACAAGGAGGAGCTCAGGGATGTTTTGATTCCTGTAGTTGGGAGGGTGGATTATCTCAGACTGAGAAAGCTGTCATAAGTGTGGTGAATCTAAATGCAGTGTGTAGAATCAAAAAGTGGTTTAAAATTGATCATCATTGGAAAATAAATTTTATTCTGTATCCAATGACACCAAACTAAAAATAGCAGAAATTGTAAGGGGAGCGCGTCCACAAACGTTATAGGGCCGAGCGTGGTACAACCTGGAAGAAGGTCCGAGGTAACAACGGACAGAGCGTTGCCTCACGCCCTGAGTTGTAACCAGGGCGTGAGGCAACTCTATTTGTTGTGTTGATTCAAGTGATTTGGGGATTTGTCTGCGCAGGTCTTTAAAAATTCCCTCAGACCCTATGACCAGTTGTTTTGTATTGTCTCTATGCAGATGACCTCCTTCTATATCTCAGAGACATCCACAATGTCTCAGGCGAGGTTGCTGAAACACTGTGTTGCTTTCCATCGCTGTCTGGCCTTCGAGTTAACTGGTCCAAATTATGCATATTCCCTTTCACACCTGAAATTCTAGATCCAGGACTCGCTCTCTCCGATGTGCCCTTCCCCTGGCAGCCCAGGATGTTTCAGCTTCTGGGCAGTCGTATATAACATTCTTTGGAAGATCTGTAGAATGCTAATCCCATGCATGCCGCTGTGTGTATTCGAACCCAGATGGCCTTTTGGCAGACATTTCCATTGTCATGATGGAGTGGGACACTCGTCTAAAGATGGTGGTCCTTCCCAGACTGTTGTATTATTTGTCCAATTTACCCCTCTACGTCCTGACAAATTATTTCAGGACCTTGAGTCCCAAATCAGGGACCTCATCTGGAACATGGGTCACCGTAGAGTTGCACTGATGAAACTATACTCTCCACTTGATCAGGGTGGTCCTACTGTGCCAGATTTTGAACACTATTATCTAGCCTCTCAATTGCAATGAGTGGCCAAATAACTGTCTGGACTGCAGTTGTCTGACACAGTCACCACCCTACCACTCTGGACGTTGTCCAATATACACTACTTGTTTCACCCGCTTACGCGGGCTAAGGCACCGGATCCCTTGCTGTTAGATGTTGCATACCAATGGTACCACGGTAGCCTCTGCCTTATGCATGCAGTGGTTCCTTACACACCAGCACTTGCCTTATTAGGCACTCCCAGAACAGCTACACCAACATATGCAGTGGAATTAGAGACCTGGCATGCGGTGGGACTGCCCATTGGGAAGAAGACCTTGCCCAACCCTCTACTGGCAGACAATAGGCTGCAATCTTGCTAACATATTGCGCGATGCGAGGTTCCCCTATACAATTCTAGATAATACATAGAGCCTACCTCACTCCCACCATAATCAAACAATATTTTCACCGTAGTGATGCATCCTGTCCCATATGCACCCTGGTTGTGGCAGACATACTTCATATGCTGTGGTCTTGTCCCTCTTTGCACGCTTACTGACAAGGCGTCTTAACCCCGCTTATGACATGTACGGCACAACCCAACTTGCAGACTTGGAAGGTGTGTACATTGGGTTTGTTCCCTAGGGCTAAGAAATGCAGAGTAACCTCCAGGTTCCTAGATCTGGGCTTCTAGAAGGGTCAACGTCTTATGACCAGGCTGTGGAAATCCCCAGAACCCCCCACACTTGAGGCATGGACACAGTCCTTCCTGGTGTGGGTGCAGGCGGGGGTGGCATTGTGAAGGGAGGATACTATGGAATTGCTCAAATACTTGTCAGCTCCTAGCTGGGATGCAATGTTGTCTGATCTAAGAAAGCTTCTACACAAGGAGGGGGGATACCCCTGATTCGTGAGGCCCCTTGGGATGCCATAGGGGATGTTAGACTTGTACCATGGCCAGTGATACGTCACTCGGGTATGCCTTCTTTCCTCAGGACCTGACTGGGTCATGCTCATCCCTAGCTCACTATTGTGATGTAGTGTTCTGCTGGATAGTGTGGATAGGGTGACTGTTGTGATTTGAAGGTACCGGCTCCACTTGATTTTGTTGTTTCGTTCCTATATAATGGAATCTTGTCTTCTTTACTGCAAAGATATGTATTATTAACCCTTGTGGGGTTGTTTGACCGATTGGATGCTTTGCATGGTTAAATATACTGTTGACTGTTGATATGTGAAAGCCATTTGCTGTCCACAGGCTCACTTGACTGTGTGCCCCCACACTTGTTGTAAACTGACTTTGGCAACTCCGTAATTACACTTGCTTGTTTTTTTCTGACTATAATTGGGACTGCGATCCCACTTTGCTTTATTGCAGATATTGTGAACTGATTTTTATTAACTTAAAATTGAATACAAATATTTATATATTTTTTAAATTAATCTGGTCATTCATCAATTTCAGAACTTTTTTTATGGTCAGCATACAATTCCCAGCAACTCGAGGGCACTTTGAAATTCCATAATTGTTAAAGAGTGAAAAGGAAATTTAAAATGATAGCAACAGCTGTGGCTCGTGCAGGTTAGAGCGGTAGAGTGGTGGTGGGATGGGGGGATTTTGACTGATGACGGCGAGGGAAAATTGAATAAATAATTAATTTTCCCTCGTCCTTGTCTGTCGAAATCCCCCCTCCACCATCAACCCGGCACCACCGCTCTTACCTGCACGAACCGGGGCTGGAAAGCAAATTGGCATTTTTTTCATCGTATGCCTTTTGGTTTTTGCTTCCATCGAATTTCATTTGAGACCTGATGTATTGTAAATCACATATTGTTTGATAAATCTTGATTTGTACAAAAGCTGTTCCTAAACATCTGGCAGTCCAGCTTTTGAAATGCTCTTTTCAGTTCGGCAACGATGTGCTGAGGCTGAATCGCATACACTGCACTGGCGCAATGTAGATTTCAACTGATTTTTCACGACGTCACAATTGGAAGAATATCATTTGCATTGAAATGCTAGTACAAACACAGCACTTTAGCATCGCTGGTCCAAACGCCAATGCAAATGCCAATGTAAAATTGCACTGGCATATGGTAATGTATGTCAAAAATAAATGTTGGTGAAAATTGAAAATGTTGGTGAAAAATTCACCAGCATCTGACCCCAGTCGTTTCATGGCGTTCTGCATCTGTAGGTTCTTTGTTAGCAATATATTAGACAGAATTGATAATTTACACCAGTGCTGGTGGGAACAATCGTGCTGACACATTTACGAAGGACGTCTGTGCATAAACATGCACCTCTGGTTTGTAAATTACGCAATTGGCGCAAAGAGCACGAGACGAACACAGGGGCATATCAACAACAACCGGCGATAATTATCGCTCAGCGCTCTTAGCGTGAGGATAATTATCGCCGGCTAGCGTGAATTTTTATCGCTGATATAGCGTGCTATTAGCAACGCTTATCTCAATAGCGATAAAAATCTACACGCTAACAGGCTAACGTGTGATTATCGCTGGAAACCCAGCGATAATCTCACGTTAGCTTGTTGATAGGGACAGGCAAACTTAGCCATGATATCCTCCTTCCATAGGATATCATGGCTAAGTCTGAAAATTAGCAGACGTAAAAAAGCAGCGTTAACCGCGGTTAGCGCTGCTTTTTTTGTCTCTAACAGGGTTAGCGACATTCTTGATAATAGGAGAAATGTCGCTTAGCGACATTTCTCCTATTATTTTACTCTGGAACGCCCCCTTTGCATCTCATTAGAGATGCAAGGTGAAGTGTAGAGTAAAAGGGTGCTAACATGCAAATGTGCGTGTTAGCACCCTGTTGTTGATAGGGCGCTAGTTTTATCTCTGCTTTTTTGGCTTTTAAAGCCAAAAAAGCAGAGATAAATCCCTTGTTGATATGCCCCAATATAGTGAAAAAATGTGGGAAATAAGCACATTTGTGCTACAATAGAGCTTTCTTCATTTCGTGTTTCATTTCGCCAAATGCTGTTTTGAAAAAATGTTCGCCAAAATGATGAAGAACTAATCAAATACTTATGTGCTGGGCTATTTATTGTGTTCGTTTTCGCAATTTATATGTTAATAAATTGAGGGATTGAAAATTACATTTCGCATCGCTTACAACCAAGCAAAATCCAATATATAATGTACAACAAAGATTATGTACTCTTTTTAACATGCTGCGGCTGCATACGATAAACATCTGATCTACCACAGCTGTACACCGTTTGTGATTGTATTCAGGGAGCCATCTTTGTTTACGGAATACACTGCATCCCTTTCACCTCCACGCGCACATACGAACTGCCGGGTTTAGCATCTCCCAACCACACTAATGGATCACTTTGTACTAGTATTGGCAAACGGTGAAATAATTGGCAGAACAAGCCCTACCGCTGGAGTAAAGTCTGTCAGGACTAATATATTCAGATTGAAAATTGATGTAGGGAGCCACGACCTATCTTGTCAGACACCACAGGGGACTTCTCCTTCCCCATGGAATGCAATTAATTAAAATCTCTTTGAGGATGCAGTCTTGTCGGCAATTAGTAACTAGTCTACCTGCTCCTTGTATCTGTACTATGGAACGTGCTCAAGGTTGGAAGTATTAAACATCCGTGCTGTCGGGCTTGTGATCTCCTCAGCTCGAGAAGTAAGTGTGACAAAAGTTATAAAACTTGACATATTTATGACAGATCTGTTTGCTATTAACTCAGGAACAGCAGCCGGATTTGGTTTTACAAATGTTGTGGAATTATTTACTTATTTTGAATTGGCTTGAGAGAAGAGGTTGGTGGACAAAGGTTTCTTAATGAACTCATATCAGCTAAAATATGAGTTAAGGTTTTCTTTTTTAAATGTTCCTAAAACAGTGTCAGTCTACTTCAGAAGACTCTGCTAGTGGCTCCTGTAACGGTTTGCTTTGGCATATGTAACATAAAAGAATCATGTTAAGAGTAACTTTCTAAGGTGAAAACTGTAGCAAATGGGTTCCACACATTTAATCCTCCTGGATTTTTTGCATTTGACTACCCAGTCTTTGGACTTTTACTGTGAATGAGTCATGCCACTTGAGTTCCACTCAAGGCAATTTAATGATAAATAGAATGAGAGTGTTAACCCCCAGTGTCCACCTTTTAAGATAAGTGCACTGAAGTGAAGCTAGGGTAAGAGGGTCTTACTTGGATACACATGAACATGTGAGCACGCATGTGAGTGGGCAGTACATTTGAGTCTACCGTCCTCCGCAGAATAGTATCTGCACACAGGTAGGCTGTTGCAGAAGGAAGCCTTCAGGATTGGTATAGACCTGGGGTAGGCCATACAATGTGAGTATGCTTTAATAGAACAGGTCTGTAGTGCTTACTGCAGGTCTGTGATGCTTAAACTGTATTACAAATCGTGGAGAAATCTGCACTAAAGTACAGTTTCACCCTACTTAGGCCTATAGGATCCAAAGAGGTATTCACTTCGGGGTACACTTGCACCTCAAGTGTAGATCTACAGTCCATTGTATTTACACTCCTTATGTCATCCCCACACAACAGAGCCTTTTACAGTGCTTGACCTGATTCTGGGAAAGGAAGGGTGCAAAGGAAATCTGCAACTATTAATTAGCTTGTCACACAGCAGGGCCAGACCTCTGGAGTCAAACAGAGGAGGGACTCACTTTTGAAGTTGTGGTAGAAAGGGATCAGGCAGCTGTCTCAGTTAAAGGTGGAGCTGTGGTGCTCTAGGAGGGTATTTTCACTAACCATGGGCAACAAATTCCATTCGAAAATGTCGAAACTTTTGCGATCCGCGGTGGAACGGAAATATGGAGGGCAGGATTCATTCATTCTGGCACGATGCTCATGTCACAAAAATTAAACCTCAACAGGAAGCACTTACAGATATAAATAAGCAGGTGCCCGAGTTGAAGCGGTGTGCAATGTCTTCCCGCCCTTTCCCCCACTATGATGGACAGCTCACTCGAGGGACACCAGCACCCGTCGGCGCGGTGGCAACGTTACAGACACACATGGTCGCTGTAGACAACTGTTCTGGCCCTTTACGCAGCTGTAGTGTAGGAAAAGCACTATACATTTACCCAACGAGGTAGCACTTACTGATTAGCCAGCAGGAAGTACTCCAGTTGAGTAGAGGTATTGAACAAAACGGTGACATCTTCTTGGGTAAATATGCAGGGTAGTATTCATTCTGGCACGATGCTCCTGTCACAAAAATTAAACCTCAACAGGAAGCACTTACAGATATAAATAAAGCAGGTCCCCGAGTTAAAGCTCAAATTCAGTAACGCATTCAAATCAGCCCCAAATCTGCACGAGCACGCAAAATTGCACGTGTTCGCAGAGATTTTTTGCCATTTCGTGATATTTTGCGAAAGGCAATTTCGCAAATTCCGCCCACCCTTAATTTTCACAGACAACTTGAAGTCACCATATTTCAATGTCCTATAATGCTGTGCAGTAGGGTTGGTACAAGGGTGCATTGAAGATGTTGTAACTTATTATTGCAAAGAGAAAAATTGATAGACACAATGCTGTTCCATGTCAAATATTCACCCCAGTACAGAGATCTGGGCCTAAATCAATTGTTTTTTGGCTCCCCATGCCATTCCAGTTTAGACTCAGCCATATGCAAATCAGTCTTGACCCCGTTCCCCATGGCAGGGTATGCCCAGACGTGGGTCCCTTGCTCACTTTGCACTGGATCTAAGCTAGCCTGGCTGATGAGGGGGTGTTATCCCAAAATCGGTCCTAGGATGCTTGTTTCCGGGTCAGGGAAGACCTGCCTTGGCAGTTCGGACTGAACTATTCCCATGAGTAATAGGATAAAGACTGATTTGCATATGGCTGTGTCTGAACTGGGATGGGGAAGTGAGATAAAGAATGATGATGGATTTAATCCAGATCTGTGACTGGGGGTGAGCGTCTGAAAAGTTTCAGCGCTTCGTCCATCATCTTCTTGTGTTTGCTTCGTGTGCCCAGACGTGGGTCCCTGGCTCATTTTGCCACTGGATTCAAGCTAGCCTAGCTGATGAGGGGTTTACACTGAAACCAGTGCCTGGATGCTTGTTTCCGGTCCTGGGAAGACGTGGCTTGGCAGTTTGGGCTAAACTATTCCCATGAGGAATAGGGTGGAGAATGATTTGCACATGGCTGGGTCTGAACTGGGATGGCAAAATGAGCTAAAGAACGATTATGGATTCAACCCAGATATGTGACTGGGGTGAGTGTCTAAATCGTTTCAGTGTTCCGTCCATCACCTCTTTGTGTTTGCTTTGTTCGCCCTAAGTTGGCAGGGTATGCCCAGACATGGCCCCTGCTCACTTTGCCACTGGATTCAAGCTAGCCTGGCTGATAAGGGGTGTTGCCCTAAAACCAGTCACAGGATGTTTGTTTCCGGTCCAGGGGTGACCTGGCTTGGAATTTAGGGCTGGACTATTTCTATGAGGAATAGAGTCAAGACTGATTTGCATATGTCTAGGTCTGAACTGGGGTGGTGAAGTGAGCTAAAGAACTGTTAGAAATGGGATCTCTGGTTGGCTAAGGCTTGCGCCAAAGCCAGGCAGAGACCACCACTCTAGTCAGGGCAAGGCAGTTACGCGTCAAAGATAACCCCTGCTCACCCCCTTGGTAGCTTGGCACGAACAGTCAGGCTTATCCCTGAGGCAATGTGTAAAGCGTTTGCGCATGCACCCAGCAACAACACAGATAGTTATAGTTACAACCTAGTTTCCATAGGAAATCTCAAAATTCTATTTTGAATAACTTTGGCGCCGGTTGACGAATCCTCGCGAAATTTTCAAAACTAATGGGGCGCTCCGTTCAGCTCCTACCCTGAAAGTCTCGGGGTGATTCATCAAGCAGGGGCTGAGAAAAAAGGGGGGTCCCAAAACGCGTTTTCCCCATGCATTTTTCCATAGGACCTTTAGACACAGCTACAGCCCGAACGGCTGAACAGAATTACTTGAAATTTGGCAGAGAGGTAGCCAAAAGGTCAAGGAAGTGCCTATTGCAGGTCTGGTGTAAATCTGTTCAGTATTTCCTGAGAAAATAGCATTTAAAAGCATATATATATGTGGGCGGAGCCTAACCACACATCTCATCCTGAGATCTGATTGGCTGTCAGCACTTCATCCAAGAAGTGTTGGCAGCCATCTTGGGACCAATATACATGATAGCACCTCATTAAAAAGCATTGCAGTTAATAGAAGGTTTTAAGACTTTAGTTACATTATAAATCATTTGTTGATGGTACCATACTCATTTTAGGAATTGTGGTATGTTCTAAGGTGATTTCACCATGTGAAAAAGCCTTCTGCTGGGATATCATGATTGAGAGAAAAATATTTTCTCATGCTTTTCCCACAGAGGTTTGGAAGGTGATCTATAAGCTAAACTGAGAGCATATTTTCTGTAAATTCACATTATCTTTCTCAGTCATGTGAGAATGAAGTCTGACATTCTCAGTAAAACATGTACATCCAACAAGGGCAGAGACTGTCAGTTGATTCCTTTGTGTTCTACTGCAGCTGCCCAGAGTGTTCCAAAGAACAACTAGAGCGCTAACAGTCCTACTTATGATAAACGTATTGCACACCTGAAGCCATCTTGATTGGAATAAAGTGGTAACTCTTAAAACATTTCATTTAAAAAGAAACACAATGAGGGGGTTCATTTTGCCATATAAAGTATGATTAGTGCTGCAGAAGGAAAAATTAGGGCACATTTTGAGTGATTTCTCAAATCCTCTTCTATTTCATTAAAAAATTCTGACTTGCAGACTGAAGCATGCACTTTCAATACCAGCAGCAGACTTCCCTGGTGAGCAGTAGATCTACTACAGTGATCTAATGAGCAACTAGAGTGCTAACATTCTGAATTGATGGCAAATGTGTGACACATCTGAATGCTTTCTTGATGGAATCAAAGCAAAAAACTGAAAGTATTTCCTACTGAGGAGACTGTAGTAAATGAGGAAGTTAGGAAACTTCATAACAAATAAGTCTCCCAAGATGGCCACCAGAGACAAAAGAGCCCATATGTAGCACAAATATCACCCATATGTAGCCCAAGTATAGCCCAATGACAGCATGTCCCAGAGTGTTCTAACGAACAACTAGAGCGCTAACAGTCTTACCTATGACAAAAGTATGGCACATCTGAAGCCATCTTGATTGGAATAAAGTGGTAACACTTAAAAAATTTAATTTGCAAAGGAACAAAATGAGGGGGTTCATTTCGCCATAGAAATTATGATTAGTGCTGCAGAAAGAAAAATTAGGGCACATTTTGACTTCTCAAATCCTCTTCTATTTCATTAAAAAATTCTGACATGCAGACTGAAACATGCACTTTGAATACCAGCAGCAGACTTTCATGGTGAGCAGTAGCTTTACTACAGTGATCTAATGAGCAACTAGAGTGCTAACATTCAGAATTTATGGCAAATGTGTGGCACATCTGAATGCCTTCTTGATGGAACCAAAGTAAAAAACCTGAAAGTGTTTCCTACTGAGGAGACTGCAGTAAATGAGGAAATTAGGAAACTTCATAACAAATAACTCTCCCGAGATGGCCACCAGAGACAAAAGAGCCCAAATGTAGCACAAAAATCACCCAGATGTAAGCCAAGTGTAGCCCAATGACAGAATGTCCCAGAGTGTTCTTAAGAACAACTAGAGCGCTTACTGTCTTACTTATGACAAAAGTATGGCACTCCTGAAGCCATCTTGATTGGAATAAACTGGTAACACTTATAACATTTAATTTAAAAAGGAACACAATGAGAGGGTCCATTTTGCCATATAAATTATGATTAGTGCTGAAGAAGGAAAAATTAGGGCACATTTTGAGTGACTTCTCAAATCCTCTTTTATTTCATTCAAAAATTCTGACATGCAGACTGAAACATGCACTTTTAATACCAGCAGCAGACTTCCGCGGTGAGCATTAGCTTTACTACAGTGATCTAATGAGCAACTAGAGTGCTAACATTCAGAATTCATGGCAAATGTGTGACATATCTGAAAACCTTCTTGATGGACACAAAGTAAAAAACTGAAAGCATTTCCTACTGAGGAGACTGCAGTAAATGAGGAAATTAGGAAACTTCATAACAAATAAATCTCCCAAGATGGCCACCAGAGACAAAAGAGCCCAAATGCAGGACAAATATCACCCAGATGTAGCCCACATGTAGCCCAATGACAGAAGTGTGCAAAACACTTTTTATTTTTTGTGTTTTTGCAGTTTTATATAGTGCAGACTTGTCAGGTATTGGAGTGCTTTACATGTGCATTGGTTACATCACACAAGAACAAATTCATTTTGGTTTTAGACATGGGGAGATTAAGTGATTTGACCAGAATCACAGAATGTTGAGCTGAAGCAGAAACTCCAACCTGGTGCCCCAGTTGCAAAGCCTGCAGCTCTGGAAGTAACACCACATCCTCTCCCCTAAGTGCAACATTTAATCAAGTGGTCAATTGGATAAAAAAAACATAAGGATAACAAATAATCTAAAAGTGCTTTGTCGCTATTTGAAAACTCAGAAAATATGTTCTCATTTCAGTTTTTTAGAGAACTAACCATACTTTTGATGCAAATAAGACCCTCTCATATATGTAATTTCTAAAGGAAATGCTCATGGTATTACAGTTTTGATTACATCAAGATGACGTCAGGCGTTCCACACTTTTGTAATAAATATAGAATGTTAGCAATCAAGTTGTTCATTAGGATACTGTTGATAGGCAGAGGCCATTGGCACGAACTCTGAAAATTGAAGGCAGGTAGGAGGGTGCAGAGGCAACAATTTGACCACACTGGGCAGGCAGGAAGGGCAGTGGTAGCACAACAGACTATGGAGGGCAGTGGAAAGGGGGGCAGGGGCACCAAACCAACAATACAGGACTGGCAAGAGAGGCTGTGGCAATATAATAGACCATTGTGGGCAAAAGGATGAGGCAGAGGTAGTACAACCATACATGCCAACAGACCCGATTCAGCCAGGAAACATCCAATGTTTTTAAGCTCAATTGGGCTTTATTTGATCTGTCTCCTGTCTACAATCTCCTCTTTTTCAATGTAACTCAAAGGGGAAAATAAATACCCCAGTTTTTTTTTCAAAATCTCCCTCTTACCAAGTTCAAAATGTTCCAAAGTATGGTACATTGGATCATGGAAGGCAGGAGGAATTGGGGTAGGGACATGGACTCGGATAACAGAGGACAGGAGGGACATGGAGAGGTGCACCAAACTGACCCTACAGGGCAGGCATCAGGGTTTGCAGCAGCACAATACACCACACAGGGCATGCGGGACGGGAGTGCAACACAACAATCCATAGAAAGCTATAGGGAGGGGACAGGACCATGCACATGGACAACAGAGGGGAAAGAGGCAATGGTAGCTAGCTGACCATAATGGACAGACAGGAGAGAAAGCTGCAGCATAACAGACCATAAAGGGTAGGAGGGATGGATCAGGGGCATTACAATGGAACAGACAAGCCAGGAGGTAGGGAATAGGGGTCTGCACATGGAAAAAGAGGGCTGGGGGCAAGGGGGCAGGGCAGGAGCAGCAAGATAACCATGGAGGTCAGGCTGGATGGGCACTAGAAGCAAGACACACCATGGAGAGCAACAGTGAGACTATGATGGCATACACACAGACCATGGAGTGAAGGTGGGAGGGGGTCAGGGGCAGCTAGCTGACCACACAGGGAAGGTAGGAGGGGCCGTGGCAGCACAGAAGACCATGCATGGCAAGCGGGAGGGTTAGTGGCAGCACAATGGCTATGATGGGCAAGAAGGAGGGTGCAGGAGCATGCACAAAGGACCATGGAGGATAGAAGGGAGGGTCAGGAATTGGGCACAGACAAGAGAGTTCAAAGGAAGGGGCCTCACAACAGACCGTGCACGGCAGTCAGGAGGAGCAGTTGCCGCAAAACAGACCAGGGAGGGCAGAAGGGTGTGGCAGTAAAATGGACCATGGAGGACAGGAGGAAGGGGATAGGGGCATGGCATGTGGAGAGGAAGGGTGGAGGTGGCAGGGACAGGTTACAGTCATCTGACAATGCTAGGCAGGTAGGAGGGGAGTGGCAGCTCAACAGAACACTCAGAGAAGATAGGAGTGGCAGGTCCATGGAACATGGTGGGCAAAAAGGATGGAGCAGGGGCATGCACAAAGACATCAGAGGGCAGGGGGAAGGAGAATAGGGGCAGTAAGCTAAGCACAGAGGCTAAGCAGGAGGTCAATGATGGGGCATAGAATTGGGCAATGGAGGGCAGGAGGAGTGGACTGGTACATCATGCTAAATGGAGGGCAGTGGCAGCACATCAGACCATGCATGGCAGGAGGGAGGAGGCTAGTCCATGGATTCAGACAACAGAGGATAGGGAGGAGGTGGATGGGGCAGCAAGCTAACTTCAGAGAAGGCGGGTATTAGGAACTTTATTGTTTTTAAAAAGTGTGTCTGTGCGAACTACTTAAAATATGAACAAGTATGCAGTATAATCTCACTTTTATTCAGGAAGAAGAGGACGTTTGTGACTGTGACTCCGGGCTCACTTGGCAGAAACACCCCCTGACCCTCTACCCTCCATCGTAAAATGTAATGTCCGTTAAAAGGTTAGGCGAACGCAGTGTTATATAGAATATAGACCTGAGAGCACGATTGAAAATGAAAACTAGATATAGCGTATGGTATAAACTATGCACCAAAAAGTGTGATATAAGATGAACCAGGGCGTGAAATATAATATGCAATACATTGTGCGCAATGACAGATTCATTGGAGAGCGCGAGATAGCACAGGCACTAGCGCGTGCTATGCGATATGCGCCTTGGAGTGTAATATGCACAGGGCAGTGTTGTGTAACCTAACTAGTCTCTAAAGTTGTAATATAAAATTTGTGCTGGGGAGTGTAACATTGCATATGCACTGTGACAAAGATATGGATCCCAGATTGTAATATGTATGGCATAGCGCTGTGCGTTATAACATAGGCATCGAGGAAGGCATTTTAGATGGGGCAATATAGCCCGCGCGAAGGCAAGTGTGGCATGACATATTCACGGGGTGGTGTTACAGTGCACATGGGCTAGAGAGTGTCATAGCATACGCACTAGCTGGTGGAATACAACACAGAGGTGTGTGACACATGGCGGGCACTGATGGTTGTAACACAGCATTGGGCTCAGCCAGGAGCACGCTGTGACTCTCAAGTGAGGTTTGTCTCCTTTCCAGAGAGTAAAATGAAAAGTATTACACATCCGGCGGTGGAGGTGTGTTGTATTAACCGTGAGGGGGGTTTCTTGCAGTTTTGGTCGAATTTTTGTCGAATCCCCTTTGAATGGGTTGGTGTGTGTGTGTATTAAATGTGCCCATCAATAGCTACCCATGTTTGTATAAATAAACAACAAGGGTGTCTATTTGGAGAGTACCCACAGACGGGGGCACCGGGATTAGGCACGGTAGGGTGTCAAACACGTCAGAGCTTCACTAGCGGTGTAAATACATTCCACGTGGATTCATTGTATGCATAGTCGCCTTTTAATGAATATCACGCAAATCGTCATGGTGATAGGTACGTACGGTTTGTCCAGCATGTCCTAGGTGTTTCTATAAATATATTTTAAAAAAATATTAAAAAACAAAGGCCGACCCCGGGGGATGGGGTCCCCGGGAAATAAGTTGCCTGAGGAGAGGGGCAACGCAACCCCCTCCTAAAGAATACAAAATAAAAAGTCCATGCCCTGAGGGTTGGTGTCCCCGGGGCCGATTAAGGCCTTGGGAGGGGGGCCAAGCAGCCCCATTCCAAATTCTTTTTTTTCTTAAAAAAAAGTTAGGTGGCAGGCCCTGGGCGATGGGGTCCCCAGGTCCAATAAATTAGAAAAAAGAAGGGGGCCACACATCCCCCCTTCTTAAAAAAAATAAATAAATAAAAGACCGGCCTCACGCCGGAGGCCACACCCCCTCCTTGCAGCACTCTGTAGACGCGCCGTCTGGTGAGTTGTAAGTTGGGGAATTAATTCCCCTTCAACACTGAGGGTCCCTGAGAGCCAACTAGCCCAACAGGTATCTCCAGTATGCGCCAGGGAGCTGCGTTGCAGGCAGGTGTTCTGAGGCCATGCCCCTTTTTACACCTCTCTGCAACGCAGCTCTGTGGCACTTACTGGAGGTACCTAGTGGGCTAGTTTGACCCTAGGGACCCTCAGGATTCTAAGGCACTTAATCTCTCAACTTAGAATGGCCACATGGCGCGTTTATACAGTGGTGAAGGGAGGGGACAGGGCCTGAGGTGACGTGTGCAAACATGCCCTGTGGTACGTTTTACGTTAGGGAAATAATTCCCTTTCAATCCTGAGGGACCCTAGGGGCCAACTAGCCCACCAGGTGCTTCCAGTAAGCGCCACTGCGCTGCGTTGCAGAGAGGTGGTGCAGGCCGTGCCCCTTTTTACACCTCTCTGCAATGGTGCTTACTGGACATACCTAGTGGCTATTTTGCCCCTCGGGACCCTCAGGATTCAAGGATTCAAGGGGACCTAATCTCCCAACTTAAAATGGCCACACGGCGTGTTTACACAGTGGGGAGGGGAGGGGACGGGGCCTGAGGTTACGTGTGCAAACACGCCCTATGGCGCGTTTTAAGTTGGGGAAATAATTCCCCTTCAATCCTGAGGGCCCCTGGGGGCTAATTAGCCCACCAGGTGCTTCCAGTAAGCGCCACTGCACTGCGTTGCAGAGAGGTGGTCCAGGCCGTGACACTTTTTACACCTTTCTGCAACGCAGCTCTGTGGCACTTACTGGAGGTACCTAGTGGGCTAGTTGGACCATCGGGACCCTCAGGATTCAAATGGACTTAATCTCCCAATTAAAAACGTCCACAAGGGGTGTTTACACAGTGGTGAAGGGAGGTGACGGGGCCTGAGTTAACGTGTGCAAACACGTCCTGTGGCGCGTTTTTCGTTTGGGAAATAATTCACCTTCAATCCTGAGGGACCCTGGGGCCCAACTAGCCCACCAGGTGCTTCCAGTAAACTCCCATATTTTATGTATTTCTCATAATAGAACTGATAATAACAGATTGAACCAAATCACTAATGTGCAAATCGAAACACTGATGGTGTCTGGTGTAAACTAAGATCTTGACATTCTCTTCACAGCCCTGAGGAAGTCACTATACGTGACGAAACACGTGTCGGCTGTCATCCATCTGTATCAAGATTTAGAAAACTGAAGTCTCCCTCTCACGAAATAACAACTAGAACTAAATACACTAGGGAGTTCTGATTTTTTGCTCATGAATGTGTTCTTCCTTTCTGTAAAACTTATGTATTAAATTGCTTTCTGACATATACTTTTGTGAGGACCTAATCTGTTCCGTAGCCAGTTTTTCATTATTGTCATTGTGTCCTTCTCTTTTTTTGGCTAATAACCATTAAGAATATTATATGACTCCAGAGTGCCGGGATTAATTTATGTACAAAATCTGTTAATTACGGGGATTGCTTTGCATGATACGTATAATTCAGCACTCAGGTAGTAGGGTGCTTTCTAATCCCGAGCGGCACCACTTATCCAATTTGTTACCGATTTCACTGTTTCTCCGGCAAGTATTACTATACACCCAATTTGATGTCAATGATTGCTATGATGTGCATCCTCTGATACATTACTACCCCAGTCTTTTGCTGCGTTGCAGAGAGGTGGTCTAGGCCGTGCCCCTTTTTACATCTCTCTGCAATGCAGCTCTGTGGCACTTACTGGAGGTACCTAGTGGGCTAGTTGGACCCTAGGGACTCTCAGGATTCAAGGGGACTTAATTTCCCAACTTAAAAAGGCCACAGGGCGTGTTTACACAGTGGGGAAGGGAGGGGACGGGGCCTGAGGTGACGTGTGCAAACACGCCCTGTGGCGCGTTTTAAGAGGTAGTTTTAATCCCCCTGCTCTATTATATTTTAGGGGCTTACAGAGGAGGTCATGCTAATCACAGGGGGACCCCAACACATAGTGTTCCCTAGTGTGTGTAGGTGTTTTCACTGTATTCTAAGTGTCTTTTAACATAGCACTGGCTCTAGGACTGGTTAGTCAGACTCAGTTACCACCAGTATCCGTCTGAAAAAGTTGAGGGTACAGGATAATTTTGCAACAAAGCTTCTTTCTGCTCTTCTGTTTGTTCTTTCTGCACATTATCCTTCTTCCTGCACTTTTCTTCGTCTTTGCGGACTTCTGTTGCTTCTTTCTGCATTTCTTTTTTTTCTTTCTGTGCGTTTTTTTCTTCTTTCTTCACATGTCCTATCTCTGTAGGCATAGTTAGAAATTAGCATTTAAAAAACCTTTGAAATTCACTGAAAAAACCATAGGTTTCAGGCATGTTATAGTTAGGAATTAGCATTTAAAAACCTTAGAAATTCACTGAAAAAACCATAGGTTTCAGGGGCGTTATAGTTAGCTGGACTTTTCACTCGTACAAACCATTGAAATTCCCCCGTTATATTTAGTTCAGCTAACTATAACTCATGCGCCCACAATGCACTGCTGATGACGTCACATATTACATTACTCTTGACATGGTCAGTGACATCACTCATGACATCACTCATGACATCTCAAACGACATCACTGATGACATCATCCTTGTGATAGAGTGGCAGACCTCCTTTCACCCTAATATAACCTTTGATACACACATTCAAAAATAGAAACTAAAATTTTCAAAACAATGGACATACCAATACCAGTTACAAAAACCTATTCAGTAATTCTAAGATCCACATACACATCCACTCATTCACCAACAGTCCTATACAGTCACTCATACATGTACTCACTCATCATATGTACTCATACACCTATACATCCTGTTACACAATGCCACTCATCCATAGAGTTACTCACACACACAGTCACTCATGCTAATAAAGAATCAAACATCCATTTACTTGCATATGCAGTTATACACACATCACCAGACTTACTTCTACAGAAACGTACACATACTTAGTCTTTTAAACAATCACGTATAGAAACACATACTTATTCATACAGGAACTCTTCCAATCTCTCACTCTCACATATACTCACTTATATACAACAATAGTCACATATACTAGTTTAAAACATATGTAGTTACTCATAAAGGCACTATTGAGACAGTCATTCACTCACTAACATACCCATACACACACTCATCCTCCCATACAGTCCTGCACACATGCTGTCTTCAACACATACAAACAGTCACTCATTCATGCGTCTATGCACTATGTAATACCCCCACCGAACCATACAGACACTCAGACACTCATACTGATACTCAAAAAAACAACTAATAACCTATATAGACACTCATGTAGCTACTCACCAACGCATGCAGCCACTTATACACAAAGTGAGAGACTGATACAGATATTTACATATTTAAACATTACTCACTAAGCCATGTATTCACTAAGATACACTTAATCAGTCAGTTATACAATCAATTTTTCAAAAACAAATCATCGATTTAGAAACTTATATACCCATTTATTCTTCCATTGACCTTGAGATATACATATATAAAAAATATTTAATTTTCAGAAAAAAACACATTCACTGAGGAACCCACAGACCACGTCAGTTCTAAGGGGCGCCCAGGGTCGTCCAATGTTAAAGAGGCAGGTGCTGAACTACCAAGAAGGCGCAACGGCTCCCCACTCAGAAAACTTCGAAAACATCCGGATCTTTAGGACAATCAACACTACGAACTATCCACAATGACAGGGCAACTTGATAAGGACCGATCCGAATTTAGACACTACGCCACTAAAGCTGTGCTCATGGAACATAAACGGGCAAAACAATAAGGCTGCAGACGCTGAATTCCTTCGATATGTAAAATCATTTGACATCATCCTACTACAGGAAACATGGTCAGAAAACCCGGTGCAAATAGAGGGTTACACATGTTTTTACACTTTAGCCACAAGGAAAAGTAAATATGGCCGGCTAGCGGGCGGCTTAGCCTCTTACATCAAAATTACAAAAATTCACAGTGCCATGGAATTAACTCATCAATCCCCAGCTATAAACGCAGTAAAGATCGAATTAAACCTTAAAGGGAAAAAAGAAGAGGTATTGGTGATCAACACCTACATAAACCCAAAAAAGAAAAAACAGGAGTCGAAACTCCTATTGGACTACCTGCATCAACTGATGTCCACGCAAACTACCTCTAAATTTATTCTGTCGGGGGACTTCAATCAATATATTCTAGGCTCATCCACAAACAATGACATTCAAGCTCAGTCCTTCTACTGGAATATTCCAACCCAATCCACCAATGGCCAGGGAAAAATCACCAAAATGGGAAAGGAGCTTCTAGAAGAGATGGAGCACTTAGGGCTGAGAGTCTTAAATGGAAGATTTGCAGACGATTCACCATCTGCCGCCTCATTCCACTCCAGCAACATGTCCTCCACAATTGACTACACTCTAGTATCTCTCCCCTTTTTCCAACATATACTAAACTTCAGCCTAGGAGATAAAGGAGACAGTGACCACAGACCTCAGGAAGTCTCCATTCTGGCCTCTCCAGACTTAACCCTCCCCAATCCTATAGGATCCCAGGCTTGTCACACAATAAATCTCAAAAGAATCAAATCCTCAGTGGCAAATACAAAGGAGGTACTTTCAGTAGCAAAATCTCAATTAAACAGTCTGAACTACCCCATGGGCAATCCCATAGCCCTATGGGAGACCTTCACGGATGCAATTTCAAACCTTTACGCTACCACAGTTCGGCATCACCCATCTCACGGCTCAATGACTACAGGGAAGATATCCAGTGCTCAGAAATCGGCCCTGAAACATCAAAAAAATGCCATAAATAGACTGCTAAGGCTGCAGAGGACACACCAGGGGGGCATGAGCACTCTCCAACAGCTCCGCAGACGAAAGGCTGACCTTAAAAAACTCAAATGGCAGATCAAAAGATGCCAAGAAGATGACTTTTGGGCTAAACTTCACTATGACATTAAAGCAAACAACAGTGCGCGCTTCTGGTCCACCCTGAATAAATTCTTAAACCCCAAACATGGAGGAATAACATCTTATGTAACCGATGACTCCTGGGAACTCTTTTTAGATACCTATTTTAATCAGCAGGCTGTAGGGACAATTAAGCGCCAGGATGCTCAGGCGACCAACCCACAGCAAACAATAACACTACATGAAGAGGCAGCACCTGAAATCAGCGCTGTTATAATCAGGGAACTAATTTCCAAAGGGAGGAAAGATGGAGCGCCAGGGCCAAATGGAATACCACCTGCTCTCTTTAAACACGATCCGGGGTACTGGTCAGAAATTCTGACCCCTCTCTTCATCTCGGCCAGCCTGTCCGGGGGTCTCCCAGCATCATGGAGGGGCTCAGTCATCTCACCAATATATAAAGCAGGCGACAGAGCTCTTCCAAAAAATTATCGCCTGATCGCTCTATTGGACATCGAGGCAAAGTACTTTGCAGGGCTACTATTGATTCAGCTGCGTGATTGGGCTACCAAGAACAACTTAATTCCACCCAGCCAAACAGGATTTTGCAGAGATGCTGGAACAACCCCAAATCTTTTAGCTTTATCACTACTCATTGATAAAGCAAAACAGACCAAACAAAGCCTCCACTTCTGTTTCGTAGATTTCAAAGCAGCCTTCGATAATGTCAATCGAGCAAATCTGTGGAAGAAACTAGCTTTATGGGGGATTCCTGCACCACTCTTAAATCTTTTGATAGAACTGCACTCCAACACATGGGTCCAAGTGAAGGTCGGAAAAGGCACCCACCTTTCAAGGCGCATACCAACAACAAAAGGCCTCAAGCAGGGGTGCGTTTTAGCACCAACTCTCTTCAACCTATATACAGCTGATCTGCCACCAGCTCTAGAGGCCTGCAACGCACACGCCCCTCGTTTGGGGGGCCGAACCCTGCCCAGCATATCCTATGCAGACGACGTGGTTTTGATCAGTCACACTAAGGTGGGCCTGCAACACCTTATCAACGTACTACACGGATATGCTGAGGACAATCTGCTCGAAGTCAACATTGAAAAAACCAAAACACTGACAATATCCAAGGAACAAAAATCCTTCTCCTGGTCCTTTGGGACAAGGGCAATTGAGAACTGCTCTGAATACAAATATCTTGGCGTCATTGTCGACAGGGGTGGCCAGTTTTCAAGACATCTTGAAGCCACCAAGAGGAAAGGTATGCTGATCGCAACAACTCTCAGACAACTTAAAACCAATCTGTCTGGGCCAACTCTTCTGCCACTACTGCGTGTTGCACAAGCAAAAATTGAGTCATCAATTACCTATGGTAGTGAAGCCTTAAGAGGTACAGACGCAAAACTGCTGGACACAACTATCTCAAAAGCTTACAGAGTCCTCTTAAATCTACCATCATACACCTCACAGGCTCAAATCCGGCTAGAATTTGGTTTAACCAAGCAATTACTCGCTAGGCGAGGATCATACATCAAATGCTGGTATAAAATAAAGATCTCGCCTGAAAACACACTGAATCACCAGCTCTGGGAAAACCTGCGTGGCAGCTCCACTGCACTTGCAAAAAACTACCTAGAGGAGTCACTAGCAAAGACAGGTCTAAAAGATCTATGGGAAACTTCCCTTTCGAACGCACAATTTAAACGTGTTGTAAATAAGAACATAAAGCGACTCTCCTTTATAGAGGACAAAGCTACTTTTGCCCACAGACGCTACGCATGGATGATAATGAGCTCTTACAAATCGCCCGGGCTACAGGCATACTTCGGGCTGGGTTATTGCAGGAAATCAAAAGAAGCATTTTTAAAACATAGGCTTGGAATCTTACCAGCCACACCCCACTTACAACCCTGGCTGAGAAAAGATTGTGGGCCCACATGTAGGCTGTGTGGCTCAGGGAAAGAAGATATGGAATACCTGATATGCTCCTGCAAAAAGCTAAAAGAGGAAAGAGTAGCTCTCCTGAAAACCACCTTCAACGAACTTAACATACGTACCCGGAGACAAGCAGTCATTGCATGCTTTGACACAAGACTTTTACATCTGAATGGTCTGTTGGTAAAATTTCTGAAACTAGTTAAGCTCAAACAACCTAAAACAGATGAAGGTGTACAGAAAAACAAGGAATTATGAAAATTTCTTGAACTTTTATTTTTTTAACCCATTTTCCTTTTAAGACTGCTCTCAAATTTAAAAATTGATGAAATATGTACTTACTATGATCTTGTAATGGTTTTAATTAATCAGAAACAATAAATTTTACTTACTTACAGTGATGTCATCAGTGATGTAATTTGAAATGTCATCAGTGATGTCATGAGTGATGTCACTCACCATGTCATGAGTGATGTAATATGTGACATCATCAGCAGTGCATTGCGGGCGCGCAAGTTATAGTTAGCTGAAATAACTATAACGGGGGAATTACAATGGTTTTGTACGAGTGAAAAGTCCAGCTAACTATAACACCCCTGAAACCTATGTTTTTTTCAGTGAATATATATATATATATATATATATATATATATATATATATATATATATATATATATATATATAAACAGAATCCGGTGAAGGTAGAGGCCGTCAGTCAGGGCGGTCCATGCTCAGGGTACTGGTAACCCTGCACAATTTGAGAAAACACAAAGTATAAAGTTCCTATCAGAAAGAAAAATAGAAAAAATGACATGTAATAACTGTAGGGTTGAAACCAGTGAAACACAGGAGAGCAATCTCCTTGTTGGAAAAAGACCCTCACACACCTGACAAGTAGGTGTCTTGCTTCATCATCGGGTCTGCTCCTACTTGGGCCGGCGCTGCAATGCCCGATCAGGCGCCCGTGATGGGGCCTACTTCACGGAGATCTTTATTCCAAAGAAAGCCGACAGGTGAAGTGTGAGTAAGGGTCCTAGTGTAGGTGAATGTGGAGTGTAAAGTGAAGTTAAAATAGAGAAAAATAGTCCAATCAAAAATAATTTTAATGAGGTTGGCTAATTCCCTAGTTAAAAATGAAAAAATTGCGTATCGTCACTCAATGTTGTGCATTAATACGCTTAAAAAAGAGGTTGACATGTTTCTTGCCCTATTATCAAACTCAATGGCAATTCCTCAGGACCTTATCAAGTACTACCTACACATTTTTTGGTGGTGGTCACCCAACACAGCCAGTGAGAAGCGACCACCTTTACAGCACCCTAAAAAATGTGGGGGTACCTTTGGTATCAACAAAGATTAGCAAGTATTAACCTGTAATGATAAAAACAGTTAGAACAGTCAGAAAACAAAGTGGTACAATATCATTTCAATAATAGCCAATACTATTGGTTCAAAATTGGTGCCAGTGCATCAAACACATGCAATTGGCCCATGGGCAGTGACATGCCTGATGCATTCAAACAGTATTCAATCAGTCTGAGAGCACTATAGTGATGAAGGATAAGGATAAAAAAACAGATTAAATAAAAAGGTAAATTATCGCAGTGGAGATTTGACATGGAAGGTCTAGCTGTTCCAAAAACAGATTGACACACCACAAGAAAGTATCTCACCCTCATTGAGTCCGTTCCGGGCCATAATGGTACCGGTCGCTGAAGTCTAGTGTCCTGATATATAGTAAAATCATGTTAGTTCTTAAGAGGATGCTGAACATAATCAGCAAAGATGGTAGTCTCAGGATCATATCAGGTAGATTGCCTAATTTAAAAAACAACATCTTGGTAATCAACAGTGTAGTTAAAATCACTGTAAAGTTGGTCAGACACGCATATGTGTATCCAGGGGCCGTTTGGGTTACTCCCACCCCTGCAAATGGTACTGGACGCATAGTGTGTTAAGGTGCTGACCAGGCGGACAAAAAGCCCTTAGAAACTAGTGTACTTCAATCGGTAAGCGGTAAAATCAAAACAAGATGAATAGAGGCGGCATAAGCCCGTGTAAACTAATATCCTCCAAGTGGCAAGTGAAAACAACATTAAAAATATAGAATTGCTTACTGTTGCAGGGGTTTCATGCCAATCTTAGCGGCGAGTCCCGCGGGCCTCAACATACGGCTGTACTGTTGCGTGAAGTAAAAATAGAAGCGGTATGGTTACCCACGGTTCCTTAGTAGAATCACAGAGTTAATCCTACCCCAAACGGATCGGCCGGTCCACACGGTCTAATGACCGGGATGTTACAGACTCAGGTATATAGGAAGGCAAGGCGTGGAGTACGTGTCCCCTGCGCTTCCGGGTGGTTGCATTGAAAACTAGAGCGCCGTACACTTACCCGCGCCATTTTGGAAAAGTAAAAACGTGACCCAAGCAGAGTCACGCAATCAAAGAAGGACCACTCGTAATCTAGCGAACCAAAAGGTGCGATCGCTGTGTGGAATGGTTTATAATATGTGAAGGGCGTGAATTCCGATCTCACAAGTGCCCCCGACATCGTATATTAACAGGGGAGTAAGAAACCCAATATGAACATAAGGGTAAGGGTGGTGCAGAAAGATGCTTATTAAATAATTGAAAAATCAAGACACGGTTAAAGAGGTCAGTGATGTCGAAAATATTATTACCAGTATCTTGTTATAAAACCACAGAGACGGGAGCAAGTGATTTCTAGCTAGTGTCAAGCCTCCAGTTAGGAATGACCGAGCCAATAAGTGAAAAATTGGTGTTTGGTCAAGGCAAAAACCCTGCTTGGAACTCATGTTGTCTAAATAAGATGTTGTATAAGTATGTACAGAAAATCAGAGAAGATGAATTACTGAATGAAACACTCAGTTATGAGATCAACAGGCTCCAGAGGATGTCTTCATTAAGTCCTGATTTATCAGATGACAGTCTAAGGACCCATCGTTGTTCTAAACGGAACAAGGCGTCCTTCGACATGCCAGGGTGCGCTTCCGGAATGCACCATTCAAAAGAATCAGGAGGGTGTTGTCTTTCTTTAAAGTGGGTAGTCATTTTAGTGTTGGTTTTGGCACATCTAAAGGTGCTTCTGTGTTCCATCATACGTACTTTCACTTGTCTTGTTGTCATCCCTATGTAGATAAGGTTGCAAGTACATCTCACCAAAAAAATGAAGTTGGCTGTGTTGCAGTTGGTATGTTTTGTCAACCGCCACAAGACACCATTCGAGAGATTCAGTTGTTTAGTGACCTTAGTTTGGGGACAAATAGAACAAGAGCCACAAGGAAAGTGTCCCTGGACTGGTGGGAGGTCCCAAAGAGTGTTCTGTATCATGTTGTGGTGTTTCTTAGGTCTAGTGTGTATCAACATATCTTTTATGTTGCTCGTTTGTTTGAAAGCGAATCTAGGTATAGAGAGGTTCAATGTGCCAGTGTTGAGAATCCCCCAATTCTTCTGAATGAGGTTTCTTAACCGATTGGAATCGGGGGTGTAAGTAGTGACACATGTGATGGTAGAATCTGGTTCTCTAATCCTGTCCTCCAACAGACCCTCTTGATTGTTGTTCCGCGCCCTTTTGTAAGCATCATCGATCGCCTGTTTAGGATATTCACGTTGAAGCAGATCTTGTTTCAACGTGTTTGCTTCCTTTTTATAGTCAACCAGGGTTCTACGGTTCCTTCTGATACGGAGGAACTGTCCAACAGGTAGACTGTGTTTCAATGCCCTGGGGTGATGGCCACTAAAAAGGAGAAGACTGTTTCTGTCAGTAGGTTTACGATAAAGCGTGGTGGAAATCATCCCTGCTTCCAACCTAATCAAAAGATCTAGGAAAGGAATCTCGCTCGTAGAAATCGTGTTGGTGAATTTCAAGAACGGGTTAAGGGTATTAATCCAGGTGCAAAACTCATTGCATTTGGTCATCTCTCCCTTCCAGAGGATGAGGATGTAATCTATAAACCTTTTTCCACAGTAGGGTGTTGGAAAAATACGGATTGTCTTACGTGTTTCAAAAGCCGACATGTATAGACATGCCAGGCTAGTAGCAAAGGTACTACCCATTGAAGTACCTTGGGTCTGATGGAAAAGTTGGGTAGCAAACTGGAAATAATTCTCTGTGAGTGCAATGGTAGCCCATTCCATAATGAATGACACTGGGGTGGGGGAATTCCACTCGGCATTATTTAAGATGTCTTCAATGACATCTAAGGTCGCTCTTTGGGGAATATTGGTGTAGAGGGCCTCAACATCAAATGTTACCAGAAGGTTCACCTCATTTGGATGTTGGGCCCCCTCGATGAGACGTAATACATCAGTTGTGTCCCTCACAAAAGAAGGAGTCTCCTTGACAAAGGGTTGTATGAAGTGATCCACAAATTTGGAGAGAGGCTCTATTACCGAACCAATGCCAGACACGATAGGGCGTCCAGGTACAGGTGTCATCCCTTTATGAATTTTGGGGAGACAATAGAAGTGTACTATGTAATACCCCCACCGAACCATACAGACACTCAGACACTCATCTGATACTCAAAAAACCAACTAATAACCTATATAGACACTCATGTAGCTACTCACTAACCCATGCAGCCACTTATACACAAAGTGAGAGACTGATACAGATATTTACATATTTAAACATTACTCACTAAGCCATGTATTCACTAAGATACAGTTAATCAGTCAGTTATACAATCAATTTTTCAAAAACAAATCATCCATTTAGAAACTTATATACCCATTTATTCTTCCATCGACCTTCAGATATACATATATAAAAAATATTTAATTTTCAGAAAAACACACATTTACTGGATGATGTCATCAGTGATGTCATCAGTGATGTCCTTTAAGATGTCATCAGTGATGTCATGAGTGATGTCACTGACCATGTCATGAGTGATGTAATATGTGACATCATCAGCAGTGCATTGCGGGCGCGCAAGTTATAGTTAGCTGAAATAACTATAACGGGGGAATTTCAATGGTTTTGTACGAGTGAAAAGTCCAGCTAACTATAACACCCCTGAAACCTATATTTTTTCAGTGAATATATATAAAACAGAATCCGGTGAAGGTAGAGGCCGTCAGTCAGGGTGGTCCAGGCTCAGGGTACTAGTAACCCTGCACAATTCACAACACCAACTTCTGAGATCCAGAAAGAAGCAGGGACGCCTTGGGTCATTGCAGTAAATGTCTTTATTGACTGCACAAGCAACGTGTTTCAGCTTTCTCCTTGATCACGCTAAGGGTTAGGTGATATTGCACACACATTTAAACAGTGCTATTAAACATGGTAAACAGACTGTGGTTGCACCTATAGTGAAAATGATATAAAAAATAAAATAACATAAACAAGTGGCGGCCATCTTAACACTGTGAACGTTACATGTAAGTTCATCAATAGCATTTGGTATTTAATAAAATCACCAAAAAATAGACAATTTACGCAAGAAACACAAATAATGTGTCCCGCAAACACACAACATTGTATTATATTCACAACTCCGAGTTACAGTATTATAGCCCCTATGATTATAGCAGCTGCCGACTTTACAATGTGAACCTGTGCATACAGTTTCGCTTGGCTACTGGCCCAACGGTAATAATAAACCCCTGAACTATATTAAAATGAAAGCGTGTATACGCACCTAAACTGTATTCCTATTATAATGAATACGCAACTAATCCTGGTAAAAATAACAATTAAGCTATTAACCAGTCAGTAATCACCAAGCCTAAACAGACAGAAAACAGTTCAATGAAAGAATATACGCTGGTACAGTCAACAAACTGTTCTGCCAATTAACAGAAATACACTGGTACATCAATATTACATGTAGCAAGTAAAATATTTGCCAGTCTATAATCGCGGAGCTGGAAAGTTCAACAAACTACATATATATATATTTACTTGTACCTCTCCACCAGGATAGCAAGCATTAGCAAACACAATAATCTGTGGGTCGCAAGCTGGGGCATTTTTTCTTTTTCATTGCGAGCATGTGCCACACCAGTTAAATGAGCAGCCATATGCGTGTAATTCATAATATAAATATACATTGCAAATACATCTATTAAAACATAATAGGTGCTCCTGAGCAAGATCGTGTACCAAGAGCAAGTTTAGAAACCCATTTAGTTTTTACAGCACGCCGCAGGAAAATGTGTTTAATATTTGTGCCAAACAGGTACTATTGGCTTTATATTATGGTAACCTGTAAACATAGTTTAAATACAAAGGATGAATAAAAACAAAAATTCTAAAAAATGGAAAGGAAAGAAAAATATTTGCAAATTAATGTATTGGTCCACCAGGTCTGGCACTAAACTGTACCATTTTGGGTGGATGTGCACACATAATCATGCAAAATCCCACAGAGCAAGAGAGTGAATGACTGAAAGTCACTTATTAAAAAGAGAAGAGCATCGGCAGTGTGATCTGTCCATGGCATATTTCCTAATATGCCCCTATAAACTACTTGAGATATCACCTCTATGGGGAGTAGTGCTGTACTGCAGGCTTTTGAATTATTGACCTCTTTCAGAGAATGACAAAATTAGCTAATGTGACCTACTGTAACACTGCCATTTAATGCAATGAAGGGAGTCATCTAAAATATATATATGCTTTCATATACAGTACCAAACTTATATAAGTTCAATTTATTTTATTTTATATTGAGTATAAAAATGATTGTGAAAGTGCAAAGCAATTGCAGTTTAGGATCATATGTGTAATTTAGTTGTCTGTGCAATGTCAGAATTTCATTTAACTTCGGCTGATTTGAGAGACCTCACATTCTGCTGGGAAGAATATGGCCTTTTTCATAAATGAGTAATTTTCAGCTTCAAGGAACACTTGCCCCTTAAGGGAAAAACGCATTTTCATTTCCCAGAATAATTCTATTTGTTTTCTTTGTCACATAACCTATTAGAACATATTTCAGGAGTGTTCTAGACTTTTGTCAGTTCCAATGTGCAGTTTTGGAGTAGACAGTTTTCAGTTTCATATTGGAATACAATGTTCGATATTCAGTCTCTTGATTTTACACCAGAACAATACAAAAGAGAATTCAATTTTGTTTTCCTGCCGAAGCGCTATTGATAGAATTAAGTCAAGGTGAATGTTCCCGTGCATTCCCTTTTAGTCCTAATGAATTGCAAATGGATAGCGTTTGGGGTGCTGATGGGGTATCACCCACTAATCCCGGGTGTCCTCAAATATTTCTAAACGCAGCATACCAGGTCTGGCATAGTGTCTCCCCGTGCACTCCTTGTGGTCCAAGTTTGGGTTCTTCTCATGTTTTAAGGATCTGAAGAATTTTCCATTTAGACCAATTGTGTCAACTAAAGGATGCATTCAAGAACCAATCGGAAAGTACATAGACCAATATCTGCAGCCACGTGTTCAATCCATGAGATCAGACAGAAAGGACACTACTGATTTTCTTAACAAACTCCAACAAATCATGATTATTGTTAGATTTGGGGGTCTCTAGTTGGCAGAGTTAGGTACCTTTGACAAATAAGGACCCTTGCGTCTAGTCAGGGTAAGGGTACACTCCTAAAATAAACCCTGCTCACCCCCTTGGTAGCTTGGCATGAGCAGACAGGCTTATCTCAGAGGCAGTATGTAAAGCATTTGTGAACACATACAGTAACCCAGTGACAACACTACAGATGGACACCACACAAGTTGTATATTAAAAATAAGTATCTTTTATATAGACTTAACACAAGGCCACAAACGACAAAAATCCACAATACTGTACTTAAAATGGTAGAATTAGCTTAGTTCTCTTTAGATGTTAGAGTGCGACACTTTGAGTTCAATGTACCTTTGGATGCATAACGCTATACAACGAAAGTGTTGCAGGGAAGGTGATGCCTCGGTTCCTTACACGCAGGAACGGTGATGCATCGGTTTCTTACTGCGCTTCCGTGGCAATGCGTCCCGCAATGCCATGATGCGATGAAGATCCGGTGCCATGAAACAAAGATGGCGTCTTCTTCTTGATGCGACATGATGCGTGCACACCTGACGGCCGTGCGTCGACTCAACGATTCTCCTGAGCCGTGACAGGCCCTGCGACACGCTTCTCCGATAATGCGAGACGCTTCAGCGAGGCGATGCGACAACTGCAGCGGCGACACCCTTGTTCAGTGATGCGACAACAGCGGCGGTGACACTCTTCTCCGGTGATGCGAGACACTTCTGCGATGAGTCAGCTACAGTGGCGACACCCTTCTTCAGTGATGCGACGACTGCGGCTGCGGTGGCAACACGCTTCTTCTTCGTGAGTCACGCTTCCAGCTCCTTGCGACACGCAGTCCCTTAGAAAGCCCAACACAACTGCAGAACTCTTGGGGAGCTGGTGGTTGAAGTCTGTTGTCCCTGAGACTTCAGCAGGAGGCACGCTCTTTCTCAAGCCCTTGGAGATCCTTCACAAGTTGATGAAAGTACACACAACGTTCCTTTCTCCTCTCTTTGGCAGTCAGGCAACCACTAAGATTTTAAGCGATTCCTGTTGGAATAATGCACTTCACATTACATCATAGTTACTTTCAATGGGATGATAAGCATTAAATACAGCTAACTGGAACTTCCATGGGAAATTGTGCAGCTCCATGCTACGCAAATTTATGTGAATATTTGAGGAAGAACACGTTTACCAACGATCAGTGGCAGAATAAACTGAAAATATATTACAGATTCATTGATGATATCTCTCTTCTATAAAAAGGTACTAAGACTGTATTAGAAGGGGCCATCATGAATTTAAATTCAGTTGATGATGAAGTGCAATTCACATATGAAATTCATGACACTCAGCTAACATTCTTTGATGTGAAAGTATCAATAATTGTCAGAAGTTTGAAAACAGACATCTGTGTAAAAGCAACAGACAGCAATAACGTATTACATATTACTGGTTTTCACCAATGTGCATTGAAGAAACATTTGCCTGATTCGCAAATACTATGGATTATAAGAATACCTTCCAAAACAAATGCATAGGTATCAGTCAAAATAATGATATGCGACAGATTCAGAAAAACAGGATATCTGCCTAACATTATGGCAATGCAGTACAAAGGGGAGAGAGAAATAGCCGAGAAATGTTGCTGACATGTAAACCACCAAAGCAAGATAATACAAGAATGATATTCATATCAAAATACTGAACTAGAAGTGTGAAAATCAGGAAAACAATTTTTAAGGACTGGCCAATGATGCAATCAGAACCAGACTTCAAAAGCGGATTCAAACAGATATCAATGTTCGCATATGAATGATAAACAGATTTGAATGAATTACTATAATCCCACAAAGAAATTCCTGATAACTCCAACAAAATATACAGGGGTACCACCCAATGTTTAAATTCAACAATTGCAATACAATCAAGGAAACCAAGATAAATCATCCATCAAAGGGTTTTAAAATTAAACTCAGAACAAATGCAACATATGAAACAAAACATTGTTGGGTATATTTACGTGCCCCCTGCGCTGCTGGAGCATCACTTTTTATGACACTCCTGCGGTGCAGATTACGTAATAATATCTATGAGCCCATGCAAAGCCACTATGCATGGCTTTGGATGGCTTAATATATATGGAGGAAGGCGAGGAAGCGCAAAGTGCTGCGTTGTATTACTCTGCGCTCAGAAGGTGTTCCATGGGTTTTGCAGTAGATTTTCTCTGGCAACACCCATGCATTTTGATGTTGTCCCTGATTTACAAGACCATGTAAAATGAGGTGAGGCGTAATGAGGAACAATTCCTTTATTTCTCCTTTTTTTTTCCAGAATGCAGTACACATAGAAACACCTCTTAGGATTCTTTTTTGCGTGAGAAGGTGCCCCTTCCTGCACAAAAACAATCCTGCCAACAACACAGGCACCCATGCACCATGGTGCACAGGGGTAGGCATTTGTGGTAGGCAGTCAAAATGGTGCCAGCACAGGGAGGAAGGACAGGAATGCATTGTATTGGGTAAATACGGTGCATTCCTTCCCTTTCACTTTGCTGTGGGCAGCACAGCAAGATGACTTGCTGTGCTGCCAAATCCCTGTAAAATAGTGCCTTGGTGTATACGCTGAAATACCCATGTGGCCCAACCTACATGGGAAAAACAGAGCAGAAAATAAAGACAAGAATGATGGAACACAAATATAACAAAATGATGAAGAATAAAAAATCATCTGTAGTGATACATTTTAATAAAAGTGGCACAGCATCAGCCAATTGAGATTCATCATATTAGAACAAGTCAGAATTAGAGATAACATGGATAACAAGAAGACCTTGCTAATATGGGAACTGAATTGGATAAAGAGATTAAATACACTGATGCCAACTGGTTTGAATGTCAGGATTGAATATGCCTGTTTGTTATAGACTTCAGAACAAAGAACAACATGTGGACGATGAATAGAATGTGATCAGTAGGACAAGTATGTGAGGACATTGGAACACTGTTTTCTGAACTAGCAATATTCACATTATCATTGATGGGTAATTGAATGATATGGTGTATTGTTTATATATTCATGAAACCAATGGGTATTTAAAGGATAACACTAGAGAGCTATATGACTGGCATTGAAACGGATAGGGACATATTGAACTGTTGTTGTAGGTTCACTATGCACACCATACACAGGTTTTTACCCTGCTCTTGTTTATACAGAATAGAACTATGAGGGGATGATATACATTGGATGAACACTGCAATAATGTATCAAATTGGTAAGCAATGTATTTGTACCTCATACACGTTCATTTTTACCTCGTGCATGTTTATACAAACCAGAAATATGACAGGATGATATCTCACACTCAAAGAAACACCTATAGAAGCTACATGATGTACACTGTGATAATGCATTAAACTGCTAAGCTTACATACACTTAGAGAGAAACATACCTGCAAATATTGATATGCATCAGTTTTTTTTTAACACGCCTACTATGCCAGACATTTGCTCAAAATTAGGATCATATAAGCTCGTGGAGATCATATACAAATGCAAAACGGTAGATTTTCAATTAGTTGGAAAAAATATACTTTCAACATGTCTGCGAAGTTAGACAACAGAACCCAGCAGTCACAAGAAGTCTATCTCAAGATCCACGATCAAGTGGCTCCATTAAATAACCTCACAAGCAAACATGGCGTACTACGAGGATGTCAAACGCAGCACACCTGTCAGAATATCAGAGAATAGTCAGTGAGTTCTGTTAGAAATTCTTCACTAGTTTGATTTTCCAAATACGCATGGAGTTTGGTATCAATTATTTACACACACAATTTTTTAGAGTCACCAGTAGAACCGGTAAAAAAAACATTAGGTTTCCTATCGCCATGCAGCATTTGAAATTACACTCTGACAGCAGCCTTACTAATGCAACAATATACAACATTAGCAACAGCTCAGTAAGAGATTTTGAAATATTATTCCACTAGTGATTGATTTAAACATGAGCACACTTATCTTAATAAACACGATTTCACGAAATTCGAATTACATTAGCGAAAGATTGGCAAGAGATTTTGAGATAATATTCCACCATTAAATAACTTGAACTAGGGTGCATTTATTTTCTTACACAAGATTTCACAAAATTAGAACCCAGAGAATATCAACAATATAATGATACTTGTACAGATTACAACGTCAAGGCAAAAACGTATTAATACCCATATTTTAGGCTAGAGGACCTAGTTGAACATGATGATTTACATTATTGAATGATTTTCACAAACAGATTTAATACAGATATCCATTTAGATCTGAAGATATAGTTTTGAAATATGTTAACATGTTTATTACTTTATAGATAACAAGATTAATGTGATTCTAATAATGACTAAGAGCAATAGATTGATTGTAGATATTTGCTCCAAAATTTCAAAACAAATCAAATGTAATATGAACTTTGTTACTTGAGCATTTGAGTAGATGATTGTGCTATTTCCTTTTGTTCGATAGCATCTAATGTCCTTCTGATGAAGGACCAGGGGTCCGAAATGCATTGAGCAATTTTTATTATGCACAACTTAAAACTAAATATATGTGGGATGAGACTACAACAATGTAAAAGCTTTCCAAAGCAATGAAAAAGATTAAATAAAGCTCAGATAAATATTGTCACTTTTTGTGAATTTTCAGTTTTTGATATTGTTCTTAAACCTGATTAGAGTATTGACAAACATGAGATGAACCCATGCAGGGACCACAAAGAGTGCGAGGGGAGATAGTACGCCAGACCTGGTATAGCGCATTTTGAAATTGATAGAATGAAGACAGAAAATGTTGTAGGTAGAAATGTAAACCTGTAGGTAGAATTGTAAACTGTGTTTTAAAACCTGAATTTCAGTGGTATATAACTTTAATGATGCTCACATGGTGCTCCAACATGAAGGGCTTGATTGATTCACCAAGAATTTTTCTCTTGTAATTTGAACTTACATGCCCATCCTCTGACCAGCCTAGGGGGATTCCCACACTTATGGATTGAGATCAGCCTTAATTAATCGGAAAATCAGCCAATATGGTGTATTATCTGTTGTTGCATTTCTCTGGCATATATAAGTGGACATTCCTGGGATACAAAGTGAAATTGCAAAAATAAACAAACATCAAATTGATACGTTTGTGAGTAGTGAAAAACATTTTATAGGTCAATGCATTTCTAGTCAAGTTACTTGTTGATAAAGCAGAAGGAAATATATTTACAAAGAGGGACAGGATAGACCAAGTATTTTAGAGAGTTTTAAGACAATGCATATTTTTCTACAAGATAAAATGTTTTCTGCAATAAGGAAAAAATGTGTTTTTCAAATTTTCACCATGTTTCCTTCAGAAGATTGTAAAGCATGCGACGTAGTCAAGGAGCACACCCTTAAATCTGTTTGGTACAGTCATTTTCCATGTACTCTGTAAATCCCCAAACATTATGAAACTCCTCAGATCATAAGCAAGGTTCTACTACATGTAGGTTGAAAGGGAACATCAGCAATGCCACTTACTAGTATGGAAAAACCTTCCATTCAGCCTCACAGACCACTTAATTGAATTGCCCAGAGTGTTGATGAGTACACATCCGGTCTACACAAATGTGATCCACTTTAGCCTCCCAAAACATTTATCACCAGGCTTCAAAGATTACAAAATGTTATGATTGAGGGTGTGCAGTTCCTATCAGACAACAGAAATTGGTGAGTTCCAGGTCACAGGGAGAAGAGCTCCAAATGGGAGCAAGTGCCCTTGCACACCCCGAGAGGTGTCATTCTTCATCATTTGGGAATGCTCCTCATCAGACCAGTGCTGCAATGCCCGATGGGCACAAACTAGGGGGCTCTTTGCCGGAGATCTTTTTCGATGTCGTCAGGTGAAGTGTGGGTGTGTCGGTTGTGTACTGTGGTGATGTGAAGTGTCTTAAAATAGGTGTAGTGAAGCAAAATATCAATTATTTAATGAGAAAAGCACACTAACCCAGATAAAAACATGGTGCTGAATTCAGAAATACTGGTCTTTACTGAGCTCGATTCAACAAGTGGTATTATAATGTGGTCGACATATTTCTTGCCTCTTGTTGTCCACAAGGATCAAATGGCAATTCTTCACGACCTAGTGTTACAAACCTACCCTAACGCGATGCTCCATTCAGAAATAATGGTCTTTACTGAGCTCAATTCAACAAGTGTTAGTGTAATGAGGTCGACATATTTCTTGCCTCTTGTTATCCACAAGGATAAAAAGGCAATTCTTCAAAACCTAGTGTTACAAACCTACACTACTTTGTGACTAGAATCTAAGTGTAAATCTCACTGAGCAATAGTAGACAGTCACATATCAGGTCACAAGGAGCAAATGTACCTGGACCTGGTCAAACAAAATGACCTGGGTCACAAATTGACAAACAAAACATAAAATATGCAAGTTTGGTAAAACATAACCATTCAGTTTTTAAGAAAATCATGAAGCATGCGCTGAGTAGTTAACTGCATGCCCTGGTGCGAAATGATAGTTATTTGACAGAATATAATCAAACTTTCATCACCCTGTGTGAAAAAGTGTAAAGCACCACATGATTTATGGTACAACTATCTCTATTTGTTCAAATATCGATATGTCTCATGTGGCCACAGTTGCAAAAACTCACCCTTACTAGGGCTAGACTCTCACCAGAAGGCAACTACAGAGCTGTGCTGAACTCTTCTTTGTGTCCTGACGGTATCGATCTCTGGCAAAGAGCCTCCTAGTGGGTGCCCATCGGGAAATGCAGCGCCAGGCAGATGAGGAGCATGCCCAAATGATGAAGCATGACACCTCTTGGGTGGGTGAGGGCACTTGCTCCTATTTGAAGCCCTTCTCTCTGTGACCTGGAACCCACCAATTACTGTTGTCTGATAGGAACTGCACACCCTCAATTATTATAATTTACTCCTAGAAGCAATTGCGCTGGACCTTCGTATGCTCCTGGTTCCTCCTTGTTGAAGAATTCAAAGTTTACAGAAAAAGCATGTGTTTACACCTTTGCAGAAAGAGATTATGTGAAACCAGCACTGAAGGCCACTAACTGGTTTCTTTTGCAATGCAGAATCAAATTTGAAATTCTCGGTTTTAGGCATAAAGTATCCTGGAAATGGGCCCATTCTATTATCAAAACCTGCCTCCGCTCTGCATCTCTACCTGGAAAATTATGTAAGCCTCCACTCAACTAATGTTAATTAATCCTTCAGCAGTTCAAACATGAACAAGATTTTTGGTGGTTCAGAGCCCTATAAACCAGAAATCTATCAATCAACAGTTTTGCTTCATTTTCAAAGTTACTATAATTCAAAACTCTCTTGAAAAATGAGATACTCATTGAGGTTTCAAGTCTGCGTCTAAATAATCAAGGGTAGTGACCTATGTTGAATTTAGGTTCTGGGGCTAATTAATACAATCAACAGGATTCTAACACTTGCATTTTTCCACTTTCTTCAGCTGTTTGTTTTTCTCAAGTGTGTTAAAGTGAGCATGGTGACCTGTAGTACTGTTTAACACTCCTAAATAAAGAAATGAATGGAACACTCTCCACATCTAATATGTCACATCCCTAATTAGTCTAGTTTTGATGTCAATGTGCAGTTCTTAATTGACACTATTCTGTGTTTTGTATCCTACAAAGAACATTGTGCACGGTTTTTTATTTTTACAATGGATTCAACTGGCAAAATAGAGATTGTCAAAGAGGATGCTAATCAAAAAAGAATACAAAGGTAATTATCCAATCAGGACAAGTGCACATGTTCTGCTTTCAGTGCTTTAGCTTCATGTCCTAAATTATGATTTTTGAGAGCCTGTTCCACCCGGGCAATCCAAGAATAATACTAAGGGGCATATGTATGAGAGGTTTGCATCTGGCTTGCACTGATCATCGTGGTACATGCGTGGCGCAAAGCTCTACGTCATATTTATGAAGTCACGCAAAGCCAATTTGTGTTGTTCTGAATGGCTCCACAAATATGGAATAATGCAACACAGCACAAATCACTGCATTGCGTTATTCTATGCTAGGGAGGCATTCCATGGGCATTGCAGTAGGTGTTCCCATGCAAATCCCATGGGTTTTGACGCATTGCCAGATTTACCAAACATGGTAAACCTTGGAATGCACCAAAAATATGCCTCACCAGATGATGTGTAATGAGGAGAAATATCTTTATTTCTATTTGTTTTTCCTCTTTCTGTGTGCTACATTCTGCAGCACACGTAGACAGAGGAAAACACCTCTATGGAATGTTTTTGTATAGTAAGGTGCCTTTTCCCAAACAAAAACAATACTGCTGACAACACAGGCACCATTGTACCTTGGTGCAAGCATGCCTGCAGAGGCGCTAGGCTGCTAAAACTGCACAAGCACAGGGGAAGGGACAGGAATGCATAGTATTGGATAAACACATTGCATTCCTGCCCTTTCCCTGGGACACATGGCAGCCCAGCAAAGTAACTTCCTGTGCCAAAATTATCGTAAAATATGCCCCTAAGTCTCTGCCCCTAAGTCTTTGTAATGTTTTGAAATAGCAGAAAGACCTAATACATGTGCTTGCACAAGCATTAGAATTCAGCCCTTAACCTGTAATGATGGCCAGAGTGTATTTAAGAACTGGTCGATATGCATACATAGGAAAATGTTCCCCCTATGGGGTAGGAATACGAGATAACACAAGTAAAAGGAATTTGTGCAGAAAACAGATCCTCAAATGAAGAGCCACAACAAGAACCTTAGGCACACCAATGGCAGTAGGATTTTCTGTTCAGTCTCCCACAGATAATAATTACACAGACAGTACTTAGTTTGTGATAAAATAAGTGCAGATGCCCCACATTTTTATAGGAGGCTTTCACCAATGGTGCATCTCGATTCCACCATCCGCATGGCCTGGTCCCTTGTTGGAGTCACCCATTTCCATTGTACCCACTGGCCATAAGAGTGACCTATATGTGCTAAAAAGGAAGGTTTGGGTTTGGCATAAGTTCAATTGTGCCAGGTCGGACTGGCAGTTTGAAAACTGTTCACTCAGGCTGCTATAGCAGGCTTGAGACATGTTTAAAGGGATACTTAAACGGGTGGCACAATTAGTGCATCAGGTCCACTAGTAGCATGTAATTAGCAGGCCCTGGGTACATGTATTGTCAATTTACTAGTGACTTACGAGTAAATTAAATATGCCAATTTGGAAAAAGCCCATGTTACCATGTTGTAAGAAGGGAGCAAATGCACTTTAGCATTGGTTAGCATTTGTAAAGAGTCGTAAGGCCAGCAAAAATGAGATCAGAAAAAATGGAGGAGAAAGGCAAAAAGATTGGGGGAAGACCACCCTAAGGCTGAGAGGCCTAACATGTGTCACCCCCAGCTGAAAGTGATGAGACCTAACCAACCACTAGGGAGTTCTCATCATTAATGCAGAAGAACCTGAATATATCATCAGCAGTGGTGTGGTATCTCCCGGGACGGTGTCCCACCGTAAAGTTCATTCCCTGTAGGGAAATTGGACACCTCAACAGTATAGGATTCATCCCCCTCGTTTGCCTGAACCATCTGAGGGTCCTTTGGTCTGTCAGAATCCCAAAGTGAGTCCCAAACAGGTATGGTCTCAGCTTCTTCAGTGCCCAGTCAACAGCAAAGGATTCCCTTTCAATCGCATTCCACCTCTGTTCCCATGGAAGTAAACATCTGCTAATAAAGACTGCCAGTTGTTCTAGGCCCTCCTCATTCAACAGAGCTAAGGCAGCTCTCACGCCATGCTCTGAAGCATCTGTCCGCACTATGGCCTTAGTAGAGAAGTCAGGAGCCTTAAGTATGGGTGATTTACACATGGTCTCCTTCAGTGCACCAAAGGCTTTCTTGCATGTTCTGTCCAGGCCACCTTGCTGGAATGTTTCTTTGAAGTCAACTCTTTTAAGGAGATAACACTGGTGCCATACCCCTTAACAAATCTACTAAAGTACTTATCATGTGGCCCAGAAATATCATGAAGCCATGCCCTATCTGTCATTTACGGGCCTTTACAGTCAGGCCTGCCTGCCGCAGGGCCTGAAGCACCACCTGGAGGTGGTACAAGTGTTCTTCCCAGCTATAGACAGCTATGGCATCCTGTTAGAAAATACAGAAAGCCTCCTTCCCAGCTAGCACCCTGTAGACCAACCTCTGAAAGATGACAAGTGTATTCTGTAAACCAAACAGCATCACCCTAAACTGGAAGTGGCCCTCTGAGGTAGAGAATGCAGGTCTTTCCTTTGCCTCCTCATTTCAGATCTGCCAGTACCCTAATATCATATCAAAAGTAATGAGAAGCTTGGCAAAGCCCGGCCTGTCAATGAGCTTGTCAGCTTGGGGGATGGAGTGTGCATCAGTCTTTTTGATGGATTTGTGTCTCCTGTAATCCAAACAGCACCTAAGTCTGCAGAGGTGCCCCGTAGGTCAGCCTTGGATACCAGCACCACAGGGCTGAACTTGGGACTATTGAAGGGCTCAAATCACCCTAACTATTTTAACAGACGGACTGTCTCCAGTATTAATGTCATGGATGCACAGGTATGTGAGCCCAGGGGTGAGGACAACAGAAAGGAAAACTGCCCCAGCAGCTTACAATAGTCACTCTGCTGTTCTGGGGCCAGAGCAGGAGAGAGGTTGATACCCCCCACTGGCCCATTGTGCTCTTGGGCAGAGAGGATGGCAAAGAGAGGCTTGCTTTTCTCTTCCACTCCTTCATCTGTCACCAGAAGTAGGCTTACTTTGGACCTGTCAAAGTTTGGTTTGAGGGGTTACATTGTGCACCCTTAAGGGGTTTCTAGGGGTAGTTGGACTCCCCCTTCTGCTCCTTTAGCTCAAGTGGACCTGTCCAGCAATTCTGGAGAACTCTGGGCTTCACAGGCTCCACAACCGACACCTACTGGCCAGGATGAAACTCTACCAGAGTGGCATTCTGGTCATACCACAGCTTCCTAACTTCCTTACTGGCCTCAATAAAGCTTTTTGCCTTCTTTCAAAAGTGATGCATCTGGTTGCGGGGAGCTAGCTAGTAGCTGACCACCTCCTGAGGGGGTTTCCTGGGAGCTTGTTCCCACCCCTCCCTCACACGGCTAAGTTTCCCCTAATAGGGTGGTCATAGTGGAGTTCGAAGGGGATAAATCCAACACCCTTCTATGGTACCTCCCTGTAGGCAAAGAGAAAGCATAGCAAAAGGATGTCCCAGTTACACCTCATAGACTTGGGTAGGCCAATTATCATGCCCTTTAGTGTCTTGTTGAATCTCTCTACAAGACAGTTGGTTTGGGGGTGATAATGTATGGAGAACTTTCATGTTACCCCACACTCATCTCACATGGACTTCATGTACGCTGACATGAAGTTAGTGCCTCTGTCAGACACTACTTCTTTGGGGGATCCAACACAGGTAAAAATCTCTATCAAAGCCCTGGATACCGCAGGTGCCGTCACTTACCTCAGAGATATGTCCTCTGTGTGACGAGTGGTGTGGTCCACCAAGACCAGGGTGAACCTGTTGCCTAAATCTGTCTTGGGGTCCAAGGCCCAACAATGTTAATGTCCACCCTCTCACAGGGAGTGCCAATGACAGGTAATATGATCAGGGAAATCTTGAGCTTTTTCCCTGACTTCCCAGTGGCCTGGCCGGTGAGACAAGACCTATAGAATGAATCTAAGTCCGTCTTTGTCCGGGGCCAGAAGTAGTGGGCAACAAGCCTTGTGAAGGTCTTGTCTTTCCCAAATGTCATACCAGGGGAATGTCATGAGCCAAAGCCAGTAGGAAGGCCCTGTGACACTGGGGAACCAACAGCACACATGCTGCTCAAGGTTCAGGAACCTCAGGATTGCTATATAGGACATTCTTTCAATAGATGAGGTATCACCCGCTATCTGGACCTCAAATTGCCACCTCAAGCCCTCTACATTAGGGTACTCTTTTTGCAATTTGCATATTTTCTCCCTGGTAGGCCCACTCTCAACTTCCAAACCAGCAAGCTCAGGTAGGTCACCCAGAGTGACATTGGTCTCCCCGGTTGGCTCAATAGCATCCTCCTCAGGTCCCCCGTCAACCTGGTCTGGGAGAACTTCAGGGGCTGTTTCTCATGCCCCTTGCTCCCATACTTCCTGCTTGCTGTGTGGGCCATTGTGCAAGGCTCCAGGTACCCTTGGCTCCCCTCCCCGGTAGCAATGGACTTTGTGGCCATTCAGGCAATCCCATAATCTGCAAGTATGGCATGAGCTCTGCCTCCCTCTAGATAGTGTGCTCCAGGCCATTGTCTAACAGAGAGTCTTTAGGCAAGGCACAGAGCTACTTTTAGAGAACCTGAAACCCCCCTCACTCATAGGGAACCAGCGAAACTGGTAGATGACTCTCTTGATTGTCTGTGACTATGACTTGGTGGAATGTGTTAGGGAGAACCTGCTCTGAGGATACCAGCTGACATCTCACAGTAGTCATGATGGCTCCTGTGTTTCACAAAGCCTCTACCTCTTGCCCATTGTTGGTGACCCAATGCCTGTACTTAGAAGTATTGGCAGGCACAGGGGCTTTTGACACCATCCCCTTATCCCCCGGGAAACTGGGGTCACCTCTGTTTGTTCCCCAAAGCTAACTGGGACCACCTTTTCCCTGAGTGATACACTTGCTAGCCTAGGTGTCTGCCCACCGCTGAGAGGCTGTGCACTCTTGGAACATTGGGGTGCCCATACTTGTAGAATTCTCTGCATTAAGGAACAAACCACCCAGTCTGCTTGTCAAAGAATCCTATCTTTTTGGGTTCAGTCAGGGACTGGTTACCACTGTTCCCCTGGGAATTATTTTGAGGGGCTTTTGAGAACTCCTTGTTTTTAAGTTTTTTTCCCCCACTTTCTTCTGGTAGGTCCATTGACCACCCATTTGGACACTCTGGTGCTGACTCAGCGGTCCGACTCCTCAGCAAGCATCCTGCCATCAGTCAGCTTGATATCCACTGGGTGCTGGCGTAGCTCTGTAATGCAGGAATTGAACATGTGCTCACTGAGAATCAAGTTGTACTGCCCCTTGTTCTCATCAACTTTGCTGCCCCTCACCCAGCCATTAAGTGTCTTCTTAGAATAGTTCAGGAAATCCACCCAAGACTGATTGGGGAGCTTGTGGCTGCACTGAACGTCTGGTGATATTTCATGGATGTGTACTGGTTTGGCCCTCTTCGTCTAGGATCAGATGAGACCACCTCCAGTGCTCCTCTTGGACCTTATGTACTCTCAGCGTCACCTCATAAGCTGAAAAACATTTATTAATGGCATCCCCAACCCCATAACTGGGTTCCAGGTCTTTAGGGACCCAGACCTGCTTAGATCCTTCAAACACTGAAGAAATACTGGCACCATTCCTACACTCTGCCTGCTTTGCCGTCAGTTCAGGATTTCTGAGGCTCCTTTCATGAGGCAGCCTTTTCTTCTCTAAAGCCAACTTTCTTTCCTCCATCCTGAGCTGAGACATTTGTACCCTGAATACCCTATCTGAATTCCTTGCCTCCTGCTCCTGAGTATCAGGCTATGCGAGGACACACTGCTTCCTGCTCTAGTAGGGATTTTCTAACTCAGGAGTGGGGTCATCATCCTCCACCGTAGGCTGCACCTCAGAGCAGATGTCCAGATCCTGATCCTGCTCCTCTACATCATCCCCATCAGTGTACTTCTCTGTGCTGTCATCAACTGGAGGTCCTCTGTCCCGACCCTCAGAGCTTTCTGCAGCTCTAACATTTTGGTGCCCCTCTCCATCTTAAGTCCCCTTTCCTGACAACTGTTTAAGCTCAGCCACTGTGTAACTTTCCAGGTTGGCCAGCTCAAACTCCATTGTTGCAGTTATGGTTTCAGCCAGCCCATTATTAGGAATATGGGTAGATTTGGAAAAACTATAATAGCCAATCAGGGAGAATTTAAAAACTCACATTACTCCTAGATTATTTTGTGGGGTGGTAGTGTAACACAAAATTACTGTATGCTACTGCACAAACAAAAGTCAAAATCCTTACCGCTGAACACCAGTGTAAGAAATTGTGCTACTGGTTGAGGGGGAAGAAACCCTTCTCAAGCAGCAACCACAATTCTTCTCAGGGTTAAGTCACAAGCAAGCCCTAAATAATCCTGTGTTCTACCCTCGGGTAGGATGGCACAGAACGGTAAAGATTAACTAAGAAGCAATGTGTAAAGCATTTGTGCAACACTTCAAACAGTAACACATTGAAAACACCCCAAAAAAGAAGCTCGCATCTTAGTTAGAAATGTATAGAACATTTTAATAAATAAAACAAGACCAACATGATGAAAATCCAATCAGGAAAATCGTAGATATATTCAATAGCTCCAAAAGGTGTAAAGCGACAACTGTGGATATCTAGTCGCGCCTGCCCAGGACAAACTCACAAGTTTAGGCTGACCAAGATGGAGCGTGGGTTGGTTACAGGGACCCAGTCAAGCTTGTTGAATAAAGTACCTTCAATCCTGGTCTGCAGAGCGTTGTGAAGGTCCATGCCAAAAATGTAGCATGCATCCAAAGCAAAGCATCAATTATGAGATGAGGCGAGGCTGTGGTGTGAGATCCTGTCACGCTGTCATAAAAGATACTGTCAATGAGGGCTTGCAATGTGAAGTCCAGAGTCACCGATGCCTTGCGCTGTTGGGGGATGCATTGTTCTGAGGAGCTGCAAGGCTGCAATGCAGAGTCTGGCATCGTAGTTGAGGCTGCCATTGATGAGGGATGTGATGGCCTGTGCTGAGTATGCGTTGCACAGCAGTAGTACCGATGCAGCTATTGGCTGCGATGCGATGTGGGTCTTTGTGGAAGTTCTGATCCATGCAGCAGCGGCGATGCATCATTTCTCCTTGGGGCACAGCAGACGGGATGCGTCGTTTCTGCTGGATCCACAGAGGCTGCAGAGAACGTTGGGTCCACTTTCCAAGGTCCAGGACCGTTGTGGCACCACTTGTTAGGGTAAACTCACAGAGGGCAGAGTCCAGGTGCAAGAGAGAGGTTGTTGGTGCCTTCTGACCCCGAGGCTCAAGTCAGGAGGTCTGCCAACTAGCTTTTGGAGTCACTCTGGGATTCTGGGGTCAAGAGATGCAGATCCAGTCCTTCTCATCCAGATAAGAGGGTAGCATGCAGCCGGTCAGCACAGCAAGGCAGCAGTCCAGCAAGGCAGTAGTCCAGCAGTGCAGCAGAGTGGCAGTCCTTCCGCAGCAAAGCAGTCCTTCTTCCTGGCAGGGTATCACGGAACCAGAAGTGTACTGAAGAGTTGGTGTCTGTGGTCCAGTATCTATAAATAGTTGAGGCTTTGAAGTGGGGGCAAAGCTTCTAGAGGTTTCAAACTGCCTTCCCTACCCCTGGCTCCACACTTAATACAGGGGGCATGCAGCCTTTTGTGCAGAGGAAGGACACAGTTTACTCAGGTGTAAGTTAAGCTGTGCCCAGCTCCTTTCTCCCATCATGTCAGTGATGGCCCATACAGGCACACCTAAGCTGGCTAATAGTGTGGCTGTCTAGGAGGAATATACAAAGCTTAACTGCCAGTAACACCCAGTCATGTGACCCAGGGACAGGCTATAGGCGCTAACTGGCTGAGGCAGGAAAATGACAACTTTCTAAATGTTACATTTTCAAAATTGTAATTTAAAATCCGACTTCACCATAAGTTAGGATTTTTCACTACGATTCCAAAGACATCAGACATGAACTGGTTACCTGTTCCACTGGGAAATTACAGCCTATTAAATGTAACAAGGTCAATTCAAGGTAACTCCAATGTTAATCTATGGGAGAGGTAGGCCTTGAAGTAGTGAAAAACAAATTTAACAGTTTTTCACTACCAGGACATGTACAATTTAGCATTACATGTCCCACTTTTTACATACTGTGAGAAGCTGTCCTGGTGTATGATGTACACTAATGTAAGTGGGCACCTTGCACCAGTCTAGACAACACTTATGGTGATTTAAGAGGTCTTAGACAGCCTTATAAAGCTCTCTAAGTGGTAGCAGTGGAGAGCAGCCTTCAGGCTTAGTCCAGAAGGACTGTAAAGCAGCTTGTTTTACCAGAATGCAATCTTATAGTCTAGATTAAGTGAAAAAGAATCACACCAAGTATTTATAAAAGAAATTGTATTTATTATATAATACTCGCTAGTATGTTCCAATATCTCCTACACTGAGATAAACACAATGCACACAATACTTTAGCAAAGAAACACATTAAAGAGAACAAAATACACATTGGCCCCGGGGGAGGGGGGGACCAAACCATATACCAAGAAAGTGGTATAACAACCATGACTCGGATCAAGACAGGGTTGAGAGGACGTAGAAGTGCTGGGACCTTAAGGAACCACCCAAGGTGAGTAGATAAGGACCCCCCGGAGAGCGTGTGTAGTGTGGAAACACAAGTGCGTGCTCCATACAACTCTATGTGCAAGTCGCGGTTGGATTTTTAAAGATTAAGGACCCTTCCAAGTGGACCCTGAAGAAACCCAGTTGAAGACAGAAGGTTGGAGAGCCACTCCCCCTGTAGAAAAGACATTGCAGAAACTAAGGAAAATGTTCCCCCTATGGGGTAGGAATACGAGATAACACAAGTAAAAGGAATTTGTGCAGAGAACAGATCCTCAAATGAAGAGCCACAACAAGAACCTTAGGCACACCAATGGCAGTAGGATTTTCTGTTCAGTCTCCCACAGATAATAATTACACAGACAGTACTTAGTTTGTGATAAAATAAGTGCAGATGCCTCACATTTTTATAGGAGGCTTTCACCAATGGTGCATCTCGATTCCACCATCAGCATGGCCTGGTCCCTTGTTGGTGTCACCCATTTCCATTGTAGTCACTGGCCATAAGGGTGACCTATATGTGCTAAAAAGGAAGGTTTGGGTTTGGCATAAGTTCAATTGTGCCAGGTCGAACTGGCAGTTTGAAAACTGTTCACTCAGGCTGCTATAGCAGGCTTGAGACATGTTTAAAGGGATACATAAACGGGTGGCACAATTAGTGCATCAGGTCCACTAGTAGCATGTAATTAACAGGCCCTGGGTACATGTATTGTCACTTTACTAGTGACTTACGAGTAAATTAAATATGCCAATTTGTAAAAAAAGACCATGTTTTAAGAAGGGAGCAAATGCACTTTAGTATTGGTTAGCATTTGTAAAGAGTCGTAAGGCCAGCAAAAATGAGATCAGAAAAAATGGAGGAGAAAGGCAAAAAGATTGGGGGAAGACCACCTTAAGGCTGAGAGGCCTAACATGTGTCACCCCCAGCTGAAAGTGATGAGACCTAACCAACCACTAGGGAGTTCTCATCATTAATGCAGAAGAACCTGAATATATCATCAGCACTGGTGTGGTATCTCCCGGGACGGTGTCCCACCGTAAAGTTCATTCCCTGTAGGGAAATGGGACACCTCAACAGTTTAGGATTCATTCCCCTTGTTTGACTGAACCATCTGAGGGTCCTTTGGTCTGTCAGAATCCCAAAGTGAGTCCCAAACAGGTATGGTCTCAGCTTCTTCAGTGCCCAGTCAACAGCAAAGGATTCCCTTTCAATCGCATTCCACCTCTGTTCCCATGGAAGTAAACATCTGCTAATAAAGGCTGCCAGTTTTTCTAGGCCCTCCTCATTCAACAGAGCTAAGGCAGCTCTTACGCCATGCTCTGAAGCATCTGTCCGCACTATAGCCTCATTAGAGAAGTCAGGAGCCTTAAGTATGGGTGATTTACACATGGTCTCCTTCAGTGCACCAAAGGCTTTCTTGCATGTTGTGTCCAGGCCACCTTGCTGGAATGTTTCTTTGAAGTCAACTCTTTTAAGGAGATAACACTGGTGCCATACCCCTTAACAAATCTACTAAAGTACTTATCATGTGGCCCAGAAATATCATGAAGCCATGCCCTATCTGTCATTTACGGGCCTTTACAGTCAGGCCTGCCTGTCGCAGGGCCTGAAGCACCACCTGGAGGTGGTACAAGTGTTCTTCCCAGCTATAGACAGCTATGGCATCCAGTTAGAAAATACAGAAAGCCTCCTTTCCAGCTAGCACCCTGTAGACCAACCTCTGAAAGATGACAAGTGTATTCTTTAAACCAAACAGCATCACCCTAAACTGGAAGTGGCCTTCTGAGGTAGAGAATGCAGGTCTTTCCTTTGCCTCCTCATTTCAGATCTGCCAGTACCCTAATATCATATCAAAAGTAATGAGAAGCTTGGCAATGCCCGGCCTGTCAATGAGCTTGTCAGCTTGGGGGATGGAGTGTGCATCAGTCTTTTTGATGGATTTGTGTCTCCTGTAATCCAAACAGCACCTAAGTCTGCAGAGGTGCCCCGTAGGTCAGCCTTGGATACCAGCACCACAGGGCTGAACTTGGGACTGTTGAAGGGCCCAAATCACCCTAACTATTTTAACAGATGGACTGTCTCCAGTATTAATGTCATGGATGCACAGGTATGTGAGCCCAGGGGTGAGCACAACAGAAAGGAAAACTGCCCCAGCAGCCTACAATAGTCACTCTGCTGTTCTGGGGCCAGAGCAGGAGAGAGGTTGATACCCCCCAATGGCCCATTGTGCTCTTGGGCAGAGAGGATGGCAGAGAGAGGCTTGCTTTTCTCTTCCACTCCTTCATCTGTCACCAGAAGTAGGCTTACTTTGGACCTCTCAAAGTGTGGTTTGAGGGGTTACATTGTGCACCCTTAAGGGGTTTCTAGGGGTAGTTGGACTCCCCCTTCTGCTCCTTTAGCTCAAGTGGACCTGTCCAGCAATTCTGGAGAACTCTGGGCTTCACAGGCTCCACAACCGACACCTACTGGCCAGGATGAAACTCTACCAGAGTGGCATTCTGGTCATACCACAGCTTCCTAACTTCCTTACTGGCCTCAATAATGCTTTTTGCCTTCTTTCAAAAGTGATGCATCTGGTTGCGGGGAGCTAGCTAGTAGCTGACCACCTCCTGAGGGGGTTTCCTAGGAGCTTGTTCCCACCCCTCCCTCACACGGCTAAGTGTCCCCTAATAGGGTGGTCATAGTGGAGTTCGAAGGGGATAAATCCAACACCCTTCTATGGTACCTCCCTGTAGGCAAAGAGAAAGCATAGCAAAAGGATGTCCCAGTTACACCTCATAGACTTGGGTAGGCCAATTATCATGCCCTTTAGGGTCTTGTTGAATCTCTCTACAAGACAGTTGGTTTGGGGGTGATAATGTATGGAGAACTTTCATGTTACCCCACACTCATCTCACATGGACTTCATGTATGCTGACATGAAGTTAGTGCCTCTGTCAGACACTACTTCTTTGGGGGATCCAACACAGGTAAAAATCTCTATCAAAGCCCTGGATACCGCAGGTGCCGTCACTAACCTCAGAGATATGTCCTCTGTGTGACGAGTGGTGTGGTCCACCAAGACCAGGGTGAACCTGTTGCCTAAAGCTGTCTTGGGGTCCAAGGCCCAACAATGTTAATGTCCACCCTCTCACAGGGAGTGCCAATGACAGGTAATATGATCAGGGAAATCTTGAGCTTTTTCCCTGACTTCCCAGTGGCCTGGCCGGTGAGACAAGACCTATAGAATGAATCTAAGGCCGTCTTTGTCCGGGGCCAGAAGTAGTGGGCAACAAGCCTTGTGAAGGTCTTGTCTTTCCCAAATGTCATGCCAGGGGAATGTCATGAGCCAAAGCCAGTAGGAAGGCCCTGTGACACTGGGGAACCAACAGCACACATGCTGCTCAAGGTTCAGGAACCTCAGGATTGTTATATAGGACATTCTTTCAATAGATGAGGTATCACCCGCTATCTGGACCTCAAATTGCCACCTCAAGCCCTCTACATTAGGGTACTCTTTTTGCAATTTGCATATTTTCTCCCTGGTAGGCCCACTCTCAACTTCCAAACCAGCAAGCTCAGGTAGGTCACCCAGAGTGACATTGGTCTCCCCGGTTGGCTCAATAGCATCCTCCTCAGGTCCCCCGTCAACCTGGTCTGGGAGAACTTCAGGGGCTGTTTCTCATGCCCCTTGCTCCCATACTTCCTGCTTGCTGTGTGGGCCATTGTGCAAGGCTCCAGGTGCCCTTGGCTCCCCTCCCCGGTAGCAATGGACTTTGTGGCCATTCAGGCAATCCCAGCATCTGCAAGTATGGCATGAGCTCTGCCTCCCTCCAGATAGTGTGCTCCAGGCCATTGTCTAACAGAGAGTCTTCAGGCATGGCAAGGCACAGAGATACTTTTAGAGAACCTGAGACCCCCCTCACTCATAGGGAACCAGCGTCACTGGTAGATGACTCTCTTGATTGTCTGTGACTATGACTTGGTGGAATGTGTTAGGGAGAACCTGCTCTGAGGATACCAGCTGACATCTCACAGTAGTCATGATGGCTCCTGTGTTTCACAAAGCCTCTACCTCTTGCCCATTGTTGGTGACCCAATGCCTGTACTTAGAAGTATTGGCAGGCATAGGGGCTTTTGACACCATCCCCTTATCCCCGGGAAACTGGGGTCACCTTTGTTTGTTCCCCAAAGCTAACTGGGACCACCTTTTCCCTGAGTGATACACTTGCTAGCCTAGGTGTCTGCCCACCGCTGGGAGGCTGTGCACTCTTGGGACATTGGGGTGCCCATACTTGTAGAATTCTCTGCATTAAGGAACAAACCACCCAGTCTGCTTGTCAAAGAACCCTATCTTTTTGGGTTCAGTCAGGGACTGGTTACCACTGTTCCCCTGGGAATTATTTTGAGGGGCTTTTGAGAACTCCTTGTTTTTAAGTTTTTTTCCCCCACTTTCTTCTGGTTGGTCCATTGACCACCCTTTTGGACACTCTGGTACTGACTCAGCGGTCCGACTCCTCAGCAAGCATCCTGCCATCAGTCAGCTTGATATCCACTGGGTGCTGGCGTAGCTCTGTAATGCAAGAATTGAACATGTGCTTACTGAGAATCAGGTTGTACTGCCCCTTGTACTCATCAACTTTGCTGCCCCTCACCCAGCCATTAAGTGTCTTCTTAGAATAGTTCAGGAAATCCACCCAAGACTGATTGGGAAGCTTGTGGCTGCACTGAACGTCTGGTGATATTTCATGGATGTGTACTGGTTTGGCCCTCTACGAGTAGGATCAGATGAGACCACCTCCAGTGCTCCTCTTGGACCTTATGTACTCTCAGCGTCACCTCATAAGCTGAAAAACATTTATTAATGGCATCCCCAACCCCATAACTGGGTTCCAGGTCTTTAGGGACCCAGACCTGCTTAGATCCTTCAAACACTGAAGAAATACTGGCACCATTGCTGCAATCTGCCTGCTTTGCCGTCAGTTCAGGATTTATGAGGCTCCTTTCATGAGGCAGCCTTTTCTTCTCTAAAGCCAACTTTCTTTCCTCCATCCTGAGCTGAGCCATTTGTACCCTGAATACCCTATCTGAATTCCTTGCCTCCTGCTCCTGTAGTATCAGGCTATGCGAGGACACACTGCTTCCTGCTCTAGTAGGGATTTTCTAACTCAGGAGTGGGGTCATCATCCTCCACCGTAGGCTGCACCTCAGAGCAGATGTCCAGATCCTGATCCTGCTCCTCTACATCATCCCCATCAGTGTACTTCTCTGTGCTGTCATCAACTGGAGGTCCTCTGTCCCGACACTCGGAGCTTTCTGCAGCTCTAACATTTTGGTGCCCCTCTCCATCTTAAGTCCCCTTTCCTGACAACTGTTTAAGCTCAGCCACTGTGTAACTTTCCAGGTTGGCCAGCTCAAACTCCATTGTTGCAAGTATGGTTTCAGCCAGCCCATTATTAAGAATATGGGTAGATTTGGAAAAACTAAAATAGCCAATCAGGGAGAATTTAAAAACTCACATTAGTCCTAGATTATTTTGTGGGGTGGTAGTGTAACACAAAATTACTGTATGCTACTGCACAAACAAAAGTCAAAATCCTTACCGCTGAACACCAGTGTAAGAAATTGTGCTACTGGTTGAGGGGGAAGAAACCCTTCTCAAGCAGCAACCACAATTCTTCTCAGGGTGAAGTCACAAGCAAGCCCTAAATAATCCTGTGTTCTACCCTCGGGTAGGATGGCACAGAACGGTAAAGATTAACTAAGAAGCAATGTGTAAAGCATTTGTGCAACACTTCAAACAGTAACACATTGAAAACACCCCAAAAAAGAAGCTCGCATCTTAGTTAGAAATGTATAGAACATTTTAATAAATAAAACAAGACCAACATGATGAAAATCCAATCAGGAAAATCGTAGATATATTCAATAGCACCAAAAGGTGTAAAGCGACAACTGTGGATATCTAGTCGCGCCTGCCCAGGACAAACTCACAAGTTTAGGCTGACCAAGATGGAGCGTGGGTTGGTTACAGGGACCCAGTCAAGCTTGTTGAATAAAGTACCTTCAATCCTGGTCTGCAGAGCGTTGTGAAGGTCCATGCCAAAAATGTAGCATGCAGCCAAAGCAAAGCATCAATTATGAGATGAGGCGAGGCTGTGGTGTGAGATCCTGTCACGCTGTCATAAAAGATACTGTCAATGAGGGCTTGCAATGTGAAGTCCAGAGTCACCGATGCCTTGCGCTGTTGGGGGATGCATTGTTCTGAGGAGCTGCAAGGCTGCAATGCAGAGTCTGGCATCGTAGTTGAGGCTGCCATTGATGAGGGATGTGATGGCCTGTGCTGAGTATGCGTTGCACAGCAGTAGTACCGATGCAGCTATTGGCTGCGATGCAATGTGGGTCTTTGTGGAAGTTCTGATCCATGCAGCAGCGGCGATGCATCATTTCTGCTTGGGGCACAGCAGAGGGGATGCGACGTTTCTGCTGGATCCACAGAGGCTGCAGAGAACGTTGGGTCCACTTTCCAAGGTCCAGGACTGTTGTGGCACCACTTGTTAGGGTAAACTCACAGAGGGCAGAGTCCAGGTGCAAGAGAGAGGTTGTTGGTGCCTTCTGACCCCGAGGCTCAAGTCAGGAGGTCTGCCAACTAGCTTTTGGAGTCACTCTGGGATTCTGGGGTCAAGAGATGCAGATCCAGTCCTTCTCATCCAGATAAGAGGGTAGCATGCAGCCGGTCAGCACAGCAAGGCAGCAGTCCAGCAAGGCAGTAGTCCAGCAGTGCAGCAGAGTGGCAGTCCTTCCGCAGCAAAGCAGTCCTTCTTCCTGGCAGGGTATCACGGAACCAGAAGTGTACTGAAGAGTTGGTGTCTGTGGTCCAGTATCTATAAATAGTTGAGCCTTTGAAGTGGGAGCAAAGCTTCTAGAGGTTTCAAACTGCCTTCCCTACCCCTGGCTCCACACTTAATACAGGGGGCATGCAGCCCTTTGTGCGGAGGAAGGACACAGTTTACTCAGGTGTATGTTATGCTGTGCCCAGCTCCTTTCTCCCATCATGTCAGTGATGGCCCATACAGGCACACCTAAGCTGGCTATTTGTGTGGCTGTCTAGGAGGAATATACAAAGCTTAACTGCCAGTAACACCCAGTCATGTGACCCAGGGACAGGCTATAGGTGCTAACTGGTTGAGGCAGGAAAACTGTAATTTAAAATCCGACTTCACCATAAGTTAGGATTTTTCACTACGGTTCCAAAGACATCAGACATGAACTGGTTACATGTACCACTGGGAAATTACAGCCTATTAAATGTAACAAGGTCAATTCAAGGTAACTCCAATATTAATCTATGGGAGAGGTAGGCCTTGAAGTAGTTAAAAACAAATTTAACAGTTTTTCACTACCAGGACATGTACAATTTAGCATTACATGTCCCACTTTTTACATACTGTGAGAAGCTGTCCTGGTGTATGATGTACACTAATGTAAGTGGGCACCTTGCACCAGTCTAGACAACCCTTATGGTGATTTAAGAGGTCTTAGACAACCTTATAAAGCTCTCTAAGTGGTAGCAGTGGAGAGCAGCCTTCAGGCTTAGTCCAGAAGGACTGTAAAGCAGCTTGTTTTACCAGAATGCAATCTTATAGTCTAGATTAAGTGAAAAAGAATCACACCAAGTATTTATAAAATAAATTGTATTTATTATATAATACTCGCTAGTATGTTCCAATATCTCCTACACTGAGATAAACACAATGCACACAATACTTTAGCAAAGAAACACATTAAAGAGAACAAAATACACATTGGCCCCGGGGGAGGGGGGGACCAAACCATATACCAAGAAAGTGGTATAACAACCATGACTCGGATCAAGACAGGGTTGAGAGGACGTAGAAGTGCTGGGACCTTAAGGAACCACCCAAGGTGAGTAGATAAGGACCCCCCGGAGAGCGTGTGTAGTGTGGAAACACAAGTGCGTGCTCCATACAACTCTATGTGCAAGTCGCGGTTGGATTTTTAAAGATTAAGGACCCTTCCCAGTGGACCCTGAAGAAACCCCGTTGAAGACAGAAGGTTGGAGAGCCACTCCCCCTGTGGATACCCTAGTACCCACGTTACCTACACCAGGGAAGCCGGGTGCATATGTGTGAAGTAGCGTGGGAAACCACTGTCAAACCCAATGGAGGACTTCAGGAAAGTGCCGCTGTGGAAGAAGAAAGAAGTGTCCGGTGGAATCCGGGATGGATTCTTGATGAGAAGTACCTTCAAGCAGAGGAGACGGGGTCTATGTCACTTCGGAGTGACCAGGAGACTTGGAAGACGAATGCCCTCCGATGTCGGATGTTATAGGATGGATGATGAGGACCTTGACTCTTCAGCTGTGAGGACCAGACAATGGTGAGGAGGAGCAGGAGCCGTGCATGAGCTGTCCTATTAAGGATGTTGAGTGCTGAGGGGTCAGTGTCCGGCGGAACCACCAACAAGCCTTGGCAAATTCAACCAATGCAGCAATCAAAGAAGGAGCAACGTTGGGTCCAGAAAAGTCCAGGGGACACACCAACAGCAGGGGAGTCAGGGCATGCCCTGAGCAGTCAGGGGAGCCCAAAAGAAACAAGTATGACCCTCAAGTGGACTCACTGGACGTAGGCACTGGAATTGCAAGAGGACCTTAAGCAGCTCACTAAAAAATACAGGCCACGATGCACAGGATGCGACGCGGTGTGGCTGAAGATTCTGGCCACTGTAGGTGCTTGAGGTTGGGGCTGCCTGGAGCACGAAGATTTTCTTGGAAGGAAGCTAACAAGCCTTTGAAACTGCAAGTTGGATGCGGTACACAGGGGTTCGGTTATTGCAACCCTCACAAGGAATACTGGCCTCAAACTTGGTGGCAGGGCAGGCCTCAGGAGCAGTGGAAAACTACCACCTGTGTTGCAGAGCCCATGGAGTCTGGAGGACCTCGGGATCTGTAGACTGGTCGACTTAGTTGCGGTGCCTGTGAATGTAGGGGAGTGACTCTTTCACTCAAAGGTAGATTTCTGCAGGTGTCTTTGCTACTTAACAGGCCTTGGAAGGTTCCTGTATGATGCACAGGCACAGATGATGCAGCCGACTGGAAGGGAGACAAAGTCAGGCCCAAACGATGTCCAACGAAGTCCAGAGTGCCCAGATGGTAGAAGTGCAGTGGTGTCTGAATTGAATCTTACCCAAAGATGCATCTAGGAAATTACACCCAGGTAAGCCCTTAAATACCCTAGGGAAAGGGTTGGGAAGATTCAGGGGACACTCCCAGAGAAGGGTGTGGACAGGGGGGAGGTTACTCCCAAGTCTTTTGTCCAGTTTTGCGCCAGAGCGGGAGACAACGGCTCAAAAAACTGGTTTGAACTGGACTATGCACAGGGACACCAAGTGTGCCCCTCGTGCAGACTTTCCAGTGCTGGCAAGCGCACCCACCCAAACCCTATACACTAAATCCTGTCTGTGAGGTGGTCACACCTCCCTGTGACAGGTTGCCTATTGATCCACCTTCCTCTGCTCAAGCTTGGCTCAGCAGCAGGAGGGCAGAAATGTGTCTCTGGTCTGCGGCACCAGGAACACTGAGAGCCTAATGGAGGACTCTTCCAGTGCTTGGAATCATACCTCCCACACTGTTTACAGTGTGGAGGTATAATTCCAACATGTTTGATACCAAACATGATAGGATTAGTTGCATCCATTTTGAGATGGTTATTGCGCAATTACCCGGTGCCCCTTTATATGGCTGCTTCACTGACAGCCCCGAAATATGGACTCCGTAGGCTGCAGGGCTGTCCTGCTTATATAGGGGCACCCTCTCACATGAAACCAAGCACCCTGCCTTCAGTATTGCAATGGCCTGGCTATAAGGTCGACTTATATGTTTTAAGTGCTGTGACCCTAGATATAGGAAACCTATATCTGAAGTATGTGGTGTGAGCACCAGCTTACACAGACTGCAATGGCAGGCCTGTAGTTCCATTTTGAATGGTCTCTCATTGGTAGCATAATACATGCTTCAGTTCATGTTAGACCTCTGGGGTACCTATTCCCTGGGTACATGGGTACCATATACTAGGGACTTATAAGAGTACCCCGTATCCAAGCTGGGGATGTACCTACATACTGAACAAAACAATCTAGGGAGAAAGCAGATAGACTGTGGTCCTGATTAACAGGATCTCAGTCAGACTAGTCAAAAACAGCATCACATCAAGCAAAAAGTGGGGGTAACCATAGAAGCAGATCCTAATTTCCTACAAATACACTGTACCCTGATCTCTGGGCTGTCCAGGGCCAAGGGAGTGACTGAGGGATAACCTATATGTATTAAAGAAGAAAGTCTATGTCTTTAATACATATAGGTATAGGGTATTTTTTCCCAGGTCAAGCTACACAAACACAGGCTGCAATGGCAGGCCTGATACATGTTTAAAAGGCTACTTAAGTGGGGGGCAGAATCAGTGTATGCAGGCTCACTAGCAGCATTTAATTTACAGGCCCTAGGCCCTAATTTACAGCCCCTAGGCACAAATAGTTCCACTTTACTAAGGACTTACAAGTAAATTAAATATGCTAATTGGGAATAAGCCAATGCTACTATTTTTTAAGGAGGGAGCGCATGCACTGGTTAGCAGTGGTAAAGTGTGCAGAGTCCTAAGTCCAGCAAACATAAGATCAGCAAAAGTGGAGGAGGAAGGCAAAAAATCTTGGAGGAAGACCACCCTAATGCTGACCGGTATAACACATACTCAGAAGGCTGTCATCAATATTTTATTGCTGATATATACAAAAATGGTGTAGTGAAGAGGACCTATACACATTAGAGTCTTGTGAAATTGAATATGTTAGTTACATTATTTTTCTAGTAACATGAAATGCACATCACAAACATATGCATAGCCTCATATGCACACCCTCAGTCGCTCCGCCTTGAGCCCTAAACCCACAACATGACCCTAAACCTGTCCTTCAGCCCTAAAACTGTCCCCAGCCCTGAAAATTGTCCCTTCCCAAGCCCTATATCTGACCCGATTCAAAAAACATAGCTGATCCAGTCCACCCTCCCTGAGCATTAAAACTGCCCCAGCCCTGAAAACTGACCCTGTGTCCTAAAAATTGACCCCCACCCCTGAAAATGACCCTGATCTCTCCTGCTCTGAGCGCTAGAACCAGCACTCCACCCTACAAACAACCCTGACCCCCATAGCCCTAAACACTAACACCACCCCTACAAACTACCCCCTAAACCCCAAACCCACTTAACAGATCACGTCCTCTCCTGATCCTTCCTCGTCCTGTGCCTACTCATTCATGTATCTGGAACGCTCACCGGCTTAAGTACACATGTGTGGTTTAGGCATATGCGTGATTAAGGCAAGCCTGGTTCCCCTTGCGGGGAAAGGACAGGCATGGCTCAGCCAATGTTTTAAAGGTCATTTTCCCTTGTTTGGTCCAATTAAGATTTCAGTAATTTAACCCTTAGCTTAGCCCTGGTAACTATGGCATGGAGCAGAGAGGCTTAACTTAAGTGAATGTGTAAAGCATTTAGAAGTACCAAAACAGTTAAACAATTGAAAACACAGCACAATAGAAATCCCACTCAATTTTTTTTAAAGGAGAGACATTTGTAAGTAAAAATAGTGCCAAGAAATGCAAAGTGCCAGTCGTGGGCAACTGGGGCAAGGGTAGGTTTTAGGGCTGATGACATTAGGGTGCGGGTCAGATACATAGGTCATATTTGTCCTTGCCAGAAAGCTACCTTCACACTTAAAACATTTTAAAAAGGCAGAGTCCTAAGCTGGGCAAGGACTCAAGCTAGATCCAAAGATGGCCTTATAGACGACAGGTTGACGAATGCTGAGCTTTCAAGGAAACATTTGATAAAGACAGGAGTTTGTGCCCACAAAGCTGTTGATGTCTATTGGATGCTGCTAGACATTGGCCCATTGAATATTTCTACTTTTAAACTTTTTACTGGAAGTCTGATTTCCTCAGCAGAGAAAGAATGAAGTCTGTAGTCAAAGAGGGTTTTGATGTTATCAGATGCTGGTTGGCATCAAGGCCAGCTGAAATGGGTTTGCTGCTGAAAAAAATAATGTAACTGGAGCTGTGGTGAATTCAGACCCACTGCCGATGCACCCTTGGCAGATCATCTGAATGGTTAGCCGTTCTACGGTTCGCCAGGAAAAAGACAGCAAAAAGTTTCTAAGTGCCAGATTTCTTGATTCAGGCAGGAGGAGCAGCACTGGGAGGCAAGACTCACTCCAACAGAAGCCAAAAGCAGGGTCAAGTGCAGGTCAAGTTGAGAGTGGTCTGGTGCACTCTATCAGGAAATTGGGGTGCTTACAAATTATGCCCAGGTAGGTTAACACTTCTCTGTCCTAGGTACAAGTGGGAGAAGGCCCAGAACTTAGGGCTCTCTTCACAGGTATCAGCAGCAGGTGCAGTCCTTCTTCTGTCTTCAATTGGCCCAGTACTGTTCTCAAGAGGGTACCCTGGGGAGTCACGCTTCTCACCTGATTTGCCTCCACGGGAGTAGCATGGTAAAAGAGGAATACCCCAACTCTCCTACCAGAGTCTCCAGCAGTTCACTCCAATACACAAATTAAATAACAGACAACCCATAGGGAAAGGGGTAACAGTGAAGTAAAACGTGTGCTGGCAGCTTATTGGATTCTGATGTATTTCTGATTGAGGCTCATACATTTTTTTGGCAACTACCTTGCAAGATGTAAAATACACACACAATTTTATAAACTTTCTAATGAAAATCAGCTTAAATATTCAAATAAAGTTTATAATAATTGGGCCCTATTTGAAAACCTGTCAGAATATTTGATCTAACTCAGCATGGGTTTCTCTGACATCTGAAGTAATTTAAATGATACTTCTAAAACATAAATACCAAATGTGAAGACTGTATAAATGTATATTACTTTCAGTTTAGAAATTAACTAATAGCATGGTAAAATAAACGCTAATGTAGAACACAGGAATAGTAGCAGAAACAAGCTAAACTTTAAATGATAACGAAGAATTAATCTTTGAAAAAATAAGGAATCCAAGCAAGAAAGAAATGTTCAGTAACTTGCCACAGAGCGTATTAGCTCTGTGTATACAAAGGTATTTATAGTCTTTCCCAGCTTCCTCTTGAGTTTTAGGGACAAACTTCTTCTTTCTGATCAGAAAAACAATGAAACAAAATGAAATGGTTTCACCTTCACGAAGAAAAATATATTAGGAACAGGGCAGCTCGCTTCAGTAACATGTGAGTGTTTGGGAAGCAAGACATGTTTGTCTCTGGGCTGCTTAAATGTCGTGAAGTGGCAGAAGTGATGAATTACATATTAGGTCTCCTTGGAATATGACTCATCAGCATGCCTGCTGTCAGTAGGTTGCACAGGTCAACCAGGGTGGCACAAACCTGTCCTGCAGCCCAGGGGACTACTTTATCACCTATGCCCTCGGTATCCCGGTACCATTTACTAGGGACTTATAAGGGGGTAAAGTTTTTGCCAATTTGGGATTACCAAGTTGAACATAACCATTTTAGGGTAGAGCACAAGCACTGGGGTTTGGGCAGAAGACACCAGTGCACTATCAGAGTCACAACCATCAGCATTTGGGACAAAAACCGGGGGGTGACCCTATAAAAAGAGGAACTTTTCTACATACTCAATTTCCACTTATTTTCATCCATGATAGTCAGTCAACTCTTGAAATTTTTATTTGTATCCAAATTAGGCATTTTTTATTAGACAGGGCTCAAAAATTAACACAGGCCATGAACCAAAACATCCTCACTCACTGTTATCCGAGGAGGTGCCATTCTGTGTTTTCGGTTTGCCCTAAGATTGCTCTTCCTCATCCAAAACATGGCCACAACATTCCACATGTCAATTCAAGACCCCTGAAGCTTGTGACACCCATTAAGTAGTAGCGGCAAGGTGTCCATAAACCTCCCAGCAACGGCTGACACCCAGAACCTAGAATGGTGCAACATTGGAACCATTACTGATTCACTGCTTTGTGACTGAGAAAAATTCTTCTCAGAACTGGAGATTGGAGATAATGTGCTCTGAACATCCCAGTGACCTAACACTCTGCCCAGTTTTTGTATGGCGGGTGAAGCAACCCCATTTTATCCAGCTACTTTATGGGTGGTGGACTATTGAACTTTGAGCAGAATCACTGTAGTTTAGGCTTATTGAGTTATCCCTCTTGAACAAGGACTGACATGCTATAACACCTACGAAAGTATGTAGCAATTGTTTCTCTGCTCTATAATTGGTCCATCTGAGCTAACAATGGAATAAACTGCTAAAGATATTTGAGTGTGTACAATGCCTAACAGTTTTACCCCATAGATGTGGTCTGTTGCCCTATAATTTTGCAAGCTCTCCAATAAATGTTGCGAAAATTATTGGAAATAGAAGTTGCTTGTACCTTCTGGTTTCCAAAGTTTATATCTACTGTTAAACATTCCATGTTTCTTACATTCAAATAAAGATCTATTTTTTAATGAATGCCGTAATCTGGACTTTGATTGTACTTATTATTTTGTTCCTGATTACCCAATGCACTCCCACCTCCATGAGAAAGAGTTGATTGATCACCCTTCCTACTTTTGGTGAATGAGGAACACACAATGAGTGCTTAATTATAAAATTGAATTGAAGCCTATTGGTATCTAAGGCTCAGCAACACCAGTAGTACTTTAATGTCAGCAAGTGTGGAAATTGGAAAGTAATTGCCCCAGGACTCGGAGGAAAGGGCTCCCTCACTGAAGGTCACGTTTTATCTTTTAGCGATCATGTTGTCCTGCGCTTACCAACTGTTTTGCAATAAAGATTCTATTGAGTGAACCTGTAAGCCAAATTGCTTTTGCTAGATGACTGGAAAGGAAGTTTCCAATTTTGCATTAATCTTCCAATGATCTTCTGTGCTCCCTTCAGATATATTTGAATCGTGTCAGTATATTCAATTATTGCTTGCATTAAATAACTTCAACAATCTCAAGAAAACTAAATATTAGACTTAAGGAGAAACACACTGTTAGACCTGTCAGCCTTAAGGTGGTCTTCCCCTAGATGTTTTGACTTTACCCTCCTATTTTTGCTGAAATTTGCTTTTTGTTGCCTATAGGACTCTGTGCACCTTATCACTGCTAACCAGTGCTAAAGTGCTTGTTATTGTGCCTTTACACATGGTAGCATTAGCTTACACCTGATTTGCATAGTTATTTACTCATAAGTCCCTAATGCAGTGGTAGACAAAATACCCTGGGCTTGTAAATTAAATGTTACTAGTGGGCCTGTAGCACTTATTGTGCCACACACTTAAGTAGCCACTTAAAACACGTCCCAGGTCTGTCATTGCAGCCTGAATGCAGATTTAAATTGTCAAATTGGCTTCGGAATGTAACCCCCTTCCTGGCCCTGAAACTCCCCTTTTATTGTATATAAGGTACCCCTAATGTAGGTCCTAGGTAGCACACAGGGAAGGGTGCATTATAGCTAAAAGGTTGGACATGTACTTCTACGTTTTACATGTCCCGGCAATGAAAAAATGCTTCATTCGTTTTTCACTACTGTGAGGCCAACCTCCACTACAGGATAACATTGGTTTGCCTTATTACGTTTAATGAATGCTAAAGTTTGATTTGGGAGGGTATTTATGTTTGGTGTCTGATAAATTGTAATCTAAAATCCTCTTAACTGATAAAGTTGGATTTCGCACTTCGAAGAGATTTCTTTAAAAACGTTGCCTACTTCAAAGAAGGCACAAGGTATTAAAACAGGAATCTCAGACCTACTCAACAGTTCTTTTTCAGACCTGCGCAAGGACTACCTGCTGTGGTGGCTTGCTGGGTACTCCACAAGACTACTTTGCTGCACTTGGAAGGACTGCTTTACTGCCTGGAGGGAGCCTGCCTTCAACAATCAGAGGCTTGCTCTGCTGCTTGACCCCATTCCAATCCTTGAACCCAGGACCGCGAGAGTGACTTCAAGTCCTAGTTGGCTGGCCTCCTAATCATAACCTCAGAGACAGAAGAGGCTCCAAACATCTTGGAGCTGCACCTGGACCCAGCCAGAGTGAGTCCTAATCCTCCAAGTGGTTTCCTTCCAGTCCTGGGCCCTTGGTGGTGCTGCTCAGATAGAAATAATCTACAACTTCAATCAATCAAGTGTTTGTTAAGCGCGACTGCTCACCCGTAAGGGTCTCAAGGCGCTGGGGGGTCGCAGGTTCCAGTCCATCAAGGAGGGGGTCTGTCAAAGAACCAGGTTTTGAGGTTTCTTGCGAAGATGTGGAGCGATGTTATCTGTGTGAGGTGGAGCGAAAGGTTGATCCAGGCTCTGGCTGTGCAGAAGGAGCCGCCTCCCAATCTGGTCTTTCTGGTGCGGGGGACCACGGCGTAGGGGAGCTGGGCTGATCGTAGGGTCCTTTGGGGTGCGTGGAATTTGAGTCGGCTGTTCAGGTATGCTGGTCCAGTGTTGTGGAGGGCCTTGTGAGCGTGGGTTAGCATCTTGAAGGTGACTCTAGCTTCGATGGGGAGCCAGTGGAGTGTGTGCAGGTGCTGGGAGATGTGGCAGTTTCTTGACAGGTTGAGGACCAGTCTTGCGGCGGCGTTTTGGATGTTCTCTAGCTTACGGGTGAGGTTTTTGTTTATTCCGGCATAGAGCGCGTTGCCGTAGTCGAGCCTGCTGGTGACCAGGGCGTGAGTGACGGTCTTTCTGTGTTCGAGGGGGATCCATTTGAAGGACTTACGTAGGAGGCGGAGGGTGTGGAAGCAGGAGGACGAGATGGAGTTGATCTGGTGGTCCATTTTGAGCTCTGAGTCCAGGATGATTCCCAGGTTGCGTGCGTGGTCCGTGGGGGGGCGTGCTTCCAAGGGCGGGGGGCCACCAGGTGTCGTTCCAGGCATCAGGGCTTGGGCCCATGATGAGTACTTCTGTTTTGTTGGTGTTTAGTTGTAGGCAGCTGTTTTTCATCCATTTGGGACAAACATGTTCATTATCTGCCCAAGGTGCACAGCCGGTTGACCTGACTTTACTGGTGATCAAGCTACGTTCTCCTCTACAGCATCACATCTTGTTCAGTGGTCCTTTGCCAAAGGGATATCTGATCTAGTGGAACTCTTGTTGGCTGCAGCCTCCTGCCCAGTATTTCTGGAGATTCTTTACGGCGATTTCAGCTAGCTGCTCCCGGATGATGCCATCTCCTCCTCAGACACTTCCTGCTTTGCCTTGTCAGAACACTTTTTTCAGAAATTTCTTCGATTTTCAAAGGTAAGTGCAGATCATACGGCTCCAATCTATCCATTTGACTCATGTTCTATCACGGACCACCATATTTTTCAAGCTTGACCCTTTCTCGCACGGCTAAATATTTGCAGTTGGCGCTGTGAAATTTTAGGTGCTAGTTTTTACTTTAAACTTTGAAAATACTTAACGCTGGTTCAACTGATTGGATTGTTTTCAATTTGATGTCAAACAATTCATTAAACTATACTCTACTTTCCAAAATTGATGTGGGATTTTTTTGGGGTTGTATATTAACTATATTACTGTTTGTGGGCTGCATAAATACTTTACATATTGACTCTGGTTAAGCCTGACTGCTTTTGTGGCAAGGTATCAGAGGATCAAACACAGGTTAATTTAGTGATTTGTGTGGTTCACCCAGCCAGGGATTGTGGCTGTTGCTTGAGCAGATTTAACACCCCGTCAACCAACAACCCAATTTCTGATACAAACCATTACAAAGTTTTATCTTGTTAAAATAAATGTGGTTAAACATGTAGTATACCTCACCGATTACCTATTGTGCTTCTAATTTACATTAAATTAATCTACTAAAGATAAACAACTCACCCATCTTCTGTATTTGTTTCTGATTTCAGTAACTCCAGTAGCATGATAGTCCATAACTAAAACAAAATTATTTTCTGGATAATTGATCAAAAATGGCACACCAGATTCCTGCTTCTGAAAAATACAGTTACAGAATCATTTTAGAATGATGTAGAAATGACAAATAGTTAAAATACTGCTATGATCTGAAGATGCAGTGATCAAAAGTACAAACCCTTTATTGATATTGCTACACTATTCAACCTGTCTTTCCAGTGCAAAAGGGTCGCTGGTTGAACTACAACCCTGTTAGAAAAAATGTTTTAAAACTTATTTCTTTCTTGATGAACTTCAGTTTTTTAAAAATATGTTTAAAGTTGTACAGTTACCCCATACTGTCATATGTCTTCCATACGTAGAGCTAGCCATTTTTTCTTTATTTAAACATTACTAAAATTAGCCTTAAAACAGATTTTCACAAAATATCTGCTGTCATTTCAAGAGTTGTAACAGTATTGGTAATATCATACTTATTATTTGGCAAGAAAAATGACTCCTATACTGAAATATCTCATCTTGTCTATAACTAATGATTCCATCTGCATTTTGCTACTGCTGAGTTCCCCCTTCTGATAACATAGCTGCAACAAGAATTAGTCTCTGCTCCCTCTTGGAATCTGTGCACATCTTTATAGTAGAGTGCAAGATTTCCTTATTTGTCTAATTCAGTAAGGATCAGTTCAGTGAGTGGTTAGGTCAGCCTTTGTTGGAATAGACGGGGTTTCCTAGAGACAAGGCTGAGAACAGGTCTATCTCTAATTATTAGCCCATCAGTATAACAAATCTGGTCAGGTCAGGTAATCTTTATTCAGTCATTTCACAGATGATCATAAAAGACAAGCATAATATAAAACCACACACACTTAATGTAAAAAAAAAGAATCACATATCTAAATATTTAAAATACATCAATAAAAAAGGAATGCATACCAAGCATAAAACATAATTAAAATTCCAATCTTAAAATAAAAAACTGATGTATTCTGTAATAGGATTAAAACAGCAGATCAGAGAGGCCGAGACATAAGGTGCAGGTGGGAATATGCAAACATTATTAAAAATAATATTGCCTTTCTCACACTTAGCATACTCCTCAAGAAGCAGCCAACAAGAAGCAGCCAACCAAATAACAGGTACCTTGGTCATTTAGTTACTGTATGAAGAACAGGGCAGCTTTACACTTGGTAAATTTCCTGGTGCAAGGGAGATAATTACAAAAGAAAACACAATGCAATTAGGTCTGGTTTGTTTGCTCATCACACGTGGCAAATACAAATATGGCCTTGAGAGTATTGCCCTATGTGAAAACACAAGAACCAATGTATCGTCCCTAGCCTAAATCAAGTAAATAATTTACATTTATACACATTCTGCACAAATTATAAATATGGGGCGATCCCAGCTGTCATCTGGACTAAACAGTAGTTTCCTACAAAAAGCTTCACCACTTCCACAGCCTCCCTAGTGGTTTGTCTGTGGTTACAGAAGCAATCTTGAACCCAGATTTTATATTTCTTAGTGATGGTACCTAGGTTTTCAAACACATGTGCACAGCCCAGGGCTGAGGTGGTATCTCTAATATACTTCAACCATGGGATGTTCAATCCATTATCACAAGATAGACAATCTCTGACAACTGCCCAGTTGAGCTCTGCTTTCTTGCTTGACCAGATGGCACACCAAAGAGCCACAGGAGCAGAGCCAATAAGGTCCTGAACATACTCTAGCCCTAGTTCTTGATGTAAAGTAAAATGAGAGGTTGAGGGAGAAACATCCAGCAGATGACAACAAAATCTATTTTCCTCTGCTTGGATGATAGCGGCATCTCTGTCGGCCATACCACTATGCCATACGTCAAAGTTAAGAGGCACTATCCTTTGTAGATTTCTAAAACTGCGTCACTGGCTTTCTACCAATACAGAGAGCAAGAGAAAAAATTGTACCAACAGCAGGAGAATAGCAGGGCAATCTACTTCTAAAGCATGCAGACCATGTGTAAGCTCATCAAATTCCAGTCCAAGATAAGGGAGAGAGGTCACCCTACTTCGTTTTTTCCTTCCAATCGATAGGGTACACGTTTTTTCTGTTCGTAGGGCCCCACACCATGACAAATGTTTTGGAATAGTTTGTTTCCAGATCAAGTCCCTTCATGAATCCCACAAAGCTACTGAGCAATGTCTTCAGGCCATTAGCCGTTCTAGCAAGAAGCATTCGCATATAATAAAGTGGGCACAGCTTTATTCTCGACAAGTGGTACATCTGCCCCAGTAAGAACAAATGAACTCTCCAAATCAGTAATGTATAGTAAGAGGAGGATAGGGTTGAGTACAAAACCTTGACTTTCTCACAATTGACTTTAAATGGGGGTGAGGAGTTGGCCTAATGGCTAGGGCGGTCGACCTCCAATCTGGGGAACTAGGTTTGATTCTCGGCAATGACGCTGAACATCCTGAGATTCTGGGGATATCAGTTAATCTCCCCGTGCCTAACAAAAATGAATGTGTGTCCTCATCTAACGTAACTGGTGCTATGTAAAGCGCTCTGATACTCGATTCGGGTCAAGTTCGCGCTTTATAAAACTCTGTAAAAAAACAATGGGGGAGTACCCTCACCAGCCTTGCCAAATCTTACTGAGAGATCCCGTGGAGAAGTCTAAGAAAGGACACCAAGTCCACCTCAAGGTCCATAAGCGCCTGGTGTGCCCATGATTTTGAACAATTCACGCAATCAAAGGTGCTCGATAGGTTGATGAACACAAGATGGATTGGGGTTCCCCTTGCATTTTTATGTTTGGTCATGATAAGATGTGACTTCAAACACTGCTTGATAGTTCCTAGGCCCTTCCAGAAACTGTATTTAACCTGTGAAATAATGTTACTCTCTGTTGACCACAAGAGGAGTTGATCCAAGACTACTCTGCCAATTATTTTAGTGGTGGAGTCGAGTAAGGATATCGGGCTGTAGCACCTAGGATTGTTGGCATTACCCTTTTTAAAAATGGGTACAACTATTGAAAGGCTCCAAGACGGTATAATCCCCTCACTACAGACCGTGTTAAAAACAGAAGTGAATGCTGGCGCCCAAAATCCTGGGTCCTCCTTGAGTAAGTCCATAGGTACCCCACCCGGGTCCAGCACTTTTTTGCCCGGGATGTCATAGATGGCTTTGTAAACTTGCTCCTCCCAAAATGACAAATTTCCACAGAAGAACTCTTCAGTAATTTCCTTGTCTATGGTCACAATTTAAGAGGAATAAACAAATAAAAAGTGATCTAACCGCACCGCTGGGGTCATGTGGATGGTGACTTTGTCCGGGGGCAGGACCAGTGACATGCCTGCCTGCACTCCCTTCCGAAATGCCTGAGGATCGTTGTTCTTACAGGCTACTACTATCGCCTCCCACTTCTTATCCTTGATTGTCGATTTTCTCTTTTTCAGTGCCAGGGCATAAACTTCCATGTGAGCTGCAATTAAAATCTGATTTCTAGGGATTTGCTTTATGGCCTTACGTAGATTATTGTTCAACACTCTGCATTCTTTATCAAACCATGACGTGTCCTAATGGGGAGCCCTGCCAGTGGGCCTGGTCAAAAAACCTTATACTTGGAACATAAGTTCCCCCAACACTTTTTAAGACCACATCCAGGCCATGCACATTTGATGACTATTGACTCACTAGGTCCATACTAGTAACCACAATAATAATAATCATGACTAGCTTCATGTTGGCATCACGCCAAACAAATCTCCGACCAGGATCTTTAGTAGTTAGTGCGTGAATACTTCCAGCAATTGCATACTGGCGCTCCATAGGGACCATAATCTGCAACACAATGGAATTATGGTCACTAAACACCAATGTACGGACCTCACCCCCGTGATAAATGGAAGTAGGCTCAGTGATGTAAAAACATAGTCTATTGTGGACCGAGGTCCCCTCCCAGTGAATGTAGGTATGGTTGTAATGGCACTAGAGGAAACTACATTCTCTAGGTTATAGGCCGCCAGATGCTGATACAATAAACATCTCCTGGAGTCCATGGCATCAAGATCTGCTTCCATAGTGGGAGGATCACAGATTAATGGTGACAAATATGGCTATATGCCCAATTCAGTGTTAAAACCACCTGCCAAGAGGAAATTAAAGGGTCTGCCAGCCTGAGACTCCCTATCAGCAAGAGAGCCAATGAATGAAAACAAGCCCTGGAAAAGCAAACTACACCATGTAGGAGTAGGAGCATAAGCTCTGGTTTTGTTTGAATTGTTTTATTGTATTATTGACATATTGTAGTTATTTGTAAAAAAGCTGTGACACTATAGTGTATGAATGGGAGTTTGTGTGCACTCTAAGGGTCCCAGGTCAAAATACCAGCAGTGCACTCATACTTTCACACTCCTGGGGTTTCTGCATGAATACAGCTTCAATTACAAAGGATTAACACCTAAGATGTACTATGCTATATAACAGAGAAATGAGAGGAAAGCAGAGAGAGTAGAGTTATTGTAGTGAGAAGTAGGCATATTGGGGAAAAGGTTCCAGGTCTTTGTAGACATTGAGTGCCCACAAGCAAGCAGAGCATTGCTTGTAGGCAGCATTTGTGTCAGTGCACATGTTTTGATTGACATGCAGCACCAGTTGATACCCTCAACCATGCAGTTAGTTTTCCTATCAACATCACCATGGTCACACTGTCTTCCATTAATGATTTCTCTAATCACTGTTGTCTAATTGGCAACCCCAATTTTCTAATGACTTCTATCTCCTAACTGCTGACTCTGTCAGTTTCTGTTGGCACTTTTCACGAGTTAATGAATATGGTTTATGCAATTTCCATCAGCCACAAGAAAGTGTGCTGTGATCAAAGAGAAAGCAGGGATTTTCACAATTAGCGAGGTCAATTAGCTGATGTACTGACAACATAAAGACCACCAATGTAAAGATTCCATACAGTTCTCCCTAACAGGTATCAGCCTGTTGGAACAGAAAGGCAGGTCATTGTATTAGCATTTTAGGGATAACATAAGGAGAAGAAAATGAAGTTGTGAGCAAAGTCCCACTATAGCAAATTAAATGTAAAGGGCTACCCAGCCTTGCAAGCACCCTTGCGGGGGTGCTTAGGCAGTGTGACAGGTTTAAGGAACTATCCCACCAGGAACCCAGTTCCTGATTTCTCTATTCACCTCTTTTTTTCGCCTCTATTGTGACATGAAGGGTGACCTAATGAAATTCAATAGCCTAATTTGTTTCAATTGAATTTTAAGTAATTGGTCTCCTAATTTGATATCAGTTATTTAAACAGAATATCAGAAACAGAAATATCATGGGACAAAATATCATGTCAAGAATATCAAGGACAAAATAATTTTGAAGGTAAGTTTCTATAGGTAAGCAATGTTTTGCTATATATAACTCCACATATATCTACCTAGATAGGAAACAGTGGATCTGGTGTCCCACTCCCCCTAGGGATAGATAAAGGGCTTGCTAGGGACCCTGATGAGAGGTCCCTTTGGCTTAGTGTGGACTGGTGCTGTAATAGGGAACCTTGAAGGATTTCTGAATGACTTCTACAAGACACAAATCATGAGACTTAGCAGTCTGGGTAGTGACGGCAGAACACGTAGTCTGATTATAGGGCCATGGCAATTGCTGCAGGAAGGCCCGATGTCAGAAGGACAGGAGGGCAGATTCTGAGTGCATTTAGTCTATTACTGATAGAACAGAGAAGCAGCAGTTTCAGGATCTGCTAAAAGTAGTTCAAAAGCACCAGAAAAACATCTAAAAATGTTAGCGATCCGGAGAATCTAAAAGAATCCAACTGGTGGTTGGAGTGCGCAACTGGGAGCAAGAAATAGAAACCCCCTATTGAGAAAAGATTATTAAGACCAGAGATATTAGAATGTGTTGTTGCTGCTTCAGTACAGCATTTGTTCATGACCAGGAAAGTCCTTTGAGCTTGTGTGGAATTTCCACTCAGGGTCCCTCCAAGGGAGCCAAATAACTGTCCGTGACAGAAGCGTAAGGAACTCATCTTGCTTCAATGAGTAGAGGTGGGGGCCATCCAGGCAAGTTCCACTAGTGAGTGAGTCCCAGGCCTATGAGTAACTGAACTGCCATAGTAGGGGCCACAAAAGGGGCTCCACTAGCACTAAGTGTACAGCCACTCTCTCTCCCATTTAATTCCCCATGTGCTGCCCTGTATTACCAACAAAGCCGGGAGAGAAAAGAATCAGGTCCCTTTCTGAAATCATGCTTCATTGTACAGAGTGGGAAGCCAGCTTATCTGCCTGTACATGTGGGCCCATCAGAGATGAACAACAGCACCCATGAAAAAACAAAGTTGTATGCCAATGGGCAAATTCTTTTTTTTTTTTTAACTTTTTATTGGCATTTTCATCTTTGTAGCGACAGTCATTACATCAATAGAGCAGTTTACATTACGTGACAGAAACGCCTGGTTTACGTACAGTGGTGATATATTTCTTACATTGGTAAACACATGATCATACCCTCCAATATATCTCAATTTACAGCGTGATGCAGTATTGCTTTTGCATGATACCCCTGCGTGCTCACCCACTATCCTCCTCCTGAAGAACTGCTTGTGGTGGTGTGCAAATATTGCCACAAAATCGATTCCATTGCCCACATACTCTCGCCCATTCTTTGGGGCACCCCCTGTGAATGTATGCTGATTTTTTCCTTAACCATAATGCCATCCACATCTGGCACCACTGCAGATATGTCGGGTCGTTTGTACTTACCAGTGCCTTGCTATGTTGCGTTTCGCTACTGCTAATCCCAGTGTTACCCAATCCTGTGCTGCATGATTCAAGTCTGTGGGTTCCCATATGTTGAGTATGCAACTTTTTGGTTCTGGCGTGATCTCTACTGTTGTGACTTGCGTGATTGTACGCATGATGGCTTCCCAGATATGAGTAATTACCGGGCATTCCCAAATCGTGTGCCAGAAGGTACCTACAGCACCACATTGCCGGAGACAGAGTGGATCGTCCGCCCTACCTAGTTTGTGTAATAGGGTTTGTGTGTAATAGATTTGATGTAGGATTTTCAATTGCACTAGTTTCAATGTGGATGGTACCGCAACCTCCCTCGGGGAAGTCAGTGCTGACTGCCAATCACCTTCATCCAATTCCCCCAAACACGTTTCCCACCGTTCCTTAAGGGTTGTCAGGGGGTCAGGCTGATTATGTATTAATTTTCTATATGTAAGGGTGATAGCTTTCATACTGAGGTGGTCTGTCAGGAGCCTATCTTCTAGCGGGGAGGCCTCCGGCAGCTGCGCATCTGTTGGAATCATTGTTGTTAGTGCATGTCTGACCTGCTTATATCTGAAGAGTTCCGTACGTGCTAGTTTATAGGTGATCTGTAGTTGGTCAAACGAGACCACCGTGCCCTTCTTCCATAGGTCTCCCACCTTTGAGATGCCTATCAGGTCCCATTGATGGAACCCCTTGGTGTTCCGTAGTCTCCCTAGTGTTCGGGTGTCCCACAGTGGCGTTGCTTGTGTGATGGTCCCTTCCCATCCCAATGCTCTCTGTGCCATATGCCAGAAATGTATCGTGTGAGCTGTGGGGCCTGTGTAGGCCAACCTTTTAGGCCTATTATACAGTACTCCCATGATCGCTTCCCCTCCCAGAAGATGTCTGTCCATTCTAAATGCTGGGTCTTCCTGTGGCGCATGGAGCCATTGATTTACGACAATGAGCTGTGATGCCCAGCAATACATTTGAATTTGGGGAAGGGCTATACCTCCGTCATACCATCCTTTCACAAGCTTTTTCATCGCCAAACGGACGGATGCTCCGTCCCATAATAGTTTGGTTACTTCAGTGCGTATCATCGTAAAGTAGGAGGGTGGACCAGAAAAGGGGTGTTCTGTAAGACATAAAGGAATCTGGGGAGTGCCATCATTTTAAATAGGGCTGCTCTACCTAGTATAGTAAGTGGTAGTGAGCACCACTTAACGTCGTCGAAACCGTACCAGAGGTTTCATCAAGTTTTCTTCCATAAATAATGTGGTCAGTGGAGTGACATACAGGCCAAGGTTTTTTAAGCCCTGGTTTGCAATTTGTATTTCACAATTGCGCGGCAGTCTAGGCGGGGCCCCATGTAGGGCATATAAATGGGCACATTTTTAGTGAAGAAAACCAGCAACAAAAATAAACAGAAGCCACCTGAGCTTTGTCACAATTTGTTCTAGTTTTATCTCAGATGGGCAAGGGTGCCGCTAAAGCATTTGGGCGAATACAAGGAGAGCAACAGCCCTCCCCTCAAAGAGCCTTAGGAGTCTGCACATTATCTCCTGCTAAGTCTGCTAGGATCACAAAAAGTGAACCCTCAAGGGATTTCTCCATTTGCCAGGCTGGATTTGTTTTTTTCCAGATGCTGTTTTTTGCATGAATATTTGTTAGGTTCGCTTAGGTGGCTAGGTAATATGGATAAAAGTGGAAGTAAAACTCCTAAATCAAATGTTCACACTTTTAACATTTATCATTGCAATAATCTCTTGATGAGTAATGGAAGTTAAATTAAGTGCACTTTTGTGGGATGTCCTAAAATATTTTCCCACTGCTAATATACATTTTGATTAAGGGTCTTACATTCTGCTGTTGGCTGCTATTTGGTGACAACCTTAGAAAGCCAGGAGACCTGATTTTTAATTAATGCACGGCTTGTGTTTGTCCTAAATTCACAGAAGGAAATGATGTTTTATTGGTGGTGTGTTTACTGGCACTTCTTAGCAGTGCTGAGGTATATGTCTCTAGCCCATTGCATCTCCCCCAGATATGACATGAACTGCTCTGCCTCACTGCCTTGTTTGTCAAGTGATAACAGGGGTACATGCTTTCCAGTTTAAGGGTTCCCAGTATGTATGTACTCCAAAATATGAGTTATTATAATTGAGGCCCAGTACCTTCTAACTGCCCAGAGCCCCTCAGACCTGGATTTCCCACACAGTGGAAGATTGATTAAATAGTTGGAAGTTGTAGAAACTGTGTCGGGTGTACAAATATAACATTGTTTGAGACATACCTTGGAAGGTACATGAAAGGAATTAAAGGAAAAAACAGAAGACGTGTTGCTCCCTGTCATAAATTCTCGGAGGATATCACACTAATTAGGAGACAGAACTATATGTAGGCGAGACTGAAAAGTATAAATCTTATAGGTTATATCTTACAGAAATAAAACTCAGAATTCTTTTGCTTGCTGATTAAGTTTCTGCTGCACAGGATGGATATGTCTTCACATGGAAAAAGGAATTCACAAAACATTTCAAAGAGCATAAATCTGAGTGTTGCTATGTCTTGAAACCTAACCTTGAATTCTTTTTAGGAATTTGCAAACATCTGAAATCTGCACCCATGTGTAGTCAGAAACATGTGGGTGCAGACTCCTTTTATGGATCAGGGCTAGATAAACTAGTACATTGGTAAATATGATGAAGGTGAAACATTTCTTTCCATGTGGCAACTAATGGATATCATTTTGTATAATAAAGAGCATTAATCAGGTATTTTATATCAAAAACTACATTTTGAATTTGTCAAAATAATGAGGATTTATCAAATAAATGATTGTACTGTACTTCAGTATTTAATGTAGATACAATTCATGCATAGACTTGTGTGATCTAAGGAGAAAACAAATGTAAAGCTTGATGCCTCTCTACGGCTTTTTTCTATCCAGAAGTGTCAATGCAATAATAGTCATATTACCTACAGATTTCACCAACATATCCCTCAGATGGTTGAAATGCCCAAATAGCCATTCAAAGTCAAAGAAATAACAGCAAGATGGCATACTCTTCTCCAGAACAGACATACATTGTCTTCAACAGCAGTCTATTTCTTCTGTTGACTCAATAACAACTCAGACTTACTGGTGGTGGCAACCCCATGTCATAGCAGTAATAAAGCTGTGGTTGGTGGAGAAGTTGAAACTATTCTTGAAAGCATTGCACCCTGCCTCTTCCCAGTTTCCACTGCTTTTTATATGAGATTTTACTAAAGCAATCACAGAAAGCAATATTCTTACTGTTTTCATAAAATAACAGAAGTTGAACACAGGTGTTTGACCTCCCGAGGTCTGCCTATGGGCTTGCATATTATCACCAGGTATCTTTACCAGTAGAAAACCTCCAATAAAGGAAGTGGAAGCCTGCTAGCGACAGTTTGGTAGCTACTAATCCTTAGACAGAAACAAACAACTGTTATCATCACCATCATTAAATAATGTTTATTTTTAAACAAACCATATCCTGAAAAAAAACAAGGCAACAATATATACATCCATTAAAAGAGACATAGGCAGGTATATTATACGCACTGGGGCCTGATTACTAGTTTGGCGGACGGGTTACTCCATCCCAAACATGACGGATATCCTGTACACCGCATACAAGTTTCATTATATCCAATGGGACAGAATTGAACTCGTAATCAGGCAGTCGGGCTACCTGTCACTTTTGTGATGGAGTAACCCATCCGCCAAACTCGTTACCAGGCCCCAAGTGTACATTTAACACGGATATCAAAGCAATCAATTAAAGTATCATTTCATTTAGTACAAAACAGCAGTTGCAATTAGCAGTAAGGAGATCTTGTTAATACATTATACGAGGTAAGCATGAATTCAACATGAATATTAGCTATCAATTAAAGTGCAATTTTATATATGGCCAAACCAGCAATTTCAGTTAACATAAATGAGATCATGTGAATTCATAAAAAGATGTTGTATCCCACAAATGAATAAATCTCCACAATACACTCTTTTAAATCAGATTAATGGCAATCATCTATGATGCACACTTCTCTGGGTACACAACATAGTGGTTTGATGAAAAGATTTTCTTTGTAAATTCAATGTTTGTAGATATAGGAGTATGCAGAAAATGTTATGTTTGTGTTGTCCATTACCTTACAGGGTATAGGGGAGTCTTTTCTATAAGTGAATTTATATCTCAATAGGAGAGTTTTTTATTATTCCCTCAAAGCTTCGTACAGTGATCAAAAGGAAGAAATGCATCTGTCCTCTGCTAAATGCAAAGGACAAAATCACCTGTAAAGGTTACCAGAATTACATTTCCCAGCTAATGCTCGCAAATACAAAATATTCAAGTGAAATCTCAAATAAAGGTGAGGTAGATGGACACAAATAAAGTATCCAGACACAGCTTGCATCTAAGGAAAGCAGGGCACAGTGTTGATCTATGAATGTGATTCAACCCCACAATTGGTTTTTTTTCTACCAGTGTAATGATTTTACCAGTCTGATTCTCGTCATGCTTTTTCTACTGGGATCAGTCCAAATGGCATTCACACCAAGCTTGTTCAAAATCTTACACACACATATGAGCTGCTCACAGCAATTGAATAGCATTTTCATGAGACAAGCAGCAGCAGCAGGTGGATTCAGTTGTAGCATAGTCAAAAATAGGGGAGACCTATTGGATACAAAATTGGGGATTTTCCACATCTCCAACTCAGATCTTAACAAATAATTAAGTGTTGATTTTGATAGACCACTACTTCTCCTCAAAAATATCCTTGTCACAAATCTAGAGGATTAAACATTGTATGATAACAAACATCAGTATCAAAGAAACTACGTATTTCCACGCTGGTATGATAACTGTCCTGGGGTGAAACAATCAGCCCATTTTGAACATTAATTTTGCAGTATTTGATACCATAGCTGTACATTTAGGTAATTGAGATACCCACAGACCTCTTTACTGAATTATTGACCTAGGCAGTCAAAGTTATATACTGCCATATAGTGTTACTCAAACATTGTAAAGTGACAACTCGCTGATACCAACTGCATACTGCCATCATTTTACATTTGGTTCCAACATCTTAAATGAGCAATACTCCTCATATGATGATAACAAATTAATGAAGTACATTTTTAGTAAGAGCCAGAAGTACAGCATCCTCTGCATAGATAAACAAAATACATTTCTTTATTCAACCATAGGCCCATTAGCTTTTCCGCAGTACAAATGCTCTAGTAGAAAATTAATGCAACCACTTAAAAGGAGAGGAACTAACACATAGCCAGCTCTATCTGAATCACTTAACAATACCAAAGCTGTTATCCAACTCTCCAATGGATAAACATTAAGCAGCAGCTGTACAATTGGAATACAATGAAAAACACCCTTAATTAATATCCCAGAGACATCCATAATTTTTAGAGATTCCCAGAACAAGAGATGGTCCAACTTTTCTAAAGCTGCCTTGTGGAGAATAAACTAAAACAAAATCCCCCTTTTCCATCAAGGCAACATATTGAATTGTAAAGATGATGATCCTAGATCAACTGTCAAAAACTCACTTGAATGTGTGATTCACAGACAGTTAAAACATTTCTATTATCCAGGTGGTTCTGAACTCTAGAAGTCAAATGTTTTCTATAACGCTTCTTAACTTCATAAAAAAACGTAAAATCAGTTGATAGTTGTTAGACCTGGAATCCATGGTGTTCTTTCAGTCCTAAAGTTTGCCTTCACGTCTCCTGTTTTGCTGACTTAGGTTTTTGCAGGCATTAGTACTCTGACCATTTTACCCCTGCTAACCAGTGCTAAAGTGTGTGTGCTCTCTCCTTAAAACATGGTAGAAAGGGCTCATATACAATTGGCACATTTAATTAGTCCTTGTGGGAGTGGCAAAACAACTCTACGGAGTTCTGTAAACAGCAGAGATAGGTAAGTTGCGCTGCTCGCACGGATTTTTAGGCCGGAAGTTAGTCCTGCGATGCAAAATCAGCGTGAACAACACCACTTGCAGCGCAAGAGGGGGTAGCATCTACTTGGGTGGCAGCTTAGTCAGCGCAAGCAGGAGGTTTCTCAACGCGAACAGTAGCAACCTGCTTCAACTGCCCTTGTTGAGAAATCTCGCCTAGAGGTGATCTAGTGTTAGATTTTCCTCACTCATGATTGCCAACTCAACATTGGCAAGCCACGAAAGAGGAAAAATTCCACACCACTACGTTAAGTTTTTGTTACTCTGTGATCTGAACAGAGTGTGGAGTGAGAAGAACTCTGCAAATTCCTCAACTGGAGCGGAATTTTACACCCAGGCCTACATTTAATTTACCTGTAAGTCTTTAGTAGAGTGGCACTACGTGTGCCCAGGATCTGTAAATGTAATGCTACTAGTAAGCCTGAAGCACTGATTGTGCCACCCTCTTAAATACCACATTTCCATGTCTCAGGCCTGCAATTGCAGTCTATGTGTGCAGTTTTAAAACTGCTATGGTGACCTGGCAAAGTAAACCTTTTGCCAGGCCCAAACCTTTCTTTTTAATACATATAAGTGACCCCTAGGGTAGGCACTAAACAGCTCACAGGGCAGAGTGCAGTGTATTTAAGAAATTGGACATATACTTTTAAGTTGGTTATGCCCTGGTAGTGCAAAACTCTTAAATTTGTTTTTCACTTTTTGAAGGCCTACCTTTGCCATAGGATAACATTAGAGTTGCCATATTATGTTTAATAAGCTGAAAACTTCAAATGGGAGCAGGAAACCAGTTAACATTTAGGGGCCTATTACGATAACGGTGAACGGGACCATCCGCCAGAGGCGCAGCGGTCCCGCTGTGGCCATAAAGATGCCACTGTGGTGGTGGCATCCCCCATGCACAACATTGTGATGGGCGGTGCTCACAGCACTGCCCGCTACAATGCTGAGGATGCACGTTGTACAATGGCATGCCCATGGTGACAGGCACCGCGCGGTGCCTGCCACTTTGTCCACGCCAATGTAAGGGGGTACCATAGGTACCCCCCATGTGGACCCCCCAACACGCTGGGGGCCCGCAACCGGCTCCCAGAAGCAGAAACCGCATGCCTTTCCATGGCAGCAATGCCGCATGGAAAGGCACATCTCCGCCAACGTCATGATATGGATGGCGGTGTCTTGCAGACACCGCCACCATGTCATGCCTTTTTTTCTGCCCAGTCGACGAGTCGACCGGCGGAAAAGCGGAGGGTGGTCTTTCTGTCCGCCGCGGACACCCCTGCCATACTAATATGGCGGTAGGTCAATCAGGCAAGGATGGCGGGCGGATTGCCGCCCGCCGGGCCAGCAGAGGCTACCACCGCCCCGGCGGAGGTGATCCGCCCGCCATCCTAAATGGCCCCTTAGTGTCTTTAGTATTGTCTTATTGTGAAGTCAGATTTTAGAAAGTTGTCATTTTTCTGCTTTGGCCATTTCATACCTGCAGCCTGTCTCTGGGTTTCATGACTGAATGTAGTTTACTATTTTGTGTAGTCATCCTAGACAGCCACACACTATATGGTGCTTAGGTGAGTCTGGATCAGCTATAACTGGCAGGGTGGGACAGAGGAGCTGGGCACAATCTCATTTACACTTGAATAGGATGTGTCCTGCCTCCACACAAAGGGCTGGATACCCCCTATAGTTAGTCTGAAGCCAGGAAAGAGAGGGCAAAAACCCTGTGCACTTCAAAGGCATTCCTACAGAAGCTTCTCCCTTCTTTAAAGGCATGGGTATAAATACTGGACCTCAGACACCAACTCTGTAGTACACTTCTGGACCTATGGCTACTCTACACTCGACACAACAGCTCCTGGGAACCGATTCATTTCCCCGATAGCACGACATATCCTCAATGCCGGACTTCGCATCACAAGCCCTCATCATTGAGATCCTCAGTGATGATGCAGGACCTCGCATTGCAGCCTCACGGCATTTTGGATTAGATGCATAGCCTAGGCTGTGTAATGCCTCTTCAATGCTCCACAAACCAGGATTTAAGTTACTTTGTTCAGTGGAAAGAACTGGCCCCTGTAGCCGGCCTATGCTCCATCGCAGTTGGCCTGAACTTAGGTCGTGCTGGTGGGACCCGTTGAATTATTTCCTGACGCGTACGCGCCTTTTCACAGACATAGGATTGTATCCACCGTGTACTTATCCATGAGGAGAAAAAATAGATACTCCCACTGTTTACAACCTCATTGAAATCACTCTTGAGGTTTTCGACCCACCTATGCATCTAAGACATATTTTCCATCAAACGCACGTATTTACGCTATAAGAACAAGGCTATAAAAGGCTATAATAGACTGTATCAGTATTTGGCCTGTTGAGTAATCTGGATGAGGCACAAGGAGGAGGTTAGGATCCCTTCAGTAGCCGATGTCTACTCAATTGGTGCATATAAGACTGTTTTCTGACGACATGGGAGAATATTATTACTTGTCCTGAAGAAGGTGGTCTGCTATCTTCAAATTTCCACCGAAACGCGTCGACGCATTCGTAGGAGGGAGAGTATAGATTGTTGTGACTCCTAGTTTCCAAATTACGCAAATGTTGATATAATCAACTAGGAAATGAGTATATCATGATCATATGTCTCCTGACTCCTGATGATGAGAGATCAAAATACGCTCCTTACTGAGTCTCCCTTTATTTTACACTAATGTATGTGTAGTGTGTTCTATGTATAGGTAGGATACTGTGCATTGTTGTTTTTATCTTAAACTTTTACATTGTTTTATTGTGTATTTTTATGAATTTGTGTCTGATTATATGATCTATTTTATAACAATAAAAACATATGAAAATTTTTATATGCAGGCTGTTATCGAGATGATTTTTGGGTGTCTTGTCTTGGTGATCAAGTGTATGAAGTTGTGAATGTGTTGACAAATTCTGCTTTTCCAAAAGGGGAATCTTTGTTTTGACTTGTGTCTGAACTTGTGACATGAACAGATATCCGCAGTTTCACTTTGTGCTTTTTGGCGCTATTTTTACCAAAATCTTTAAGATTGCATATCTCCGGTTCCAATTATATTTGCGATTTGCTTTTTTCATTTATTGCTGTTTGACGTTTTGCAGCATTTTACACATTATCTCTAAGTTAAACTGGACTACTCTGTGCTAAGCTACCGTAGGGTTGATCACAGTTTAATTTAGGGTTGGGCTGTGCCTCATCCTGACAAGGATTGTGGTTGCTGCTTGACCAGGACTTACACCCCAGTCAACCAGCAACCCAATTTCTTCCAGTAGTGTTTAAAAAAACAGTTGGTAACCCTTTTCTATATAAATACTTACACTGCTGATCTCCATGAAGGTAGTGCTACACCAGAGTCAAATACTTTCAAAATAATTCGATTTTGATTTATCTGTGTTTATTTTCAAAACATACATACATTTGTCTACAATCAGACCACAATAACAAATAACTATACATAGGAATGAAGTAGCAGTGCTTAGCCACCTAACTGCACCGCACATCATCCATGTTTAGATGCTTTTAAGTCCTATTTCTAAAAACCTCCAGTAAAAATATTTTGTCATAATCATCACAGTTTCTGTCAACTTCTTTGACCTGTCACTACATGTGCACCATTCCAGCTGGTATTATTCAAAGCCCCTTTAGGTACCTTGCACTTGGAAGCTCCTGTAACTCAGTAGACAGGTACAGAGGCAGGGAGATCAATCCACAATTAAAGTCTAGAGATTATTTCCCATGTTGCAAATTAGCTTTTCCATTGGAAGGAACTCCCATGAATAAAATAGCCAATCCCTTCAGAAAGACACCTGTATTCCACTTATGTAGCCAGTATTTACTGGTTTGATGTTCCCAATGCCATATGAAAATGTTTGCCCCTTATCAAGCAAGAAACAACAACATCAGAGGAAGTAGAGGGTTCTTGGACTGAGCAGTCACTGCTCATTTATTTCAGTACTTGTGTCTTACCTGAGACATTAGCACTATGTTTTGTCATTGACTGTGCAAATAGTGCATTAACTCCAGGCCCCCTAGGTGCACCACTCAAGTGATAATGGTCAGGATCTCCAAATTAATTAATGGATACGTGGGCCCATTCCCTCAGGGTCTGACACAAGCACAATGTACCAATGGACACCATCCACCCAGGACAAAGAGGAGGTTCAGGCGCATTGCTTGCCCCGTGTCTGTTCCTGGAGGGGTAGGGTGTGCTGGCCCACTGCTTCCTGTAATGGCAGGACAGAATAGAGTTACTCCTGCCTCCAGATGGAGGCTGAATGAGTACTGCTTGTTCCCACGGGAGCAGAGGAAATTGTTGCCAGCTCCAATATCGGCTCAGTGAAGACACAAGAACTGACAGGGAACTCAGGGCTTTTAGGGTTTCCTGGGGCCCCTGGTGAAGAAAATGCACATATGGGTCTCTCCGCATGGGACCAGGGTGCCCATACACAAGAGGCCCCAACTTTAAGAAGGAAGGACTTGAATGATAGGAATGCCATCCACAGTTTACTTTGCATTGTAGGGTCCTGGTGAGGCCAAAAATGTGCCCCTCCATGGGTTGTCTAATCACAATAAACAGGTTGTCTGTGTGTTGAGATGCTCTATTCCTTGCTATTGATATCACAGATGATGGAATGGGTCTTATTCTTATTGCATTGCTCTAGGGGCTGGATGGCAAATGTGTCTCAATTTGCTCCTTTTGTTGTTTGAGAATAGTATTATGAGTTGTTTAAAGGACAGCAGGTACTTCAAGTGTAGAGCAAGGTGGAGTTGGAGAAAGGAAAGTTGTTTTAGTTTATTGTTCAACATTAATGTTTTGACAAAAGGTAGGGGTGGGTGGAGTTCATGGAGCTCCACTCCACTCCACATCATTTTGTGAAGTGAAATCAAAGCTCAGTGAACTCATCCTACCGCCATGTGAGCGGGCTGAGTTGTGCTCAGCCATCCGTTAATGCTGATTGGTGCAATTAGTGCATTCCACATAGCAATGCATGTGCAAATGGCACCATGTGGTCCCCCATGTGCGCAACCATTTAGCTTTTCCTATTCTGTGCATGGTGCTGGGACTTCTTCTCAATCCTAACTATATCTTTGCCATCCTAACTTTATTTAACTTATCCTCCCCTGTTTTATATTTATTTCCTTAGTGTGTGTATTTGTGTCTCTTTTATATTTTCAGTGACTTTTTTCCCTTTATTGCTCTTCCCCTTTCTTCCCACAACTTCCTAATTTCTCCCTCTCTAGTCTATTCCTTTTCTTCCTCCTGTCTTTATTTTTTCATATTCACTCAGCACCCTGCCAGAGTATGGGAAAGGTGGCGACTGTGTATGGGGTTGTGGCGAACCACACACCCTCTGGGCACTGGACTTCTCCAGCGGGTTGTCTTGCTTCGTACTCCCAGATAAGAGAAAATACCACTCTCCCACAGTCGCCAGTAGGTAGTTATAGTTAGGACCTCGTTTCTATTCAAAAAGCATTTTTCCTTTTGCCAATATATTTGGTGCCGTTTGACGAATCTTTGCAAAATCTTCAAAACTAGTGGGGTGCTCCGGTCAGCACCTGTTTTGAAAGTTTCGGGGTGATTCATCAAGCTGGGGCTGAGAAAAAAGGTGGGTCCCAAAACACGTTTTCCCCATGTTAATTTCCATAGGAAAAATTGGAACAGGCTACAGCCCACACTGCCAAACGGAATTACACCAAATTTGGCAAAAAGGTAGCCCATGGTTCAGAAAGACACATTTTTTTAAATGGTGTAAATCTGTTCAGTAGTTCCAGTGAAATTAAAAAAAGAAAAAATATCGATATCTGAGCATCGAGGAGAGTTCGCAAACCATCCCGGCACGAGCAGCACTCTGATTGGCTGCCAACACTCCAAAACAGGAAGTGTTGGCAGCCATCTTGCGACTCGAGTCACAAAAAAACAGTGAGAAAGAGGTTAAAAGGGAAGAAAAGGGGGCAGGGTAGAAAAACCCTGACCCCTAGCCCTTAAAATAGCAGAATTCGCGTTGGGGTCACAAATCCCGCCGACATTTTTTACAAAATGAAGCGCGGGCTCCAGCGCTTCATTTTAATGAGACCCCGGGTGGGCCAGGTCCCAGGGACAATGCTAAAATGAGGACCTCAGGACACAAGTGGACTTCAGCCTTTGAGCAGCAGTGTGCCAGAAGCCGTGTTTGCATCATGGTGTAAAAAGGGGCGTGGCCTCAGAACACCTCTCTGCAACACAGCTCTGTGGCATTTACTGGAGATACCTGGTGGGCTAGTTGGCCCCCATTGACCCTAAGGATTCAAGAGGACTTAATCCTTTAACTTACAATGCACCAGGGGGCGCGTTTGCACAGTGGTGCAGGGAGGGGGTGGGCCTGATATAACAAGTTAGCAATCTTGCTGTGTTACCTCCAGTACATCCCACACAGTGGGATTGCTAAAAGGTGTTTGGAGGTCACGCTCACCTGTCTCCACTACTCTGAAAACGTGACTGCTATGTTATAGTTAGAAATTAGCATTTAGAAAGCCACAAAAATTCACTGAAAAAACCATAGGTTTCAGGGACATTATAGTTAGCATTTAAAAAACCTTACAAATTCAATGAAAAAAATATAGGTTTCATTATTATTAATTATTTGAGATGTCATCAGTGATGTCATCAGTGTTGTCACTGACCATGTCATGAATGATGTAATATGTGACATCATCAGCAGTGCATTGCGGGGGCACGAGTTATAGTTAGCTGACCTAACTATAACGGCGGAATTTATCTGGTTTTGTACGAGTGAAATGTCCAACTAACTGTAACGTCCCTGAAACCTTTAGCTTTTTCAGTGAATTTCTAAGGTTTTTAATTGCTAGTGTCTAATTATAACGTGCCTGAAACCTATGTTCCAATTTTCCTATGGAAATTAACATGGAGAATACGCATTTTGGGACCCCCCTTTTTACTCAGCACCCACTTGACAAATCACCCTGAAAGTTTCAAAACAGGAGCCGACCGGAGTGCCCAACTAGTTTTGAACATTTTGCAAAGATTCGTCAAACGGCGCCAAAGATATTGGTAAAAGAAAAAATTATTTTTGAATAGAAACGAGGTCCTAACTATAACTACCTACTGGCGACTGCCAGTAGGTTATGTTTTATATGTATATATATATATATATTCACTGAAAAAACCATAGGTTTCAGGGGCGTTATAGTTAGCTGGATTTTTCACTCGTACAAAACCATTGAAATTCCCCCCTTATAGTTAGTTCAGCTAACTATAACTCGTGCGCCCGCAATGCACTGCTGATGACGTCACATATTACATCACTCATGACATGGTCAGTGACATCACTCATGACATCACTGATGACATCTCAAATGACATCACTGATGACATCATCCAGTGAATGTGTGTTTTTCTGAAAATTACATATGTTTTATAAATGTATATCTCAAGGTCGATGGAAGAATAAATGGGTATATAAGTGTCTAAATGGATGATTTGTTTTTGAAACATTGATTGTATAACTGACTGATTAGGTGTATCTTAGTGAATACATGGCTTAGTGAGTAATGTTTAAATGTGTAAATATCTGTATCAGTCTCTCACTTTGTGTATAAGTGGCTGCATGGGTTGGTGAGTAGCTCCATGAGTGTCTATATAGGTTATTAGTTGGTTTTTTGAGTATTAGTATGAGTGTCTGAGTGTCTGTATGGTTCGGTGGGGGTATTACGTAGTGCATAGGTGCATGAATGAGTGACTCACTGTTTGTATGTATTGAAGACAGCATGTGTGCAGGACTGTATGGGTGGATGAGTGTGTGCATGGGTGTGTTAGTGAGTGATAGACTGTCTCAATAGTGTCTTTATGAGTAACTATATATGTTTTAAACTAGTATATGTTGAGGAACTTCGATTTCCGATCGCGATCGAATCGACCCGCCATTTTGTGCTCCGCCGCCATTTTGTGTTGCCATCACTCAGGCAGCTCGGCGAACAAAGTCTATTCTGCTTTTTCTGCAGCTTCGTGTTAAAATAGCCCTTCTGTCTCTATTTGCAAAGCTGGTGTTAGGACTGGCCAAGTACACTAATCCCTGTCTGGTTTTCCTAATCCCCGCCTCAACTATCTGTTGGTTCACGCTATTCTTTTCTGACTTTATCTTATCGTCTGGCCTTCACTGTCCTCTGCTAGTATTCTCTCGTTTCACAACTGTCCTCCAACACACACAAACGTATCTCGCCACCTGCAAGTTTGTTACGAATCCGTTAATGAATTAGTTTGAGGGAGGGGTGACAAACACAGTTGGAGGAGAGGTTTCTTCGAGTCATCTGACACTTTTGTTTTCAAATCTCTCCTATTGGTTCTGTCCTGTTTTCCAACTTTCCTTATTGGCTCTTTCTTGTATTTTCTGGGTGTCTACTTGGTTAATGTATATGTTACTTATATGGTATATAAGATTGTGCGCCACAGAGTGAAGTGGCAGTCTCCTGAGAACCTACCTTG